>NC_138371.1:18291734-18470995 GCF_054177405.1 Leptonychotes weddellii | reverse complement strand
AAAAAAAAAAAAAGAATAGCTTCCTCTTCTCTCTGTTCTGGGGGGCTGTCACTCTCCATTCTACTCCTTGCTCCTTGTCTCCCCCAACAAAGACTGGCTGTAGCCAATTTCCTCACTGCCACCAAAGATAAGCCCATGGCCTCCCACCCTACCTGCCCACATCTTTGTTTTACTAAATGTCGGAGAAGTTGTAAAGATTTTTGAACTTTACAAGGTCCTACAAGCATGCACCTGCATAATGACATCCCTGGTGGGATCATAGCCAGAAGCTCTATTGGATGCTTGACTCCTACTTAAATTCTTAATGTTCTTTTTTTTTTTTTAAGAAAAAATATGTGTATTTACTAACCAAGGGACTGATCCTAATTAAACTGACATTTTGAAATTGTTGCCTGGAGAATGCTGGTGATAAAGATGATTGAACACAAGAATGAAACAAAAGAAGGAGCAGTATGGAGATTAGAGGAGAGCTTGTTGATCTTCACAACTGAATCCTGTCAAAAGTGGTGATGAAATTTTCAGAGTCCGGGTGACATTGTTCACAATGCACCCCACCACTGATTCTCCACCTTCCACTTGTCTTGTTACGTGGCCCCTTCCCAGCCCCTTCCTGCTGGGGCAGCCATGCACCACTTTAAAATTGCAGATCGGAGCGTTTCTGCCATCAGCTGCAATGTCTTTAAAATTATCTCCCAGTTTATAAGAAAACTGAATTATTTTCAAAGTTCTTTATATTTCATGGTGAGGTTCTTGTCAGCAGAGATGGCATAGGTGGGCTTGGCCCTTGCTCGCATTTTTCACAGAGCAGTTCCCACTCCTACTGCCTTCATGTATTCACCCAAGTCTACGCTCTCCCCCCAGCGCCATCTTCCTCCCCGCTGCTGAATGGTGGCCATGGAGGGCAAAGCTGGGCTTTCAGGGTGGGCAGAGCAGGGTCTAGAAGGGGAAGTGGGCACTGGGTAGCCAATGGGAGGTGTGCCTTCTTGCTTGAATTCTCCATACTGCAGTTCACAGAAGTCCAGCCCCCCTATTTCTGACAACTTCCTCCTCCTGGTGGCTCTGACCTTATCAAAAGTGGACTTGCAGTTATAATCAAGGCAGAACAATAAATGGGTGATTCTTGTTCTTTAACCATACAAGCTTTGACCCTGGGGGTACGAGGGGGTAGGCGAGAAGAAATTTCCTTAGCAGTGGTTCTCAGATTTTAGTGTACAGAAAATCACTGGGGTGCTTTCCAAAAAATACCAATTTCCAAGCTCCTTCACGCCCATTGATTGTAATTCAGTAGGTCTGGGAGGAACACTGAAATGTACTCTTTAACAAGCTCCTAGGGTGATCTGAGGCAGGTGGTCTAGGGAACCCCACCCATAGTCGCAAACACATGAAAAGATCTTTTGCTCATCCCATGGTAAGTGTGTCATTCCCAGTTGTCTGCCCTGTCACAGACAGTCTGAGTTGATCTGCTCAAGGATGGCCCTTAATGCTTCTCAGTGGTTAATAGTGGAGCCAAAGGAGCTTGAGTTGGGTGAGGTTAGCTGTTCCTAGGCTAGTCTCAGACCATATTCCTACCTACAGTTCTCGAATAAGCATTCATAATCAAAAAGGCATGATTGCTCATCTGCTCTGCTAGCCTACATGGGTCCTACAGATGCTCTGTTCTCCCACGGGAAATTTACTTGAGGCAGAAAATCACAGTTCCAAAGGCAGGCTCCTGTGATGCTGACAATCAGCCTTAGCCCATTAGAAATCCTCTTGACCAAAGGCTGGACACCAAATTGCTTGTAAGTCCCAGAAGCCAAACCCAGGTTCAGGCCTAGGTTTCCTTGCATCTTTATGCAAAGTGGGGGCTGTTTCCAAGCTATGTTAGCCAATCTCTATATCGTGAATAGCTTTAATTTCACAAAAGAACCCATTTTCATCATTCGTCATGCTAATAAACAAGTCCCTAATTTCACCAGTAAAACCCAGTTTGGGCCAATAAATAAGCAGTCTTAGATGTGCTCAAGATGTTGATCCTTGAAGGACTTGGGGTGGCTGGAGTCCCTTGGATGATTCTGGAGCCCCTGTGGGATCAGGCAGAAGCCACCGTCTGCAGGACCTCCTCTGAGCCCACACCCCTGCCCGGTTCCTTCCTCCCTCTCCTGCTCCCCCATTTCCTATGGACTTTTCTGGGCAGCACTTCCATTATAAATCCTTGTGCTAAGAGCCCTCCATTTCCTTTCAGGGTCTGCTTCCGGGGAACGTTTCGGAGAGCAAATCTGAATCTCCAGAGGGCTTGTGAGAAAAGGCAGATTTCAGGGTCCAGTCCAAGAGACTGTGGCTCAGTAGGGTGGGGCCCCGGAATCTGCAATTTAAGGAACCCTCTGGGAGATCCTACTGTTTGTGGCCCTTGGACCTCATTTTGAGAACCACCGCTGCAGCCTTTCTGGAAGCACTAGTGACTCCAATAGTGGGCTGATGGCTAGCTTGGCTTCTGCAACCCCACCCTGTCCTGACATCTGCTGATCCCACAACTCCAAATGGCTTGGCTTCAACTAGGAACAAATTGCTGCTGTCTACAGTCCAACTGGCATCCCCCTGGTGTCAGGCTGATCCTCCCGGCCTGGGTCACCGACACTCAGCTCCAGTCCAGTTGGGGCGCTTTTCGGAGACCTACGTGGCTGGATGTTGGAGAACCGCGAGACCTCTCCTTGGCTCCCGTTCTTCTGTCCTTTCTGACACCCGCCCGAGGTGCCCAGTTTTCCTTTCCTGGTTACCTGGTTACTCAGATACACACACACGCACACACCACACACCCCCCACCCCGTCTTTATCTCAGATCTCTGGGGCATGGGGTGGGACAGAACTCTGAAAAAGCCATTTCTGGCAGTAAATCTAGTAGCTACACACATAAGCATTTTCGTCACACCTCCTAGGTTGACTCTGGGCTCCATCACTTACCACTGTGTGACCTTGGGCAAGTTGTTTCAGCTCTCTGTGCCTTGGTTTTTTCATTTGAAAAAATGGAAGTACTATGGGTAACTACCTCTGAGAATTGACTTGTTGCTGATAAGTGAAGTGCCTGGTACATGGCGATCGCTCCTTAAATATTAGCTAATCTGATTGTGTGGGCAGAACAAATTCCCCAATTCCCAGCCAGATAAGTCACCTGAGTGGAGATGATTGAAGGTTCTTTGTACCCTCAGTGCGGCTCCCAGGTCTTTGTGATGCTGTGTTATTTCTCTTCAGCCCCTTGCGCTCTCTGCAGGGTAGCAACGGGGAATGCAGAGGAGGGAGGGGCTGGAAACAAGTTGAAGGAACATTCTGTAGCTTTTCATGATTATGTTTGACCGGTGACAGAAATGCAGACATTCTGACTGTAAAGATAGCCAAGAGGGAAGGGAAACTGCTGGATTTGTGTGGAAAGCATTCTTGTCCAACACACTCACATGGAGGGGTTCACACATTTGCACACCCACACAGACCCACATTCAGACCCTCCCACATGGTCTCACAGACCCACTCATTTGCACACTCACAGCACCCTCAGACGCACATGCACTTCTGTGGAGTCAGAATTAGAGAGGCCCTCAGCAGGACCGGGGGCGGGGGTGGCAGGGTCTGCTGGGGGGAAGGGCAGGAAGAATTCAAAGGCCTTTCGTGGGGCTAGTCTGCACAAGCCTGGAGAGGTGACAGATAAGGTAGACTTGATTCCTGTGTTTTCTGAGTAAGGTGGCCCTGGGCAGAACCAAAGCCAAAGAATTGAGCCCCAGGCTAGAGATGCAGGCCAAACGTGGTTGGAGCAGGGAGGCAGGGCAGATGACATTTGTCTGAGACACCACCACCACCACCAACGGTAGACAGAGAGAGCTGTGTGCTAGGTGCCAAGCTGTGTGTTTTCACAAAGTATCCCTTCAATCTGTTCAACAACTGGTGGGTAACACTATGCTCCTCTTCTGCAGATGAAGAAACTGAGGCATGGAGAGGCTCAATACCTTTCTCCAGGTCCCTCAGTGGGGCATGAACCCAGGCAGCCTGGGTGAGGATGTAAGCCCAGGGTTACTCACAGGGAGTGATGTTCGAGCTGCACTCTGAGGCCGAGAAGAGGTACAGCAGTGCGAAAGTGGATGGCATGTTCCAGTGAAGGGGCGGCAGCCAAGGTAAGTGGGGGAGGAAAGCCTGGTTAAGAAATTCATATGGCGAGGTGGCCCACACGGGAAAGATGAGTCCAGCGTCTGAGAGTTAAGGCCCCCTGCAGGGGTGTGTGGGGCAGGGCTTTCTGACTGATTGCAGGAGGTGGCCTTGGGGGAGAAGGAAAGGAGAGGGAAGCTTCTGGCCAGGAAGCTGGAAAGATGTGGGGCTGGTGGTGGTTCTAAGAGCACAGAAGACATGGGTGGGAGCAGCGGTGAGGGGTATGGCATGGATGCGCTCATTTGGAAGGGGGTTTGGGGAGCAGGCACGGGGAACACTCAGCTGCAGGAGGCTCCGCCGGCCCTGGGGCCTGTTGGGCAGGCACGTGGGGTGGTGCTCCAGGGAGAATGCCCGCGTGGGAGGCTGGGAGCGCCGCCGGCCTGGGCGCCAGAGAGGTCAGGCCGGGAGTATTCCACTGGGAAAGAATGGGCAGTGTGTGTGTGTGTTCTGAGGCTGCCCTTCCTTGTCCCCTCCCTCCCAGAAGCAGGCTCTCGCCCTCAGGGCCTGCTTTCTGTAGCTGACTCTTCTCCATGGCCCCTGACAAGGGCTGAGTTCCTGCTTCCAAAGTGCGGTTCTCTCCACAGTTTTGTTGGCTCCGGGAGAACCAGCAGTCTGGGGCTAAGCCCTTCCCTTAAGGGCAAACAACTGTGACTAAACCAGAGCTGTGAAGCCCTGGGACGAGGAAGAGAGGTGGTGGCAAGAGATAAGACCTGTGGCCTTGACATTGGTCAAGGTCTCCACTCTGCCCTGGCCTGGCCAGAGCCCTGCAGGTACAAAGATGCAGGAGACCCAGTCCCTGCCCCACCAAGGCTTCAGAGACCAGCAACAGAGACTGCGAGCAAACACCCTGAGACCATCAGGGTGTGGATGTTGTAGTGGGGACGCCAGTGGTGGAACCAAAGAAAAAGGACTGATTGATTCCTTCTGGGAGCATAATGGAGAAAGGCCCCAAAGAAGAACGTTATGCACTGGGCCTGGGATGGTGAGCAGGGTTTGTCAGGCAGTCAGGAGTGGGGGTTGGAGGGGGGTGTGGTGTAAGGGAGGGAGGGCACCGTTGACAAAGGAAATCGCACGAAGATAGTCACAGACCTGTGCAAGTACAAGCCAGGAAGAACCTGGGCTTTGGTGCAGAGTCTAGGGGTGCAGATGGGCAGGTGAGGCAGGAGATGAACCTTGACAGGTAGGTTGGGACTAAACCATGAAAGATCCTGTGGCTTATGTAAGTTTTGACTATCCTCCCATGGCGCTGGGCAATAGAATTTTCTGTGATGGTGTAAGTGTTCTCTATCTGCTCTGTCCTGCTATGTCCTTTAGGGTGGCCTCTAGCCACATGTGGCTATTGATCTCTTAAAATGTGGTTCGTGTGGCTATGGGATTACATTTTTTAAAAAATTTTATTTTATTATGTTGTGTTAGTCACCATACAATACATAATTAGTTTTTGATGTAGTGATCCACGATTCATTGTTTTCGTATAACACCCAGTGCTCCATGCAATATGAGATTACTTATTTTTACTTTACTTTGCCTTATTTATATTTTCAACGTAAATAGCCACATGTAGCTAGTGGCTACTATAAGGGACAACACATTTATAAGCAACAGACAGCAGTTTACTTGGCGGGGGGCAGAGGGGTGCAGGGGCCAGTCCAGGAGTGTGGTGGATGTAGTAGATGCAGTAGAAAGCATATAACCAATAACTGGTCTTGTACAGTATGTCAGATCATTCACACAGAATATGGTTGGGAAGTTTCCTAAACCAGCATCTTCCCACAACGTCCTTCTGTACAATAATAGCTGACATGTATTCCTTTTTACACTGTTGTGTGTGGGAAGTCTGTGCCTACAATGACTCTATGAGTCAGGCAGAGATCACCTGTCCATTCTTCAGGCAGGCTGAGCTTCTGGAAGATCATGTGATCTGTACAAAGTTACGTGAGTATTAAATGATGGAAGTGGGGTTTGCATACGGATTTCCTCTACAACAAGCCGTTCATGGCTACTGCCTTGAGTGATGTAAGGCTCTGACCTGCCTTCCGAGTCATGAAGAATAGATGCTCACACTAGTAGTCTTCAAAGAATGGTCCCTATGGGTTACGTGTGGGAGTTCAGTCTGAGATCACATCTAACCTCCCTCCACAATGGAGCAGTACTAATATGAAGGTGGTAATACAATCAGAGAGGGTGGGGGAGTGGGTTGAGGCTATTGCTGGGGTAATGGGGTTTTTCTCTTGACTTTGTCAAATGGCAAAATCTGGTGTGGACCTTGGACCTGTCACTCCCCACCTGGGGGATGAAGCGTCTTCATCGATGGAACCAGGAGGCTGGACAAGATAATATGATTGTCCTTTCCACCCCACTTTTGGGAACTAGAACTCAGTAGGAGCTGCACTCTGGAATCCTTACAGCTCAGACAGGTGCTGATGGGGCTGATCCCAGGCGAAGGTAATGAGCAGCTTCTGTGTCCTGTCCAGAGGCACAGGGTGTGTGGTAGATTCAGGGTTCCAGCATGGCAAACACACCTTTGTACAATTAGCTTTATCCTCACCAGGGATGAGGTATGAAGTGCAGGGACTCCGGTGGAGTTGTCATTCTGGCTAGGCGAAGGACCCGAGCAGGACAGAAGCTTCCTGATGGCACAGGGGCTGAGGACACCTCACTAACAGACAGATGTCAAATTCTGGAAATGATGAAGCTACAAGGAAAACAAAAATAGTATTATTTTTTAAGCACCTTTAATTTTTTATTATATTATGTTAATCAACATACATTACATCATTAGTTTTTGACGTAGTGTTTCATGATTCATTGTTTGCGTATAATTTTATTCTTAAACTTAAAATAGGAAACACCTACTAACTCTTCAGTGCCCTTAAAACAATCACATTTGGTATATTTTGAGATGAGGGGTCTGCTGGCAAACAGCAAATGGATTTGTGGGGGAAAAAACCCCCACAGGCTTTTGACATTTGCGTTCTCTTTTTAATGAAAACAAGTATTTCTGTTCTCCCTTTTTTCGTAGGCCTTCACATTTGACATTGCTGGGGATGCCCCCACCATGGAGGGGTGTGGCGGGGGGAGGCGGACAGAACCAGCCTGGATTTGCTCAGCGTGGGGTCTTGCCCGAGTCAAGCACAAGAGTCCTTCCCTGGGCTTGCAGATCCTGAAAAAGTGGACATTCTGGGTCTTATTTCATATCACCAGGCTGCATTTTCTCCAGCTTGCCTCTCTTGTCCTTACACAGAGGAATATAGGTCATCACTCCTAACTGAGCCACTTCTGTAACCGAGACCCTCAAGGCAGAGAGAGAGAATCTCAAAGGAGACTGTGGAGGAGGGCTGGGGCTTTTGCCGGGCACGCCTCCTGTTCCCCACTGTGCACTGCATATCGGGTGGCCAAATAAAACACAAGATGTCCAGTCACATCTGAATTTCAGATAAACAATGAATCATTTAGTTCATATAAGCATGCCCCCAACATTGCATGGGGCATATGCTTATTCATTGCTTACCTAAAAATTCAAGTTTAACTGAGCATAATATATTTTCGCGAAACCTGGCAAATCCTAACGGTATATCCTCTGGGTCCGCCTTTCAAGCCGTTGTCGTGGCAACCAGCTCAGAGCCCCGGACAGTCCTCATCTCAGCTGCACCTTGTATCTCTTGCCTCTCCCTGGGGCTTCTCTGATGGGACTGTGGGAAACTCCTGGGCATGGACATGGGTGCTGACCAGGAGGGGTAAGGGTGTGAACTCCATGGTACAACCTCTGACTAGTGGTGGATGGGAGCCGGTAGATAAACGTTCCTCTCTTTCTGTCCTGCCAGCAAACGGAATTATGAGGTGTATTCTATATGGTTCTTCAGAGAGTATCGGTGGGACCGAGCCTCAGTTTGTCACAATGATGACCAGCTCCATAATGCACCCTCGTGTTAGCCTGCCTTCCTTCCTCCTTCCTTCCTTCCTTCTTTCCTCCCTCCCTTCCTTCCTGCCTCCCTTTACCCCACCCATGTTTCCTGGGATCGCTTCAAAAACTAAGTCCCTGCACTCAAGCCCTTGGCTGTCTCAACTCTTAGAGAGGAAGCTCAGGTTGAGAGAGACTTAGGAGCTCTACTGGGGTATCTGCTGGAAAGAGAAACTAAATCTCAGAGCTACATAGAATGTTAGCAAATTTGGACTGGAAAACTCCTGAGAGATCATGTAGCATACCCACTCCATTTACAGATCTGGAAAGAGGCCAAAGACTTACTACCCAAGACCATCCTCCAACCCTACCAGCCCAGGGATAATCTGAAATTTCTGCTCTTCCTGAGGTGAACTAATCTATACAAAAGCTCAGTGCTTAACACACAGCAGGTGTATGGTAAATGTACCATGGGGGGAGGAGTGGTTGAAAGTGTGCTGAGAGAGTGTGTAAAATATTTCCATATGTCTCTGTGGCAAGACTCTGCCTCCAGGAGCATAGCTCTCTCCACCTGTTGCTGCTCCTCTGGGCTCTGATTTGCACAGATAATGTCAAGGGAACTCTACAAGATTAAAGACATCCCAAGAAGGGCAGCCCTTAGGGAAGAGGGACCCCATGAAAAATCTCAGTGGATACCCTATGCTTCATTTTTCTGCACCAGGGCAGAGAATGTGGACAAAGGAACCCAGTGTCCCCTGGGAATTGCTTGAAGCCTCCATGGGTCACCCTGACTCAAATAATTCAGTCCAACTCCACAGAGTTTTGTGCCAGGAACTGCTTAGGTTGGAAGAATTCACAATAATTAATACAGCTGACTTATGTTCCAGGGAGCGTATGGTCCTATGGATCATAAACACAGGCCTTCTGAGAAGGAAGGCGTGGGCCAAATTAAGTTCACCAAATTCTTGAGATGGGTAACCATAACCTTTAAGAAAGTACCTGCACTGAGGAAAACAAAAAATAGATGACATGAAAGAAGGAAGAACGTCTGTATGGGTTAAATTCTTACCCCATAACCAGAACAACCGCCAGAACAATCTCTCCTTCTCTCTGCATGTGATATTGATAAAATCCATAATAAAATTGGACCTGTTAGCAGAAAGTAGCCTTCCTAAGACATATGCATACCAGAAAGTGGGAAGTTAAGCTCCACAAAGATTCAAATATCTACCACATTGAGGCCTCTGTTAGAGGCTCAGTGGTCTGGAGCATACCAAAACACCCCCTCTAAGGTAAACCTTGGGCCCCGTACACCTACAACCGTCGCTAGCTCACTTGGGGTCCTCATGCCGATAGACTGCCCGGCCAAGAAAGGAGTTACTATACTGGGGTTGGGGGGTTAATAGACCTTGACTGATGTGAGGAGCTATGGTGGCTTCTATACAGTGAAGGACAGGGGGGAGTATATCTGAAATTCATGGGATTCATTGGGCATTTCCTTCCCAGGTTTGCAACTGCAGAGATTTTATGTTATTTACTTACATCTTGTCTTCCCTCTCTCCCTGAGCATGAGGGAGATGGTCCCTGAAATACTTAGAATCCTGGAATTAGAAGAAAATGGGGCTCTGTTAGAAAAGAAGAGAGGGACAGATTGTTGTTGGTAGGGGGATCCATCAGGGTCCTGGGGGGAGGAGAAGAGATGGTACACTCAGAAGGAAGGGTTGCAGAGTTCAGCAGAAGAACGATACAGTGTACACAGGGTTGAGGGGAACCAAGAAGGGGTGGGGGAGTGCACAGTGACAGAAACAGTGGGGGCGGCTCCCATCCCCAGCATGGTGTTGTCAGGTAGCTAGAGGAGATAGATGCTGGCAGTTGCTATGGTTTTGGTAGAGGCATTGAACCACTGTCAAGCTCAAGACCAACAGGGAGGGCATCGGGGGACATACAGGCCGACCTTTCTTTCTTCCCAACTTCCATTTCTCACTGAGAACTTCCATTAACCAAACCCAACCAGAAGCCAGAGGACAAGGAGGCCTGACTGACCCAGTCCACACAGTCAGCCTCCTGGTGCACAGAGTTGGTTGGAAGAGTGTGGAGAATGGACTGGAAGGGGCAGGTGGAGAATATCTAGTCTAGGTGGAAACAAGCATCTGTCCCAGTAGCTTTACTTAAAATACATAACTATAGGGACAGATGCAACTGGCATGCCCAAATTTGGGAACTCCACAGACTCTTCTTGATAAGCAAATAACTCGATTTCTGAGAACAGAAGTGCATGAGGGCATGAGAGAGTGGCCTGAAAGTGGTTCCTGAATCCTGAATTTCAGTGGCTGTGAGCAATCAGGGAGCCGTGGGCTTTTTTAGTTTATTCAGAAATGGAGGGTATTGTTTGAGTCTGTGAGTCTGTCAGGAGGTGGGTGAAAAGAGCTTTCCTATTTTACCTCCCTTCCTTCCTGGGGTGGCTAAGAAGCAGAAGAGATGCTGTGGATACAATTTAGTATTGTTTCCTAAGTACTTCCTCTGCACCTGTTATCGAGAACTAGATGCTATAGGGAGAAACAGAGGAAGGAGGAGGTATGGCCTCAAGCCTCCTGGAGTTTACATTCTAGGTGGAGAGATAAGCTACATAGATGAACCAGAGTAATGACAAGTAGAAAGAATTAAAATGCTAAAGTGGGGGATCCAGATGAATCACCGGAATTTGACGAAGGAGGCACATCCAAGTCTGTGGTTTCTGCAGGATGCTCCAGGGGCTCCCACCTGGGTGAGACTAGGTTCAAGCCCTGACACATGCATTTGGAGACCAGGGTGTGCTTAATCAAAACTGGGCAATGGGATGAAACAGAATGTATCCTACTTGGACTCCCCATCTCCTCCCTTTTGGGTGGAGTCCTCTTGGATCTCTTTGTCTTCATGGTGTCTGTTGCAGGCTCGTGTTGGGCTTCTCAGGGCCCAGACTGATGAAGGGTGATAGGCTAGAGCAGGCATTTGGGAATTCTCTGCTCTTTGCAGATACTGTGTGTGTCCAGGACAGAGGAGGAAAGCCATTTGCAAACCTGTGTGAGTGGTGTTCCATTGCAGGGGTGGTGGGGCTGATAAGAGATCTGGTGTCCTCCCCAGCCCTGTGCTCTCTAAACACCCAGGGGGAAGGTGGTGTGTTAAACCCATTCATTCACCCTCAAGGGTTAGAGCAGGCTTTCACAGAGTGTTTTCTGTGGGACATAAAGTTCCGGGAAATGACAATAAAAGGGTTCCTTGGATGAATATATGTAGGATACACCAGATTGAACAAAGTTAAATAGGGTCCCTTGCTGTGAGGTCTCTAAGTCTTTCATGTGATGCTGTATTATGAAATTCCTGCACAGGGCTAGCTAGGGCATTCAGCGATTCCCAGACTTATTGGACAAAAGACCCCCCCCCTTTTTAATGAACACCCAAGGGTATCTCTTGGAACGTTAGCATTCTGATAAGTAGTTTCAGAAATTCTTAATATGTGGTGAATTTGCCTTTTAAAATGGGACCCCACGAGAGAGAGAAAACAGTGTTCAGTGCTTTAGGATTTCTGCTAACATTTCAGGTGTCAGTTGCGGGGGCAGTTGGGGGAGTTCTCCCAGCATTTCTGGGGTCTCCTCTTTCCTCTGTTGGGCTGAAGAGTGAGTCATGTTAAGGGAGAGGGAGGGCTTCAGGGGAGGGGGCAGGTGGCGGGGGACTGCCTGCCGAGGGACAGAACAAAAGAAACCAGAGATAGGGATTCAGGAACCGCTTTCATGAAGGGCTGAAAGAACAAGGGGAGGGGAAATGTGGAATGTCTGAGACGTGGGCCTTGGAAGGTCCTGAGGTGATGCCCTGCTTCCTTAGAAAGACTTTCAGTTTGCCAGCCCCAAGCCAGCATGCATAGTTTATCATTCGTTTCCCCCAGGGAGTAGGAGACAGAAGAGGCAAGAATCTGTTGCATCCAGAATATATATTTTTACCAGGGTTTCTAGTTCATGGAATTATCTGACAACTGTAGCTCAGGTCTGTGAGGAAGGAAGCCCCCTCACACATCTGAGAGGCTGAAGTATTTTTCTTAGGCTTTTTCAGTGCAGTTGTCATAGAAATGGACAAGAACAACTTGCTTTGGCTTAAAAATAGCAAGATTCAGAGATCACAGAAACCCCCCAAGGTCAGGCCTCTGCGTTACACCTATTAAGTTGAACTGTAGACAACTACCCCCTTTCCTAGGTCAGAAATGGTTGAATATTGGTAAGTTTGTGTATTTCAGCCTGCAGTTCGCAAATATTTATGGGAAAGCCAGAAGGGAGAAGAGAGAGAAAGTGTGTGTGTGTGTGTCTAGGGGAATTGTTGCTGGGGAGCTAGTCTTATATGTAGCAGATATAGCCTCCCTGCTGATAAAAAGGTGGAAAAGGAACACTCTCTTAGGCATATTTCCAAGGGGCAAATAACAAGATTAGAAGTCCAAGACAAGTAGACTCAAAGAGAAGAAGGAGGAGGTTGTAGGGACCTGTCCTTAGGATTAGGTGTGCAAAGAATGGGCGCACAATTGATCTCTGGGCAAGGGGCATTGAGACTTAGGTCGGATGCTGAATTAAGTCACAAGCATTAAGTGAAGAGACATAAGAAAGTGCAAAATAAAGGAGTCAATGTTATCAGGAGAAATTAACCCCAAGCTTTAGGGTGGTGGCTTCTTCCTTACTCTTTGGCCTGTTTCTACATCGTCTGCCCAGATCCAAAGTGTTAGATGGCAGGGTAGTTTTGAGAGTATGTAGCGGGTGGCAGAGAAGGACGCGGTTTATGTAAGGGGGTGTGGTCAGCTCTGGGCAATGATACTATGTGTCTCTATCCCCATTACCTCAACTAGTCCTTTTGGAGGATGAATATAGCTACAATAACCATGTTTTCTAATTTCCATGACACTTTACAATTTACAAAATAGCCCACAGATATTATCTGATTTTTTTTTTTTTTTTTTTTTATTCTCAAACACCCTGTGAGAAAGGTATTGCTATTCCCATTTCCAGATTAGGAGACTGTGGCTTGGAGAGCAAATTTCCTGAGGATGGTAACTGGCAGAATCAGGCTCCAACCTGTGTTTTTGGGCTCCAGGTGAACTATTGGTTTTGTTTTGGTCACATGAAGGGTGACTGAGGCCATCACATAACCAGAAACTCTTAAGGTAGAAGCAAATGTTCAGATAGTGCTGGGGACCAGGCAGGTAACAGGCATGAATGAAGGTGGTTAGATATGGGACAACAGGGAGGCGTGAGGACTGTGGTTCAGGACCCGCGAGTCCACGCCCTGCTAATGGGGCAGGGGTGCTAATCACTGCTCAGCTCCAGGGGATTATTACCAGAAAGAAAGACCAGCTGACTTTTTTGAGAGAAGCTGGAAATTCAATTAGGTATTTGAGTGCCTACTATGCATCAGGTACTAGGGATAAAGCAGTGAACAAAATGGATAAAAATCTCTGGCTTTTTATGTGAACTTGTCCAATTTTTAAGTGTTGGGAACTAATAGAAAATTTAGAAAACATTGTCCAGGCCAAACAAAACACATCTGTGGGCTATATTTGGCCTGCAGGCTGCCAGTTTGTGACTTCAGTTCAAAGACTTTGATGGACCAAGTGTTCTCCAAAGAGGGGGCCCATGCAGATGGGCCCACTAGGGCCAGGAGAGGAACTCTTGGCACTTTCATTCATATTGTTTTGTTATCTTGTCCTTTTAAAATCCCTATTTTGGGGAATGCTGTAGTATATACATAGTGAACTCATATAGCACATACATATCCTTATAAACATTTAAATAGATATTACTTGTGTATATTAGGGATTTATGATCAAAGTATTTTATTGATAGGAATGTGGATCAGAAAAGGTTCAAGACCACTGGGATAGTCCTTAAAAGTAGATTTTTGTACTCTCCCTGCTTGAAATAAGGTCAAAGCTATAGTCTATAGCTTAGTGCTCAGAGGGCTTCAGGGAATGTGAGGGTGGGCAGACTGACTCAACCCAAACCCTCTTCTGTTCCTTCTGCCAGAGCATGTCCTGTGAATGACAGCTACAGGCCCCACTGAATGATGGAAGAAACAACTGCATAATGGGGCCGGTTCAGGCTAGACCAGCGTTTCAACCACCCGAGCCAAGGCTATGGCTGTTGTGGTCATGATTGTTTTTATTTAGAAAAGAAGACATGTTTGGGGGACTATTGCTGTGCTAGAAAAGTGGAGACTGGACGATAATCCAATGCTCACCCTCCAGTGTTGGGAAGGTTATTATAGGAAGGCAGGTGATCAGACACTCATCAACTTCCCTGAGGACAGAACATAAACAGGGGGATGTAAACTGCTAGTAGGGAGATTCAGGTTACAAGTACAGAAGACATTTCTGACAGTGAGCTTTGTCTGAATCCTGTTCTAAAGCCTGTCTTGGACACTGTACTTGACATCTGTCAGTAGAGTGGCAACATCGTGTCCTGAAAAGGAGCCAGGAAATGAATGCTCTAGTCCTGCAGAGACCTTTTGGTCTCCATGACCTTAGACAATGCCAGATTTGTCCTTCTCTGAATCTCATTTCCTCTCTTGGATTAAGAAGGGCATGGTCTATGGTCTTTGAGCTTCTTTCTTCGATCATTAGTCTCATGCTAAGAGTCTAAGTGTTGGAAAGCGTCTTCCTGGGTCAGAGCAAGTTGTCTCTAACCCACATCAATATACTAGTTGCTGTGGCAAACAAATCCCAAAATGTATAATGGCTCATACATGGCAGAAGTATGTTGTTCATAAAAAGTATAAAATGTGTTTTCCTGATTGGCAGGCCACTTTCCCCCATGTAGTGATCAGGGATCCAGATCTTTCCATCTTGAGTTCTGCCACCTCAAATACATGCTCCAAGGCAGTCATGCTCATCTACACCAAGCTGATAGAAGGGGAAAAAGCATGGACAATTGAGCTTGGGATATTTTTATGGGCTGGACTTGGAAGGTGTGCATTAATTCTGCTCAAATTCTATTGACTAAAAATCAGTCACATGGAAATGCTAACTACAAGGAAGACTGGGAAAGGTAGTATAGTTGTATGCCCAGGAAAAAGAGGAAGTGGATGTGGTCAGTAGGAACCAATCCGTACCACAGAGAAGACAGCTAAAAGAAAGGTTTGTGTGGAGTGGAAAAGAGTAAGGTGGGAGTGATGCCAATTATCCTCCTGTTTATAAAGAACTTGGAACAGTCTGATGAAGAATGGCAAAGCCTGGGCTTAAGAAGATTTCCTGGCCCACAGAGAAGAGCTCTGAGTAAGATTCAAGACACCCCAGGTTCCAGTTTGGGGAGTATCTTCACCTGAATAGAATTTACTTGACTATTATGCTTCAGTTTCTTCACATGTAAATGGCAAGCAAAGCACTTAACCTAATTACTGGACATGATGGTCTAAGGAGTCAGGTATAGCAACACCATGCACATTTTGAGAAAAAAATACAAGGATGATAATAATAGAGAATGAGTCAGTAAAATGGCAGTTGTTTTGGGAGTGTTCTTGACCCCCTACTTTCAGTCACAACCCGCATCCCACTGGCCAGCAGGTCCTATTACTCTACCTTCAAAATCCACTCCAGAGCTCACCCCACCTGCCAACACTTTAGTGAGCCACCATGGCTTCTCCCCTGTACTGGGCCAACCATGCTCCCTGCTCCAGCTCATGCTTTCTTCCATCTGGTTTTTGCACAATAGTTAGGACTGTTTGTTTTTCTCCCCTCCACTGGAAATCTTCCAATGACTTCTCATCACCTTTGGAGAAAAAAAAAAATCAAACTCTTTGCCTTGGCCTGCTGAGGTTTCTGACCTCATCTCTACCCTTCTCTTGCCCTCCCATCTACTTCCCAACTTGGCTGCCCCCATTTTCGCCCTTCTTCAAAACCCTGGGCTCATTTCTGTCCCAGGGCCATGGTGCTTGCTGTCCTTTCTGCTTGGGGCACTCTCCTTCCAAACCTCTTCTGGCTCCTTCCCAGGCTCCATGGAGGTCTTAGCTCAAATGTCTCTTCTTTGAGGGGGCCTGAGTGTCCACCTTCTCCAACATTTTCTAGCTCCCAGTCCACTGACTTCCCCTCGCCCCATCATTTCTCCTTAAAGTACTTCACTTTCCCTGAAATTATTTTCTTACTTGTACTTGTGTATTTTCTGTCTCTCTCCACTAGAATGTTGACTCCATAAGTGCAGCTACTTTTTCTGTCTTTTGCACAACTATGTCCCCCTTGGCAAATATAATCAGCCTTCAGTAATTGTTAACTGAATGAACGGGTGAATGAAGAGAATCTGACCATAAGACCTTTGCAGAGACCACAGCTGCCAGTGACCAACATTCTTCAGCGAAGTGGGTAGAGCTGGGCATTTGGGTTTGATGGCCTGGGGTGAACCCTGCCAAACTCCCCCAACCCACAATGGTGGCACTTGAGTAGAGCAGAGGTCTCTGACACTGGAGGCCAGCTGTCTCTGCCTCGTGGCCCTGATCAGATCCTAGTGCCTGGAGTTCTGCACTGCCTCTCCTTTTCTCTTTTTAGGAGGCACTTGGCTGGCCTCCCAAGGGGCATATTTGGCTTCTTCTTCAAGCCACTTGCTCTTGCTGTTGAGAAATGACTAAGCAGATTCTCCATCTCTCAGTGGCCAGCTGCCAGCCTGTGAGTTGACATTGACAGGTCAGACCGGTTTGAGAGGACATGACCTCCTTCTGACAGAGCCCCCTTCCTTTGCTTGTATTCAGAAAAAGCACAAAGCAAACACCACCATCACCGTCTCCTTTAAAATGGTCTCACTTATCTCCTCTCAATGGGGCTATTGGCTGGCCCCACACAGGAGAGGAAAGCAGAGATTAGCGTGATTCCTAGTCCCAGGGCTCAATGTCCAAGTCATGCTGGGTGTTGCAAAATGACTGGTAGAGAATGTTCAGAGGGTGGCATAATAATGACACCATTTTCTGCATCCTGAGTGCTTGTTCTGTGCGGAACACGATGCTAACCTCTTTGGGTAGATTAGTTCATCTGAGTCTCAATGATTTTAGGAGACAAGTGCTGCAACTTTATAGACAAAGAGTTAGAGGGAAAGAGACGCTAAGGACCTTGCCCAAGGCAACATGGCTGACAAGTGAAGGGATGAATTTAAGCACAGGTTTCTGTTTCCAAACATGGGTGCTTGGCCTTCAGGACTGTGCTCCTCCACACCACTGCACAGATCATCCCTCAAGCTGTACATGGTGGAAACACAAAGGAAAACAGAAGAAAAGGAAAAGTATTTTTTCTAATTTTCTCTGCCATCATCCACTTAGTTCACACTAGAAAGACCCCTGTCAAGTTCAGTGGGAGGCTAACAGGCTTACTGTGGAAAATTGGTTAAGAAGTAAACTAGATTTGGGAACTACTGGGTGTAAAGTTAGAAAAGACTTTGCAGAATCATTAACGTGTTGACATTAAATTGCAAATCTTTAAAAGAGGGATAGATCATGCTGCCATTTTTAAATTTAATTGATCAGGGAACACCCCCTCTCCCCCTGGAGTATCTTGGGATTCTAGTGTTCAATGAATACTCTGGAAATTGCTGAGCTCTACTAATATATTCACTGACTTATAAAGGTGCTAGGGCATTCTTCTTTCCATCCATCCATCCATCCATCCATCCACCCATCCACTCATCTGATACCTACCATGTTCCAGACACCATACAAGGCATTTTCTCCTATGTCATCTTATCTTATCCATTCTCACCACAACTCCATTTTATAGATAAAGAAACAGAGAATCAGCAAGACGACAAACCTGAGCAGTGAGAGGCAGTGAGAGGCTGATATTAAAATCCAAATTTACTGATCTTCCTTCTACACTTCAGGGTTTTTTCCTTCAGTTGTTTATTCAAATTCTGGGCATTTGTCAAAATCCCAACTCAAACCCTGTTTTCTTCAGAAGGTCATATGTCCCTTCCTCCCTACCCACCATATGTGTAGAAATCTGTCTCTCTCCTCAACTCCCTTCAGACTCGCCATATCTACTGGAATATGGCACCCACTTTGTCAGATAATTGGTTAAGGGGTGAGCAGGTATGTGTGAGCACGCATGTGTATGTGTCTGTGTGTGTGTGTGTCTTGGATCTCAAGTGAAGTTGAAGTCAAGCACTTGGCACATACTATCTCCTTAAACTGGCACATCAATGTTTTGAAGGAAGTACTGTTGAAGGAAGAAACAGTCTAAGGTGAAGAAATTGATGCACAATGAGGTTCAGTCACTTGCCCAAAGTTTCAGAATGATTTCATGAGGAAGTCTGGCCACAAAACCCACATTCCTTCCACTACTCCATTCTGCCTCTACCTAGTTCAACCCCTTGTTTCGTAGCTGGGGGAACTGAGATCTAGAGAAGGGAAGTGACTAGCCCCAAATCACACAGCTTGTGAGCAGCTGTGCTGACACCACCCATTAAGACTCAACACAGGAGTCTTTTCTGCCCAACAGGCTGTGTCTCCAGGTATAATACTGGTTCCAGCCATTGCTGCCAGTCAGCTCCTGTTACCTAAATGCCGTGGAAGTGGTGCCTTGTAGCTGCAGAGACAGCAGGAGCCTGCTAGCCTGCTCCCTGGGGAATAGCCAAGGAAGGTCAGCCTACTAGTCTACAGACCCAGCACCTAAAAAAAACCAGGCAGCAAGCCCAAAAGAAACCATACAGCCTTGCAACAGCCCAGGGCCAGATGCAGCTTCAAGCTCCCAGGTTCCCTTGGCATAGGGCCAAGCACGGCACTTAGTGGCCACTGTTGCTTCTTTTCACGTTAAAGAAAATGAATTCTTGTCCCTCTAGAAATTCGGGCTGGCAGCAACGGAGGGAACTAAGGTCTAGGATACCCTTGGAACATGGTGGAGAGGGGGAAAGGAATATTCTTCAGAATCTTGGCTCCCAAATTTGAATGCTTATCAGAATCACTGAGAGGACTTTAAAAAATGATCCAGGTTTCATTCCAGACCAAGAGTATTAGAATCTCAGGGGGAGGAGGGGGAGGGGCAGGGGGGCCAGGGCTGGGGACTCTGTATTAGTGCACATTCCCCAGGTGAGTCTATTCCTGTCTGGGTTTGTGAACCACCATCCCCAACATGCTCCTTCCATTTGTTGGTCCTCTTGAGTTCCAGCTCCCGTTCTCAATTCTCACTTGGTCATGATTTTTTTGACTTGTGAAACTTAAATTCTAAATTATCCATGTCCAGAGCATTGAGGGTTGGTGACATAAATACACCTAGCCGGGTTTCTGTTATTTTTGCCAATGGGGATTTCAAATTTTTCTCTTCCAGTAGAAGTTTAGGAGGGTTCTGCTCTGCAGGAGTTGTATAAATCCCTAGAGGAGTCAGTTCTGAGGAATTTGGTTGCTTAAGAAGTCTGTCACCAAGGTCCTTGGTATCCAAGGCAATTGGTTTAAGTTAGAAGTTGCCAGGGTAACTGCATCTGCCAGGAGACAGGCCACTGTATTTAAATTTCTTGAGACGCTCTTGCTAGCCGCTGAAAAGACCTGCTAAAAGAGGAGGGTTTCTCTTCTTAGTTGAGAAGAGGTTGGAAGTTACTTTCCTCTGGCTTGGAGAGAGGGTTTTGAGCTGTGTGTAGAGGTGACCGTTGCTTTCTCTTGCTGTCCAAGGTGAAGAAAGGGGACTCAGATAGGATGGGGAACCTTCCTAGCTCATCAGAAAACCAGAGAGGAAACACAAACGAAGGCTCTTCCTTCAATAAACTGAAGCCCAGGGGACACTATCCAAAGCGACAAAAGCCACACTAGCTGTGGTTGACCCTGGATGGGTGTTGACATCAGGCTGATCTGAACCCCTGGACTAATGTTCTAGATGTTTGTTCTCACCTGGGGAGGACTTGCTTCCCTTACAGGGATTCTGGGGAGGTGGGGAGCAGCGCTACAGTGGCAAGAGCATCGGCTTCCATCCTACGCCTTCTCGAGGCATGACAGGACAGCAAAAGGACGGGGGAGAGGACTCATGTCAGTGGCACACCTCCCTCAACATCAGCGTTGTATTAGGTATGGGGAAATAAAAATCAGTAAGACAAAGATTATACGTGCAAGGAATTGGTTGTCTAGAGGCTCATGCTGATGTGGGAAGCAAAGGCAAGAGAAAAATTCAATTTCCTTACTACTTACAGCCCATTGACAAGTCCTTGAAATGGGTAAAGTGACATTCCTCTAGGGACTCAGCTGCCTCAATGTTAATACTTTGCTAAGGGAAAAAGGCAATCTTAGCCCAACCCCCAGGATCCTGTAAGCCTACTTTAACATATAAAAATTCCTTTGGAAACTTCCTTTATCTCTACCCCCCAGGATACATGTTGGCAATCATCCCTCAAGCATATGACCCACTGATATACATCTGAAGGGTCTCATGACTCAGGTCTTATTAGACGATAATAAGCGACCTTTTCCCAACAATAGCTAGCCCCCTCAAGGTCCTGGAAACCTTGTTTCCAAAATTCCTTAGAGACTTAGGCTATCCCTAACCCCCTCCCAACTTGAAAGTATATAATGGGCCGCTCCTCATGACCCCCGTTCAGCTCTTTCTGCCCACGGGTCTTGTCCTTGTGCTTTGATAAAACGTCTTAAGAATTCTTTCTGGGCCACAGCCCTGAGTCCCCAAATCTCTCCTACATCAATGTGACCAGAGATGGCAAAGAATTATAATTTTGTTGACTAGATTGTTGTGATTGATTGTGCCTGCCATGGCTGTGTGTCTGTGGGGAGGGAGGGACAGATGCCATTTGCTATGTCTGAACCAAGATAAACCATACCACGATCCTGCTGCTCAAGGGAGCCGTGTGTGCACTGTGGCCTGGCTCAGAGAAGACCTCCACAGACAGTGCCATTCATGCTGACCCAAGATGGCTGAGGAGTCCGGGGAAGCAAGCTGGGGAAAGCAAGACCTGATAGAGGGCATGGCTGTTTCAGGGTAAGCCAATGGGTCCTTATGTGAGCTCAAAGCAATTTCCCTTTTGTATCCTTCATCAGAGCCCTGGGGGCAGTGCTAGCCCTGACAACACATAAAATGGACCAAGTTTTTCTTGGTGGTCCCCTGTTTGAACCTTCTAGGTCTTTTAGAAATTCCTTCCCTAGGACCCTTTGTTTTTGAACAGCCCCCCCCTTTTTTTATAGAGAAAAACTGTCAGACAAATAAATTATACCACTAAAGGTAACTTAAAGCACTTCTAGAAAGATTTCTATTTAAAAAGAAGAGGAGAGAAAGAGAGACAGAGAGAGAGATGCTTAATCCAAACCATGAATGTTGGCTTTTTAGACAACCTTTATCTAATTGGGGAGATTCTTTAGGTCAGGGGTCAGCAAACTTCTTCCGTAAAGGTCCAGATAGCATATGTTTTCAGCTCTGTGGGTCCTGTGGTCTCCGTTATAATTCCTCAGCTTTGCTGTCGCTCTGCAAAAGCAGCCATGGAGAATACCAGTAAGTGAATGGGTGTGGCTAGGCTCTGACAAAACCGTCTTTATGGACACTGAAATGTGGATTTCACATACATTTCATGAGTAACAAAATATGTTTCTTTACATTTTTTCAGGATTTTAGAAATGTAAAAGAAATTCTCAGCTCATGGACTGTACACAAATTGAATTTGGCCCACAGGTTATGGTTGGCTAACCCATCACTTCTATCATAACCTAAGAGGAGAGGCACTGAGGTTGAATGAAGTTACTTTTCTTGGAGATTCTCCTTGTATAGTCTGGCAAATTGTCCATTTGTTCAGTCAAATGCTCCTTGAAGACGTATAGCTCAGGGCTGTTGTGGGTACTGGGCTTTCAGAAGTGAATAAGGCAAAGTGTCTACTCTAGGTAGCTTACATTTCCCTAGCCATGAGGAGAAGAGCTACAGCCTGGAGGCAAGAATTTGGGTTTTGGACTCAATTCTTGCTTCCTGGCCTTGGATATCTTAGTCACAGTCTTGAGGACAAGATACATTTGCAGTA
Source organism: Leptonychotes weddellii (assembly GCF_054177405.1). NCBI lineage: Eukaryota > Metazoa > Chordata > Mammalia > Carnivora > Phocidae > Leptonychotes > Leptonychotes weddellii. The sequence continues at coordinate 18,448,948 of NC_138371.1, read as the reverse complement.
TTGAGCTGAATAGCCTGAGCATAGGTCCCCAAGTGATCAGCTTGGAACTAATGTCCTGGGAGAGTTTTAGTGTTCCAAATTTCCAACTAAAAAGTCCAGCCCCAAAATAAAAATGAATAAAATAGCTTAAAACCCAAGACCTTTCAGGCTCAGCAGACTCTGGCAAAGCATTCCAGTGGGATTCTGGGATGGTTTTCAAGAGCCGTGGCTTCTCATGGACTTTCCCATGGCCTATTCCAAGACAACCACTGCTCTGCAGATGTTCCCCCAGGACTGGGTCACGGTGAAGGCTCATCATGACTGCAGCTACCTCTGCTGCCAGGGCTGTGAGGCCAGTGCTCACGTGGGCTCTGGCAATGGCCCTTGTCCTCCAGCTGCCATCCATTCCCAGGCAGGTGATTGAGAAACTGTGAATTCCTTCTCTGAGATCAAGGGTTCCCTCCATGATGAGGGGGAAATTATATGGCTGCATTAAGACAGAGAGGGGCTATAGAGTGAGTAGAAAACTGCTCCCAGCCCATGGGCCTTCATGATTTACAGGCCATCTGTTCCACATCCAGGCACTCTTGCTGCATGCTTTGAGGAAGGGGTAGGGAATTGAGCCTGGAGAGAAGACAGAAGACAGATAGGGGAGGTGGTATGGTCCCTGCTTCCAAAGTCAAAATAATCTGGCTAGGTGGGAACTCATGCGAGATAGTTAAGAGAATCCCAGGCAGCACCACCTTTGTTCCCTCCTGAAACCCAAACTGGCCTTGTCACCAATGAGCCATGTGACCTTGATGTCTCTCAGTTTCCTCGAGTGAGTGACCTCATTATATGATTACATAATTGCAAAAGGAGTTTTCATGTTGTCAGAGTTTAAAGTTTGAAACCTCCTGCCTTCTTCTAGGGGATCTCCATCTTCTGTACATCCTTCCATCTGTCTTCTAATCCCCTTGCCTCTTCTACTCTGATCTGGCTTAGAGATGTTCAGTCTTTGACCAAAGCTCATCTGTGCGTGCCATCCTGGGCCAGGTTCTCAGGAAACCAGGGCAGAGGATGTGGAAAGGAGGAGGGAGAGGAGGGATGTGGTCCCTGGCCCCTGGTTTTCATTATGATCCTCTTCTATATACTGCCCTGCCCCCTCCCAGATTTCTTTTAGCAATTCTGAATGTGGATGGATGACTATTTTCATGGCTTGACTGTACATATTATATATCACACATTCACTCGTTCATCAATTATGTTATAAGTGCCTGTTATACACCACATGCAATGTGGGGGATAGAAGATTGGGTGAAGTATACCCAGAATACGGATCCCAGATGGTGCCTTCTATTCTAGAAGATCATCTACTCTGACTACCTCATTTTATGGTTGAGGATTTTGACACTTAAAGTGGGACCATGACTTATCTAAGGTGACACAATGAGTTAAGGGCAGAGCCAGGATAAGAACACAGAAACTCTTAGCTTAAGTGAGACCAGGCCTCCTTACAACCAGACAGCAGAAACCATATTTTTATGCATTTGCTTAGCATTAGAAATGTACAGAGTATGTCCAATTTCCATCTCCCTGAGGGAGGGGGCAGGCATAATAATTTTTATTTATATAATTATAAATAGCCTCCACATGGTTATTCTTTTTTTTTTTCAGATGAATAAACCAAAGCTCTGGAGGTTAAGTATTTGAGTAAAGGTCATCTGGCTAGAGGCTGGGGGAAGAACTTGGGTCTTCTGACTTGCAATCACTCACCCATAACACAGAAATTCCCACCTGTACTAGCCACCCAGTCTCCTCTCTCCTCTATGGTTCCCTGGCCACCTCTGGGCAAGGAGGACTGAAGAAACCCCAAGCCATCTTAGCAGTATGCCCAGTCTTATTAGAATGCAGGGAAGAGGCAAGAACTTAGAGACCATGAGGGGAGGTGCAAAGAAAATTTAGGAAAGACCTGGAACACTGAGAGAGGTGAGGGGTACTGGTGAGACTGGAGAAGAAAGAGACATGATATAGGGAGAATCAGATCAGGGAGAATGGCCCTTGCCAATAATTGTGACAGCCTTCAACATAAAAATTGAAATAGTTTGTATGAATCAAAACAAGTGCTGTGGTAAGGGAGGAGATGGCACACACAATGTGGCTTGGATCCCTGATAATCGTGGGTTTTATAAATCCTGCCTGGGATTTGGTTCCCTTGGGTCCAGTGATCTGAAGTGCAAAACTACCTAACTTCACCCTTAACTTCTGATCAGATTCCTTCCCACCAACCTCTCTCTCCCTGGGAACTGGGACCTGCAGGCATGTTACAGACATGCTCCTGGAATTCTGTTTGTGCAGGTGAAGTTCTATGTCAAGAAGAGTTGGCAAAAGAGGACAAAATCTTGGGCTTTCTTCATTGAGTTCTCTCTCCCAAGCTTTTGGGGATCCTTGTGGCAGGAGTCATTTCCAGAACGACTTTACTAGTTACCCACCCATTAAATCATCAGTTTTAAAATCCAATTTTCTATCAACTAATCAGCAAATGTGTAATGACAGCTTCTCTGCAGCCATTCTTCAATCAGCTGATTTGGGGGATAAGGAAAAAACATACTTCCAAGACTTTTCAGCAAGTGTATGAGCCTTTCAGATCAAGATTAATGCCAACACTATATGTAATTATTCACTTATTTGCTTGATAGACTATGGAGGTTCTGGAAATATGTCCCCCACCCATCATCACCCTCCCAGTGGCTCTGTGTTGTATGGACAGGTTACGACTTACCCATCCATTTGACAAATATTTATTGAGCACATACAATTTCTTAGATATGGGGATGAAATAGTGGTCAAAGTATTCATGGCCTCTGACTTCTGAGAGCCCATGTTTAGTGAAAGGAGAGAGGCCATGGCCAAGAACAGAATAACTCAATTATGAGAAATGCAGGGGAGGGAGCAAAGATAACTGAGACAATGTAATAATGTTTAGAGTGGTGCAGGACCTAGGATAATTGGATGGGGTGGGGAAGGAAGGCCCTGCAATGAGGATGGGGCCTGAAGTTTGACATTGATCGACCGTGAGGAACATGGGGTAGGGTAAAGGAGAAGGAAGTGGGGTCCAGAGAAAGACAATGGGTCCTTCAGGTATCTATTGCTACATGACAAGCTACTCCAAAACTTAGTGGCTTAAAATGGCAATGTATTATCTGTCACAGCTCTGTGGGTTGATTGGGCTTCACTGGGTGTCAGTTCTCATTGGGGGTCTTCCTTGCAGTTGTAGTCAGATGGCAGTCGGGATTGGAGTCATCTGAAGGCTCAAATGGGCTGGATAGTCAATGTAGTTTCTTCACTTATATGTCTGGTGGGTGGGTTGGGCTGGCTGGAATAGCTAGAGTTTGACTATCAATGCTTTCTCTTTATGTGACTTCTCCAATATGGCTAGCTTTGGTTTCCTCATAGCATGGAGGGATCAGGATAGTTGGACTTCTTATATGGAGGCTGGCTTTCTCCTGTGAGTGGGAAGGAAGAAACTGCCCATCTTGTTAAAGACTAGACTTGGATCTGGTCTAGTGTCACTTCTGTAGTAACCTATTGTTCAAAGCAGTCATAGACCAGCCTAGAATCTAAGATGTGGAGGATTAGGCTTCATCAGTCAAAAGGAGAATGGCTGGCTTATTCAAGGAGGAAAGGGATTGATGGTGGCCATTTTAGAGACAAACTAAGGCTTTGAGATATAAAAGGTTTAGTGTGTTAGTGGACCAGAAAGACAGCCAGTACTGCTAGAGTGTGGTGAGGGGTCACTCAAAATGAGGTAGGAATGAGAGGCAGAGCAGGATCCTTATAGCTAAGCTATGGCGAGGAATTTAGATTTTTTTAAAAAAGATTTTATTTATTTGAGAGAGAGAGCAGGAGAGAGATTAAGCAGGGAGGAGGAGCAGAGGGAGAGGGAGAAGCAGGCTCCACACTGAGTAGGGAGTCTGACATGGGGCTTGATCCCAGAACCCTGGGATCATGACCTGACCTGAAGGCAGATGCTTAACCGACTGAGCCACCCTGGCACCCTGGAATTCAGATTTTTTAAAAAAGTGTCACAATAGTCTTAATATCCTGCATTCCAAGGGATGATGATCATAAGGAGTCTCTTTTCTTCCTCCTTCCAATCCATCTCCACTCTGCCATTAGGTTGTCCAAAAGCCAAGTACTGGTCATGTGCTCCCATGGATCCCAAACTTTCAGGGAATACCCACTACCTCTTGAAACAGGCACTGGTTTTTCAACCTGGCTTTTAGGGTCCTCTGCCAAGTTGTGCACTTATATATTTTTCTCACATTTTTGCCCAGCCTGTCATATGGGACCCCTTTTTTCCCCTGAGAGGTGACTTTTATCTCCCTGCCTCCATGCCTGGTCACATCAGTCACTTTGCTCATGATACCCTCCCATGACCCCATCTCCAACTGTCAAAATCCTACCCTTCCTTTAAAACTAACCTCCAATATCACTTCCTCAAACTGAGTGGGACCCCTTGCTGCTGAAAACATTCTAGTTCTTGCTGATTGGAAGGTGTAGTTACAACCATATGTGTCTAGCCCTCACTTTCATGAGTCCATCCCCATTGACTGTAGGTCTCTGTGGACAGAAAATATGACTCCCTTGCTTCTTCTGCCCCACAGCCCATGCCTTGAGCACAGGAGTCATTCAGTTGATGCCTGTTGAATTAAACAGCGGTTTCTCTGGGACACCAGCCTCCAATTGTCTCTTCCTTTCCCATGGCAAATTTCAGCATTCAGCTCCCGGCAACCCCTGGTCCATGGCCCCAAGGTTCCTGGCAGACCTTTCCCGCAGGACCCTGGAACTGCTGTTTCCCAGACAGCCTGGCCTGCACCGGCCAGTACCGGCTCCCAAGGAGATGGAGAACTTCTGATTCTGCAGGCCCCCTGGCTCCTCTCTTCCAGCTGCCTTGCACTTGTTTTCCTTGGCAAGAGGAAGCCCTCAGTCACCACTTCATCTTCCATTTATAGGCATATATGCATCTTTGTTATTCTTTTCACAAAATGACAGTGTTCTCTGCTCAAAAAAGAAGGAGAGAAAAAGAGTTGAGGGCTGTGCAAAGCAAAGAAGCCATCTGATATAAAGCCTACAGGGCTTTCTGCAATATTTCTGTCCATACTGGAGAATGGAGGACACTATTCCTGCCTCTATTGCTCTCTTGTCTGTCCTCAGCCTGTGCCATTAGTTCCTCAGACTTTGTTGGCAGGTTATCATGGGTGAAAGGAGGGCCAGGGTATGGGCAGTGGATATGGCAAAAACTTGTCAATGGGGAAAAAAATGGGCATGGCTTTCTGGCTTGAGTTCATGTCTACAGGTCCTCGAGTCCTTCTGACACCAAAGTACTATGTGGCCAAGAGTCAAGCTCTGTGGGTTCTGGGTTTGTCCATCAGGCAGGCTACACCTGCATGTAAAAAGGAGAAACAATAACAGCAAACATTTATATAGTGCTTCTTCTAGGCCAGCCACTGCTTTAGGCAGTTTTAAAATAGTAACTCATGTAAGCCTCTCAATAACCCTATGAAGAAGTGCTATTATTATCCCCATTTTATAGCTGATGGAACCAAGGCAGAGAGAAGTGAAGACACCTATCCTAAAGTTCTACCAATGATGAGTGGCACAGCTGGGATCTGAGTCCAGGAAGGCTGGCTCCAGATTCTGCATCTAACCACTCACAATGCTGCTTTAACAGCTCATCAAATGAAGATATTTAAATAACCTAACAGAATCACTTCGTCCTTAAATACCTAAGTGCACTGGAAACAAATGTGTCTGAGGGTTGTGGGCAAGAACTTGGACAGGTCTGAACCAGTTCTCAGCACAGGTAATTCAATTTGGTTCAAATTCTGGCTTTCCCACAGATTTATGATTCTCAGGCTAGTGTTTTGCACCTATTTGGAAAGGTAGATTAACAAAGGGATTTCCTGATGTATCCAAGAGTAACCTGTTTCTCTTGGCTCAAACTCATGGCCTGGGAATTCACTAAGTAACCAATTGATTCAATTCTTCTTTCCTCATTCATTCATCAAACTTTGATATGTCTTGTGTGTTCAAGACACCAAATGGGCATGAGAAGCATGAGTGGAAAAGAGAGAAATGGAATGAAACAGATGTTGTCTCTACCTTCAAGCTATGGGCTTGTGTGCACATATGGACACTTACAAGTAAACCTAAGAAGCCAACTGTATCTGTCTACAGTCTTTTGGGTCATTTAGTACTCTATAAAGTGCTAAATATGACATATTTCTCTGGTTCCCTGGAGTCTAGAATGCCTTGCATTAACACTACCTAACTTCAAGATTTATTATAAAACTATAGTAATCAAAACAGTTACATTGGTGAAAGTATAGAAAAATAGATCAATGGAACAAAATAGAGAGCCCAGAAATAGATCCACACAGATATAGATGACTGCCTTTTGACAAAGGAGCAAAGGCAGTCATGGAGAGCAAAGATTTTTTTTTTTCCAACAAATTGTGCTGGAACAACTGGACATCCACATGGAAAAAAATTAATCTAAACACAGACCTTACACCTTTCATAAAAATTAACTCAAAATGGATCATAAACCTAAATGTAAAACTCAAAACTATAAAACTCCTGTAAGATAGCGTAGGAAAAAACCTACATGATCTTGGGTATGGTGATGACTTTTTAGATACAACACCAAAGGCATGGTCCATTAAAAATAATAATTATTAATAATTATATAATAATCTGGATTATAATCTGATTTCATTAAAATTAAAAACTGCTCTGTAAAGACAATGAAGACAAGCCATAGACTGGGAGAAAATATTTGTAAAGGGTACATCTGATTAAAGGTTATTACCCAAAATATGCAAAGAACTCTTAAAGCTCAACAATAGGAAAACAAACAGCTTGATTAAAAAATGGGCCAAAAACCTTAACAGACACCTCACCAAAGAAGATACACAGATGGCAAGTAAGCATATGAAAAGATGCTCTACACCATATGTTATCAGGGAAATGCAAAAACAATGGTGTAATACCACTCCACACCTACTACAATGGCCAAAATCCAGAACACTGACAACATCAAGTGCTGATGAGGATGTGGAGCAACAGGAACTCTCATTCATTGCTGGTGGGAATGCAAAATGGTACAGCCACTTTGGAAGACTGTTTGACAGTTTCTTACAAAACTAAACATACTTTTACCATACAATCCAGCAAACATGCTTCTTGGTATTTTACTCAAAGGAGCTGAAAACTTAGGTCTACAAAAAACTTGCCCACAGAAGTTTATAGCAGCTTTATTTATAATTGCCACAACTTGAAAGAAACCAAGATGACCTTCAGTAGGTGAATGGGTAAATAAATTGTGGTTCATTCAGACAATGGAATATTATTCAGTGCTAAAAAAAACCGAGCTATTAAGGGGCACCTGGGTGGCTCAGTTGGTTAAGTGTCTGACCCTTGATTTTGGCTCAAGTTATAACCTCAGCGTCATGAGATTGAGCCCCATGTCATGTTCCACATGAGCATGGAGGCTGCTTGAGATTCTGTCTCTCCCTCTGCCCCTCACTCAGCTCTCTCTCTCTCTTTCAAAAGAAAGAAAGAAAGAAAGAAAGGAGCTATTAAGCCATTAAAAGACATGGAGGAACCTTAAATGTATGTTACAAAGTCAAAGAAGCCAACCTAAAAAGACTATACAAGTGTAATTCCAATTATATGACTTTCTGGAAAAGGCAAAATTATGGAAACAGTAAAAAGATCAGTGTTTGCCAGGGTTTGGGGGTTGGGAAAAGGGATTAATAAGCAGAACACAGAAGACTTAAAATTCAGTGAAAATATTCTGTGTAATACTACAATAAGGGGTAGATGTCATTATACATTTGTCCAAACCCATAGGATTTACAACACTAAGTATGAGTTGTAATATAAGCTTGGACTTGGGCTATTACAATGTGTCAACATAGGTTCATCAAGTGTAACAAATGTACTACCCCGGTGGGGGATATTGATAAAGGGGGGAGGCATGCAAGATGGAGCAGTGGGTATATGGGAAATTTCTATACCTTCTTCTTAATTTTGTTGTTAACCCAAAAGTGTTCTAAAAAAGCAATGCCTTAAAACCAACCAACCAACCAACCAACCAACCAACCAATCCATCCACTCTGGGGCTTTGAACTTGAAAAAAACACTTTTTATCTATAATAGATACTAATTGGTTATTTTACCAGCATCCATTTTCCCTTCCTCTTTCCCTAATCCTCAAATTTTACTTGGGAATTCAAGTGGTTCAGAGGATACTTTCGCTATCGGCTCAGTGAGAGCTTAGTCAAATAGGCTATCCTGCTTGCTGTCAATAATGATTCTTTCTTTTTTTTTTAAGATTTATTTATTATATATACATATATATAGAGAGAGAGTGAGCATGGGGGCAGGGAGCAGAGGGAGAGGGAGAGAGAGAATCTCAAGCAGACTCCCCACTGAGCTTGGAGCCCAACGTGGGGTTTGATCTCATGACCCTGAGATCATGACATGAGCTGAAATCAAGAGTCAGATGCTTAACCAACTGAGCCACCCAGGCTCCCCAGTAATGGTTATTTCTGAAGTGGCATGTGTTTTCAAGTAGTGAAGTCTGAGTGAGTTTCATGACTCTTGTTGTGAATGCTGGGACAAAGATTCTCCTGCCTTTCTTCTAGGTGTGAATGAGGGAGCTCATGACTTTGGGAGCTGCTGGCAGCCATCTTAAGAACAGTAGGGGAACCAGGGTTAAGATGAAGTTGAAGTTAAGTCAGAGAGAAAGACAATAGGTTCTAAGTGAAACTACTGAAACCAGTACATCTGTCATCTTTTTAATTAGATGAACCAATAAATTCCCTTTAAAGTTTTAGCTATTTGAGTCAGGTTTCTTTTACATGAAGTCAAAAGAGACAGCAGGTAGATGCATTGGCTTTTCTGGCATGCACTACTCTAAACATGAACTAACAACTTAGCCTCTTTAATTACTTTCATGGATGCAGGTGGAGTAAAAAGGAATTAAGATGCATTTTTAAAAAGTTAGTTCTTTTTCTGTAGCTCATTTCCTCTTCTAGAGAACACAAATGCCACCACTTTGGCTGCCAGGGCCTGTTGGCTATTATACTGGGCTGCATGGACAAGTGTTCTCAAAAGAATAGAACAGAAGGCAGTAGAGGTAGAGATTCTGTATTTACATTTCACGAGCAGCTCTTCTTTCCATGCTTACTATCTTTAGGAAAGCAGACTCTCTCCCTCATACTTTTTCTTGGAGATTGAGAGTCCTCTAAAGTTTGTGGGGAGGGGTGGAGTTTAAAGGGGAAGGTGTGAGGAGAGGGCTTGTAGAGTGTGGGTAGGAGGAAAGACTTTACTTTTATTTTATTTTTAAAGATGTTATTTATTATTTATTCGACAGAGAGAGAGAGAGTGCACAAGCAGGGGGAGAGGCAGGCAGACGGGACCGGGAGAAGCTTGATCCCAAGGCTCCATCCTAGGACCCTGGGATCATAACCTGAGCCGAAGGCAGACACTTAACCGACTGAGCCACCCAGGTGCCCCGAGGAAAGACTTTAGTACAAATGCCAGAGATATCTCTCAAGGATTTCTCTCTGTTTCATAGGAAGATAAACTGAGGCTTAGATTTGGATCCTGTTCCTGTAACACTGAGACAATCCAGAAGCATTACAGAGGTTTGAGCTCCAGCGTCTGAACTCCCCAACCAGTCTTCTCCCTCCAGATGACCTCTTTGCCTCCCCCTAAGTCTTGTGCATTGCTTCCCCTGGAACCAAACCAGATGTTCTAAAGAAAGCAGTATGTCAGCATTCTAGGCGGAAGGGCCTGGTCCCCTGAGATGCCATTTCCTCAACTCACTGTGCTGGGCTGATTCTGGGTCCAGGTGTTTTTTAAAATCAGGTGACAGGCTTTTAGGCCTCTGGGAGTTGCCTTATGAGGAATACAGAAGCAGATGTGACATGGATTATCATAAAAGTTGAAAGGAGACTGAAGGCTGAAGCATGGCAATCTGTAGCAATCAGTAAGAGTCTAAAAAGTGGGAGCAATTAATAAGTGGTGTGTAGCAGCACTGTACCCTCTTGCTTCAGCTCCTGGAGTTCAGTAAAGGTCTTGGCTACTTTATAAGGGGTGGGCCTTTTTGCCCCAGTAAAATCTCTTCTCTTTCACTGCAGGATTGAAAAGAGTAGGGATAATAGAGGCCTTAGGAAGAACTGGGGGCTGGAAGGGGTTGGGCATGACAGGGGTGTAGAGTGGTGGTGGTGGGGTGCATAGGAAAAGATTTGGGAGATTGTGCCAGGAATAGTCACAGATGCATGAAGTTTGAGAGTTGAAAAGCATTTTTAGAGATGATCTCTCCTACATTCCTCATTTCATGGGAGAGGAGGCTGACTGATTCCAGAGAGGGAAAAATACTTGCCTAAGGGTTCATTGTAAGCTACTGATAGAGATAAGACAGGCTTCTTTACTTCCAGACTGAGCGTATTAGTTATCTATTGCCGTGTAAGGAATTGTCCTAAAACTTAGCAACACAAAACCATGAACACATTATTTCATAGTTTCTATGGATCTTAACTAGGTCCTCTGGCTCAGAATCTCTCATGGGACTGCAATCATGGTGTTAGGAAAGGCTACATTCTCGTCTGAAGGCTTGCTTGGGCAAGGATCTGCTTCCAAGCTCACTCAACAAGCTCACTTGTCAGGATTCTGCTTTTCATAGGCTGTGAAACCAAGAACTTCAGTTCTCCATTGACTGTCGGCAAGAGGTCTCCTTAAGTTCCTTGCCAATATCATTCTCTGTATGGTAGCTGCCTTCCATCAGTCTGAATAAGTGAGAAAGCAAAAGAGGTGAGCAAGACAGTAGCCAAAGTCTTTTTCTAACCTAATCTTGGAAGTGACATATATCCTTATTTTTGCTATATCTGATTCACTGAGACAAGTCACTGTGTGCAGACCAGACTCCTGAATATCAGGAGGCAGGGATCCTTAGGAGCCATCTTAGAAGCTGCCTAACATACTGAATACTTTCCACTATTATTTGCTTCCTCCTTCAGCAATATGGCAGAAAGGGTTGAGAAAGCAGAAATCTAGGAGGTGGGTGTTTTTGAGTTGGAGAAAACACCCTTCTCCTCAAGGAAGGGAGAACAAAAATTAGAGGCAGAAAGGGCACTTTAAACCCCAGAAAGAAGTAACCATAATAATAGTTAATAAATACTTATTTTCCCCTAATATAAAATTTTTTATTGTTGGTTAGTTGCTTGGTAACTAGGATAGAAAAAGCACAGGACTTGATTTAGAATCTGAAAACTTAAGTCTAATTATGCTCTATAACCCCAGACGCAAGTCACTTATCCTAACAGAATCTCATCTGCTCATCTAATCACTAGGATAACATGCCAACTTCATAGAATTAATTGAATGAAATGTAATACCCTCTAAAGTCAACAAAACACTTTCAGATAGAATGACTTAACTAATAGAAAGGTGTGCGCTAGAAAGTTGAATGTGGACCTTCTATCCTGGTGCACTTTAAGGTCTAAAAGAATGTGTATGGTAGCCAATGCAATAGGGCAGAAAATAGAAATAAGTAGCAGAATTGTGGGGGAAGAGCAGCCAAAATTCTTATTATTTTCTGATTATATGGGGATGCATTCATTTGCTAAGGCTGACCTAAAATACCACAGACTGGTTAACTTGTATAACAGGAATTTGTTTTCCTACAGTTCTAGAGGCTAAAAGTCCAAGATGAAGGTGTTGGCACATTTGGTTCCTTCTGAGACTTCTCTCCTTGGCTTGCCAATGGCCACCCTCTTGCTGCCTTTTTTACATAGTTGCCTTTCTGGGTGCCCAAATTCCCTCTTCATATAAGGTTACCAATCAGATTGGGTTAGGGCCCACCCTGGAGGTCTCATTGTAAATTAATCACCTTTTAAAAGGCCCTATCTCCAAATACACTCACATTCTGAAGTAAGGGGATCAGGGCCTCAACATATGAATTTTGGGAGGAATACAATTCAGCCCATGATAGATGGCACACCTAAAAAACTGAGAAAATGAACTAAAAACTTATGAGAACTAATAAGAGATCAGTAAGGTAGCCAGATATGAAATAAATATACAAAAATCTAGAGCTTTATTGCATATCAGGAATGACCTATTAAAAAATACAATTAAGGGCGCCTGGGTGGCTCAGTTGGTTAAGCGACTGCCTTCGGCTCAGGTCATGATCCTGGAGTCCCAGGATCGAGTCCCGCATCGGGCTCCCTGCTCGGCGGGGAGTCTGCTTCTCCCTCTGACCCTCCTCCCTCTCATGCTCTCTGTCTCTCATTCTCTCTGTCTCAAATAAATAAATAAAATCTTAAAAAAAAAATACAATTAAAAAAAAGACTCCATTCACAGTTATTACCCATCTTCAGCCCAGGAGTATTTTCACATACGGCATCGAGGAAGGGCATCTTTGTGACTCAGGGTTTCACTTAGTCACCTGGGCATAGAAAGAACATAGCTTGCAGCCAGGGTCTCATGAAAGATCTTATGAAAATATTCCAAACATCTTGCCCTCAAACTTCTAACCCAGAGCATGCTGCTGCTGGGTGAGACATAAATGCCCCAACATCCTTCTGGGTCCTCATTTCTTTTTTAGGTAGCACACATGTCCTCACAAGTTTCCTGGTCCAATTAGCTCTGCTCCAACACAGGGACATATTACACAGGGACCTCCACACCACCCCCACCCCTGCCAAGAACTTTTTATCCTGGAAACCACATTTTGAGTGCAGAAGCCAGTCTTTACTTTCCATTTATATTATTAAAACTTTCATTTGAACAATTTACTCCGAACAAAGAGACTCTCTATACTAAAGGACTGTTGATGTTTCCATCTTGTGCCAGATAGAAATTGCTTGCAGCTTGAAGAAATTTAAAAAAAGTTAATTACAGAAGTAATATGTAATAAAATTCAAACAATATAGATAAATCAGAAGTCTTCTTTGTTCACCACTTAATTTCAAGTTTTTCCCCAGAGATGATCACTGTCAACAGCTTGGTGCAAATATTTCAAAAATGTACAAAATTGTTTGTTTATGTGTGTGTTTGTGTGTCCTTGTAAATATATACATATACATATATATGTATGTGTGTTTATATACACACACACCCACCTCTTATTTTCACATATAAAAAGTTTTATCCTCTTAAATTTAAAGGGGATCCTGATGTAGGTACTGTCTCACTATTTGCTTCTTTCCCCATCTATGTCTTGGAGATGTCTCCATATCAATACAGATACGTGTATGTGGATCTATGCACATATACATGTGTATCTACATTTTAACTGCATTGGAATATATCATGGTGTAGATGTCATTTACTTTATTTGACTAGTCCCCTAGAATACTGCAAGAAGCGAGACTCATATCAGACTTTACTGCAGGCTGACTTTTATTAGTTAAGTCACTCTGCAGAAGAGTCTTGTTAACTTTAAATGTTGCTGTGACTATTGAACACGTCTTGTATAGAGATGTAAAGATTTCTCTAGAATAGATGTCTACGGGTAGAATTTCTGGGTCTAAGAGTTTGGCCATTTGCATTTTTATTGGGATCAGCTTTTAAACTTTTTTTTTTTTTTTTTTTGGTTTCTACTTCTACCTTTCAGAGTCTGAAAAATCTTAGGGCCTGAGTTTGTGCCTGGACACCCCAGATGCAGTCCTCTGGCTCCTCTCACAGTGTATGGGTGCCAACATGACTTGGTTGCATTGTTTTGTTGGTCACTGTAGTCTTCCTCAGACTCGACCTTAGAACCAGGACCTGGCTCCTCACTCAAGTTCTAAATTGAAAACTTTCCCTGAGGAGGAATTAGCTTCATGATCCTCTTCTCAGTTTTCTGGTTAAAGCTCAAAATCTCAGTGTATATTCCATATCCTGGAGGATGATTTATAGGCACACAGCTTGGTACAACTTAACGCAATCATAATACAAATGTCAGGCTATGTTTCACTGTCTGGTTGACTTTGCCACCTCTCTTAGTCCTGAATCTGGAGGATGCTAGGTGGTGGTCTTTCTAGTGGTGCTCTAGGTACGAACCTTCCCAAATTCGGATCCAAACCTTTATCTCAGCTGCCACTTGGCTACTGCAGGCTGGTTGCTTACTCTCAGTTCCACTAGCAGAATCTTCTGCATTCCTGTCTTCTCCAGACCCGCACTCTAGAGCAACTCCCTCATGTTTGCTCTCTCCGCTCAGATTAGTATTAGTCTGAGCTTTGAAAGACACCCCTCTTCCACCCCATCCTCTAAGGCAGAATCTCTTTATTTTGCTCTGATAGCCATACAGTTTTCTAGGTTCCACCAGCTCTCCAGCTCTCAACTCAACCCTCTTCAGATCTAATCAGTTTTCTCAATTTACAGTTATAAGGTGACTGCCTTTGCAATAAGAGCTCTCTCGCCTCCATGAAACATTTAACATGTAATTGAGAAGGAAAGTATAGTTAATAGATTCATGTATTTAACAAATATTTTTTATGTGATTCAGGTGGATGTAGGGGCAGGCAGTGAGAAAGAAACAGGGGTGCCTGGATGGCTCAGTAGGTTCAACATTCGACTCTTGATTTCAGCTCAGGTCACGATCTCAGGGTCGGGCTCCATGCTCAGTGGGGAGTCTGCTTGGGATTCTTTCTCTCCCCTCCCTTTGCCCCTCTCCCTGCTGGTGCTCTCTCTCTCTCTCAAATAAATAAAAATTTTTAAAAAAGAAACAAACTGAAACCATGACCTCCAGCTTTAGGAAACTTCCAGTCAGAGAATTATAAAAGAATGAAATCATGAATGTGAAAAGGGATATGCACGTGTGTTGAGAGTATACAGGTAGATGTGACCTAACCAGTGGTGGGAGAAGGAGTGGCCGGGAGGGCTGCCCTAACAGCACCTGCTACTTACAGGTCTTTTCTCTTTTCGTCAGGACAAGGGTGTCCCGGGCTCCCAGACTCTGTTTCACTGCCCCTTTCCACGCCACCATGCGGCCTTGACCCTCATGTTCTTATGGAAACATAAGAGGCTATTCTACAGTCCCTTCTAACTGCAATGTTCTTCTTTCTTTCCTTCCATCTTATGGGAGACATATATGGTCACTTGCCGACAGCACTGGCCTCATCCATGTGTCCATCTATTCAACATGATTGTTGAGCAGCCATGACATGCCAGGCACTCTATGAGAGGCAGGACACCCAGTGACATCATGCAGCCTGCCCTCACGCCAGTGTCCAGGCCTCCACTACCAGTTTGGGTTCATGGAGCCTTCCCCTTCCCTCTTGAGCCAAATGGATACATTTAGCATTTAGATGTTGTGGACTCAGCAAAATTGGGAACTCCTGGTGTATACACTGAAGGGCCCAGGACAGTAGTCTGCATCTTTCAGGTACTTAACACACTCTTGGAGAAGCCCCGCCTTTTCTGTGTCGATACCTTGCTCGCCTGAGGGACATAGATCTTGAAGGGCACAAATGGTACCAGGGACCACTTTTTCAGCATAAGCACCGCCATAGCACAATGGCCTTTCACTCCCTAGGCATTTATGGAATGCTGGCTGCTGTCCTGGATGGATGTGGAAATGTATAAATACAGTTCTGGGTACAGAGTAGACATTCCATAAACCCCCCTTGATTTAGTGGAGACACATTGTCCAAGCGCAAGGAGCCCTATAGTAAGCAACCTGGATGAGACAGAGCTGATGCTGGTCTGTCTTCAGGGAAATTATGCTGCATGAGGGCCCTGAGACTGTATCCCAAGGGCTATATTATTACTGTATTCAGAAAGGACTGCTAGAAGGGCAAATACAGGGAGCTGGAAACGGAGGGGTGTTAAAGCCCATTCATTTCTGGCTGGGTTGATTAGGAAAAAATTCTGGGAGCTGTGTTTTCAAATAGGGGAGAAATGTTAGAGAGGTAATAGTGAGAAATGAAAGAGATCTCCTTCTGGAAGGGAGCTTCCCTTAGTCTCTGGTTTGATTACCTTGCAGTTGAAACCATGGAAAGTCAAGTAGACCTAGAAGAGAAGGTGCCCTCTTGTCTCTAGGAGTCTTGGGGTCTTGCCCATTTGTTCTCCAGCTGTTCGGTAGAGGTGAGGTGAAGTCTGTGCTGCGGGTGGAGAGAAGAAGAACATGGCCCCAAGAGGAACTTCTGAGGGCTCTCTGATGTTTTGAGAGTCTGACTTTTAGTGAAAGAGACCAAGGCATGCAAAGCAGGACCTCTTTAAGACCAAAAGCTTTAAAAACGAATTTTAATTAATGAAACTGCAAGCTGAAAGAAACAGGGAAAAGACATCTTTCTTTTTCCATCTTTGCTCTTTGTCTGCACCTGTCCCCAGCTCACAGGGGCTCCTCCGCCAGCCCTTGCAACACCGGGGGGCTGGGCATCAGGCCAGCCTTTCTTAGATGAAATCCAGTCTGCCAGATCACCCCGCCCACCACACTTCCCCCAGTCTGAGGCCCACCCCTCTCCCGGGAGACACAAAGGGCTTCTGTGACTCAAGCTAGAGCTCACAACCCTCCTCTTTCTTTCCAGCAACAGGGTGAGGCTGTGGGGTGCATCTCGAGGAGGTGACCCTGGACTGACTTGCTATGTTGGAAACAGCATGGATGTTCCCATTCCTCAATCCCTGGGGCCACTGTTCCAGACCTACACGCCTATTTCACTCTAGTATAGACCTTACGCAGAAATGTCAGGGGTCCCTGTTTGGCTCCAGATGAAGTTGAGGGCAGGGTGGTCTGGAGAGGAAGGGGTATTTATAAAGCACTTGCTCACCATACACTGGGAATGGTGCAGGTTGTTTTGCCTATGGATCTTCTGAAGATCCTCCTGGTGATCCCAGAAGGAGGTGTTCTTAACCCAGTTTTACTCAGCAAGTGACAAGCTCAGAGAAGTTGCATAACTTCTTCAAGGTCCTATAACTGTTATGTGGTTGAAGCAAGACTTGAGTCTAGAACTGGCTGATGCCAAAGCCTTTGTTTTTCCCTGTTAGAGTTCGTTGCTTAGGGTTTGAATTGAATAGCCCAGCTTTTACTAGGTCAAGAGAGATGAGAAATGTCTGTGCCTACTCCTCCCTGTCTCCCACCCCCAAGTATCCTAGTCTGCTCCTATCAAAATACCGCTTGGCCTTGGATTGATGTGGTCTGGTGGCAGGGGTCGGAGACAGGGGCAGTGTGGGAGGCTGCACAGGACGGAGGGCTAGTTCTGTCTCCGTCACTAACGGGGCCATTATGAGTGTTTCTTTTCCAGTCTGGGGGACTCAGTTCCTCCCCCTGTGAGAGAAAGATGGTTGATTTGACAGATTGCCTGATCTTCCTGGGTCTGTTTCTTACTACTAAAACAGAGGTCATAAGATACTGCCTACTTCACCAGGTTGCGGTAAGGGTGAAGCTAATATGTATAAATCTCTTGGGAGAGTATAAATGTATTGCTATTGTTATTATTATTCCTGGATGCAAAACTTTCCAAAATTCTATTAATTTAAAACAAACATATGGAAAACAACATACTGAGAATTTACAGCTGAGTGCCACCACTCTGAATTTTTCTTGTCTAATTTTCACCTTCGTGTGTGTGTGTGTGTGTGTGTGTGTTGTGAGATAAAGAGTTGGGAAAGGTGAAGGTAGGTAACATTCATTTCTCTGTAGTGCTTGCTTGGAACAGGCCCTAGCTTAGTAGGCTCTGCTCTAAATGAAAAGAGCAGAAAGTATGGGGGGAATGAGGAATGACAGACATGAAAATCCGGGCGACCCTAGCCTAGCTCTGTCCAATAAAAATATAATGCCAGTCACATTTGTGACTTTCAGTTTTCTAGTAGCCTCATTTTAAAAGCAAAAAAAAAAAAAAAAAAGTAAAATCAATCTTAGTTTTTTTTATTTAATTGAAGATGTCTAAAATACTATTTCAACGTACAATCCATGTAAAAATTATTGGGATATCTTACATTCTTTTGTTCACATTAAGTCTTTGAAAGTCAGCGTGTATGTTACAGGCAGCACATTTCTCAATTTGAATTAGCTGCGTTTGCAGTGCTCAGGAGCTACACGTGCCCCGTGGCTCCCAGACTGCACTGCATAGACCCAAACCTCCAGGAGCTTCTATGTGCTAAGTCAGCCAGCACGTTTCTTGCTGCCTGGATATCTGGAGTGGAAGGAGGGAAATCATTCTTCTTCGGAGTTAGGCAAGAGAAGAAGGGCCTCCCTTGTGCCCCAAATTTGCATCCCTGTGTTCTTGACTTTCATAGAGATCACAGACTCCCTCCCGACACTTCCCTACAATCCATGACTCCCAGGCACGTTTTCTTCTGCTGAGGCCTGAGTATTCCCCAGCAGCAGCCCTGTACATGGCCCTGTGACTCTGTCCTTGCTATCCCGTTTGCTGCTAACTCTTTCGACATAGTGAAAATGTCCTATGTGGGGGGAAAAATGGAGTTGAGAATAAAGCCCACTTCTGGTTCTGGCAGCGAAAGTAAAACGTAATCTATAGGTCCTAAGCAAATTCTGTGTGCTAAGATGGCAGTTTCACAGACAGAGCTGCATAGGATAGAAATGATCACAGATGGAGGGGTTCTAGAGGTGGCTGTCATGTGCTCAGATGCTTTCCCCACGTGGCGGGCACTCTGGAATTGTCTGCATTGTAGGGAAGTCATTGCGCTCTGCAGTGAGCATCGCTGTACCCACCTGCCTGGCACCCCTCTTCCCTTCTTTGGTGATCGTCCTTCCATTTGTCTTTCAGAACCAACCCCACCCCGCTGCAACCACACTTGACCATCGTTTTCTACCTCCTGGGCCCTTGGCTTTTGCGGGGGCATGATGTAAGAATGGAAAACAATTGGAGCCACTGCAATGCAAAGAGAGCAGTTTGAGTTTCTTCTGCTTGCTGCCTGGCTCCCATCATGAGGCCCAGTTGTCCACTTTGACCTTCTATTCTCCAGGCAATTCCACATCCTTCCAGGAGATTCCATCTCCCCCTCTTTTAAGTTAGCTGGGATCTGTTTCTGTTGCTCTCAACCAAACGCAAACGGATGCCCGCTTTGAGCACCAGGTGGGCTGTGGTCTGGCTCAGGCTCTGCAGCCAAGGAGGGCAAATAAATAGAAAAGGAAAAGAAGAAAGTTTAAGTTGTCAAACCCGAGATTGCTTTTCTGGCCTCCAGTGGTGGCAAGGGTGGGAGAGGGCTCACTGTTTCCAGAGCTTTCTTTCATCCCTTCTCTCACTTCTTTCTTATGAGATCCCTGGGAAGTGTGCTCCCCTCGTTCTGAGGTGAGGTGGCCTGCCCACAGCTCAGAGGTGGCAGAGAAAGCACTTTATCCAGACTCTACCCTGCTGCCACCGCTTTCTGTCCCTAGGAGAGAAGTCAGGGAGATGGCCACCATTGGGCGACATTTCTTTAATCATCTCTTTTAGAATCTTAGGATTTTTGTTGTTTTAAGAATTGGAAGGGACTCTCAAAGAGAGCCCCAGAGAGAGACCCTGATTGCCATGCAAGTCTGGGTGGACATGAGCTGGAACCTAGTCTTTGAGCTTGCAGTCAAGTGTTCTGGGTCTCCTCGCTGCTCACACTGTGGTCCCTGGACCAGAAGCATCAGCGCCACCTGGGAGCTTCTTAGAAAAGCAGAATCTCGCCGCCCTGCCCCAACCTGACTTACAGAATGAGTTACAGAATCCGAATCTGCATTTTATCTGATTCCTGGTTCTATGCATGTGAAAGTTTCAGAAGCTTTGTATATACCTGGTGTGATATTGTTCTTCTGAGTTCCTGAAGGAAACAGTAAGTCAATACATCAAGGTCTGGTTTCTAGTCCTGTGAGAAGCTCTCTCTTCTTGAAATCTTCCATTTTGAGTCACTTTTGAGGAGGATTCCTGCAAATTGTGAAATTTAATCTCTTTGTCTTTTCAATAAAAGCCACCTGTGTGTTAGGCCTGAGGACTTTATAGCTAATTAATTACAGAGCTACTTGCCTGTTGCAAATGGAAAAATTTAACATGATCCTAATCAGCGAGTTTATTAATCTATCCTTGGTCCTTTTGACTGACATCCATGCTCAGATTTTATTTTTCACAGCATATTAGGTTAAGAAGTGGATTCATTGATTTGTTGCCCAAGAAACAACGGCTGTCTGTGTGTCCTGACATGATCCCTCACTCGCGGATGGCTTGGCCCTTGCTCCCAGGAGTTTACAGTCTGTTTGGAGTTTACAGTTTACAGTTCCAGTTGGAGAGATAAGATCATGCTCAACTCCTACACTTTATGGGTGAGCAAAACAAGCCACAAAGAGTTGTGGGACCTGGCTTAGGCAAAAGGGTCAGGCGAGACTGAGAGGCTCCAGGTCCCAATGAGAGTCTGGAACTCTCTGAAGAGCAAGTAGGTTCTGCCGAGGAAATCTGTCCACAGGTGCAGGGCGCAGCCTCCGCTGGTGGGGCATCCTGAGGCTAAGGTGGGAAGCAGCGTCCTGGGTCAGGACCAGACAGGCACAATGATACTGAAAAGCACAGTCCAACTTACTAAGGTCATAAGTCATAGCAGTTTATATTCTTACAAGCCCCTGTGAGGTAGACACTGTGGCTATTCCTTCCACAACCTGACTGAAGTCACCAGGCAAGGGGTGATGTTTTATAGATAAGGAAGATGAAGTTAACAGAGGTTGCATAATTCAGCAAAGATGCCACGGCTGGTAGAACCAGTGCCCATATGCGTTGCCTTCCCCTGCCACCTGCCCATAGATGTGTCACTCGGCCTTCTGCCTGAGTCAGGCTGGATTACAGTGATGGCAGCGCTGGGCTGGAACGAGAGATGAAAGGGCCCCAGCTGCAGGACTGAAGCAGGACTAATAGACCGATCAAGGTGACAAAGCAGGAGGATTGGCTCTGATGGAATCCGGATGCCGGACGCTCTTCCCTGGTGTAATACTACACAGAGACAATTGTCACCTGTCCCACTTCTGGGACACTGAGCTAAATGACAGGAATGGCTGGCGGCAGGGCTCGGCGGAAGGTGAGGTCTCCCAGTTGGACTGATGAAAGGTTGGAGAGGGAGAGTGGCTTGGGGGTTCGAGAAGGGACCAAGACCCGCGCTCCTGGAGGCTGGCGATTAAGACCTTGCTCCGTTGGGTTCCTGCCCCAGGGTGCGCCTGGCGAGCGAGGGCTCGGATTACAGAGCCAGGCTGCTGCTCTCCTCTGGTCTTGACGGACAGAACCTTTGGGTGACCCCGACAGCTGAGCCCCAGGCCATGTCTGAGTTGCCCTGACTCCCCCTGGGGCACACAGGGTCCCCTCCCAGCTGCCAATTCTGGGCCTTCACCTCTTCAGCACAGCCCTGAGAGTTTCTGCTGAACTTCCTTTTTGCCTGTGTTGTGCTGGCCCACCCAGGGTCATCTGGCGAGGCCCTGAGCAAGAGGTGGGGGTCAGCTGTGCTCTCCCCGCCGCTCCTCTGGGTTCTGTCCACCCACACACCCGGGTCCTCTGGGACCACTCCCATCGCACCCCGAGGCTGGTGGAACTGAGGCCCTGTATCCAAGTTCAGCTCACAAGAAGGTCAAGGTGACCCAGAAGGGCCTATGGCCAAGATCCTTAACATTTTTTTTTTTTTTTGACTTTCCACAAAGGCCAAGTAAGTGATGACTTCAGGACATGGCGTTCCAGAAACAACTGGAGAGAGGAACATAAGTCCCCCTTGGTTGGGGTGATGTAGCAAAAGCACTTGGTGAGATCTTTGAGTGTCACGTGGTCAGAAACCGCTGTGCCGGTTAACCTCAGCGGGCCTGCCTGGTGGGTGCTGAGCTTGCAAGGAGCTGTCAACAGGGAGACAGAATGAATGTTCCTGGAGGGCAGGGACTAAATCAACACTAGTGTTGGAAAATCTCCAGCATGTGGGCCTGGAAAATGTTCTTGCAGCAAAACAGAGTTTTCCGGGCGGCTGCTATTCCTTCCACAACCTGACTGAAGTCACCAGGCAAGGGGCTGGTTGCCCTGACTAGCCCGAGGCTGTTCACCAGTTAGAGTGTTTCAATGCTGAGAGAGAAATACAACATTGCATTTGAACATTCTGTCTGAGCAGAACACTGTCAAGACAGGCTTTTGAAGTCCAGGGTTCGGGAGCCCTGAGGAACTTGGTCTGGGGCCTCTCTCCAGTGACTTTGGTCTGTGACAACAATTAAAAGGAACAGGATGCCATGGCCTCCCCCAACACTTCCCCAGAGGTCCATCTGCTTCCCTGTGTTCCCTCACCAGACACACAGTCTGGGCTCTCCTGGGTCTCCTGTGACACTATTTTGTTCTTCTGCTCCTTCAGAGCCACCGTTGCTAGGCTCAAGAGGTCTTGCCTCTGTGAGCAGTGTCTTCAGGAAAGGCTCT
Organism: Leptonychotes weddellii; assembly: GCF_054177405.1. NCBI lineage: Eukaryota > Metazoa > Chordata > Mammalia > Carnivora > Phocidae > Leptonychotes > Leptonychotes weddellii. The sequence goes on along the minus strand of NC_138371.1, from coordinate 18,426,587 downwards.
CCTTCTTTGAGCCCTCTGTAGGGCCTGCTTTCCTGCGGGATCCTGGCAGACACAGGCCAACCTCCTGGTCATACCAAGCATATTTCACGCGGTCCGCATTATTGCTGTTCTCATTGGTTCCTGACTCTTGACTTCTCCTTGTGAGAGCAATGAGACAGAGCAGTGGGCGGGTGCAAAGGGGTGAGCTGTGCGGGGAGGCATTGGAAGGCTTCTGGCTCACAGTGGCCTGCCAGGCAGTGGCAGGGCTGGGAGCTGGGCACTGGGTAGGGGCCGAAGGTGGGGAAAGGGGGCTGGGGAGGAATGCAGGGTACCACGGGTGTGCACCGCCCAGATTGCAGGGGCCACAATATGGCCCAGCAAGCAGCCCCTCCAGCGGACACTAGCTTCAAGGTCTGCCTGAGCAGGTGGGGATAGAAGGGCCTTAATCTCATGTGGGAACTCTAACTGGGTCTCTGTTGGATGGTGCTTTTTCCCCTCCTTTCTGAGCACAGTCCCGCACTGCCCTTCCTCATGAATATTGGTCTCTATTCAACATCTGGCGCCCAAACTCTGGCTTACTGTGTCCTCAGAACCCAATAAATTCTATTTCTATCCGGAACAGCAAAAGCTTGACATGTTGCAAGGATCTCTCAGGCTTTCTTTGCCTGAACTCCCAGAGGGCACAAGAGAATGTGAGAGCCAGTCATTTCGGATTAGGGATAGCACAGCTTTGTGCACACCCAGAGGGTTAGAAAAGAGACAAAAAAGGAATATTAGAGGAGGTAAAACCATGGAAGACGAGGGAGTACATTTTATATTTTTTCCAGAAGTATATATATCCCAAAAGTGGAAACTAGAGGGAAATACAAGTTTGAAGACTTAGAAGTGTCTGTGTGCCTGATGGTAAGAATTTGCTCCGGAGCAGCGTGCATTCTATAGGGTTAGGTGACAGGAAAAAAATCTTTTTATTCCACAGCCTGCACTTTTCCTGCAGCCTTTGTCCCCTTCCCATCATCTGACCGACTCAGACATGGGAGGAGGTGGTGAAACCATTAGTTGGTGGTGGTTTCACTGGTTGGTGAAACCAGTGGGGGTGAAAACTTCATGCCCAACCTCATGCTCCTCTCATTCCCTCTTATATCCTTTCCTGGTTGCTTCCCCTTTAGGATCCCAAGTGGGTGGCTTGACTCCGGTTTAATTCCATCCTGTGCCACCCTGTTACTACCTCTGCGGTGACAGGAGGCACTCCTTAAGCAAAATATCCCGAGTGGGTGGATGGATGCTGAGAAGAGGTGTTGGATCCCTGGCCAGAGGTATAAACAAGGTAGAGTGAGGGTTACAGCTAAGGATAGTTCTCAGACTGAGGGAATTCCTAATTGCAGACATACCTGACTAAGGTTCACACCTGACTAAGGTTCATTTATGACATCAGACTTGCACAAGCTGGATTGCCGACAAAGGGTCTCAGCCCAAAGTGTCTCCCCATCTGTAACAGCCTGCTAGTCCTGCCCATACACAAATAAATTAGCATGGAGAATTCTATATCCATCCTTGGGACCTGTCTATAAGCTTTAGTTTAGCACATGGTTCGGGGTTGGTTCAGGGTCCCTTGTTATAAACCCCGAAGGGATTTAGATCTTATGGCTCATAACTGGCACTGAAGACTGCATTTCTTCCAGGTGTCCTCTCTGATCCCTTTCCATAGTGAGGAGGGAGATCGCACACAGAGACCAAGACTGGAGAATGGTGATGGTGCCCAGCCAGAGCTGGGGCACATGGGGAGAGAGTCCAGCACTAATTTCCAAGGTCAGACTTGGGAAAGAATTGGCAGGTATGAAGCCACTCAAGTCTGCCCAAGCCCATTTTCCAGCCAAAAGATCAAAAAAGGAAACATTTTCAGTTTTCAAAATTTTATTGAGATGTTGAGGAGAAACAGCCAACATATACATTCCTCATTTCGTCACGATTGGCATTTTACCCACACGATAGGCTCTTTTCTGGCTGTCATCCTCTCATTGCTGCCTGGTGCTGTATGAAGTTCACCAGGACAGAGCCCCCAGGTGGCATCACAAGTGGGAGCGGTAATTGCGATTGGCTGTAAGGGAAGGACATGTTTGTAAACAGGGACACTGGTTAGAACACCCCCATTCTCCTCTTCCTGCCCCCATAGGAATTGAACTGGAAATGAAATTCTCAGATTGGTTTTGCCACCTGCTCCCATGAGATTTTGGGCCCGGGAAAAGCTAACTCCAAGAGGGAGGGCCCCTGGGCTGAGTACCCCATGTCTGATTGCTCGCCTGCTCGCCTGCTGGTCCCTACTCACCATCATCACCCCGTTTCCTACTCTTTAGGCTGCCCTTCCGGTATTTTCTTTTGCTGCCACCTCTCTTCACTCCCTTGTGAGGAGCTCGGTTCTTGCCCCTCCTCATGCCATGGCTCTTTAATTTGCGGCTGGTCGACATTGTAATTTCTGCCAAAATGAGGGGCTTTGCAGGGCCCGGAGGCCAGGAGTCTGGGTATTTAAGGCCTTAGCCATTGTGACTGTGAAGGGGTGTGGCTTAGCAGGTGGGTGGGGCTCCACTGTGATGTCACTGGCCTTTGTTACATTTTGGTCATATATGAGAAATAAGGTGGCCCCTCTAATGCAGCTCAAGGCTACCCTCAATTTTGAGGCCCCTTTTATGCTAAATGAGAATTTCCAGACAGGTGTTATTGAGCAATTCAATTTCAGCTCTGTGCCAGGCATCTGGGGAGTATAAGATACTATTAGAATAGGTATCTCCTGCCTGTAGGAAATTTAATGGCTGTTGAGTGTGGGTACATGCATGTGTGTTCAAATCTCTCTTATGGCACTGGGAGATCACAAATGTATTTCTGTAAGGATGTAACTCTAGGAAACCCAATTCAATATGAGCAAAATATAAATATTCCTTCTCTTTCATTTAACCATGACACTATGGGGTGAGTAATTTTGTGGGACTGTCCTGTGCATCGGAGGATGTTCAGCAGTATCCCTGACCTCTACCCATAGATGCCAGTAGCTGTGACAACTAAAAATGTTTCCAAACATTGACTTGTGGGAGGGGTACAATCACCCTCTGTTGAGAACCATTGGCTTCACCATTTAAAAAATATTCAGTCATCAAATACTTATTGATCACCTAGTATATGCTATGCACTTAGGTGCTAGAAAAATGGTTATGGATAAAACCAGACATAGACCTGTTTTCATGGTGGCTTTCAGCTTCATCAGGGAAGAGAGCCATCAGAAATCGACACAAATCAGTAAATAATTACTTCCCAACAGGGTGCAGGATAATTACATTTTGACATGGTGCAGGATGAGGTTGGAGAGAGAAGCAGAGACCAGACTAGGCTCACGGGCATTGGGAAGCCATGGAAAAATGTTTACATGCATAATATGACAAGATTAGAGACTGCTGGGTGGAAGGTGGATTGATGGGGATGTAGAGTGAATAAAGGGAGACTCTAGTGCCAATAGTAGTGGTTCAGGAAAGAGAAATATTTGATAATGGATCAGGCCTGGGCCAGAAATTGTGTTGATCAGGATGTAGAGATGTGGACAGGAGATACAAACTTGGTGATAGATGGACTGGCTTTGGTTGGTGACAGCAGAAGGTGTAGAAGGTGTGGCTTTTCTGTGTAATATAGCTATCTGGATGCTGGTGCCACTCCCCAGGATAAAGGCAAGGCATGGGGACAGTGATCATCATGCATTTTGGTTTAAAACATTTCCGGTTTGAGATGACTTTGAGATTTCAAAATAGAGATATTGCATGATTGCTGGGTTCATGGGTGTGGAGCTCCAAGTGGAAGCATGAGCTGGAGATATCCACTGTCTTCAACTTCCCCAGCAAGATTCAACAGCCAACCTTTTCTTCTTCCTCCTTCATACCTTATATTCAGTCCTTCGAAAAACATTTCAGTAGAACTTGGTCATTATTTCCTCTTTCTGCCCCTCCTTCTTTCTCCCCTACCATCATCCTCATTCAAGAACCAAGCACCTTGGGCACCTGGGTGGCTCAGTTGGTTATGCAAGTGCCTTTGGCTCAGGTCATGATCCTAGAGTCCTGGATCGAGTCCCGCATCAGGCTCCCTGCTCAGCAGGGAGTCTGCTTCTCCCTCTGACCCTACCCCCTCTCATGTTATCTCTCTCAGTCTCTCTCTTAAATAAATAAATAAGATCTTAAAAAAAAATAAGAACCAAGCACCTTGCATGCATCAGGTTTTTAGCAAAAGTTGGTTGAATAGAAAAGAGAACTAGTTCAAGTTCCACTCTCGGCATTTCTGATGTCTATAGGTAAAATGACAAGTCATGTTTTGAAACCTAGATTCCTTGAAAAGCCATCATAAGTGATACTTTCCATTATCCTGTTTCCAGGTGGGTTCTGTTGGAGACCTTGATTCCCTCAAAGAGGGAGGAGCTCCAGGAAACAGGCTGCAGCCTTACCTTTTTGTATCCTGGGACTTTCCTGTACACTCCAGCCTTGTTCCTCCTACAAGCAAGTTCTGTGAAAGCAGAAGTTTAAAAATTGTGTTTGTTGCTCTATGTTCTCAAGGCCTTGAACAATCCTGCCACAGAGCAGGAGCCTAAGAAGGGCCCAAGAAGGGTTGAATAAATAAAAAGTCCTTCGATTTTTCTTACTAAATCCTCCCCATTTTGTCCCACCTGTCCAAGGAAGCCTTCCTTGACTTTTTAGATTTTCATTGTTCTTTGTAATTTTCCCATGCTCATGGTCCTTAATAGTGTTCTCAAAGTCAACCAAACCTAAGTGTGTGACACCCTGTTCCATGCCCACATTGCTGTGTAGTGTACAAGAGTCTGATCTCAAGAGGAGGCAGTGTGTCTTGGTTCTTGTCTTGACTGTGCCCTAAGTATCACTTCTCTGGACTTCAGCTCCTTTATTTTGTAAATAAACTGGTTGGGTTAGGTGATCTCTGACATTATCTGACTTTTGCGGCAGGCACCTTGTAGTTAGGGGTTGTATTTTTTATTTCTACCCCATTTTCCATGGACACTGACATAGTCCACGGTAGGTGGTCAATAAACATTCATTCATTCTCACTCCTTGGGTATAATGAGGACAGACAGTAAGACACAGAATGACTCTGGATACCACGTAGGAGCATTTCTAGACAGGGAAGGGTCAAAAAGACATTGTCTCCATCATAGGCCCTGTTGCTCCTGAGCCTGCTGACTAAAGCATTTGCAGAGGAACTGGCCTCTTTAGTTGGAAAGACATTTTCTGGATGGTCCTGGAGACTGGATAGTATTTCTCTCCCCGCTGCCCCAAGTCCAACCTATCCCCAAAGATCCACTCTGCCCATGGGAAGCTGAGGTCACAGGGAATAAGGCAGCCAGACTTGAGAACTGATGAACAAACAAAGAAGAGTCCCCTTTCGCCTGACACCCATGCTGAGAAACTCCAGCAGCAGAGAGCCCAGTGTGGGGGGAGACACTCGCATGCCAGTCAGGGCTGGGGCTGTGGGTATTTGGGTTGGCTTCTGGCTTAGGCCTCCTGGAGTGAGGACAGAGCAGGGTTGAGCAATGGGCCTTGCTGCCTGTCTGTTTCTCTTTCCATTTCTGCTCCAGTGTTGCTTGAGCCAAGGGCAATTTAGATAGAGCACAATGAGTTCACTCCTGACCTTTAGCGGACCGGAGCCAACCTTTTTTTGAGAACTGTTTGTGAATCCAGTCTGCTGACTGTCTTCTTATCTCTAATTCTGCTCTTTTTCTTTCTTCTTCTTCTTCTTTTTTGCATGATGAAACTGAGGCACAGTGGTTACATGAGCTCCTTCAAATAATCCAGCACAGGAGTAAAAGAGGTGCCCAATAAAATGATTTCCTCCATACTTTGGCTTCCCTGGTGGGTCTTAGTTTTGTTTCTCTTGATGCAAGGAAATGGATATTTTCTGATATTGCTAAGGAGACATGGAGAGAGAACTGAAGTCCTTGTCTTTTTAGAAGAGGAGCTATCAGCCCTCTCTCTCTTGGGGCTGAGTGTTATCTTGCCTGAAAACAGGTGGTTAAACAGAATAATAGTCTTTATCTCCCAGAAGGATGGCCAAAGTGGTACTCTGGGGAAGAGGCTGGAAGACAGCACCCCCAGTGGCCCCTCTCTTAGGTTAGGAAGGGGCAGGAGATTTGGGCATCACTGTTTTGGAAGTCAAATCTCTAGTGGAGTCCCATCTCAGCCTCTCCAATTCAAACTCACTCCATTAATTTTCCTAGTTAGTCCAATAGATGTCTTCCCAGGGTTGGATCTCTCCAGCAGGCCGGGAATTGGGGCTTATTAAGAAGGAAAATGCAAAAGTTGATGACAGTCCTTACACATGTCGATGACTCAGTCTGAATCCCTCTCTAAAACCTAAGTCTCTCCAAATGTTGACCTCAGCTGGGAAGTGGGGACCTTCTATCCTGTTCACATGCATGCCCTGTCTTTTTTGCTCTTGCTCTTGCTGCTGCTGCTGCTGTTGGGCAGGTGAAGGGGGCTCAGGAGCAGGCTATGGGATGAAAAAGCTGCCGAGAGAGGGGTCTCACCAGGGGCAGAGGTCTCTGAGCTCAGGACTCATCTGATGTCTCCAGTAGGGCATAAAGAGAAACCAGAGCCCAAAGCCAAGGAAGGAGGGACCTCAACTCCACTTACCTCTTTCAATCTAGTTCTGGGAAACAAGGAAGCATCTTGGTTCTGAGGATGTCTGAGTTCTGCCTGAAGATTTGTTGGGATTCTTTCCCATTTGTCCTTCAGGCTCCTTTGCCAACCTTTTTGTCTGCTTTCCCAAACTGTTTTTCCGTAAACGATTTCTGTTTTCCAGGAAGAGAGAGTTTGGGCTGCTAAAAGGCAGGAGACACATCATAAGACCAGCGGCCCTGGGAGGTTCCTCAGGAGTCACCTGGACCCCCTCCTTTTGGTGACCAAGAGGCTTGTCCAAGGGCTGCATCCTGGCAGTGCAAGAGCCATGGTTAGACCCAGAATTGCTGATTCCCATGCCAGAGACTGCCCACTGCTCCTTACTGCCTTCCCTGCTGGAGTAGATATAGCCTTCACTCTCTATCTGTTTGCCTTTTCTTTCTTACATGTGCTGCTAGGATCACAGTGAAGGAATCTAGTACTGAAGGAAGATGGAGTACTGGTCAGAGGACATAGTGAGTTCTTAGATGTAGAGTGTGAATTTGGAGGTCTTCTGCACAAATTTGAAATTCTCACTTGGAGAGAATTCAAAGTTTTGTTTTTGTTGTTATTTTTGAACTTACAAAAGTTATTTGAATACATCCATTCCATTTGTAACTACTAATGATAAGGCCACATGCTGTAATAGTACACAAAGTAAATCCAAATTTTATGCTTCAGAACCTCCAAATAAAGTTTCCACATTAACTACTCCCCTGACCCCGCTGACCATATGATGCTGTCTATACCGTAGTGAAGAAGAAGCTGTCCCTTGCTGGAATGCACTGGGGATACAGTTCCCTGAAGCCATAAGGCAAAAACAGGGCTGTGGCCTCAGAATAGAAAGGGGGTGTTATGGTATGAAAATATCACACATATTCAATCATTTGGCTTCATGTGGTCTTTAGGAACAAATGTGTTTTATCCATCTACCAACTGGAGTAAGGAACTTTGAGTTGGTAGGGTTGCTAGAGAACAGTTTCATAATAAATAGGTTTGGGGATGAAGGGTAACTTGGCCAAAGTCACAAATTATAGGCAAACTTAGATCTCAAGCCCAGATCTCCCCATCTCCAGGCAGGATTTTTGCCACTGTGCCATGAGGCACTACTGTTGAGATTTATGGCTTTTTTTTTCTTTCTTTCTGTGCTCTTTCTCTGCTTTTCCCTTCACCTTTCATTTTCTGTGACCCACATGCCAGGAGCCCTTGCCCTCTTCAAATCATCCCACCTGCCAAGCACCATCATATCACTGAGTTTGAGGGTACCTGCCCTATGAAAGGGAGAAGAGTTGTCACCAAAAGGGGCCAAGGACCAGAGTGACAGACTGTTGCCACAGCCAAGGCTCAATACCTTTATACTTGATTGTAGGGCATTGTGACGAATGTGTTGGTAGAGTACATTGGCCAGAGGAGACTCTCAGTATTTCTGGATTGTTTTTAGCATAAATGCCTATTATAACTCTACTGACCAAAGTTAGGTCAAGAGAGAACATCACAATCCAATGATATCTCTTTGGCCTGCTGTGAAGAAACTCCACTTCCTACTCTTAGTGGTGAGCAATGAGGGTGAAGGAGAGAAGAAATGTTGGAAGAACAATTTTACTTTGCCTCTTGTGTATCTTGAAAATTGGAACTGACAAAGAAAGCTTGTCTGACGGAATTGTGGCCTATTTGGTTTCTGCATTGTTCTTTTGGGCAGAATTCTCATATTTTGAAAAGTAGGTTTAGCTGTATTTATATTAAAGAAGGAGAACAAAGTAACTCTTTCACAAATCCTGGAATTCTGTGGTCCAAAACACAAAACTTTGGTGACACTTTGCCCTTCACACACCCTATGCTGGGACAGCAGGGATGACTGCCTAGTGAAATCTTCAAAATAAAGTCTTCACTTTCAATATGTCCTCCTTCTCCCCCATGCCCCCCACCAAAAGACACAGATTCTTTGAGTGTTGCAGTGATCAGATTTTATTGATCAAGAAATTCTCAATGATGGGCAGCCTTATTTTTGTTCTAGGAGGAAATGTGGAGAGTAATGCCACAGAGGTGCTCTGGAGTTTTGGTAAGGACTGTATCACCATGTGGAAATATTTGTATCCCCTATAGAGCACTGTCCTGCAATAGTACTGGGCAGTTTTTCCATGCTGTAAGGAAGCAAAGACAAAATTGAGGTTATAAAGTTCCATGGTTAGGGTAGGAGGGTCTCAGAATGTTCTTCAGGTGGGCACACAAAGTCAACTTGACATTTTCCAGATTTTTCCTTCTGGTTTTGTTACCCTTTTAGCTATGGTTTGGCCTGGCTTACTTGAAACTTCCTGTGATGCCTGTTCCTCATAAGCCATGTCTTTCTGGAACAAGTTACATTATTTGCGGGACCCAGTGAAAGGTGATTATACTGGCCTCTTGTTAAAAGATACATTCCAGATGATGATAGCAGAGCATAAACCAAGCCTCAGGTCCCCCAAGTACAGGGTTGTTTGTAAGCCTCTGAAGTTCCTTCTTACTTAAGGCACTTCTAATGGTAAACATCCAGATTGAGGCATCTCTATCTAATTCATCTTTATAGTCCAGGAGAGCTGGTCAACGTCTTATTCATAATGGGGCCTTGATGAATACTTATAAATGGCTTGCTTCTCACCGAGGCCATGCCATGTGCCCGAGAATGAATGAAGCCTCTTCAGTAATGCCTCCATCACCACCTCCTCTCTCCCCTCCTATTACATATCCTCCAACTGCTCCCTTTACTCCTCCTAAGTTCCCTCAGGTCCACACACTCAAGAACTTGCCAGTTGCTTTCCTCTTCCTCCCCCATTCTCTCCTTGGTGGTTCATTTTTCTATGCTCCTGAAGAAAATCCTCTGAGTCCTAAGGGATGGGCAACATTGCTATATCCTAGGGTAGCTGCACTCAGTCATGGTAAATGTTAGAATCCCAACATGGGTTTTCTGGTTATTTACCTGAAAATGGTTTTCTAAGCCTTGAGATGGGGCATGGGGGGAGCATCTGAAGAAAACAGGCCACTGTGGCCTTGGACTTCCCCACTCTGGTATGTCACAAAGTCTATATGAGATCAGCGACCAAACCTATAGGAGAAGGGCTGAGCAGTAGGACTTGAGATGATTTCCTTCCACATTTAGTCAGACTGATTTTCTGGATCCAAGCCTCTAGACCTACTAAACTTGGACAGATTATTTCATTTCTCTGGTATTAAAAATCTTCTTTTAGTTAAAGCCAGAAGGACAGGGATTTAATAGCAATCCTATTATTTTACTAATGAGGAAACTAAATGCCCAGTTGGAAATTACTTCCTTATAAGCTTCAGGAAATCACTCAAGGACACATAAATACTAAATAGCAGAGGAGGAATTAAATCCGCATCTACTTAATTTAGTGCTTCTGCACAGTGTCTCCTCATGTATTTGCTGCCATGGTAGATAGAGGCAGGGAGTTTAATCACCTAGAGGGTAACATATACTTAATGTTTACCAAGAAGAGAAATATGGACAAAAGACTTGAATATTAAAACCCAGAGTACACTGACCCAAGTCAGTAATGAGGTTAGAGAAGAAGGGGTGGATTATAAAACACTGGGGTGACTGAGGAGAGGAAGGGAAAGAGATATGAAGGGAAAGTTTGAATCCTAGACTTCTGTCCTGACTGAATAACCACCAGTAGATACTAGAGCAGCAGCTACATTTGGACAGAGAGTACTGGTTTTAGTTCTGCTTAGATGTCTACTGGACAGACCCAATGTCCACTACTATGTGCTGAGTGGACAAATGAGACATAGGTAACTAGTTCAGAAGAACAATGGGGCTGATGATGTAGAGCTGAGCATTGGCAAAGTAGAGTTTTGTGTAGTTGAATCTACAGTAGAAGAGATGGTCTAGGGACAAAATTATGGGATTCATCATCAATCTTTAGGCATTTCAGGGGAGGCAGCTGAGGAAGGAGACAGAGAGCAGAATAAAACTCAGGAAAGAGTGAGGTTGCAAAGTAACAGTTCAAACATGGAAGCGCCAGATGTGGGGTGCCATAGCACTCACTGGGGACCTATTGAGTGCCAGGCACTGTGCAGAGCACTGGAGGAACCTCATCTCATTTTTCAGTCCTACCTTATTTGACTCTGTAGAGCATGTGACACTTAGGTTCCTGCAGAGACAGAGTAGAGGGTGTGGTCAGGAGTGCAGTGGGTAGAGGAGAGACAGGAGGTGAGGTAGCGGGGAGTGGAGGTTGTTTTCAAGCAGAAGGTAAGCCTCTCTCTAGCAACCACCCTCTCCTTTGCTTCACAGCCAAGCTTTTCTAAAAAGGAGGCTTTATTCAACCACAATTGCTCTGACATAGAAAGTTCTTCCAGACTCACTTTACCCATGTGTCCTTCACCCCTACTTAACCTCAACCTCCTCCTTTAGAGATAGATAAGTCTGCAGTTTGAGATGGACATCCAGTCTTGACTGGTCCTTATTATTTCACCTTTGTGTCTCCCTTCAGGCACCTTACACTCTGGGAGTACAGAGCCAAGATAATCGCTTGTGCTTGGAACAGTGCCAGGAATATGGTAAGTACTCTAGAGATATTAACCTATTTATGTAATCCTTACATCAACTCTGTGAAGTTGGTACTATTATTGCTGTGTTCCAGGACCAGGGGGTTTGGGTAACTTGTCCAAGACCCTGCAGCTGATAAATGGAGGAGCTGAGTTGTTTTTGTGTAAGGAACTAGAATAATTTCTCATGTAAGACATATTTTACATTTTTAAAAAATATTGAGCACAAAGATAGGCACTCAAGAGATGGTCAGTAAATCCTTGCCAGTTGAGAGGTGGATTGCTATTATTTATCAAAGCAAAGTTCTTGAATAAAGATATCCTATTCACAAAGTGAAGATTTATTCAGGCATTTGGTGTGTGCAAGAAAGGGGGATCCATGTTGATATGCACCTAGGCTGGTGAGTTCTCAGGCATATTTTAGTCATAATTTGGGATCTCACAAACATGGCTCCATTACTTCCTTTCTGCCCATTCCTCACTCTGACCCATGCTACCATGAATTCATAGGAAAGAGCACAGAAACACACAAACCCAGAGGCAACCGCAGATCCTCAATACAAATTTGGATGAATAAATCAGTTGTTCTATCAAACCATCTGTAGGACATAATATCATTATCATTGACTCCAATACTTTTAGTTCAAAGATCTGAATTCTATGGGTGTAGAAACAGCTGGATTGTTAGTAACTTTTGATGAAAGAGGACATAGAATAAATTAAACTCAACTTCACAAATGTGTACATAGGTTGTTAAAATATAACTCTATGTCCCTCTCTTTCTCTCTTTCCAACCTATGTTACATTCCCTGGGATTAAAACCTTAGGTCTTACATTAAAAGAAGAGCAAGAGTACTGTATAATACCTTGCCTCCTAGAGTGTTCAAGAGGTAGGAAATTAGAGAGGGACTGTGGGAGGTGCTTGGATTATCACCTCCCTTGCCCCCACATGAGATGGATCCTCTTGGAGAGGGTGAACCATGGTTCAGGAAGAGTGCTTGAAATCAGGTTTTAAAGGAAAAGAGGAGATGACTTATGTCTTGGGGCCTCCTGGCCAGTCTTTACCTTCTGGCACCACCCAACAATCATCCAAGTGTGTTCCTGCACTCTTCCCTCTCCTTTATTGTCCATGTTGAGTCTTCCTTCATGATGCTGACATTTTCATGCCCTGGGGTGGCAGCCCTTGACCAATCCTTGTTACTTTTGGATTATATTATTACTGAAGCTACTTGAATCTCTGTTTTCATGCCAACTGTTGTCCAAATAAACTTCCTAAAGCAAGGCTAATCATGTCACTCTTGTTCAAAATGTTTGGGAAACTCTTTACTGCCCTATGAGGTTTCATATCTGTCCTCTCAACCTCAACCTTGCTTTCTAGCCATGTCTTCTGTTTTCACCCTCAGGGAATTTCTGCTGTTCCAGCTAAGTTGGGTTATTTGAAATGTAGAAATGTACAGGTGTTCATGGGAAATTCAGTGTCTTAGCTGAACTGTTATATTTTAGCATCTTTACTTATTAAATTCTTATATGTCTTTCAAAACTCAAAGCAAGGTCCCAAATTGTATAATTATTTCTTTAATGAACTCTTCACCTTTTGGGTACATTTTACATCATTTACCAGATTCTGTCCAGAATTTTTTTGTATACATATCTTCTCTTCCCAGACATTGATCTTTTTGAGGCTGAAGCTGTATCTCTGTGAGGCTCTGGGGGATAGGGCAGGGGTCATAGATTACCAAGATACATTGGACTAGAGCTTTGAACTCCACATTGTTGGGGCTGGGGAGGGGCAGGAGGGAGAGATTACAAAGGGTCACAGGGAAACTTTTGGGACTGGAGGATATGCTTATTATCTCGATTTGTGTAGATATATTTATGGGTGTATACCTATGTCAAAACTTATCAAATTGTACATTTGAAATATGTGCAATTTATTGTATGTCAATTATACCTCAATACATTCATTTAAAAATGTCCATATTGTTCAAATCCTTGTTAAAAAAAGCTCTTTCTAGAAATAAGATGATGGGACCAGGAATGCATACCTAAATGTGCCAGCCAATAAAAGCTTTGAAGATACTGGGTCTGAAAGGCCAGGACAATTTTACTTGGTTTGTATCCTCCAGGGTGGTTCGTATGGGCTACACTGATGGGCAGCCAGCTGATTCTAGCAGTCCTAATAGGTACTTTCTTGATTTTGTCTCAGTACTCCCCAAACACCCAACCAAGCTCTTCTGTTGATTTTCAGCCATTGTGACAAGGCACCACCAATCATCAGGTCCTTTTACCAGGAGCTCCCATGTCATGGCCACTTGTTTCTGTATATAAAAGGAGTGATGGGGATGCTGCTTTGGATCAATAGACCTGGGGTGGGGGAAGGGGGCAGCAGACAGAGGCTGTTGTGGCAACAAGATCTCTGCTGCTGGCCAGAACTGGGAAATGTAAGAAGATGGTGAAGTACTATAGATGTAAGTGTTCAGTATGCCATCTGACGGATTTACTACAGAGAAAAAAATCAAAGAAGTTATGCCAGAAAAAGAACAGGAAGACAAGGTATTGATGACATTTTCTGATTACAAAAGGGGACTCTCAGACTTGAGGAACTGTCATCCTAGGTTGCAGGTGTTCCAAAATGTCATGCCTTTGTCAAAGCAAAGCTCTCCATTTGCCTTCCAGAGACTGTCTCCAACTCTTTCCTGGCCTCCCAGCTTCCTGCAAAACCCCAGCTCTCCCCCACTCTCCCACTTGTCCTGCAAAAAACCAGACTTTCTGCATTCATTACTTGCCTTTTTTATACTAGAGCCTCCCTCAAATCTTTCCATTCAGTAGAGAGGTTGACATAACCCTTGGAACTACTTTTTTTTAGGTGGGTTTCTCAAACCCTTTGGCCTTATGTCTCATGAAACCTGAGAAATTGAGCTTAGAAGCTCCCTATATAAAAAAAATACATGGGTTTTCTGAATGTAAATCTTATGTTTTTTCATTCTTGTTTCCTTAGTCGGCAGCATAAGCCAATGCTCTGGTTGAAGACACTGCTTGACATCATGTTTTTCCATGTCATGTTTTCTCCCATGGCCAGCAAAAAGAAAAGCCTCTTTTGGTCCAGGCCCAAGACCACCATGATCATCTTTGATTTTACATCTCTGCCCCAGGGTCTCTAAGTAAAATCTCTCTCCTTTCACTGACGAATGTGTTTTGTGTGTTTTTGTTTAGCTGAAGAGTGGCCTGTGATAACCTGGAGTACCCCCGCCTTCTTTCATGTTAGCAGGAGAAATGGGGTATAATAGGTAAAGGGATAATCAAGTGAGTAAGAGGGAAATATGGAGTTCCTGTTTAAGAGGCTCGCTAATGAAATGTTTGATTGGGTTTTGGCTTGGGATAGGTTGAGATGCTTTCTGGATATGAAAAGAACTTAACGTGGGTTGACAGAATGATAGACCTTTATTTATTTATTTATTTATTTATTTATTTATTTTTTTTTTTAAATTTATTTATTTGACAGAGAAAGCACAAGTAGGTAGAGTGGCAGGCAGAGGGGAAGGGAGAAGCAGGCTCTCCGCTGAGCAGGGAGCCCGATGCGGGGCTCGATCCCAGGACCCTGGGATCATGACCCGAGCCGAAGGCAGCCACCTAACCGACTGAGCCACCCAGGCGCCCCAGAATGATAGACCTTTTAAGCTGGCTGGGCTGGAGTACAACCACCAAACTCATAAACAGATCATCAGCTTATACTTCTAGCTTCATTTGTTGGTAATTAGTAATGAAGATGCTCATTGTTCTAAAAACAAGTTCAGGTCACATCAACATGGAGCCCAGGAATTGTAAACGTGAGGAAGGGCCTAGAATGGCATATGTGTATTTGGAACTTTTTAAAGGACGACATCCTCAAGCTTCTTCTGATAGTGTACTCTAGATACAATGCAGTCTTGGGACCCTTGGGGTCAAATAATTCTGATAAGCTGTGTGGAAAACCTTGTATAATTCCTATAAAAGTACCACATCATCTCCTACCCTCAACACATTACCCTTAAATTGAAAAAGTTCTGCAATCTTTAAAAATCATATGCCAGCCAGACCAAAGCTGATCTATAAGCTTGAGGCCTCAAAACCCAATTCTCCTATCTTCTTTGCAACCTGAAAGAAACTATTGTTCAGCCAACTTAGGCAGGTCCCTAGGTTTTGTCATATTTTCTAGATATTGATGAGCTTGTTCCTGATGGAACATGGGTTTCTCTGATGGTCAGTTTGCTCTTGGTTGGTACATTTGGTCTTGGCATGGGGGTGGGGAGAAATTGTAGTTTCAAGATGTTATGGCAGGTGTCTCTGGGCCCAGGAAGAGAGGCATCCTGCAATACTGTTATATCACTAGATATAACATGTGGTAACATGTTAGTTATAACATTAGATAGAAGTATACCTTGCAGTGGTACCCCACAGTAATATAACCAAGTATATTTTGCAGTGGTGTCCTGTAGTAATATGCCATAGCTCTGTCTTGTGGTGGTACCCTGTCATAATGCTTTACTATATCTTGTAATAATGTGCAGTAGTCACATGTTTGGCATACACTGGTGTAGTCTTGGAGAGAAGGCAAAAGCAAAGGAGGTCAGTAGCCTTTCCTAACTCATCCTGGTTCCAGATTCACCATTTTTGCCAGATTTACATAAAACCTGGCCTTGTCCACATGCATGTGTTACTGAAGAGCTTATAGTCTAGAGTCAAAGTAGCAGCGCAGGGAGACCTGCCTACCAGGTGCCCCAAGACTGAAATTAAGTGCAAGATCTTTGAATCTTAGTGTCTAAGGCATTAAATATTTATTGATGAGAGTCCTGTATGAAGTAAAAAATCATGACCCAAGTTACACCTACAGCCGCTTTTGTGAGTTATGTCAGGTGATAGGGCTACTTGAGGGGGGACCTTGGAAGTAAAAGGCAGGATAGTACGCATTGTAGTCTTTGTAGGCAAAAGCAGCCACAGTAAGTGAGTGCCCGTATGGCCATGTTCCAACAAGACTTTATCTGGAGCTTGTGCTATTATTTCGCTTATCTTATAACAATGATCTCAATTCTACAACTGAAACACCCTGAATAAACACACTGAATGACTAATTTGAAAAATCACTGCAAGGCAGAGGTAATGGAGTGTTCTTTCTACTCTCACAGTCCCCTGGACTAAAGCCCTCCGGGGCCTCATCTGGGCTCTGCCTGGGCGAAGAACTTCTTTCTTTGGGTCTTGTCTAAGTGTCAACCTTACTTTTCCTTTTCTAGACCCTTTGTGATAGTTATCCTTTCTATTCATGGGCCTTCACCTCTTTCTGGATGTCATCATGCAATGGGCTATCTTTCTACTTGTCTTGGTGGTAGTCTCAGGCTTCTTGTAAAAGAGGTAATTTTGGGGGTTGGGGTAGCAGTAGGGGAGTGGGGTTAGGGCACAGAACCTCCTAGTCCTAAACCAGATGTTCCTCAGGTAGGTAAGCCTGTGACAGGAAGAAGAAAGCCAACTGGCTATTCCCAGGGTCAGGACATTGTGTGAAGCAACAGGGTCATAATGCTACATAAAGTCACCATTATCCTTATACCTCATAATAGCAGATGTTGAAACTGGCCCAAAATTGAAGTTTGTAAGTTTATGAATTTGAATGCAGTCCCTTTTGCCTGTCTGTAACTCAGTTCCTAAAGTCTTTCTCCATTCTTTCTGTTTTTTCAAAATTTTAAAATTTTAAAGTTGTCTGTTACTATGCCATCTGATGTCTTTTTTAATACATTCTCCAACTACAGTAGATTATCTTACTCCCATGATATACATCCACCTGATGGCTTAGGAGCCAAATACAGTCCTGCAGATGTGTTTTGACCATGTAGGCCAACATGGGGTGAGCAAACAACATTTGAACTGGTTGCCACCACTGAAGTCAGCAACTTTCATATACAATCTGGATTTTTGACTTCTTTGTTGCTCTTAAAATTTGTCTAGCAACACTGCATCCCAGTTGATTAGAGTTCAGAAGTACTTTTTAGAGGGGTCATGCACTCTTTATCATTATCTCTGCAAATCTCTGCTTGTTTCACTTATATTAATATTACTGGCCTGAGCCCTGAAGACATTGACTTTGTAACCTCTATCCTAAACCTTTGGAATTTACCACTACTGACCCTGTTGGTTCCACGTCTCTCTTGCCCACATTTATCAAATAGTCCAGGGGCCAGTTTGGTGTTGTAAACAGGGGAGCCCAGGATAAGAATCTGGGATTGAATCAGGACAGCTTGCTCTCCTTTGGCTTCCTATTCAGATCCCAGGGACCACACATTATTAGGGCCACTTCATTCCTGGCCTCAGAATCCCTACTTGTTCTTAAAGTACAGTTTGAAATCCATGAAGAGAAAGGAGAAGAGAGCCAGCTGTCTGTCTAGATGTGCCTTGGGTTCCATATTGGGAATGAGAGACTCATAACAAAGCAGAGTCCTCCCATCCCTGACACTCAGCACTACATTTTGGTGGGTATAACTCTGTGGTCTCTAAAACACAGTCTCCTTGCAAACAGCTGGAGCAGCCAGGTAATTGTGTTAGGCAGAGGAAATGCCTGAAACAGGTCCTAGCCTCAGAAGTCTTTTCCAGGGTCCTGAATGCCTGCCTGGCAGGGATTCTGACTTCTGCATTTTTGGCGTTTGACAGTAATAATGGCAGCACTGATGATGATGTTGTGACAGGATAGTTCA
Organism: Leptonychotes weddellii; assembly: GCF_054177405.1. Classification (NCBI taxonomy): domain Eukaryota; kingdom Metazoa; phylum Chordata; class Mammalia; order Carnivora; family Phocidae; genus Leptonychotes; species Leptonychotes weddellii. The sequence goes on along the minus strand of NC_138371.1, from coordinate 18,408,658 downwards.
TTGAATTATTAGTTCATGTGTATCCTCTTAGCGTTTCCTCTCCCTTGCCTGAATCAGCCAGCCACATTTTCCTTTTGTTTCCTTGCTTTGGCTGGGGGACGAAACAAAAGCTCTTTGAAGATAGCTTCCTTCCTGAGTTTTGAGACCTAAAAACCTGTGCTCAAGAAAGTATTACATTTTGGGAGTGACTTAACTTTAGTCGCCCTCCAGTAGAGCCTGAGATAAGGACCTGAGTGCAGGTTTTATATTATGAAGTATATTCTAGGAAGCAGGAATGGGGGAATAGGGTGAGTGGACCTGGGAAAGGGGAATATAGAGTGTGTTACTGAACTGATTACTGTCCTGGGCAACTGAGGGAAAAACTACGTGAAATGAACCTTAGAAATGTCTCCCCCCCTCCCTTGCTGGGAGGCTGGGGCATTTATCCATTCACTTTCATCTCCTACTAGTTGAAGGCTTCCTTTTGGGAATGTTAACTGCTCCCTTCCCGGGCTGCCTGCTGTCTTTGGTATGTGGGAATACTTGCTCCCTCTTATTCTGTTCTCTGTTCTTTAGGGCTTCAGCCAAAAATGAGCCAGAAAAGACATCATTTTAACATTTAACATTGTGTGTATGTGATTGATCTATTTATATTTATCTATCTCTGCATTTTATATATACATATATATAATTTCTGCATTATATCCTGCACTATAGGATCTGCATAATACTCTGTTATTTGGATTTACATAAACTTAAATTAACCAACATCCTATATTTAGTACATTTCTAATTATTTGCTTTTATGCAAATATGCATACAAAATGTACATATTTATTCAGTATTGTTAGTATTTTTTGAATTTTCTTAGGCTACAGCTATAGAAGTGAGAGTCAAAGAGGGCGACATCCTTAAGATTCTTAATACTTTTTTTTCCAAATTGTTTTTCTGAGAGGTTTTATTGACCTATCCTCCCATCAGCAGTGTCAGAGAGCATTTATGGTGAACTTTGGCAACGACTGGGAATGGGTAACCAAGAGAGTTTGTAAGATCTTATTGCTTAAAGAACTTTTAGTGCAGTGGAGATGTCTACTTATTTAGGATAGGTTAGGATAGGTTGGGGGTTATTCTATTAAAATAGAAAAGGGATGGATGATACTTACTCTGCATTCCCCAACTTCTCTATTCCAAAGATGCTTTTTTTTTTTTTTTTTTTATATTGGCTGAAAAGAGCACATGCCCACCGATGGGCACACGTTAAACACAGAGAACAGATTCTTAGCAAAGAGTCCCAGTCTGGGAATATTTGAGTTTTCAAAGGTGCCATCACTTGTTCCATCTCATTTTCTGTTGGTCCATGTAATAAATGAATTGCCAGGTATTCTGTGTTCAAATTTCCATGACTATGTGGAAAAGGATAAACCAGATACATGTTAGGATTCTTGGAATTTCAATATACATTACCAAACATTTTGAGGAAAGTCCGATAAGGAAAAGGCTCAAGCTACTGATCATCAGGATTGGGACGGACTTGATTTTCCTTTGTTTCTTCTGTTTCCCATGAGTTGACTGGTAATCAAAGAAAGAGATAAAAAATGGGGGTCAAGGGAAGAGGGAAAACAAAGATCTAGATAAATTGGATTTCAGTTCAGCCCTTGGATTAGTGAGCAGGGGCCATATTGCTCCATCAGAATGCAGGTGAACAATGACTTGCAGCCACATCTATGTTTTTTCCAATGCCTCCTCTGTCTTCATGTTTGACCTCCTTGCCTTTCTTATCTTACAGGTTCAGGGCACATTCACATCTGTCACCAACAAGAAATGGGCTTGGGTGTCACCGGAAACAAGGAGAACAGAATCTAAGGATTCTCAAGCCCGGAAAAAACTCTGACTTCTCCATTTTCTCTGAGGCTTCACACTAGATCTTTTAAAGTTCTCAACAGGGATAATTGGTTATGTTCCTGAAAGAACTTGGTAAACAGCTGATTTTCAACCCTTGTAGGTCCCCACCAGTGTCTGGGCCATTCCTCCGAAACACCAGGGGGAGCTGTTGTGCTGCCCAGTCCCAGCACCAAGATGGTTCCTAAGTGGAGTGTGGCTATAGACATAATGTATATGCAAACCATCACGACCCAAGTACCTAGGATATACCAGTCATAGAGAGCAGAATACTTGAAACTGGGACAGTCCCAGAGTTTCCAGAATTATGGTGGCCAATGTCCATGGAGGGAAATGTAGTTCCTATCACATCTGTAAGCTGCTACCTCATCAGACTTCCCCCTTTCGCTGTGTTTTGATTCTTGATGAGGTTTGCAGATGAAACAAGTGAAAAATGAATCCATCCTAAAGTAATAAAGAGCATCTTGGAAGGAAGAGATGTAGACAGAAACATCACTGCCACCATATGGCTTACATTCCATGCCTGCCAGTTCCTAAAATGTCTGATTAGTGGATATTTTCCAAGGTCCTAGACCTGGAGCTGAAACAGTAGGTACTCAATAAATACTTGCTGAATGGAGAAATGACTCCAATTTCAGGGCTGGTCTTGCCACTCTCTGACCACTTGGTCCCTCTGGGATTCAGGCCCATCCTCTGGGAAGTAGTGGGTGGGAGGAGAAAGTGAGATTCCACTACCTAATCACTGGGGTCTGCCTTATTTGGGATGTTCTGTAGTTTCCATATGCAAGGGCCTGGTTAGTTAAGTGTCTTACGTAGGGGTCTTCTTTACTGTCTCCCAGAATAAACTGACCCATACATGAAAGAGAAACAGTCCTTTTCTTGAGCACAATATCAGAGTATGCCCATGTTGAAACAAAACAAAAGCTCTCTTTTTCAGTTTTGGCTCTGCCTCTGTTGCCCCTGAAACTCATGATTCTAAAGCCTGTAGGGGGATACACTGAATCCTCTCTGCAAGGCAGCCCCCAGTTTGGTGTGGCCAGCGCTCCTCCCTGTTTGTTTCGATTGCTCTATATGCACCTTGTTCCTGTGGGCATTCCATAGCGGTGCTGCTCCACATGGACAGTCCCTTTCAGGAGCAGCTGGTGTTCCAGTTTCCAGTTTTTCCAACACTTGCAGAAGTAAGCCCATTGTTCCCCCTCAGAAATGCCATCATCTCTTGGCTGACACTCCCTTCTCAGGGCTCTGGGTCCCAGCGCCACGGGGCCCTTCCTCCAGCAGAGCATTAACCCCTTTGAGAGGGCTGAATTTTAGCCCTGGGGGTGTCTTCCTCCAGGCCTTCAAGTTTTCATCATTCTAGTATTCCCTTTTGTTCCCTCATACTGAGAGACTTAGCTGCTTCTAATAACTGCTACCTCTTTGCTACTTTAGTATTCCCCTTCACCTTTTCTGTTCTTAGTACTAAGTTAATTATTCTTTAAATTCTCTCCGTGAAGATAACGCATGTGTTTTCTGTCAGCCAAGTCTAGATCCTGACTGATAGATGTCCTATAACAGGGGAGACAGAGGTCATCCCATGAGCCCATAAAATCCCAGGCATGTCAGGCTGTCTACTTGTGTGCAGGTGAAGTGGCTCCAGCAGGCCAAAGGGAGTCCCCCAAAGGAGAATGGAGGCCAGTACAAAGCACTAGGGAAGAAAATGCACACCAGAGCTGGAAAAGCATGCAATGAACCAGTAAAAGGGATCTGAAGGGACCTGCCCAGACCCCTGGTGGTTTCCCCTAGGTGGACATAGAAAAATCCAGCTTACCACACACAGAGGCTTAGGGGCCAGGTGTGTGACTTGGGCAACTGGTGTCCTGGGAGCTCGGGGAAGGGAAACATCAGTCAAGTCAGGGAGGATCAGAACATCTCTTGGAGAGATAGACATAGAGAGGAGGACAGTGCTTTCCAGGCTGGAGAACCAGTGACAAGAATGGTCAAGGCAAATCCAGGGACACGGACTCTACTTCAGGGAAGCCTCATACACAAGGCCAAGGAACTTGCTGGAGTCTTTACTTTGCTTCTGTATATTGGCATCATACCACAATGTCATCCTCAAAAATCATACATGACTCAGGCATGGTCCACACCACCCAGCAGGTCCTGGGAGCAAGTTGGGGTGAAACAAAAAGATGTGCTTGCTGAAAGAAGGGACCAGTCTTCCCTGTACTAGCTTTAGATGGACCTGGGATGGCACCCTGTTTGCTGGCTCCTCCTGGAAGGGACATCTGACAGTTGATGCAATTGATGCTAGGATGTCACACTGTAGGAGGCTTGTGATATATGGTCTGGAGAATAGGTCCCTTCAGATTTCCACTGCATGTCGTCTTGATTTCCTTAGCTAAACACCGAAGCAATTAGACACACCTTGTCCAAATGACTCCAGATCTTTCCCAGACCTGGTTGGGGGCAATGTTCTTAATCTCCACATGTAACAGATCTTCCAGGATGGTCCCAAAGGCAAATGCATTGGTTTGGGAGTGTGGTCACAGTGACCTTGTACCACACTGTCAAAAGGCACAGGTCCCCCTCTCAAGAAGCTTGTGGTTAGCGGGTAAAGCCACCTTGTCTTATCACTCAGTGCTTTCACCCGGATGCACACGGCTACCATAGAGGTCCAGGCACAGGAGTGGTCCCAACATCCTTCCTTGGTCTTGGTGGGTCACGGGGAAAGAGAAGCAAATAGGCAAATGAAGTGTGTATTGTGGTGGCAGGGGGCTGGCTTGGAGAAGCAGGGTTGTTCAGCTGCCCATGAGTCATGACTGGGCCCAGCAGGCATGCTGCCTTGGGAGGAAGTAGGCTTGGAGAACCAGCCTTGACCCTACCACCTTCTCCGGGGCTTCCTGATTTCCTGTCTGGCTGGAGAGAGAGCACCAGGGAGGCTGCAGAACCACTGTGGAGAAGTGAGGCTCCCTTTGTTAGTCTGTTCCAAACCCCATTCGAGATGGACAGTGTTCAGGCCCAGCTGCGCATCTGTCCTTGACTGCTTAGCCATGAAGTGTGGAACTACAGTGAAGGAGGGTCAGGTGGTGGAAGAGAAGTTCCAAGGGGGGAACAGAAGAACATGAGGGGCAGGGCAGAAGAGGAGGAGGAAAGAAAGGCTCCCAGAGGACAGAGGCAAAGTAGTGGAGACACTTGGAGGAAGGAAGGAGAGAGAAAGGTGTTGGGGGGCAGGCATCTCTGCCTCCTGGGGGCAAAGAGCTGGGGTGGGTTGGGCACCTGGGGCAGTGGGGGGTGAGGAGGAGGTTGGAGGGAGAGGCTGCCCATAGGAGGCCTCGGCTGCCCCAGGCGCCCCAGAATCCCTCCAGGCTGGTGGAAGAGCACGACCTGCCTGCCAGCCCAGCAGTACTGGGCACAGCGGCCCTTCCCAGCGTGCACACTCACAAGCCAGCTGTTGGCCTTTTTTTCTCTTGCCCGCTTAGCTTCCCCCCTCCCCGCTTCCAGTTCTCAGAACTCACTCCCATTGGATTCCAGGAAGTGGCTGGTGCAACTCTGTAACCAAATCCCCTCGAATCCCTTTGTATACTGTGTACGTCCCTCTGCCCCTCTGCCCTGTCCTTCACGGCTGGGTCTGGGTCGGGTTACAGAGAACTCGGATCAGCAGGCGGCAGGCCTGGGACTGTTGGGCTCTCAGAGCCTCTCAGAGCAATCCCACCCACCACCAGCAGGCCGCCCTGCCGGACTAGCCCAGTCCTGCAGACTTCGCCCACCCGTCACACCCGCCTCCCAGATACTGGTGGGCCACTGTGCCTCCAGCCAGTTCTCCTGGTGGGGAGGGGTGTCACCAGGCCTGTCCCTGGTCCCTCTCTCCCTCCATTGGTCCTGGGTCCAGGCATAGCTCATTTCCTCCAGCCAATCCTTTTCTAGGTTGCGGGCTCTGCAGGAGGTGGTCAGAGGGCACATTTTCACTGTCCTCAGAAGAACTGATGTCCACCCGGGGCTGAGGGATGGTTTCCTTTTCCTGCATCTTTGTTGTCCAGCTCCTTCCTCCTCTCTGTGGAGGGTACTTTTTTTTTTTTTTTAAAGATTTTATTTATTTATTTGACAGAGAGAGACACAGCGAGAGAGGGAACACAAGCAGGGGGAGTGGGAGAGGGAGAAGCAGGCCTCCCGCAGAGCAGGGAGTCCGATGTGGGACTCGATCCCAGGACCCTGGGATCATGACCTGAGCCGAAGGCAGTCGCTCAACCGACTGAGCCACCCAGGCGCCCTCTGTGGAGGGTACTTTTGACCACATCTTACCTGAGAGGTGGGGCGGCAGGTCAGGGGTTGGCAAGGTTTTACTGTAAAGGAAAAGTTGGTAAATATTTTAGGCTTGGCAGGGCCACATATGTTTCTGGTACATATGCCTTTCCTTACCACCCTCCCCTCCCCCCCACTTCCCAGCTCTTTAAAAATGTCAACCAAAAAAAAAAAGAAAAAAGAAAAAAGAAAAAGAAATTCCTAGTTAAAAGGCTGTACAAAAATATGCCATGGCCAGATTTGGCCATAGTTTGTTGATCCCTGGGCTAGATGTTCTCTCAGGCTGTTACCTGTTTAAAATGTCTTAAAAACTAATTCTGGGCCTAGATTGAGCTGTGCTGAGTCCTAATTCTACAGAGGGTCATCCTGAGATTGTTGACAAAGGGTACCACAATCTAATAAGTTTGGGAAGCAGATCCCTTTCTACAAGGACTTCACAGAACATTTACTCAGTGGGAACCATGTCTCTCCCAAACCAGACCTTGGGAGATTCTAGTGTGTTTGTCTGTAGCACTCTGGCTTTAAGGAAAATTGCTGGTGTTCTGTGAAATACCCTTGGAGAAACATTTTTCTATATGGATCTTCTCCCAGCTCTGCTTTGACTTTGAAGGATCTACTTTTCATCTGGAGTTTGAACCCTCTCCCCAGCAGCAAGTAGCATGAACACCAGGAAGACATATCTGTTTGCTGAGCAGCCTCTTCTGGCCAGGAAGAAGGGGCAGCAGGGGATTGGGAAGCAGGAAAAGGTCTGGGACCTTGTGCTTTGGAGTTGAGGAAGGGCCCAAGAGCCTGAGATGGGGCAGCAGGCCCCTCGAGAGTGGGATATAGGGTCTCTCCTATTCCCCAGGTAGGGGGCTTGGAGAGCTCATTCATGATAGCCCATGGAGCAGTGAGAGGCCCCTGCACCACCCATGTGGGCACATGCAGTTAGACCAGTCAAATGATATCCCCAAGGACCAACTTGCTGTGAGGGAAAGTGCATGTTCAAGTCTCAGAGACCTGGGCTCTGTTCTCTGTTCCACTAAGAATTAGCTATGCAATGTCAGGCAAATCTTTTCCTCTTGGGATCTCAGCTTTTCTCCCCTGCAGCTCTAGGAGATGTTCCTTCGGCCAGCTTCATGACTTGTTGGTGATGTTCAAATAAAGAAAGCCCATGTGTCTGTCAGGATACCTGCAGAATGGAAGGGATTTGTCCCTGAGCCACCTTTGTGTGGTGACCCACGGACCCAAAGAATGCCAGCCCATGTAATGGTCTGTGGTCACTGCCCATCTCTGCCCTGTGGGGACTGAAGCTCTGAATTATAGCCCACATTCTCTGAGTTCCCTTCCAGATTTCAGGCAGGAGGTCCAGTGGGAACAGCATTAGAGAGAGAGGTGAAAATATGGTTTGATGAGGAAGAGCAAGTAGTCCTCTGCCCTGTGGCGGTCATCTGAAAGCAAGAATGGGGATGGGATGGAGGGTGCCTGGCTGCAGAAACATCACTCATGTGGGCAGTCTGTGGAGATTTGCAAGGTCTTGGTGTGAGTGCCAGAGATCTTGCTAGCGGTCCAGAGGGCAGGACTTGGGTTGCCAGGTTTCTCCTCTGTGATTCAGATCAAGGTTGGGACCAGGGCAGCAGGTGGCTTCTGGTATAGCCTGGGTGACAGTGGCTGGGGCAGCATCTGTCAGCCCTCTGGGGAGGATGACACAGACAAGGTTCTATTGTGCTTGGCACCAAAGTGAGGAGAGGGCCCCAGGTAGAAGGTGGTGAGCTGAGACGTTAAAAAGTCGATCAAACGCCTTCATCATCAGAACAAATATTTTGCTCAAACCTTAAATCCAGGGAAGAAGGACACAGAGAGGTGACAAGTGGGGGGGAAAGCTGAAAACAAGTAACATCTTCAGATGGGCACTTGGCAGTTTGGTCATAAGCGGACAAGTGGTGTGGGAGCTGAGTGCAGAAAGAAAACACCACCAACCTAGAATTCTGTATCCAGCAAAATTATCCTTCAAAAGGAAGAAGTAAAGACTAGACATTCTTAGACAAACAAGAACAGAAGGAGTTTGTCCCCAGGAGGCCTGCCTTGCAAGAAATGTTAAAAGTTCTTCAGAGAGAAGGAAAATTATATGGGTCAGAAACTCAGAGCTACATAAAGAAAAGAAGCCAAAAAACTTTTAAAATAATAATAAAGAAAAGAAGCATTAGAGCATTAGAGAAGGAGTAAATGGAGACAAAGTCAATCTTTTATTTTTATTATTCTTAATTGATCAACCAGAGAGCAGTTTGTTCAAAATTATAGGACCCACAATGTAGTCAGTAATTATGGTTTATGAATAAGCAAAATGAGTGACAGTAATGTTGTAAGGGATGGCAGGAGGAATTGAGAATATTCTGTTATTATTATGAGGCATTCCCACCTGTTTCTTACAATGTTCAGGTGAATGGAGAGAAGGAGGCTGGCCCCTGGCAAACGTGCATGTGAAGCTAGGCCTTCCTTTCTCTTTCAGGGCCCTGGAACACTCTAGTGCAGGAAGGAGCTTGCCTGAATGTGGCTTAGTCATATTACAAATGGGGAAGGTGAGGCCCACAGCTCATTTATGGTAACACCTCAGTGTGATAGATTGTGGGGAGAGACATGGCCGCCCTTCCCCGTTAGGGTTTTTTTAGGTGCAGGGTATCCTGTGATCTTTGTCTTCTAAGAGTAGTGAGGGAGGTGGGTGAGGGAGATGGACCTGAGGACATTCACCAACAGTTCTTTGAAGTGTGGTCCTTGGACTGGTAACATCAGTCACTTGGAAACTTGGACATTCAAGTTCCCAGTCCCTCCCCAGCCTACTGAATCAAGACCTCCCCAGCAACCTGTGTTTTAAGAAGCCCTCTAGGTGACTCTGATATTCCCTGGAGATGGAGGGCCGCTGGCCTAAGGTGTTCAGGTGGCACATGGAGGGAAAACCAGCATCCCCATCTTGACTGGAAACCACTGGAGACCCACAGAGGGGCCACAATGGAGGAGCTTGAGAGGACTTTCTCTCTTCTTCCCTGCCCTCCCCATCAGCTACAGTGTTCCTTAGGTCTCCTTCCCACTGGGCACATCCCATAGTCACCCCTCTGGGCTCCAAGCCTTATCTGCTGGTCCCAGATAAAGAGTGAATTGGCCTAATCAGTCTGACTCGACTGACTGGCTCCAGGGAGGTCTGCTGGTGGTGCCACCGCCAGAAATGGAGCAGCTCACGTGGCTGACCCCCCGCCCTGCACACCATGGGCCCCCTCACCACCGCCATCTCTCTTCCAGGAAACACAGGGCCTGGGCTGGGCTCTCCCTCCTTCCCAAACAGCCCCCAGCAACTTTATTCCCCAGAGAGATAAGGGTGACTATCTAGGGTTTCTGTGAAAATCGTGGTGGCGAAAGCTTCTCTGTCAAGGTCAGGCTGTCTTATGGGTGACTGCTGGGGGAGAGAGAGGAACTGGGCTGAAATTATCTCAGCCTGCCACAGAGCAAAACAATGTGTCTTTGTAGCTTTCACCAGTATTGCAAGATAACTTGACATTTTGAATTCCTGCTAATCTCTGCCTTTATTGAGGAAATGGACCATCTTTGAAGCCATTGCTTTGCTTATTATTATAATGTGCGGTTAAGTAAATTGATAGGGCAGGTTCTCCCCACATTGCACAAGAGCTGGAAATTTGTTGACTCTCCTCAGGCACTGAGTTAGTCCTTAGCCTGAGCAGAGACCCAAAGCCCCATTCTTGGTATTGTGGCAGAAACCAGGGCTAATGCCCATGAAGGCCACATCTGCGAGGGAGGTCGGCTGATGGACCAGATGTCTTCCCAGATGTTCCTCCCAGGCTCAGCCTGTGTGGCATAATGGCTCAACTAAAGGGATTTTTAATCCTGGGGAAAATGGTTGTCATTCAGGGCTGGCTCAAAATTTGGCAAAGTCTGCTGTGAGTGAAACCATGAAGTAGGGCCAAAAGCAAAGAGGGGTTTCCATGAGATCCTGGGTTGCAGCTCCAGAGTGAGGTGGGGCTGTGGCTGGGAGCCAGGGGATGGGCAGGGGCTGTCAGACTGCATAGAGGCTGTGCTCATCTGGGGCATCCTTGCTCTGCTGCTTCTCCTTCCTGGGCCTGAGTTTTCTTCTCTGTCTACCTTCCTGCTCCAGAACTGGGAGGTAGATGGACCCGAGTGTGTGAGGAGGAACATGCGGTCAACTGCCTAAATTCATGCCAAAGGCTGTTAAATACTATTATTTCTTAATTGCTACATTACTATTTACTCACTGTTGCTGAGGGAGATGAGTTTAGGAGGTGGCTGGATGTCTGGAGGGACCAGAGGCAAACCTGGAGTCCTGGGTGTGTTGGAAATGTGTTTTTCTTTTTTCTTTTTTTTTTTTAAGGGTTAACTTAAGGAAATGTGTTTTTCTGTCTAGCTTTCAGATCAGTCTTCTTATGCAGAGCCTCAGTGGAGCAGAAAGGTCTTCTGTGGTTGAGACAGGGAGGGGCTTAAAGCCCCATGCCCTCAGCTCCTCCTTTGCCTCTCCCAGTGACTTCTAAGGCACCTTGGAGGATGCTGGGGTTCCATGGAACACAGTTTAGAAACCCCTGGGGAAGCCTAATTAACTCCACATGTTACTGGTGAAGTGAAGGCCTGTGTCTCAGGATGAGCGCTCAGGTGGCTCCAACTGCTCCCTCAAGAGTCTGGCCAAGAACAAGGAGTTGAGAAGCCTATTTATTTGCCAAGTGAGGCTGGCTGCTTCACAGCCCAGGGGTGGGCCTTGCTCCTAGAAGGACAGAGGTGGGAGCTCCTCCCTAAGGCAGGCCCCACCAGTGGCTGTGGATCCATTTCCAGTGGGGACAGGGAAGGGAAGGTGAGGGTTGACAGGGCAAAGAAGCAGGAGCTAAGCCAAGAAGAGCAGCTACTTTTCTGGACCAGCCTTTCTACTCCTCTGATGTTCTCTACTTGTGTCTCAATAACCTAGACTTGAGATAGTATTCCCACAGTAACTTGACAGAATGTCAGACCCTTTGGATCTTTACCCTAGGACTCCTACCCACTTTTTTACCCTTTCATCCGTAAAACAAGTTTGGCAAACGCTGCAACCTATAACCACTGACTGGTGGCTCATAGCCCCAAGAACACAGCCAAGGTCCTGAGAAGTCCTGCATGAAAGAGACTTTGCATAACCATGCCTTACAGTTCATCTGGAAGCACCTGTTTAATATCCCTAGGGATTAGCTTCCGTGTCAAGTTCTTTCTTATACTGAAATCAAGTTTGTTTACTCACAGCATCTTTCACCCTTGGGACTCTTTTTTGCTGTGTATTGAGTCTCTCCCTTAACGAAATTTAATCTTCACAAGAGCAGGGACTTTAACGGAGGATAGTGCTTAGCACACAGTGGACAATTAATGTTTGTCAAATGGAAGGGTCAGTGAGTGGTCTGGGTGCTGGGGAAAGGCAGCTGTTCATACCATGCCTTTACCTGTGCTGTCCCTCCCCCAGGGGACACCCTCTCTGACCTCTGCTCTCCCCATTCCATGTCTATCACTTTTCTCTGATCTCTGACTCACCCCGTCTATGGAGTCTTCTTGGCTACCCACCACCTGCCGCCATCCCTGCCCACACTCCCTTAGGACACCTGTTCCTACTTTATCAGACTCTGCTTACTTGGCTTTCCTCTTTGGGTAAACTAAGGAGAGCAGGTTCAATTCAGGGAGCAGGCTGAAGGCTGAACCGTGATGACTGCTGGGCCAGGTTGGGATTGGTGCTCCAGACAGAGGTGATCGCAGGCCCTACCCTCAGGGGCCTGATGTCTGGTGTGGAGTCGGCACCTACTGGATATCGAGAACCAAGTGTTAAATTGTCAGGGATTTTCCAAGCTGGTTGTCAAATACAGCTCTTAACTAAATCATGGTTGAACAGAAACCCCAGGCTTGCTGCAGATACAGGAGTCTGGCAACAATCTACTAAAGCATTCTATAAGAATCAATGGGCTATGTGGAATTTATGTATTTATCATATGTTTTATTATTTGTAAATTGTCTGCTTTACATCAGCAAAATTTATTTCACGTGTACTTTTGTTCCTGGAGAGCCTGAGTCAGGGTACAGGACTCTGCATTGGGACTGTTCTTATTTAAGTGCTTTATTAGGGGAGAGCAGGTGCCATGTGATCAAGAGGAAGAGAGATTTGCTTGGCCCCATGGGATCAAAAAACTCTTCCCAGAGTTGGGGAACTGAGTCTCTGAGCTAGAAATTATCTTAGAGGATGGGCACTGGGAGGCCCACAGACATGCTCACCATCACAGATGTTGGTGGTGGCAAAATAAAGTCTAGATCCTCATGCTTTGGCACATGTCACACTAGCATGCTGGCTTCCTTAGTGCTCGCCTGGTCCCCGGGATACCCTGCTCTCTTTCCTGGTTCTCATGGGCTGTGCAGATGTTCTTAGCTTCTTTGAGGGCCTTTCCCAGGAGGGGGAAGGGAGAAAAAAAGGGAAGGGGCAGGCGAAATCCGTGTGAGCCTCGCTCAGAGCACATCCTGAGGCACCATCTGCCACAGCTGGGCTCCCGGCCATCCAGACACCCTTCAGTCATGCTCTGACAGATGCATCCAAATAAATCAGCTCCCAGCAGGAAAGGGTCTGGAGAGTTCCAGGCCTAGTGAAACCAGATCTGGTCTGAAGGGACAGACAGAAGCCATGTCTGAGCCAGGAGGGGCAGGCCCCAGGCCAGACCTGGGTGCTGGAGCTCTGAAGGGAGCCTGACAGGCTGCTAGCTCCCCAGTGGGTGTCTTTCTGTACCTTCCCCCGGAGACCCCTCTGTTCCTCTCCTCTGTCAACTGGGCTTGAGTTGTAGGCTCCATGTGTGAAAGCATGCAGCTGTCTGGTGCCTGCCCGGTACCTAGACCCACAGCGCTCTGAGTCAGCATGGCAGCCACCCAAGTGTTGCAGGGCAGGGCGAGTCAGTGGGTCAGGATGGATGAGGTTGACAGGCCTGTTGACTGGATGATCAGATTTGAAGCCCACTGTTTTCTAATCACCAGAGTTGGGCATCAGAAGACCTGCTGTGCTGAAGGTGTCCCAGTGGATGCTGTGTGTTCCAAGCACATACTGAGACAAGCAGCAGCTTATTTTCATGGCGCAAAGAATCACACATATTCTCTTCTTGGGAACTTTCCTTCGGGACCATTGTATTTCCTTTTCTTCTGGGTCATGAAGTACAAGGGTGCTTTAGACCTCTTTTAGTGACATGTCCCACTATCTGTAGCCCATGTCCCCGCACTGTGAGGGCAGTGTGTGTAGGGTTCTTCCTGTGGTCTCAATCAAAGCTCTTTAACTGTGACTCTACCACATTCCTTCTTATTTTGGACCACAGAAACGTTGAGCCTGGGGTAGCTTGCTCTTGTTCATGTAAGTTTTATTTCTCAGATTTGGAGGAAAACCTCAGCCTTAGTTCCGCTTTGTCTGGGGTCTGCCACTTGTGTTGGTGGGGAGTGACAGCAGAGGAGATGTGGGTCATTCAGGCTCATGGGGCATCTAAGATGGGGCAGCTGAGCCTTGGACTGAAAGGCAGGGCCAAGGGTCCAGGAGTCCAGGAGTCCAGAGACATGGCTAGAGCAGCACTGGAGAGCCGGGTTGGGAGCACTCCTTCAGGGGCAGAGCCAGCTCTCTGTCTGCCCTCCACTGATGTATGGAATCCAGGCCACCACTTTGTAGCCAGGAGCTACATGAAACAAACCTGTCTTGTTACTCACATGCTAGCCAGTCTGCTGAGAGGTGATTGCCGCCAGAGGGAGGCCAGAAGCCAGCAGGTGAATGGTGCCCCCAATGGAGGCTTACCTCACCCGGCTGGCATCAGGGCTGACTCAGAGGACAGGGTCTCGTATCACTGCTGCCTCCCGTGCTCCCCTTGGCAGTTACCTCTCCAAGGATAGACCAGGCCAAGCTCTGCTGCACTTATATAACGAGGCCTGATTATGCCTGGTATGTACATGCTGGCAAAAGCCAAAAAAAAAAGCTATTGACTGATAAGGATTTGAAATGCAGTTTGTGGGGATGGAAAACGGGTAGGTCTGATGGCAGCAGGTATTTTTATTTTTATTTTTTTATTTTTATTTATTTATTTTTTATAAATTTATTTATTTATTTGAGAGAGCGAGAATGAGAGAGAGAGAGAGTACATGAGAGGGGGGAGGGTCAGAGGGAGAAGCAGGCTCCCCGCTGAGCAGGGAGCCTGATGCGGGACTCAATCCTGGGACTCCAGGATCATGACCTGAGCCGAAGGCAGTCGCCTAACCAACTGAGCCACCCAGGCGCCCCAGCAGCAGGTATTTTTAATGCCAGCGAGGGGCAAGAACTATGCAAAGGCCATCTGAGGCCTTTTCTTCCCTGACCCAGTGTGTCCCTCATGACAGCTTCCTCCCATCTCTTCCCATAAGTAACAATAAATGCACCTCCTGATGCGCATATGTTCCCATATGGTTCCCACGTAATGTCCCACAGAGGGATGTGCTAAGAAGAATCATCTGAGAGGGTGAGAGGTATCTGGGTGGAGATTATCACTGACATTTTATACCCTAGGAAGCTAAGGCACAGAAGTTTAATGATGGGCCCAGTATATAAAAGACAGATCTGGTTCTAGAACAGGGTGTTCTGATTCCAAATTCAGAGCATCCTCTGTAGTATGTTTTCTCCATCCACTCCTCTGACTCATGTCCCATGCTTTATAAAGCATCCACTGCTTGGGTGAATGCCTGGGAGACCTGATAAACCGATCTCTGACAAGGCCTTATTAGATATAAGGAATGTGCATGGTCAGAAGAGGACATCTTTGAGTGGGTTACATGGTGGTTTTTAATGTAGAGTTGCCAGATTTAGTGAATAAAAAAATGGATGCCTAATTCAATTTGAATTTCAGATAAACAATGAGTGGTTTGTTTAGTTTAAATATTGCACAAGATATATTTTATACTAAAAATCCAAAATTCAAATTGAACTGGGTGCTCTGTATTTTATCTGGCAACCTTATTTTACTGGTCCCTAAGCCATGAGAACATGATTTTCTTTGCTACGAAGACCAGCTTTATATTAGAATACTATAACTTGTTAGATAAGGAAGATGTCTTAGAAAAAAAGGTTGAGAGCTGCCTTTCTGGGTAGATTTGAAGTTAATTCTGTGGAACTAACTAGCGGATAGGTGGAGAGGGGTTGAAGCCAAAACCCCATGATCTGCCAAGTTTATGTAACCACCATATTGCCAGCCATTGGCATTTATTTTCACACAGCTCTTGGATCCTCTGTTCTGCTTTTGTTTCATTTTCTTTCATTTTCCATTTTCTTTTTTGCCTTTGTGTTTCAGTTTATTTAATTTCCATTGAGCTATCTTCAAGTTCACTGATTGTTTCCTCGACTGTGTCTAGACTGTGTCAAGTCTATGAATAAGTCCACCATTGGTTTTCAGCATTAAGAACTGGCTCTCCAGAAATGGAATGAGGCTGTAGCTGGGAGGGACTGGCCATAAGACAGAACTTCTAGTAGTGGAGGATGCAAAGTCCTGGAAAGGAAGATTGGGAGAATCTGGTCTCCAAACACAGCTTATGTGGAGTCCTGGGGGAGGGGGCAGCAAGGCTCCAAGTGGGTCGAGTCTTCTCTATCCCAAGCATTTCATCTATGTGCCTTAGAAGCGAAGGGAGGGTTTTCCTGCTCTTTTTCCTGAGATGCCACGGCAAATCCTACACGGTAACCAAGCAAAGCCTTGAGGCCAAGGAGAGGTAAGTGGGAAATGAAGAACATTAGAAAGAGAATCATGGCGAGCAGATTTCCACTGTGAGGCAAGAATCAGACAGGAGGAAGCTCTAGAGATGCTGGCTGGCGGCCTCTAAGGACGTGGCTCCATTGTGATTACAGGGCTGATTTTGGGGAGACTGGTGAAGTGAGAAGATGCTAATTAAGTCCTGGAGATGATTGTTTATATTCTAAAGACCACAAGCACTTCGTTTGGAACCATAGCAGATGCAATTTGCTCACATTTATCGAGAGCCCGCATTTATTGAGATAAGGCCTGGTGGTGGTCATTGCGGGGACTCTAAAATAGGACTCAGTCCTGGCTTTATGGAGCTTTTAGTAGAGAAATACCCAGAATACTTCTCCAGGTTTGCATGAATAGTTTTTGGGTTTTGTTTTTGTCATTCAAATTTCAGCTTACATGTTAACTACGATGACAGGCCTTTCTTAAAAGTCTACCTTAAAAAACCCACTTCATCATTTCACATAGTCTTATTGCAACCCCTGAGACCTAGTATTTTCTTGTTTATTTATTGGCTTATTTGCTCACCGACCATTTTTCCCTTCTAGAATGTAAGCTCTAGCAAGGACCTGTAGTAAGTTTCCTCCTCCCGTTCCTGGCTGTATTTCCCTCATCTGGCAAATAATAAGTATCCAATAAAATGTATTTAATTAATAAAGAAAAGTTCTTTGGTTATAGTTTTGCTGCTATACAATGAGATAACATTTGACCTAAAGAAGATTCCAGTACTCCTTTTAACATGCTGCTGTGTTTTTGTCCAATTTCTTGTTCAACAATCTAACATACATCATGCAAAAACAGGAGACAGAACAGTCTCAGGTTATGAGCTTTTACAGGACCGTATCTGTGTCATTTTTTTTTTTTTTACAGTGACTAATACAGCAGGGCTTAACGGTTCTGACACAGTGGCACATTCCTTTGTGAGCTGCTATTCCTTCTCTCCTCCAGTTGTTGTGAGCCCCTGTTCTGTGTGGCAGATGAATGTTTAGTTTCTGGAAACCTTAACAAACAAAGAACATAAATTCACAAAATAAATATATATAGGAATGTATTTATCTGATTGAAAAAGCTACAACTTCCTACTGAAGCAAATCAATTTATGGCAATGCTTTGTGAAGCGTATGTCTTACAGGAAATAACTATGATTTTAGACACCCAAACAAATAATAAAATCCAGCAATGGTTGTCAGTTCTGGTAAGTTTCTCTCTTGAGTGCCTGGCTGAGCTGCCGGAGAAAGCAGAGTCCTTTGTGGCTTTAGGGTCAAAGGTCCTGTGTCTACAGGTGCTAGGGTCACAACAGAATTTGACCTCAGATCTCTCTAAGCTAAATAGACCTGACTTTGTCCAAAAGTAACAGGACAAAGGAGTGGCGGGGGGGGGGGAGCAGGAGAAAACGACTGTGTGTGTGTGTGTGAGAGAGAGAGAGAGAGAAAGAGAGAGAGAAACAGAGAAACAGAGAGAGAGAGGTAATTGATTAATTCATTCAGTGATTACTTCTACCACATTTATTAACCTCTTCCAAGGGCTAGACACGTTTCTAAGCCTTGTAGGGCCTGGCAAAGTGAATCAGACCCTCTGACCCTGCACAGTGGTGTTCACTGGGATGCAGGTGTTGGGTTGGTCTGGGAGAGATAATGGTTGGACTGAGCTATGTTGGTGTTGAGAAGCCAGCAGGACATCGAGTTGGAGGCATCCAGACATCAGTTTACCAACTATAAATAAGGCTTTTCTTCTGGGCTCTAGACTCACAAATCCAACTGCCTAGCAGCATCACCTCCTGGATATTTTATTTTTAGTGCATCTGAAGCTGATTTGCACCACCCACACACTCCTTCTCCATTGTCCCCATTCTATGTGAATGGCACTGCCACTGGCCTGGGCCCAGAGCCTCTCTCTCATTCTGCATTTTGTATTCACCCAACCCCAAGTTGACTGCATCTCTAAGATGTGTCTCAAGTCTTCATCTTCCTTCCTCTGTGTGTCTAGGCCCCAGTCTAGATTTCTGTCACTTCCCACCTGGCCTTCAACAGTAGCGCCTCCTCTCACTGGGCTCCCTACCCCCACTTTGCCTCCTTCCCCACTCTTTCTCTGTCATACAGCTTCCCCACTCTTTCTCTGTCATACATTTTGAGTGGGCTTTCAAAATGCCCATCGGGGGGCACCTGGGTGGCACAGTCGGTTGAGCGTCTGCCTTTGGCTCAGGTTATGATCTCATGGTCCTGGGATCAAGCCCCACATCTGGCTCCCTGCTCAGAGGAGAGTCTGCTTCTCTCTCTCCCTTTGCCCCCACCTCCCACTTGTGCGCACTCTCTCTCTCTCTCAAATAAATAAAATCTTTAAAAAACAAATGCCCATCTGATCACTCCAGTGTCTCCCGATGCGCCAGGGAATATGCTTCAGTGGCTTCCCTTGCCCTCAGAAGATGACACAATTTCTAACACAGTTTCCAAGGCACCCCACGTGTCCCCATGCCGGCCAGGCCTCTATTTGCTTTTCCATTTTCTCTATTTTGACCACATGGACCTTCTTCAGCCCCATACTTGCCCTTTTTCTTTTTCTGAAGGACTTTTGCACATGCTATCTGTAATAGGAAGCATAATGACTCCCCAAGGATGTCTGTATCTTAGTCCCCAGAACCTGTGAATATGTTACATTACCTGGCAAAGGGGAGGTAAGGTTGCAGATGTAATTAAGATTGTTAATGAGCTGACCTTAATATAGGGAGATCATCCTGGATTATCAGGATGGGCCCAATAGAATCATAAAGGTCCTGAAAGGTGGAAGAGGGAGGTAGAAAAGAAGGTTGGAGTGACTGGATATGAGAAGGACTCAACTCATCACTGCAGCTTTGGAGATAGAAGTGAGACACAAACCAGAGACTGTAGGAAGCTTCTAGAAGCTAGAAGAGACAGGGAGCCTTCGGAGAGAAATGCAGCCCTGCCAACACTTTGATTTGAGCTCAGTAAGGCCCATGTCACTCTTCTAACCTATGGAAGTGTATGACAATAAATGTGCAGTTTTAAGCCACTTGAGTTTCTGGCGATTTGTTATAGCAGCTGTAGGAAATGAATCCACACACTGTCCCTTTGCCTGGAATTCCTTTCTTTTCCCTTGCTGTCTAGTTAACTCTTCAGATTTTAGCCTAACTGCCATTCCCCCAAGACCCGCCCGATTAGGTTACAGCCCCCTTTTATAATTGACACTCATAACTTTGTTGTTTTAAAAAACGATTTGCTATAATTTCAGTTGTGTGTGTTTATATGAGATGCAGCATAGTGTGCTGGCTAAAATCACAGATGGACCCTGCAGCCCAGTGGTCTGGGTTTGAATCCTGCCTCCACACTTGTTATCTATGTGACCTTGTGCAAATTCTCAGCCTCTCTATGTATGCCTTGGCTATCTCACTGATAAAACAGGAATAATAGTATCTACCTCATAGGACTGTTGTAAGAACTAAGTGAGTTCATGGAGTGCTTAGAGTCTGCCCTATAGTGAGACACTTTGAATACAGTTGACCCTTGAACAACATGGGGGTTGGGGTGTCGACCTCCTGCACAGTCTAAAATCCGTGTATAAATTCTGACTCCCCCAAAACTGACCTACTAATAGCCTACTGTTGACTGACAGCCTTACTGATAACAAGAGTCTATTAACACATATTTTGTGTGTTATATGAATTGTGTATTGTATTCTTCCAACAATGTAAGCTAGGGTAAAGAAAAGATTATTAAGAAAATCATAAGGAAAAGAAAATACATTTATAGTACTGCACGTGTATTTATTGAAAAATCTGCATATGTGTGGACCTGAACAGTTCAAACCCATGTTGTGCAAGAGACAACTATATACACTTAATGTTGATCCCTCCTTGTGACCTGTATTCTCTTTGAGGGCAGGGCCCAAGACTCTTCTGCTTGCCCTTTTCTGTGGCAACTTCACAGAGCTTGACATATTATAGTAGGGGCTCGCTATTTACATCTAGAATGAAAGAATACATTAATGAAAGGATGAATTCAGAATCAAAGCTTGGGAGAGCGTGAGTCTGAAAATACATATCAGAAATGTTGACTCTTCCTAAATTGGTTACACTAAGGCAGGATTTCTCAACGTTGGCATCACTGACATCCTAAGTTGGATAATTCTTTGGTCTGGGGGTTGCCCTGTGTGTTGAAGGTTATTAAACAGCATGCCTAGTATCAGCTCACTAGATGCCAATAGCACTCCCCCAACCCATACCACTTGTGATAAACAAGAATATATCCAGACATTGCCACACTTCCCCTGGGAGCAAAATCGCCCCCAGCTGAAAACCCCCACTCTAAGGGTGCAACCACCACACCAGGTAGCAAATGCAAGGGCTGAGTGCAGTGCCCTCCTTTGCCATTTTGGCCTCTGATGGGACTCCCTGGGGCACCTGCTTCACGACACCCCCAGCAGCTTATCTGCAGCTGCTCAGCTGCTCAAGGTCTCTGAAGGCAAGAGTGCGATTTGATGGGAGGAGGGTGGGACTGCCCTTCTTAAAGCCACAACATCATCATTGGCTGAAAACAGGAAGGCTTTATCTCAAAACAGATAGTTCTTGAACTTTTCAGAAGACAGATTTTCCTGTTAATCTAAATGCCAGAAAGATTGGAGTAAATGGGATAAAATTTTGGCTAAACAGCTGATCTTACCTTTGGCTTCCTTCATTATCAGCTTGAAAATGAAAGGAGTACTTGACATCCTCCCCTCCTCACCCTGCAAAGTGGTTCTCTTTATGCTCAGGAAGGGGTTGCTTAAGTAAATCCTGGCAGATAAATATGAATTTCTTATATTGGGGGCAGAAATGGGTGGCTGAAGGAGGTGGTGAGAATCTCCTGCCCAGAGACTTTTATGGAAGGACTGCAGTGTTGTCCCAATGGCCCAGACCTGATAGAGGTAGGAGACAGAGAGGAGGCAGAAACTCCAGGTGTCCCTCAGTCTGAGGAATCTGCCTGTGTATGTCTGTGAGCTCCCGCTGGAGAGGGCAACAGCCGATCCTTAGGGGCTGAGGGCCCACATTCCTCTCCATACAATCCTGATGCTGTGACCTGCAGGCCCTCACTCAATAGAAAAGAAACCTGAAAACAGGACATTTAAGTGGGAAGCAAGAAAATTCTGACCTCTCCTCTAAAAGGGGTCCTGAGAGGGGGCAATGAACCAAGAGCAAAGTCAAAGGTGCCCCAAAGAATATCAGGAAAAACCTGTCTCTCCACTTTCCGAGGCAGCTGGAAGGATAGGGGAAGATAAGCTGAAGTTGCCCAGGCAGCTTGGAAGAAAAGAATACCCTAAATAGGACTGAGGGGAGGCGGGGCCCACTTGGCACTGTGGGTCCTATGCCCCCAAGAGAGGCCTGGGAACAGGGCACTGTCCTCATAGACTGCATTTAGTATTGTCCTCAAGGCTCCAGGGGAACTCAGCAGTACAGGAACCAATGCCATACAGGACTACAGATCTGGGCTGTACATGTACTTTCATGGGACAAACCTCAGTTCTGGTCTGTTAGTGCGGTTTGCTTGTCCTTGCAAACTGGTGCATTGTAGGGCACAAGGCTTCTGTGCAAGCCACAGGATGGGTGCCAAGAAGAAAATGGAATGAAAGAGCTGGATGCAGAGAGAGGGGGATCCCAAGAGGACGGTGGATGTAATATGGAAAGGTAGGATTGAGGAGACAAAGGTGGTTATAGAGACCAGGGGATGCTTTGGGCAGAGAAGTGGGAATGTGGCCTGGCCAAGGAACCCAGATGCAACAGTGCTTGGAGATCCCAGGGTCCAGCAGGCACCTTTAAGATGAAGAGAGGAGGCCAGGGAGGGAGGGGCCAAACATCCAGGTCAGGACGGAGAGGATGTTGCAGAAGCCCATTGTTTTACTGCAACTGCCATCTGCTGCCCTCCCCAGCTGCCTGGATATTCCACCCATTTCACAATGTCCCAGTGAGCCATACAAGACAGATAAGGAGTAAAGTACAGTAATTTTAGCTTTTACTATTTGGGGACCATAATCGATCAATAGACATTGCCAAGAAATTATAGATTTCTTTTTTTTTTAAGATTTTATTTATTTATTTTTGAAACAGAGAGAGAGAACAAGTAGGGGGAGGGGCAGAGGGAGAAGCAGGCTCCCTGCTGAGCAAGGAGCCCGATGCAGGACTCGATCCCAGGACCCCGGGATCATGACCTGAGCCAAAGGCAGATGCTTAACCGACTGAGCCACCCAGGTGCCCAGAAATTATAGAATTCTTTGCAACCAATAACTCACACATGGTTTTCCTACAGTTAGTTTTCTTTGCAAAGAAAGAGAATCATTTGTTTAAAACAATGAAGATACACTGATCTCTGTAAATGTATTATGTTAATAAGATCCTGAAGTTAGACAGGTTTGGCTTGTGGAAAGGGGGCTTGGATCAATCTGTGTGAAGAATTTTCTGTTCGCAACCTGCTGGGTCTAAGACTCACTAATTCAGAATCTGCATGGTAATAAAGTCCCCAGGTGATTCCTATGCACATTACAACTTCAGACTAGGTCTGTAGCTTCAAACATTTCGGATTACTCACTCCTATCTTTAAAAAAGAGTTTGAGTACATACCTTTAATATGTGTATGTATCATTTGTGTACATGCTTTGCTATCAATATTTAATATCAGTAAAGCTGCTTCTAGACCACATGTAGTTGGGGTTTGTATTTCAATCCATTCTGACAGCTTCTGTCTTTTAAGAGGTGGATTTAGACCATTTACATTTAAAGGGATTATTGATACAGTTGGATTCATATTCACCTTATTGTAAGTGTTTTCCATTCATTATCCTTGCTTTATGTTCCTCTTTTGTCTCCTACTTTTTTAAATGCCCTTTCTAGTTTTAACTGAGCAGTTTATATGATTCTATTTTCTCTCTTGTCTTAGCATATCAACTATACTTTTTAAAGCCATTTTTTTTGTAGTGGTTGCCCTAGAATTTGTGATATGTGTTTACAACTAATGCAAATCCACTTTCAAATGACACTAAACCATTTCATGGGTAGTGTACCTTATAATAACAGAATATTCCCAATTCCTCCTCCCATTCCTTATAACATTACTGTCATTTTGCTTATTCATAAACCATAATTACTGAATATACTGTGGGTCCTATAATTTTGAACAAACTGCTCTCTGGTTGATCAATTAAGAATAATAAAAATAAAAGATAGACTTTGCCTTCATTTACTCCCTTCTCTAATGCTCTAATGATTCTTTTCTTTATTATTATTTTTAAAAAATTTTTTTACTTCTTTTATGTGGCTCTGAGTTTCTGACCTATATAGTTTTCCTTTTCTCTGAAGAACTTTTAACATTTCTTGCAAGGCAGGTCAGTCACCCTGTGACAAACTCCCTCCATTTTTGTTTGTCTAAGAATGTTTAGTCTTTACTTCTTCTTCCTTTTGAAGGATAATTTTGCTGGATACAGAATTCTGGGTTGGTGGTGTTTTCTTTCAACATACAAAATATTTCACTCCATTCTCTTCTTACTTGCATGGTTTCTCCAATGTAATTCTTATTCTTGTCCCTCTGTAAATAAGGCCATGGCTTGCTTGCTTCCTTGTTTTTCTCTACGGCTTCTTTCCAGATTTCTGCTTTCCACAGTTTGAATATGAAGTGTCTACGTGTTTGTTTTTGTTTTGTTTTGTTTTGTTTGTGTTTTTCCTGCTTGATGGCATCAGGAGCAAGGTTCTATTCCTGGGCTTCTGCTCTCCTTAAGCTGTGATTCTCTGTGTCTACCTGTCTATCTAGAGTTGGGGCTGCAGTCTGCCCTGTGGTCTCAATTCTCTGATGGATCTAGGAAGAGTTGTTGATTTTTAATTCATTCTCATTTTTCTTGTTGTCAGGATGGGGGTGACAATATACAAGCTCTTTACATGTCAGACTGGAAACTTGAAGTCCAAAGCTTCTTTTCTCTTTTATTTTTTAACTTAAAAATACATTTTTATAGAAGTTTTAAGGTTTTCTTCTCATATCCCAGTAGATTGTCTTTCACACAGTCCTGGGGTGAACGTAGCACACCTTGTAGATTACTGCTCCTGGCCAGGCACTCTCACCTTGACTGTACACTAGAGCATTCTGGAAATTAAAAGCAAAGGCAATAACAAAAACAAAAACAGATGACTATGTCCCACCCTAGACCAATTAAATCAGGATCTCTGGGAGGGCATTATATATATCAAAATCTCCCTAGGTGATTCTGATGTAGGTTTTGAATATAGGTGAGGTTTGGTGGGGTGCGGAGCCGATGGCCAAGAAAGAATTCTTGAGACATCTTCAGGGCAAAATGGTGGTTTTATTAAAGCGTGGGGACAGGACCCGTGGGCAGAAAGAGGTGCTGCTTCCTGCTGTTCCCTGCTGCTGCCCCTGGATCTTGAGGAGCATCTGATTATATACTTTGGGGTGGAGGGAAGTAAAGATAAGGGAAGTTCCAAAAGGATTTTCATATGCTAAAGAACATTCACAGGAGGCCTTGCTGTTGTTAAACCAAGGTTGTTTTTCCCTCTAGCAAGGCATTAAAGTTAAGACAGTTGGGAGCTTCCTGGAGGAACATTATTCTCTGCTTGCCTCAAGTACTTGTCAATGAGCTGCAGGTTATAAGGACATTTAATTTTATTTTCTTCTGCCTTTGTTTCCCACATCTAGAATCTACCATGCAGCCAAGGACAGGAACCTCTGTTCTTCTAAACTGAACTTTTAGACTATCCGCCAAGGGCAAATTTCTGCTTCCTAGCATTCTAGCATCAGGCTACCTACAGTGCCATAGGGAACTGTCAAGGCAGAGCAGAGCCAGTGATCCTTTCTCTGGTCTAGGCTTGTGCTTTTTGTGACTGCATCTCTTATAGCCACAACCCAAGGGAGGCAGTGTGGTAGACTAATTAATTCTAACATGGTGCCCATGATTGCTGCCCCCAGGTGTACATATCCTACATAATTTCCTCCCCTAAAGTATGGATGAGACCTGTGAGTTACTTCTAACCAATAGAACACAGCAGATGTAGGGGCACCTGGGTGGCTCGATTGGTTGAGCCCCTGCCTTTGGCTTGGGTCATGATCCCAGGGTCCTGGGATAGAGTCCCGCATTGGGCTCCCTGTTCCACGCGGGGGCCTGCTTCTCCCTCTCCCTCTGACTGCCACTTCCCCTGCTTGTTCTCTCTCTCTCTCTCTCTGTCAAATAGATAAATAAAATCTTAAAAAAAAAAAAAAGAACATAGCAGATGTAATTAAGGTCCTATTCAGTTGATTTTGAGTTAATCAAAAGGAAGATTATCTAAGGTGGACATGACTTAATCAGGCAAAATCTTTAAAAGAGGTAGTGGATTCTACCTAAAGTGAGAGGTGCTCTTTGCTGGTTTGATAAAGTTCTCTAGTCAAGCCCTTGGATGAGAACACAGCCAGCTGATACCTTACTTGCAGTTTGGTGAGACCCTGAACAGAGGATCCAGTTAAGCTGTGCTCAACCTCCTGACTCACAGAAATCAGGAGATAGTAAATGTGTTGTTTTAAGCTGCCCAGTTTGTGGTCATTGGTTATATAGCAATAGAAAACCAAAACAGGTAGTTGAGCATAATAGAGAATAAGCATTGTAGTTAGATACACTTGGGCCCAGCTCCTAGCTCTGCTACTAGCTGTGTGAGTTCTGATGAATTGTGTAGGATCACTGAGCTTCAGTTTTCTCTTGTGTAGAACAGAAAAAAAAAATCCTGCCTTGCACTGGTAGGAAGGGGATTGTGAAGAATTCAGATATATGCATAAAAGCTTGCTACTGTTACGCTCAGTGTAGTAAGTTCTCAAGACCTGGGAGCTGTCACTCTTCAGGTCAAGATAGTTATTAGTGTAAAACGAGTAAGACCAGTGGTGTTTGGAAGGTGCCTTGATCTGAAAATTTCCATTCTGCCTATCTTCTTTCCAAAGGGAAGAAACAGCTTTGCTTTACTCCCTTAGAAGTGAGATGATCTCATGCAAAGAAAGTGCTCCTGAGTGGTAGTTTTGATAACCTTCCACCAACTAGTATTCTACTTTTCAGCAGCCTTATGGGGGGCAGGAAGGGGGGGACTTTCTGATGGACAACTTGAATCTCTCTTGCTTACAGTAGACATCCATTCATGTTTGTTTTCTAATATAAATAGAAAGTCATTATCACTTTTCAGATTCCAAACGGAATCTGGGTTTGGGTTTTAACCATTAGAATAATAACTGCCATGCAATTTATAGCTCACAAGCCACTTTCCATAAATATCATTTCATTTAATCCTCACCACAGTGCCGTGAATTAAGCAGTATTTTCTTAACTTTATAAGTGAAGGAATGAAGGCTCAGAGAGTGTAAAGAACTTACCCAAAATTCCAAAGCTACGGAGGGCTAGAAAGGAAAATTGCTTTCAGATCTGAAACTCCAGTATGCTATGTTTTCAACAGTACCACACTGCCTGTTTTTTGTTTTTTTTTAATTTTGTGAATGAATTTCCTTTCTTTTTTCCCTGAGATAACCAGTCCATTTGGTTCTATGCCTCTGAGGGGCTTAACACCAGCAGCACTACTATGTCTTACAAACTGAAGAGCTAGTTAAAACTATTACCAGTCCATTAAACCAGCCACCTGGACACCATGTTGCTTGGATCACATCTTACTTCAGATCTGGGCATATGTGAGCCACCAGCATGAGGCCTTTGCCATCCCTTAATTGTCCAGGTTTGTTACTGATCAATCATACTCTTTATTTATCTTAGTGGTAGGTGCATATGTGTGTCTGAATGAATGTGCATATTTGTACTTGTCTCTCTTAAGAGGAAGGTGAGTTTTCTGAAGAAGTAAACAAACACAAAAACAGAGTAACAAAATTTACTAATTTACAATGAAGGAGCTTAAGCACTTGAATGAAAATAAATCAGATGTGGGCTCTGAGGTTACACGACAATCCACAAAAGATTGGATAATAAATATATTCTCTGAAAGAAAACATGGTGCCCTGTCTTAGTGTTCTTTGTTGAAGACATTTTACACATCTTCCTGGGACAGTACATCCATTTAATTTCCATTTCTTTCCCTCACTTGCTAGAACTTTTCAGGATTTTGCTCCCCTGCTGTTTTAATGACAGGCTTGACAATCATTTTGCTTTGCTGCTGATAATGAGCGTGCTAAAAGGCGCATTTTCTGCATCTGCCCTCTACACAAATGGCCAATGCGATCTTACAACTGGGGATGTGAGCTCAGTCTCTGGAAGCACAGAGGGCCCAGGCAGGCCTGGCAAATTGGAATGTTTGAGTGCTTCCGTTAGCTTTTACTGAACTGGCTTAGAAGAGCCAAGCTGATCTTTCTCTATTTTCCTTAACACATGGAATTTCAAAGGCTTAGCTCTGTCCTCCCTCCACCCATCACCTCCCTTCCACCTAATGCTCATTACACAAGGGTTTGAAGAGATTTAAAACTTTGCCCTCAATGGGCATAGTTTCTGTTAAGAAAGAGAAGTAAGTTCTAGAGATCTGTTGTACAACATTGTGCTTATAGTTAATAGTACTGTGTTGTAAGCTAAAAAATCTGTGAAGAGGGAGGATCTCATGTTAAGTGTTCTCACCACAATAGGATAAAACAAGATGATAAAAAATAAAATAAAATGAAATGAAATAAGATAAACTCTGCCCTCAGCTTCTCTCTTCTATGATTTCAGTGCAAAATCCTCAACGTTCCTCTAACAATTTCATTCCTTTATCTATTTCTCACAAAAAGTAAACACTTTTCCTGATTATTCCCAACAGAGAAACTCACAATTCATGACGACTAGAACTCAAGACCTCATGAATGAGGAAAACATAGATCCTAAAAAGATCCATGTACCATATACTCAAATGCATTAAGGGGAACTGGAAATTTAGAAATAATTAGATGTTTTGATCAGTTATAAAGAAAATTCAGCATTTGGTAAAATATTATAATTTCCTTAGGCTTTTTTAAAATACAGATTTCTATACCTCTATAACTATTTTAAGTAGAATTGCAGTTGGAATATACCACATTTCAAAATTTAGTATTGTTACTGGCAAAAATACAATATCTGAGATTTCTAAAGATTCAAAATGAAAAAAAGTGTGATACTTTGAATAGAGATGAAATGAAAGCCCACGGTTGACCTCATTCTGACATTTGTAGATCTTATTGGTAACGAGGCGAAAGGAGAACACAGCGCAGGGCAGAACATTGGGCTGGGTGATTCAGGCTCCGCCAGCTGAACCTCATGGGTCAGATCTTTGGAACATCTCTGGTGTCAGGTGACTCTCATTTGTAGAATGAGAGTCGGACACTCTGATCCCTTGAAACTGTAAGACTCCAAGATCTGGGATTTTTTTGTGAAGTCCAGCAAAGCTTAACAATCGTTTCTGTACTCCTGGGCCCTTCCTACTTGTTTCTGTCTCTGTCTCTGTCTCTGTCTCTCTCTCTCGCCACACCTGAGAGGTGGTATCATTAAACACCTGGATGGGGACTGGCTAAAGAGGTTGGGTGTTGTCCTAGAGTCTTTTTCCCTTTCCTCTGCTGCTTGACTGTTCTCAGGCCCCGGGTCCTGGGCTTCCTCTTGTCCAGCCTCAGAGCGGGGAGCTGGGTCTGCTCTCTGGAACCGGCTCACGCACCCCCTCGTGTCAGCACCGATTTGGCTGAGGGCCACTGAAGCAGCTGCTGCTCGGGCAGGCTCTGCTCATGCCCTAAGCTGACACATGACAACTTCTATTAGGCTGAGGTCCTCCATGGGAAGCCAATGGGCCCTACCAGCCATCTCCCTTCTGTTTCCCCATCTGCTGGCTCCCAGGGAGGCGGTGGCAGGGCTTAGGTGAAGAGTGCATCTAAAGTGAGGACAGGGCCGAGAGCTGGAGTGCTCACGCTCTCCTCTCTGTCACATGCCGCCTGGCAGGGGTGGGAAACTGTCCCCTAGGAGAAGATGGGGTGACTCAGGCTTGCCTGGCCCCTGCTGAGGGTGTCCTGTCTGCCTCCCATCCTCCCTGCCGGGAGTCTCACACAGAAATCATCTTTTCAGCTAGGGTTAAACATGACCAGGTGTTTCACGGAAGGCAATGCCAGAGGATTCTTGGCATGTCCTTTGCACTTGTTTGAATGCTGTGGCTTTTAATATTTGTTCTGATTCTGAAGTGTGTGTGTGTGTGCGCGCACGTGTGTGCTGCAGGCGTCCTCCCAGGGTCTCCCAGTATGTTCCAGTACACCAGACAGGAAGAGCAACAGCACGTGTCGGGTGGGGCCTGGGCAGGCTGGGTGAGGGCGGGCCGGGGTCCTGACAGGGCAGACCATGTGTTCTGCTGGTTAGTGCATTGGGCTGGCAAGGTGGGAGGCCGCTGTGCTGGGACCCCCTTTCTCACCAGAGGGCCCACAGACTCCTAGACACTACAGCTTGAAGGGAGGGATCTGAGAGGTGGTGTGCTGCAAGTCTCTTATTTTCTGAAGATGAGAATGAGGCCCAGAGAGAGGCAGTGGCCTGTGACAGGCACATTTCGTTGGTAGTAGGAGCTGAACCTTCAAATTCTAGGCTCTGTGTATACAGGTCTTTACCTATTTGTCAGAGTCTTGGCGTCCAGGTAGTGTCTACTGCTGGAATGAGTATACCAGCTCAGGCCTTCTGGATCCTAGGTCTGTGCTTCCAGGAGTTTTCCTCCTCCACCAAGAAAGACCTGAAAATTTCTTACGGTCATGCTGACCTTACATCCCTGTTTCTCCTGGCTTGTCCTTATTCCCCAAATGTACCAGTTTAGACAATAAATCATATGGTCTTTTTGTTTAGAATCTTCTCATCTTTCTAGAATGCCTCTTCTTCAAACATAATAAACATTCCTGGATCAGAGATGCCACTGGGGCTGCCAGCTCAGAGCACCCTGGAAGGTTCCGATGAGTCTCTGGTTGCAGGTAGCCAGAGACCTAGTGCACACAGGTGTGAACTAGGTTAACTAGGACTGCATTCAGCCTAACAAAGGGCTTCAAAAGTAATGCTCTAGAATTCCTTTTTCTCATCTGTAAAATGAAGGAACTCTACCGGCTCATTCCAAAGGCTTCTGATAACACGAAAATCTGCACCTCTAAGTGAATTTCTGTGGGTATCCTCCTCTCTGTACTAACCTCTTCTTCACCAGCTTCCATACTGATGTGAGTAGGGCCACATCTGACGGCACATTCGAGCTTGTGCAGTCCAGTTGCCCCAATGGGGATACAGTAGCTTCACAGCCAAGAGTACAGACGCCTGGCCCTCCCCCTTCTTTTTGGTTCCCAAATCTCACACTAGGTTTGAGGAGAGACCATGGACACATGGAGAGCCTGGAATTCCATTTCCCAGTAGGGAACTTCTTTCTTACCCTTTGTCCCCCTTGTCACTTTGCCTGGCAAGAAAAATTGGGGGGTCCCTGGAAGGAAAGGCATGGGTCATACTGGAGTGTGGCTGACTTCCCAGTAGAAAACTGTTCTGTAAGTGACGCTATCCCAGAAAGAGGGGTGGTGAAGGGGTCCCCACCTTTTAAACCCTTAGAAGACTGAACTGATGCCTGATCTTGGGAGAACATGCTCTCTCTGGGGGTGCTTGTTCTTAAAGACATCTGATGGGTAAGTCATGGCTTTGTCTTTCCAAACAGGAAGAAGCTGCCTCCAGCTGCACTTATGGGGAGCTGTGTAACACCACTGTCCTCATGCTTGGCCTTTGGGAGAATCAGACCTCCTGAATCCAAATCCTGGTTCAATCACCCTAGGGTGTCACTTTCAGGAAGTTTCGTTTCTTATCTCCTGACTCTTAGTATTCTCATATGTGAGGGGGGGAGGGGATAAAAACAGCAATCCTTGCAGGGCTATTCTGGGCATTAAATGAGGTAATTCCTACCACAAGTGGAATACAGTACCTACAGTGATCAACGCGTTGTAATCCTAGTGAACACATTGGACTTTCAGTACTTAAAGTTCTCTGATCCACGGAGAGGAGCCCATGGCTTAATAGAGGAGGTATAAACCCATTCCCTGCCCTTGAGTAGGCAGGGTTTAGGCATCAAGTCAATGTTGTGGGAAGAGAAAGAATTCTGCAGTCAGCTCTGAGACTGCTGCTCTCAGCCATGTGTCACCATCAATGGGTTTCGGGGGGTTCTGGGCTGAGATAGGGGAGTATGTGCCTGAGTCTCCAGCAAACTTGGCTCAGGTGGGTGGTTCCTGGGTTCCCTTCTCAGTGCCAAAGGAGAGAGGCTGTGAGGACTATCAAGTTCTTATTATTGTGATGTACTTATGACAATGTTAACCTCAAAAATAAACACTGCCAGTTATTTTATCAGCAAAAGATGGGTCTATTCAGGAATGAAAAAGAATTGCAGCCCGGGACAAATAAGCTGTGCAGCAAAACCATAGGCAAGTCCCAGGAACAAAAGAGAAGCATGATTTTTTAAGGAGAAAAGAGGAAAGTTGGGAAAGCTGTAAGAAAGTAAAAGTCCATTGTAATAAACTAGGAGTTTGAAATATGGTGGCTTTTCACTGGTAGAGCTGCTGCCAGGGGCTAAGGAAAGCATCTCTTCCTCCAGCTGGAGTAGGAGAGTAGTATCCACCTGCAAATATCCACCTTGATCCAACATCAAGTCTGTGTAAGGTCAAGTCTGTCTCCTCCTGTTGGGTCTGCAATTGACTGCAAGTGGTAGGGTGTGAGAGCTCCCCCTGCCCAAACCTGCCCAAACCTCACAACTCCATGTTAGTGAGGTTTCCCATTATTAATTTTTACATGAGTAAGTAAAATCTATAAGTCATTTATGAACTTTGCTTCCATTCTCATGTAGCTGGTCCTCTTTGGCCAGGCTATACGTAGTCCAGAAGGAATTTGCCAAGCAGAGGTTCTTCTCCTCCAAATCTAGGAGGCTCTGAGAGGAAGGCCAGGAAAGGAGCAGCAGGTGAGGATGATGGTGTGTAGTCTCAGTGCCCAGGCCAACTTTGAGGGACTGACTGCATTCTCCTTCAGGCTACAGTCATGGGAGAGGAGGACTAGGGTCAGAGTTGAACTACTCAACTGGATGAGGTTCTGAGTCCCTGGACCTCTGGGGTCTAAATGTTCTTACCTCTGATCTTTCCCTGATGCATCCATAGTCCTAATGAAGTCTGTCTCCCTCATGGAACTTTTTAGTCCACAGAAGGCATGGAGAGGATAACTGTCCACATGGGGTAGAGGAAGTCACCTCCAGTGGCCCTTGTCCATTCAACCTTTACAGGATTCTGACAGTGATTTCTTTTATTGGTTAAAGAAAGGATTCGCTTTACCCCAAACTAACCTAAGGTACTGTGAGGCAAGGCTTAAGAATGGTTCAGGCTCAATGAAAAACATACCTGAGCCTGATCTTGAATCTGACCCATACCAGCTGTGGACACTGAGCCTGAGTCCTCTCTGCCACACCAGGAGGATAATGACCTTCACAGCTGTCCGCTAGGAAGAGTCAGTGAGAGAATGTGTTAGGTGCTAAGCACATAGTCAAGTTCAATTTCAGATAACCTCCTCCTCTTCCTCTCTTCTCTTAATTCATTGTGGTTTTCTCTGTCTCTTTCAGGATCTTTCAGAACTGATGGTCCATAGTCACAAGAGGGTCAAGGGACATGCCAGTATGAGAACGAGCCATGTGAGAGGGGGCAGCTGAGCACAACATCCTTATGTCTGAAGTAGACCCACTGGTCTCCTGATTAAAAGAAATTTATCTCCCCAGTTACTCAAAGGGCCAGGTCCTCCATGTCAAACTACATAAAGTTTATTACAGAGAGAAGCCTGGAAAAATTGTTCTCTGGTACCAATGAGGCTGGGCAAGATAAGAAGAGACAAGGATTTAGTCAAAGAGATGAAGGTTAGACTCCAGAAAGCTTTCCTGACAGGGGAAATGGTGAAGTATTGTCATGGATATGACTGGAAAAGGTGGTGTCCTCCCCAGGAGGTTCACATACATGGACTGAGGAGAGTTTTCCATAAGGAGATAGGGGCTGACTTTCCAAGACACTTAGCCACCTGAGCAGTCTGTCAACAACTCTTCAAAGACACAAAGTCATGGCTCTTATCAACTAGGGAACCATTTTAACTTACTCACTTTGCAGATAGAATGAAGGTCCTGGAGGTCCCATGCCCAGAGAGTGGCAGAAGCTGAACCAGAAAGCACATTCCCTGACTTCTGGCCTCTTTATGTGGAAGGCAGAATCCAACATGGCCCCCAACGCTCCCTGCCTCCTGGTATTCACACCCTTGTGTAATCCACTCACCTCCAGCATTGACTTACTTATTTGCGTCTAGTGAATAGAATACAGTAGAAGCAATGGGACATCACTTCTACGATTAGGTTGCAAAAAAGACTGAGGCTTCAGTTTTAGACCCTTTTCTCTCTCTCTCTCTCCAGGCATTCAATAAAGATGTGATGATTGATACAGGAGTTGTTCCATCCATAAACTGGCACTTTGGTAGGAGAGGGAAAAATGATGCTGGGCTAGATGTCACCTCTGAGGTCGGGGTAGACTAAGATGCCCAGTAAGCAATGAAACTCTCTGAATCTGGAATTCTGTGAGCAATATTCACATGCACGGACATGACTTCAGTTTCCCTACCCCCACTCTAAGTACATAAAGTCATCTAGTGTCTAAGCTGCTGTCCTCAAAAGTAGTACCTCAACTGTTTGCTCAGTAGCCAGAATAATCAAAGCAGCCCAGTCTCTGTCTCAGCCGGATGAGGGAGAAAGGCTGGGGGCTAGGTTCACCAGCTGGGAGAGCCATGGTAGTCTTTTGGCTTTGTGCTCACCCTGAATGACAAAGCACCAGCAACTTTGGGCTGCCCCTGAGGCATCTGACCTTTTCATCCTTGGAAGTCTGTGGTCTTAAGAAGAATGACATAATGGCCCTCTGTTCTTAGTTAGGCTAAGCTGCGCTAATGGAGGAATTGTGAAAGCCCTGGGGTGAGCAAGGGTCCTCTGGAGGTCAACTTGTCCATTCTCCTACCTCCAGGAGGGGCAGCTAATTATCAGTTTAGTAGGTCATAGATGCAATGAAGAGAAGGTGAGTCTGACTCTCATGTCAGATGTAGGATGTACAGGAAGGAAGATTCTAGTTTGCTTGGTCAATAATCTGGTACTTCATGTCTCCAGCTGTCAGTTCTTCCTGCTTCTGTTTTCATCAATGGGTCCCTGTTTCAGCCTGTGTCTTCTTATTCTGTCTGAGGTTCAGTTGATTCTGGGGACAAAAGCCTTAATACCCATTAAATAATTGCTTTTGGCCTCTGCCACACTCACCCTTTGCAGATTTCTCTTTATCTTGAAGATTTTCATTAAGAACAGAATTTACCTTCCTGACATCTGGGCAAGGCATAGGTGATGGGGAAGTGATGGCAAATATAGAAATTAAGGATTCAGGAACTTCAATGCTGGGAGGGTCGTCTGGTTTTAAGGCTCTCTCTCTGCCACATGAAGAATCCGGGTGACTGAAAAAACTGAGGAGGTGAGTCATGTGGATAAGATCACCTTGGTCAGTGTAGATCAGAGTCCAATACTTCGACTTTTGCCTTCCGGTCTCATGGTCTTCCCAAAGCTTTGAGTTTTCTAGGCCTGGAATTATATACAAGATATGACTGCTTGTTTTTCTAGAGCGGGAAAAAAAATCCTATCCCTAAAAAATAAAGAAGAGTTGAAAAGCTCTTTGGGCTCATTAAACAGGCTGTTATAAGTTTTCTTGAACTTCAAATAACTCTTACCAAATAACATTTTGATGAGTTAAGTGTAAATGAATCAGAAACATATGGATAAAATTTCCTTGAAAATACACAAGGGTTTCAGAATCAAGGAGAGTCACCCTCACCCCCAGCCCATCCGCTTCCCATTCGGCTCTGGGTTTGGGTGTTGGGAACTTCCTCCGCAACTCACTGATTGGACTGCCCACCCACTGGCCACCCAGCATGCTCCCAGCTTCTCCCCTGGAATTCCGCCTCATCTCCTGTGGCTTAGTGGCCAAGTGGCTGGGGTGGGCTAAGAGAAGAAAGGCCAACTGGTGAGGGAGAAAGAAAGAAGGGATATGCTGGGAGTAGGCAACCCAAGTGCTTAGAAAACCAGCCGCGTGCTATGTGCAGGGAAGGATGGCATTTGTGGCTACAGGCTGGCTTCAGACTTAGGGCTCTTTGGAAAGCAGATCATAATGTTTTCTTTCTTTCTAAGCAACAGGCTCAGTTTTGTGTTTTCCAGGTTGCTACGGTTTTCTGGAGCTTGCTCCTAAGTCTCTGTAGGGTCTGGGACAGGCAATGTTGAATTCCCCAAGATGAGGCCCTTATGAATGGAAATCATATCTCCGGACTGCCTCAGCTTCTAGAAGCACCTTTTCCTTGCATCCTACAAATGCACCCTGCCTTCCTGTGCCAGGCAAAAATGGCCCAGAGTAGATGGAATGACCCCTCTGTGTACCTGGGAGTTCCGCAGCCCAACAGTTTCCTGGTGCATAGTCCTGGAGCTGAGCAATGTCCGCAGGGTGGTCCAGTTCCCTCTCTCTTCCTGCCCTCCTTGTCTTTGCTGGTTGGTTGTTGCCCTGGCAAAGCCAGTAGGGGTGTCTAGTAACAGACTCCATGCAGAAGGGGTGAATGGTCCTCATATTTTACTCTTTATGCTACATGCTTAGTTTATGTTTCCCCAAAGCATACCTTGAATCCAGGATTTGGGGGCAAGAGTTGATATGTGAGGTGATTCTAGGTAACATGGTAAGGAAGAGGAGAAGTATGATGGGGAAAGGAGGAAAGTCAATAAAAAGTGTGTGTATTAATAAGTGGGTTGCCTGCATAGGCAACTGGGTTCAGTCCTTGATGCGGACCCTCTGAGAGATACTTACCTCATGAGGAAGCCAGGCTGTTCTTCCACCAACTGTCACTCCTCACTGGTTACTTCTAGAGCATTAACTCCCTAGAGCTTTTGGCTGACTCTATGTGGGGCAAATCAAGTTCCTGAAGCCACAGAAAGCCTTGGGGTGGAGAGATGATGGTGACTGAGGTAGGAAGCTGTTGGAGTATGGCTGGCCTTCGAGAGGCAGGAGGTAATATGGTCAGGGCTTATTCATTTCCTCCTACAAATACCTGGATATATCCCCACTCCCCTCTCTCTGCCCCTTCATACTGACCTCCCCTCTGGCTCAAGTTTTGGATGGAGGAGTGAAGGGGGAGAGTAAAATAAAGCAGGTGCCCCTCCCTCCTGAGCATTGGTTTTTGGATACCAGAGAGTAAAAGGGGTAAATGTGTGTTTGCACTGCCTGCCAGGCTGTTAGGCAGAGCATCTGGCCCAAGGGTGGCCATGCTCACAAGCTCCATAGATCTGCTGAAAAATAGAGCAGGGGCTGAGCTCTCCCACCTGCCCTGGGCTTAAGCATGTCAAGCTTGGCACGGTCATCTAAAACCTTGCTTTGGGGTCTTTTTATTTTCCCTCCCACCCTTCTTGGGAACACTGGTCAGCCTCAGAGAGGCTGACTTTGCTCTGAGAGGCTTTGTTCTGAGAGGCCCAGGGAAGAGGAAGAGAGGAAAGTGGGCTAGTGCAATCAAATTGAGACCGTCTGATGGGGTAAACAGTGTTATGCCAAGAGCTGTAGTTAGGAGTGTTACATGTTCAGAGAGCACAAGAAAGGAGAGAGGTGGGACAGCCATACTGAAAGCTGTGAGATGGAAAGTTTTATCTTTAAGAGGCTCTTATCCAGATGTGATGGCTTCTGAAAGGCCTCCCTGTCCTATAAGCCTAAAGTGTCTTTATCAACCAACATTGAAGTCCTATTTTAAGGCCATCACATTGACCCATTCTTTATTCCCTCAATGTTGTATCATGCCTCTTAGCTCTATAAAAGAAGCCAAAAGCTTTCAAAGGCCAGAGGCAGCCTCACCTTTCTTCTTGAAGGTGACTGAGTTGAATGGGTGGATTGGCAGTAGGCCCTAAGGAGGATTTCCGCCAGGTGAGCAGCCCTTGGCTCTGGGTCATTGGGACAGAGTAGAGAAAGGAACAAGAAGGGAGATCACCAGGAGTGGGGTGGGAAAAGAAAGCATGGTGCCGTGCTCATCTCCTCCTCTCTCTCCTTCCCAGATGATTCACACCGCCATCACTTCCCATCTATGACCCCTGGGCTCGCAGCCATCCCGAGGCCCTTTCCTGCCCAGCTCAGCTGGAAACAGATGCAGACTGACAGATGTCTCCTTCAGGAACTGTGACCTCTTCACACCCATCTCAGCGTGGCCACTCCCTTCCAGGCTGGTGGAAAGAACACTTCACAGATCTTCCCCAAGACACCGGCCTGGGGCCCTGTGGCCACTCCAGCACTAGGCATCGTCCTCCTGGCTCTCACCTCCTGCCTCTCATGCTCCACCATCTACCCCTGCGGCGGCTGCCCTCCTTTTCCATGGAAGCCCCTTGCCCACACTTCCTTCAATCCTGTTGGCTCCCAATGTCTTAGCGTGACTTCCTGCTGCCAGGTGCTCTCCTGACCTCCTCACCCACTCATCTTGCTGTGACAATTCGGGTAAGGGAGTGGCGTGTCCTCTCTGGAGGCTTCTTCCATCATCCAGTGCCACACCCTCTGCCTGCCCTTCCTCTGTTAGCAATATCCCTTTCCACATCTCAAGGTGGCCATGAGAAGGCAACAAGACCATCTGGATGAAAGTGCATTGGAAATCACAAAATCTCCAGAATTAAAAGGATTATGCAATCCATTTTGACAGAGAAGAAAATGCAGGTTCTGAGAAGTTCGCCCATTCCATGGTGGACAGAGGACTAGGCTCCTTCTGGCACCTTCCTGTGCTTGGAATGCCCAGAGGAGCTGGATAAAGTGCAGATTCTCAGGACCTCCCAAGAAACTCCATCTGGTGGATCTGAGGAATATAGATTCAAAACACAGGTCCCAGGGAGATCTGATGCAGAAGGTCATGTTAACCAAACTCTCACCAAGGCTGTCTGACTCCTGGCTTGTCACTCTGACCATCATGCACCCATACCTAGGTCAGCCTTTACTGGCTCCCTGCCTGTATATTTGTCAGTCCATTTTCTATTTTCCAAAGGACTCGGCTTGGGGCTCAGGCCTATGAACTAATAGTGAGGAAGTAATTGGTGGCTGGCTCTTCAAACACTAGCCTCTGAAACTCTGGAGGGTGAAGTCAGAGTTCTCAAGGCAGGTGCAAGCAGAGCAGTGAGGAAAATGTGCCCCCCAACATGGCTGAGGAAGCCGTTCTGAGCACAGGCGACTGAGAATCATGAACACTGTCCTCTAGGCCAGCCGAGAGGGGCTAGGGACACTGACAACTGCTCCCTCCCTGTCCACACCCATCCTTTGAAGGCTGTTCCTCACCTCCTGCTTTCCCAGCATTCAGTGTTTCCACCTAACACCCACAGATGGGATCTTTCCAGGGGTTGTGTGGCACTGTTCTTTGCTCACCTGTGGGATCGTCCCCTGAATGCCCCAGGGACTCCCCAGGGTGAGGCCTGGAAAATCTCCCAGTATTGGTGGTGGTGGTGGGGGGCAGTTCTGAGACCTGCAGGGAAGCAGCTGGATAAAGGTGTTATGAGCTGATATTGACAACGTGATAGGAGATTGCCAGTTCTCCAAGGCCAGCCAGGCCCAGAGCGGAGGGAGCCCCGAGGGAGCCAAACAGCTGGGAGGACCAGCCATGGGAGGGGTGGGGCACTGCAGTGGACAGTGATGAGGCAGACGGGAAGAAGGGGGACCTGAAGCTGGGGTTCTTGTCCTGGCCCTGCAGGAGCCGGCTGTGTGTTTCTCAAAGGATATCGCACTTCCGTGGGCCTCTTCTTGACTGAGGGGGTGGGGGATTGAGATAGCATGAGCACCAGCTGTCCAGGACAACACATCTTGAAAGAAAGCTGATGGTCCATGGGGCACCTGGGTGGTTCAGTTGGTTAAGCAGCAGGCTCTTGGTTTCAGCTCAGCTCATAATCTCGGGGTCATGGGATCGAGCCTCGTGTTAGAGTCCATGCTCAGCTCTCCCTCTCCCTTTGCCCTTCCCACCCTGCTCACACGCTTTCTCTCTAAAATAAATAAATAAAACGTTTAAAGAAAGCTGATGGGCCTAAATCAAGGCTTCTCAAACCATTTTCTATAGAGAGAGGTTTCTGCTGCTAGAGCATCCCTCTGAGAGCTTGAAAGGAGTGGCATCTTGACCACAGTCACTTGCTTTCCTGCTTTCAGTCGTCCCAGGGGTTCCTTGGGGGGAATTTCTGGGTTTTTCCTGAGCTGAAGAGGACCTTTGATCTGGTCCAGTGGTTTTTGGTGAGTAAGCACACCATGACTCTCCCCCTGGCTGTGGTAGGTCAGCCAGCCAGGGATGGGGCAGCCATTGGTGGTCCAAAGGCCTAAGGCATGGAGGAGGGCTTCAGGGCGGGCCAGGCTCATTAGTCGGTTTGGAAAGTGGAGGTCTATTTAGTGTTTCCAGAGCACCAGAAAATACCCCAGTGGGGCACAGCGATGAGATTCTGAGTTTTTCACTGCTATGCACAGTACCATGATTCATAATTTCTTATTAGATGAGCTAATGAACACATTTATTTATTTACTGGGTCCTGATGACTTCCCGTCTGTGAGTCCTCAAAGAAAAACTTTTGTGCTGTAAGTGCTCCACCCGACGTCTTAGCTGGGCTTAGCTTTTCTGGTCACTTTCTCACCCTTCTTTCTAGGCAGCTGGCTCGGAAGGGGCTCTGGGGAAGAATGGGTGATGTGCAGTGGGCCAGGGACTGGGGGCAGAAGAGTGGCAGGCAGGCGGAGCGGCACGCTCTTCAGTGAAGACATTCCCCCTTACGGACGATCGGGAGACATACTGCCCAGATACCCTTTTGGGAAGGGCCTGCTGCCCAGCTGCGGGTATGCAGTCAGCAGTTTCCAGCTATCAGCTCCATCAGGGCCAGCTTCAGCTGCAGAGAGCGATTTTGCAGGTTACCCACTTGTTCCCACCTCCAGTGACTGAGCAGGATGGGGTACACAGGCTTGGCCAGTACTGCTTGATGGAGGCCACAGGTGAGCAGCTGTGCTTACTCAGAGCTCCCCACCAGCTTGGCCAAGGCCTTGTCGGGCTACATCATAGTTCAACTTTTTCCTCTGCCCATTCCTGCGTGGTTTTCCCCAGGGGTGGTTCAGAGTCCTGTTTCAGGCCCAGTCCTGGCCCTCAGGTGGCTTAATGCCTCTAAGGTCAATAAGGTGGGTGTGCAGGCCTCCAAAATACATCCTGACAAATAAAATTAATAGCTACCAGTATGTGCTGATTGGTGGGATGTTAATCCAAGTCTGCTGTCTATAGGCATTCAGCTGCCCAGAACAATCACATCAATCCCATTCCTGCCTCAGGCACTTTCTGTTCTCTGTGCCAGGAATAGCTGGAGTTTGTGCCCAAATGTCACCTTCTCAGAGAGATCTTTCTTGATCCCTTAATTGAAAGGGTCCTCTGTCTAACTCTCAGACATTCCATCACATACCATGATGTTTGTTATTTTCTGTTACAATGAGTAGCAAAGATACTTTGAATATCTTATTTTTGGATGTTTTTGGATACTTATTTTTCAGTGCTTATCCATCCCCACTGGAACATAAACCCCATGAAAGCAGGGACCTCTCTATCTTGTTTGTCTCTGTGTCCCCAGGACCTTGAGAGGTGTCTTGAGCAAGTACTCCAATAGATAATGAATGAATGAAATGAACAAGTATTTATTGAGCAAAAACAACAGTATCTAGCTAGAACTTAACAATATTTTGTTTCCAGTATATCAATTATTGCTTTTCCCTTCTAGTTAAGTGATGCAGGTTTTCACTCAGAACACGGATAGACAAACTTTTTTGCGAAGAGCCAATTTTGGTAAATATTTCTGCCTTTGCAGGCTGTAAGGGCTCTACTGCAAATACTTAACTCTCCTGCTGGAGTGCAAAAGTAGCCATAGAAAATATGTAAACAAACAGGCCACGTTACAATAAAATAGTATTTGAAAAAGTAGGTGGCTGGTCAGATTTGGCCGACAGGCCATTGTTTGCTGTCCCTGACTGAGAATAGTAATACAAAATTTCCTATAAAATAAAATTTATTGAAGTAAAAAAAGGAAGTCTATTGAAATAATAATATTACCTAAATAGCTTTACATATGCAAATTCCTGAAGTTGGAGATAATTCAGTTCTAATTTTTCTTGCATCATCTGTGGCCACAGCCTTGGGGGTGAAGGAAGCTGGAAGGGAGAAATCCTTTTAATTTAATGTGGCCAAACTGTGGGAGGCTCACACTTAGATATTCCCAAGAACCTGGCAGGGCTAGAGTTCTGCTTTCTCTCCTCTTGCTGTTTTCTTATATCCTTTCTGCTCCCAACTCTGGTCCCAGAATTAGTGGCTGTCATAAAATGTTCTTGGGTAAATTATCCTTTCATGGGCTTTAATCTCAGGGCCAGGGTTGGTCATGGCCACACTTACCTATCTCAAAAATATACCCTGAGCTTACGCATGAACATGGCAGGGCACTGAGGAGGTTGGGGTGGCAGAAGGCGACAAGGTCAGTCTAATTCCTGAGCCTCTGGGAGCAAGAAAGGCTCAGATCTACTGGGTACTTACCATAAATCAGGGCTGTGCTAAGCACTTCACATATATTAACTGATTTGATCATTAGTCATCATCTAATAATAATTATGTTATCCCTGTTTTACAGATCAGAAAATTGAGGCATAGGAGCCTCAATTGGAGTAAATTGCCCAAGGTTATTTGGCTAGCAAAAGGCAGAGTCAGGAGTGTAACCTGGATGGTCAGTGCTAGAGTCCATGCTGCTCATGTATTTACTGTGATGCTACAGAGTCTCTGGGACAGCACCATTGAGGGCTCCCATATGTACACAGCCACATTCTGTAGTTTTTCTCCATAGGTTTTTTTAAAAAGATCATTTATTATTTTTTTTATCGAGGTGAAATTCATATAACATATAATTAACTATATTAAAATGTATCCTTCAGTACATTTAGTGTGTTCACAATGTTGTGCAACCACCACCTGGCTCTAGTTTCAATACCTTTCATCAGTCCAGGAGAATATCTAGGACCCATCAAGTAATCGTTCCCTTTCTCACCTTCCCCTGTCTACCGGCACCCACTAATTTGCTTTCTGTCTCTATGGATTTGCCTATCCTGGATATTCCGTCTACAAAGAATCATACGATATGTGATCTTTTGTGTTCGGTTTCTAGCATGTTTTCAGGGTTCATCCAAGTTGTAGCATGTACAGTACTTCATTCCATTTTGTGCCTGAATAATTTATTGTGTGGGTTTTTTTTTTTTATTGTTGTTGTTTGTTTGTTTTGTTTTTTTACCACCATCTGTTTATCCATTCATGTGTTCTTTGGCATTTGGGTTGTTTCCATCTTCTGAAGGTTGTGAATATTCTACAATGGTCATTCAGGAACAGCTATTTATTTGAGTAACTGTTTTTATTTCTCTGGGGGTATATACCCATGAGGGAATTGCTAGGTCAGATGTTTCGCTTTTTCAGGACCCATTGGCTTTCCACAGTAGCTGTACCATTTTTGGTTCCCATCAGCAATGTATGAGGGTTCCTATGTCTCTACATTCTCTCCAACCCTTGTGATTTTCTTCCTATTTTTTTTTTATTAGCCATCCCAGTGGGTTTGAAGTGTATCTCCTTGCAACTTTGATTTGCATTTTCTTAATGACCATTGTTGCTGAGCATCTTTTCATGTGCTTATTGGCCATTTGTAGATCCTTTTTGGGGAAATGTCTTTTCAAGTTATTTGCCCATTTTAAAAATTGGTTTGCTTTATTCTTGTAGTTGAGTTGTAAGTGTTCTTTATATTCTGGATCTTTGACCCTTATCAGATATGTAATCTGTGATTTTCTCCCATCCTTTGGTTGCCTTTTTACTTTCTTGATAACATCCTTTGATGCTCAAATGTTTTTAAATTTTGTAAAGCCCAATTTATCTATTTTTTTTTCTTTTGTCCCTTGTGCTTTTGGTACTAAATCTAAGAATCCGTTGCCAAATCCAAGGTCATGAATATTTACCCTTCTGGTTTCTTTTGATGGTTTTAGAAGTCCAATGCGCTATTGCATTGCATTGATGGTTTTAGTTTTAGTTCTTATATTTACTATATTTCTTTATTTCTTATATTTAGGTTGTCAAACCACCCTCACTGTTTTCACATATTTTTAGCACCCAGAAGGCTCCCTGTGTCAGGGCCAGCTCAATGACTGTGTAATCTCAGTAGCTGTACAAGGCTCTAAACTTAGGGGGCAACCACACTTGGTTGAATGTTCTGCTGTTGCTGTGTTGAAATTCTTAATTTTTGAGCACAGGACTCTACATTTTCATGTTGCACCAGATCCAGGTAATCCTCATCCTCTTCTTTCCATGGGTATAAGTCTTTCAAGGTTCAACTCAAGTCCTACCTCCTCCAGGAAGCCCTTCATGATCCCTTCCCAATTTCGAGATAGTCTCCTTTCTTCAATTTCCATAGGAGTTATGGCCCATACACACCACTCAGTTCTTAGTTACATTGATCATCTTCTGCCCTTGCTGGCCTCTTATCTTTCTGTGCATGGAAGTTTTGTCTCTCCCATTTGGTTATGAACTCCCTGGAGCATGGGGAGATGCCATTTCAGCTGGGCACTATGATGTGAGGCAGAGGAGTATTTATATGCATGTTGCATCTCTTCTTCCCAACTGCAAGTTCCTGTATTTATCTTGGTGTCCTCACAGCACACTAAGCCCAGGCTCTGTCAGGTGGCAGTTCAATAAACTATGACGGGCCTCTTTCTGCTCTTCCACCTTGTCTCTCTGAGTAGGTGGCTCAGTTCTACCCAAGGTTTCTAGAATGGTAAGGCAAGAAAGGATCTCAGAATTCATCTGGT
This sequence comes from Leptonychotes weddellii, assembly GCF_054177405.1. NCBI lineage: Eukaryota > Metazoa > Chordata > Mammalia > Carnivora > Phocidae > Leptonychotes > Leptonychotes weddellii. The sequence continues at coordinate 18,364,815 of NC_138371.1, read as the reverse complement.
CAAATCCATCTTTGGATGAAGAGGTCTCAGAAAGGTCTAGAGTCTTACTCAAGGGCACACAGCTCATGGGGGCTCAGCAGGGAGTATAGGACACTTTCCTGTGCAGTAGCCTCCATCCCTTCATGCCTTCCTCTTTGGACAGATGTAGACCCTTCCTGGGAGTGCAGATGGGAAGTAGCCCTTTTCCTATCTGGAGCAGTTAACTGGATTCTCGCCGAGACCAGCAGTCCATCAACCCAATTGGCTTGCAGCTTCCTCTGTGGAATGGCTCCCTGGAGCCCCCCCTGAGAAACTCCAGGAACCAGCTGCCTGTCAGCTACCTTATGAAATTGGTTTCCAGATGTCTTCACCTCAAATTGAGGAAGCAGGAGGAAGGTGAGGGGCTGGGAGTTTCTCTATTAAGTGAAGTTTTCAGGGTCTGTAATAAATAATGTCGTGCACTAATGGAGCTGGTGGTCTCTTGAGACATGGTGATGCTGAGATTGTCCTCAGTGAGGCCTATGTAAGGATGAGAAAGGCCAAGGGAGAGACAGGCCAGACCATTTGGGGGCAAGGACAAGAGAGAAGAGATAGACGGACAGAATGTTGGAGACTGAGTAGAGGTGGGCATATCATAGAGAGACAGGACAGAGAAAGAAAAGGAAGCAGAAAAAGAGAGACGGGGACAGAGGGCCAAAATCTGTCCTCGTGTTGACCTGCCAGGGTCTGTCTGTCTCCTTCAGAACAGCTGGTGAGTCCACAGTCAGCCCTGGAGGACTCCCTCTGTACAAGCCTTGTGCTGGTGCTTTGCAGAGATCAGCTCTTTTACTTTTTGCAACAACCTCATGAGGTAGCTGCTGCGATTATGCCCATTTTGCAGACAAGGTAAGTGAAGTTCAGAGGACAGAGGTAACTTACTCAAAGTCACACAGTGGTAGAGAAGTCTGCTTCCCACACTGTGCCCTTAACCATCCCAGCTGATGGTCACATTTGGGGGAATGATCTTTCCAGGCTTGGCTCATTGTAGCTGGTTGGCACTACCTAAACCTAATGTCATCCTTACGGAGAATTCTGAATCTGAATATGGGCACAGGGAGATGGTGCAGAGCAAGAAATACGAACATATCCTCCTTCTAAGCACTTATCTTGAAACATGTGGCACATCCCCTATTGGGCAGACTTGGTTTCCTCCAACCCAGGACAGAATCCACCAGCTGAGGTGCCTCTTTCCCACCTTAATCACTGTGAGGGAGCATTTATATACACGAGAAACTTGGGTATATTGGCTTCCTGGGCTGCTGTCACAAATGATCACAAAAAACCAAAAAACAAAATAAATTATTACAAAATTGGTGGCTTAAAAAAAATAAAAACAACACATGAATTTATTCTTTCCTGGTTCTGGAGGCCAGAAGTCTGAAAACAAAGTATAGGCAGGACTGCGTTCCCTCTGAAGGCCCTAGAGAAGAATCCTTCTGTGCCCATTCCTACCTTTGGTGGCTCCCACTGATCCTTGGTGTCCCTTGGCTTATAGCTGAATCTCTCCAGTCTCTGCCCCCATCACTTGCCCTCCTTCCTTGTGTCTATGTCTCTATATCCAAATCTCCCTCTCTGGTCTCTTACACAGACACCAGTCATGAGACCAGAGGTTCACCCTAACCCAGAATGACTTTATCTTTGATTACATCTGCAAAGACCCTATTTCCAAATAAGGTCACATTCACAGGCACTATGGGTTAGGACGTAAACATATCTTTTGGGGGACACAATTCAACCTCATTACAAAGGACACAAGTGTGACAAAAAGGACAAGTATGTGAGGGCTCAGGTGTTTCCCTCAAAAAAATGGAATTTTAACTTAAGGCTTATACCTCTTGCCTAGTTCTTGGTTCCTTTTCCTCATGCCCCACGTGTTGCTACCTGCCCTCCTTTGCCTCTCGGACACCGTCCCTTTACTTTGATAATACCACTGTACTTGGGAGTTGGGTGCTTCTAAAATTGTTTGAAATTTACAAAGAGACACCATATTTGAGATAAATGTTCTGTTTTTCCCAGAGAGGCAGAGCTGACTCTTATCTCTTAGCTTGCGTTCATTCCCTAGATCAGAGCTACCTGCCTAGATGGTGTGTAAGGAATGTCATGAAAATGGTCTTAAAATAAAATACGAGATCCCGCTGAATTATCAGCAGGGCTGTGTGTAAGGGGAAGCTCTGGGTATCTGATTCACCATGGACAGCGGGTTCAGGGTGCTCTGCTCTCCACTGACTCTTTTTAAACCTGAGCTGATCCTCCAGTGTTAGGACTCTTAGTGGCAAGGGATAGAAATATATCACTAATTTTTTTTTTCCCCCAGAGGGCATCTGCTGGCTCATGCTATTGGGTATTCCAAGGAGTGGTCTAGATTAAAGTATAGCTAAGCCCAGGAGGAGGTCACTGACATCATCAAAATGCTGTCTCTCTCTCTCTGGCAGCAAAATGCCCCTATAGGTTCCAGAGAAAGAGAGTGCCTAGCACATTTCAGGAAGTGACTCTGTTAGTCCATCCTGAGTTCTATAGATATCACTGGCACGAGCTCATGGCCAGAAGAAAGAGATTCTCTGATTGGTTAGGCTGGAGTCACTAACCACAATGGCATAGTAAGGATGCTTCAGCTATGGTAACAAAAAGCCCTGGAAATTTCAGTGGCTTGACACAATAGAAGTTTACCTCGAAATCACATAAGTTGAATCAAGAGGACATCCTCAAGCACACAGGCTGAGGGAGGTTCTGCATCTTCAACATGTGGCCTCCAGGTCACCAAGAACATCAATATTCAACCCACAGACAGGGGAAGAGAAACTGGACCAGCACACAGGAGGTTCTTTTACGGGCCAGGCCCCCATTTCATTGGCCAGCGCTTGGCCATATGTATAGACTATGACATTGTCCCGAGAAGTACAGACTAGCTGTGAGCTCAACAGGAAAGGAAATAAGTTTGCTGAACGCTAGCCATTTCTGCCACCACTTGTTATGCTTATATTATGCTGGCAGCATTATCAGAGAATGAGGGAGGAGTGGCTTCCCAAAGGAAGGGATTCAGAAAAGATTTGTAAAAAATATCCTTTGATCTAACTCACGGGATGATTCAGACATGTCTGACCTTGCTGCTCTTGGCTATGCTGGTATCTGATACAGACGCTATTGTCTATTGCTGTATGACAAACTATCCCCAAACTTAATGGTTTACAACAAGAATTTTGTTACAGTTTTCTTATATTTCATGATTTCAGTGGGTGAGGAATGTGGGCAGGGCTCAGCTGGGTGACTCTTTTGCTCCACAGGGTGGCAACTAGGATCACTCAATTGTATTCAGCTGGAGGGTCCCGGACAGCCCCCCTCTTGTGGCTGGTGTGTTGGGGGAATGGCTGGAAGTCTGGACTCAGCTGGGGCCCTCTTCCTCTCCATGTGGTCTCAAGCCCTGCCTCAAGGTCTCTGCAGCAGGATAATCAGGCTTCTTCTGTGGTGGCTCAAAGCCACTCCAAGAGTGTTCCAAGAAACCCAAGAAAAAGCTACAAAGCTTCTCAAGACCTAGCCTCCAAAGTCCTATGGGTCACACTGCCATGTTCTATTGTCAGGCAGGTCATGAGGCCAGTCCAGATGCAAGTGGAGTGAAACCAGACCTTCCTTCTCAGTCCGTGCCAGCTCTAATGAGCTGCAGATCATGTCCAGCCAAGTAACTTTCCCACGTGGGGTCTTTGTGTTGGGGAGCCTTTCCTTCTCTGCAAGAGGCTATAGGCTGTGAGCCTTTACTGCCCGGCCTACTGCCAGTTGTCTTGGCCATTTTGCTCTGGCTGTTGCAGTTCCTGTCTGGAGCTAGGTCCCTAGGGGCAGGAATCTAGACTCTGAAGAGCATAAAGGTATTCTGGGCTTCCAGGGACAGGACAGAACAAGGGATCCCACATGGGATGGGGGGTGGTGGGATAAGAAGAAGGGCCGGACCTATTCCTGGAAGTGATATTTAGCTCTAGTCAGCAACAAATATGATAGCTGATATCTATACCAAGCCTCATTTGAAAAGGTTCTAATTGCATTAACTTGCTAAATATTTTCAACAACCCTAAGATATAAGTACTCTAATGATGCCCATTTTGTAAAATAGGGAACCGAGGCACAGAGCGGTTAAGTAACTGACTTGGGCTCACAGGGCTGGAAAGTGAAGAACCAGTGCTCAGAGCCAGGCAGCTGGGCTCCAGAGCTGTGGGACCCTAGCAACGTGCTCAGACTAGTAGTCGCCTTTAGCACAACCTGTGGCTCCCCGTCACCTAAAGGGGTGCAGCAGTCTGTCACCAGCATCACCAAGCTGACTTACTTTCTGTGGGAAGCCAAATGTATTCTGCTTGACTCCCCAGAAGTCTGCACTAGCCAAGATTCTCACCTTCAGTTACCTCTGTAAGTTCTGGCAATACCCATTCATTTCCCATGGTGCCCTAGGGCTCATATGCAAATGAAGTCAAATAAGTCTGGGTTATGTTATGACTATGTTATTACAAACCAGGGCTGTTGATGTTAAGTCAGATGAATAGTTTTATAGAGGATCCAGTGGGTGTGTGAGGCCGTGCTCAGCACCTTCATGTGGAGATCCGAGGTCTGAGTTCTCTGAGTCAGCAGGAACTAGAAACCATGCAAAACCCAGACTTTCCCAAGAAAAAAGCTGCTATGAGATTCCTGTCAAGGCCTCTTGTCTCTCCTAATCCCACATCCTGACCCCTTGCTCCTTGCTCTGTGCACTTTGCATCTGCCCTTTGAAACCAATTTTCTTCTGAGCAGAAACAGAAAGTCCCCAGGGAAGAAATAGCTGGAATCTTCTGGGCATTTTCTAGGATTGGATGGTTGAGGCTGTTTGGCAGAGCTGAGCACTATGGTCCTGGCGTCACGTAGGATCTGTTTGTGGCCCTCCGGCCATCCTTCCTCCTACAGGGATGGCAGATGGCCTGTATTTTTAATAATTAAAAAAAAAAGTCGGAGGGAAATCGGGCTCAGCGGGAGGAATTTGGCACCATCCAGGCAGCACAATTGAGCTGTGAATTTGTTTGGAGATTGGAAATGGTGTCTTCCCATTAAGCATGCCTGCAGCCTCAGCCCTTCCAGGAATCTTCGAGGGCCCCACGTAATGATTTTCATCAGCAGGTCCCGGCCAGGGGTGGGGGCAGGGGGGCGGGAGGTGGATGGAGGGGAGCCATTGGCACCCCCGGCCTCTTTGTACTCAGAGGACTGTACCTCCCAGGGGTCACCGTGGACAATTTGTGAACCCCCCTGCCCCCACCCCCATCTCCTCTTAGCCTCTCAATAGCTCTGGGAGGCAGAGATCCCAAATGATTATACAAATCAGTCAAGAAGACCGCTTGGGTTGTTGAGAAAAAAAGGGACAGTGTCCAGCTCTAAGGGGAAAGATACAGACCTCTAAGAAACCATGGTGGAGGTCCTACACCCTGTTAGATTATGCTATGGGGATGTGGAAGGGACTGTCACTTTCTTTGTCCTCTGTTTAAGGGAGGGCTGGGGGGAGCAGAGGAGGAAGGGCTATACCCGGAATCCTGAGTTTCTCTATTTGTAAAAGAGCAGAAATAAATTCTACAGCTGGAAGAGGCTGGAGAGATACTGCTACCTATATATGACCTGATTCCCTGCAGAGACACGGAAAAGTTCTCCTAGGCAAAGGTGGCTCTAGACTGTGGGGAGGTGACCGAAGAGGCTGTGACAGTTTGCTTTGGATAGTCTGCTTACCCGCAGAGAAACATGGGCAGCATGCAATGGGCTGAGCATGCTTGGACGTGGACGCCCTAAGGTTATCCTTTCATCCTAAACAGACCGCACGCAGAAGAGCTGGGGCCCCAGAGAACATTTACAGGACTCCTTGACCCCCATCAGCATCCCTCCTCCCTTATTGACGTTGAATCAGGCCTTTCTGGAGAGTGAGTGGAATTGGCTCTGTCGGGTGAGGAGCTGGCTGAGCAGAGGGGTGATCTACACTGCGTCAGCTCTACCCAGCTAGAGCCCACCAAGTCTCAGTGGCTCGGGTTGGGGCCGGAAGGGCTGGGAGGGGGCATTCCATTCTAGGGGCTGAGGAAGGAAAGAAAGCTTCCCCCGTTCCCTCCCTCCCCTCCATACTGGCCTAGTCAACCCTGGGTCCCTCTGACCAGCTGCCATCAGGGGCGAGTCAGCCCAGCAGATGGTGTGAGGCGGGAAGGGACCATGTCAGCCAGCAGCACAGACCTAGCCGCGACTGTGAACTTGCGGCATTTCTGTTCCCAAGTCTCTTGCTCTCTCCCTCTGCTCCCTCCATCTCTCCATTATTCAGCCACCTTCTGGGCTCTTTCTTCTTTCCTTCTTACCCTCACCACCCTTCCCCTCCCCATTTCGTTTGTCTTTAACCACCTCTCCCTCCTTTTTTTCTCTCACTCAACCTTTGCAGTGCAAAGTTAGAGGCAGGACCCTTCAGGTCACCAGTGTTAATAAGAGAAGGGCCAGAGGCACTTTCTTGGTATCACATCTTCCTGGCTAGAGAGTCCTGGGGTGAGGGAGGAGCTCCCCGCTCATGGTGAAAGCTGTAGCTGAACACCAGTTGGAGCTGAGAGCAATACTGTCAGCTCTGAGCAGGGGGGCCAAGGTCAGCGAGGCCGCAGATAGGTTATCTGTTCAGAGAAGGCCAAGGTGAAAGCTCCAGGGCTCCAGGGCTTCAGTCCAGATCACTGAGGGCTCCTTGCCCTACTCACTCCATCCCTCCTACCATTTGGAAGGGGATGTGGCCATGCCTGGGTCCATCCTTCCCCCAACCTCCTTTTCGGTCAGGACCCTGGCTGGGGACAGGGGCTGAGCCTGAGGCCTAGGGTGTTATCTGTCTCCTCATTAGGAGCCTCAGGTCTTTGGGAGACTGGCCAGTACAATGGCAATGCTAAGAGTGGTCTCTCCTGGCTTTGCGGTGGTCCCTCCCTCCCAGATCATGCACCCCGTGGATGTAGGCTGCAGTCAGAACAGTTCTGGACTTCTCCCCCAGGAATTTACTCCATTCCTGGTCCAGATCAAGAATCCAGAGATGCCCCTGAAGGGAAGGAAAGGAAAAGGATTGTTCAAAGGAGCCCAGAACTCAGCTGCTTCTACTTTTCAAGGCTACCCTAAACTCCTAAGGTCCATTCTAGATTCTGAAACTACAACCTGTCCACAGAGTGTTCCTCCAAGGTGGAAATGGTCCATATCAGCACTGTCCTATACAGTAGCCACTAGCCACATGGAGCTGTTGAGCCCTGAAAATGTGACCAGTGTGACCAAAGAACTGATTTTTAAATTTTATTTAATTCCAAGTAATTTAAATTTAAAGAGCCATATGTGGCTGGTGGGTGCCATATTGAGCAGTTCTAAAATGTGGGGGGAACCTGGTGAACAGTAGCAACCCCTTAAGTGAACAGAGCGTTTGACAAACCACTTTGACAAAGACCACTTCACTTAGTTCTCTTAATAAATAGCTCAGCATCTGGCACTGGTAAAGAGCTCCATAAATGGGTTCTTTCTTTTAATCCACAAAGAAGCAGTTGGATGGAGGTGCTGTTATTACCCACATTCTGCAGTTGAGGAAGGGAGACACAGGGAGATGAAGGTATTTGCCCAAAGTCACACAGCTAGTTGATGCCGGGACAGGATTTGCTGACGGTCCACTCGACTCCAGAGCTGTGCTTTAACAAGTATATCTGATTTACCCAAAATTCTAAGACTTGGATTCTAATTCCGCTTCTGCCACCAGACAGCTCTGTGACCCTGGACAAGTGGTTTTTCCTTCTTTGGTTCCAGTTGGCTCATCTGTGGTAAGAGGGGATGGAAGTGTCCACCCCGAGATCCTCTGGCTCTGAGAGTCCATGGTGCTACTTGGTTAAGCCCAGGTTGGACGTTGGGACTGTGTCTAAGCACACTCTGAGAAAGACATTTCATAGTTCGGGATGCCGTGACCTTCTGTGAGGACAGTGTGAGGGAAGGAGCTGGGCACTTAGGAAGCCTCAGGGGTGGGGTGCAAGTGGCCTTTGCGGTGGGTCTTGAGGAGGGGGTGGGATCTGGGCCCTCAAAGATGTAGGGAAGCAGAAGGCACAGAGGCAGGATCACGGGCAACAGCAGGAGGAATGGTCCGTTGGAGGAAGGGGGCACCTTATGTTCAGGTGACTCTTCTGAAACCCACTTATGCAGTGTCCCCCCCCCAGCAAAGGGATAGCAGGAAAACCCAGAATAACAAAGGCGAGGATGGAGGATGCCTGATGCTTGTTTTGCTTCTGCCAAGTATACACTGCCTTCTTTCTTCTGAGCTGGCTCTAATATTTCCAGCTCCCTCCCTTCCACTGGCCAGGAGGTTAGTCCCTCAGGGCTGACAGCACACTAGGCATTTTTGACTTAGCCTGTGTGACTTTAAACGTGTCCCAGCGCACGGAGCAGCCACCCTGCCCTGTCTCCAGGCGAGCCCAAGCTGTTGTCTCAAATTGCTCAGGCAGCATTCTTGGCCTTGACACCCCTGCCCAGGCTCTCCTTCTGGGGCTGTATGACTCCCTTGGAGCTGCCTCCACCCGCTTCTCCCTGGCAGCTGCTGACACAGCCTGCCACTATACAAGTCAGGTTGTGACTTCAGCTAGATCTTGTGACTTGGAGCCTGTGCTTTATCCACATGCAATGAGAGACCCTTGAGAGCCACGTGTGTGCACAGCCCTGCAGGGCACCCCCAGATGAATAAGGATGGTCTTCCTTCAAGAAGCCTGTGGCCCGGGACAGCATAGCTGAGGTGCCCCACCTCAAATGTCTATAGGTCCAGTAGGTGAGCCAAATGGACCCAATGCAAAATATTAGGCAACAGAGATTAGCTGAATTTTAAAGGCTTGCCCCGTTGACTTAGCTCCAACTTGTTACTGCCACACAAGACTGGGGGCTGAATGTTCCCCATGCTCCTTTCTGTAAAGAGAAGCTGGAATCTGGATTTTAATTGGAAATGTCCCAATTTTTACAAATGGCACACTGGCCAAATAAAACCCATCTGTGGGTCAAAAACATTCCTGTCTCTTTCTTATGCACAGGCCAGTTCCTGGAGACGTGTTTGTTGAGTTGTTCCAAAAGGAGATGAGATGAGCTGGAAGTTGCCGTTCCTTATTTGTGCCCACGTTGTTGTACTGTTTTCCCTGTCTTCAGTGTGGGCCCAGGCCTTGTTTGTACCCCGGCAATTAACTGGATAATTATCCCCTTGGAACTTTAATCACAAAGACCAAGTCAACACAGGAGCGGTGGATGCATGCATTTGCGCACTGGGGCTTTCAACAGGGTGGATTCCTTCTGCCCTCTCCCCTTTGCACCCAGGGGCAGAAAGGGACACTGGTAAATATTTTCTTAGGACATGAAGCCTGAGGTTTCTGGGCCAAGACACAGTTTAGAACGGGCTTAGGACTCCCCAGAAGCCCTCCACCTCACAAACACATGAACACATCAGCATCTACTCCGTGTGAGATGTACATCTTTTTTTTTTTTTAAGATTTTATTTATTTATTTGAGAGAGAGAGAGAGAGAATGAGAGACAGAGAGCATGAGAGGGAGGAGGGTCAGAGGGAGAAGCAGACTCCCTGCCAAGCAGGGAGCCCGATGCGGGACTCGATCCCGGGACTCCAGGATCATGACCTGAGCTGAAGGCAGTCGCTTAACCAGCTGAGCCACCCAGGCGCCCGAGATGTACATCTTTACACTATGGCTGTGCGTTCAGTGCCATTGTGAGGCTGTAGGCACCTAAGTGTATTGCACTGTGTTCTTGGCTGTTGTATTAGTCAATGTTCTCCAGAGAAACAGAACCAATAGGATATATACATACATACATATTAGAAAAAGTTTTATCTCTCCTAAAGGAAGCCCATGTATCATAGAACTACTGAACTACATCCTAAATTTGGACCTCTGAATTTTCCTTGTATGTGTTTTAGTTTGTATAAAGCCTCAATAGAAGTTCTAATCTAGAATTGTGATGCCCAATATGGTAGCCACTAGCCCCATGTGGTTACTGAGTACTTGAAATGTAGCTGGTGTAACTGAGGAACTGAATTTTAAATGTCATTTAAATAAAATTTAAATTTAAATAGCCATGCTCGACTAGTAGCTATTGTATTGGATAGCACAGCTGTAGAACATTGTAATCATTCCAGAGAGTGCTAGTGAACAGCACTAACCTAAAAAAAGTACAACTTATTATTTTTTTTCTTTCTTTGTCTTTTCTGTTCCTACCAATCCAACTTTGCAGAGGCTTGGTACAAATAAGACTCATTTAGTGGCCTTAATTCCCAATTTCTTTTGACCATCTTCCATTTTATTTTAATTTATTTAATTTAAAAAAAGGCTTCTCTTAGTTTGGGATTAAACAAGCACTGGGTTTGAGGCAGGATCTGAAGAGATGTCATAGGCAGCTCTTTCTGTCTGAGGCAAGGGCTGGAAGGGCAGGGATGCTGAGGTTGGTGGGGAGGAAGCCTTTGAGAAGAAGGGCAAAGCCAGTGCATCTTGCCTTTTTGTAGCTTTCTAGTTTTAAAATGCTAAATCTTCATTCCTGTTCCATTTCTATATTTCCTAGTTTAAATGTACTGATTCTTTCTAAGTCAGCTCACATTTTAATGATCTTCTTTTAGTATTTGTCCACCATTTTCCAGAACTCAGCTTTGATATAAGGAAAGGACTTCTGAGCTTCTTTCTCTGAAATCTTATTGTCCTGTCCTTCCTTTTTCTTGTGAATTTGACTGTTGTGGTAATACTGGCACTCAGCACATTATTATTATTATTATTATTATTATTATTATTATTTAGAGGAGGGGGAGAGAGAGAGAGAGTGAGGGTGGGGAGGCGCAGAGGGAGAGAGAGAAAATCTTAAGCGGGTTCCATGCCCAGCGTGGAGCCCGACTCGGGGTTTGATCTCACAACCCTGAGATCATGACCTGAGCTAAAATCAAGAGTCAGACGCTTAACTGACTGAGTCACCCAGGTGCCCCTCAGCACAATATTATAAGAATACAGGCTTTCAACTCCAGCTCTACCACTGATACCTAGATGATACAGATCATGTTACTTAATCTCCCAGGGCCTTAGTATCCTCATTTGTAAAACGAGGGTGATGCTAATAATAGGACTTGCCTCCCAGGCTGTTGGGAGGATTAAATGCACAGTGGTTAGATGCCTGCCTGGCATTGGCAAGTTTGTATGGGCACCATAGATGGAATTGCTTTCTCTCGCCTAATAGATTGTAAACTCCTGGAGGGCAGGGGCTTGAGTAATGCCTGGCGGGTGGGAGGACTGCTATAAATATTTGCTTAATGAACAAGGGAGTGGATCGCTGTGGTCAGTTAATCGCTTTCCACTTCTTTCCAATGTCCTTGCAAGAACTTCCAGATCAGCTTTTACCTCCACTCCTACTTCTGCCACTCACTGCCTCCTGTATCTTCTGCCTCTTTTGTCTTTGTTGATTCTCCTTTTCTGAGTTCCTCTAATTGCGTCCTTTAGGGGTCATGAAATCCAGTCCCCTATTTTCAGCAAGTTCTGACACCCATTTAACTTCTGCTCTAACTTGGAAGCGGGGCCTGGGAAGACATCCAACACAAAGACTTCAAATTCCCCAAACACGAATTCTCTCTCCCTTTAGGAAAGTCCCGGGGCTGCAGACATGAGGACACTGCTCTGTCTTCCATGACACATCCCTGGGCACTGGACAAGGAAGTGGGTGGGTAAGAGGTGACAGTGTCTCTGGCCCCTCCTTGAGGGATTTTGGTGGGGGATGCTCCTTCCTGCCTTCTTGGCTGTGAGTACGTGAAACTAAAAACAGCCTCCCCATCTGGGTTTTTATCATGTGGCCCACCTCCGTCCCCTACCATCTCCTTTCCTGGCCAAGAGGTGGTTTTGTCCTGTCTTTGGCCCTTTCTGAAATATCAAACCCTATTGCATCACGGTGCACCAACCAACAGCTTGTCCAAGCCAGGAACTGAGAGAGCATGGCAGCTTCTTAAATTCTCCAGAGGTTCCTGTTCCAGAGACACACTCATAACTGTCCTGCGTCAACATGGCCTTTAACATACAGCGTGAAGAAGGAAGCTCATCGACTCACAGCCCTCTGGGCTCAATGTCCAAACCATCCCCTCGCCTGCCTGGTAGCTCCACAGAGCAGGGCTCTAAGGAGCTATAACTTCCCGTTAGGCCCCTCCCATAAGTCCCTCCCCCGCCCAGCTGTCTACTGTCCCCATTTCCCTTCTGGAAGCCACAGTCTCTAAAGTGAGCAGCGAGAGGGAAGTCATGCCTGATATCTGATAAGATGACAAGTCAAGTGTGGGCTTGACTTGGCTCTCCATGCTGCCTTCTTGGCCAGAATGAGGTTGTCTGGCTCAGGTGCCCAGGCGAAAAAGCCCTTTCGCTTCCAAGAATTAAAGCCAGAAATACTAGATATTAGAGAGATTATTGTCTGTGGCAAACTCCAGTTCTTTGTTCTTTCCTGCCTTCCTGTCTTCCTAACTTCTTCCTTTTCCCCCCCTTCCATAATTATTTCTTGCCTTGTTCTCATGGGCCAGACAAGTGCCAAAGGAACAAAATCAAATACTGAAATAGTCCCAATTCTTGTTTTTTTTTTTTTTTTTTTTTTTAAAGATTTTCTTTATTTATTTGAGAAAGAGAGAATGAGAGACAGAGAGCATGAGAGGGAGGAGGGTCAGAGGGAGAAGCAGACTCCCTGCCGAGCGGGGAGCCCGATGTGGGACTCGATCCCGGGACTCCAGGATCATGACCTGAGCCGAAGGCAGTCACTTAACCAACTGAGCCACCCAGGCGCCCGCAATTCTTGTTTTCTAGAACTTGCACTACAGTAGGACAAATATACTGATAAGCAGGTAACTATAAATGAATATGAAAAGGACAACCATTGAGAAAGGCACAGGGTGCTGTGGGAGTCCCGAGGGGACCTAAGCCAGGCTGTGCAGATGGCCTTTTGCTTAAAGGAAAAGTGGCTCCCAAACCCTGATCCATGTCATCCCATGCAAAATCTTTTCATAGGCCAGAAGAGAAATGATAAAAATGTGGACAACATAATATGAGTTCATGAATTCATATTTCTTGGAAAATATCATCTTCATTCTGAGGTGCTGCACCCTTTTGGGGTCATAAGAAAGGATGGAGCATTAGGTGGTAAGAACAGTCATGGTAGTAATTATTATTTTTGTGTCTATATATTTATTTGATAAAATGAAAGAGGGAAATCACGTATCTGTCATCCAGAATTTTTGGAAATGTTGCTGAGCCATGAAAGCTTATAGTTTAGGAGGTAGACTGGCAATGTATAAAGCATTTCTGGCTGAGGGCCAGAAGTGGGTTACTGGTGTGATGTCCTGGATTAATACACACGCTGTTTTACGTGGGGTGAATGCACAATGTCACTCCTCCTGTACAAAGATGGTGTCACAGGACCAACACATGGAACGTATTTCTCTCATCTCCCCAGTAGAAGTGATGGAATTTTCACTAAGTCTTCCATACTTTTACACCTGCTCTTCCTCTTGGCCAAAGAATGTATTTGTAGTATGGCTGACTCGGGTAGGGGTATCATTTGTGGTCATAGAATAGAAAGGAAAAGTAGTTCCAATTGGAGATCAAATCCTTGAGCTTGGCTTGTTAGCTACCCTCACTAACAGACGGACACAACCAGTTAGGCACAAGATAGTTGTTCTAGGAACATGGCGGAAGGTGAAAGTGTGTGGGCAGGGATCAGTAGACAGAAGACCAAGTCATAAAATAGAGTTTGCTCTGCATAAATTTGTGCTCTGCTTCTGAGGCCCACTGTTTCCTGGCTGAGTAGCCTTGACTTGCCTCTCTTTTCTGCCCTCAGCTTGCTCATCTACCAAAAAGGAAGCCAGATTACTTTAGATCAGTGGTTCTCATACTTTAGCAAGTATTAGAGCCACTTGGAGGGCTTGTTAAAACCCAGAGTTTCTGATGCAGTAAATCTGAGTGGGCCCCAAGATTCTACATTTCCAAAGCTTTCCACGTGATGCTGATGTTCCTGGTCCAGGCACTGTACTTTGAGAACCACTGCGTTAGGCACTTTTCAATCCTTCATTCCTAAAATGCTATTAATCATTCTTACCTTAAAGAGTTTATAATTTGATTAGCACTTTTCCTGTAGGAGGGAAAGAGATTAATGACTTCATTTTTTAAATTTCTAATTGAAATATTTAAATATTTGTTTGGCACCTTCTGTGTACACATGATTGCAAGACAGAGAGAGGCTGGCTACCACGCTCTTCCCATCCATGCTTCCCTGATCTCTGCATTGTGCAAAAGCTTTGATTTCTATAAGGTACTTTGTACAGTAATATCTACTATTTGTGGTTCTAGGGACAGAAAGAGTCTGGAAAATTGAGATCAACAGATAGTGGTAAGTCTACCACCCATGGAAAATTATGATGCAGAGAGAGGCCTGTTTATATATACACATCTGAATGGATGAAGCCATGTCAGGGAGGATTGCTTGCAGATTAGCGTGCCCCAGTGTGGGTCACCGTCACCTCGTCCATGTTCCCAGCACAAAGCTTTTGTCGAATAATCTCATCTCACAGAGTTGCCCTCACATCATCGCCAGAGGGCAAAGGCAAATGGGGCTCTTGCCACCTGCAATGCAGTCCTGACATGGACAACATTGGAGATAAGCAGGCATGTAAAGACAAAGCTTAACTCACAAAGGTCGAACAGGAAAGTGTTTATGTTCACCACGGGCTTTGTGGATTTAGGGACTTGATAGATGTTTTCAATTCATCTAACAATAGATTTGTATTTAGAATATATAAAGAACTGTAAGAAAATGACTAACGATGCACTTTTTTTTTTTATAAAGATTTTATTTATTTATTTGACAGGGAGAGACAGCCAGAGAGAGAACACAAGCAGGGTAAGTGGGAGAGAGAGAAGCAGGCTTCCCGCCGAGCAGGGAGCCCGATGCGGGGCTCGATCCCAGGACCCCGGGATCATGACCTGAGCCGAAGGCAGATGCTCAACGACTGAGCCACCCAGGTGCCCCAACGATGCACTTTTTAAGATGGGCAAATAAAATGAATGAGCAGGGGTGCCTGGCTGGCTCAGTTGGTAGAGCCCATGACTCTTGATCTTGGGGTCATGAATTTGAGCCCCACACAGGGGATAGAGTTTACAGAAGAAAATAAAATCTCTTCCTTAAAAAAATAAAATGAATGGTCATTTCACTAAAGAGGATGTATGTATGACCTATAAATATTTGAAATAACGTGCAACCTCATTCGTAATCAGAGAAATGCAGATTAGTACCAAAATGGCATACTTTATATCCTCCAGATTGGCAGAAATGAAACTGGTAATACCAAATGGTGGTGAGAATATGGAGCTCAGGAAATTCTCATGTAGCTGGTGGAGTGTAAGTTGGTCAGACCCACCAGGGGAATTATTTTACATTATCCAGGAAAGTTGAAAATGAATAAAATTTATGCCCCGTCTAGCTCGCCTCCACATACACACTTTAAGGAATCTGCAGCGCAGACTTCGTAGGAACGTTGTACAAAATGGGCCAGGGCATCACTGTTCACAATAACCTAAGCCTGGAAACAACCAGAAATCCACCCCAAAGAGAATGGATACAAAAATTACAGGATTTTTCTTATAATGTAATTCTATACATCAATGAAAAGATAAATTTTCATACACATTTCAATGTGGATGAACCTCAAAAGCCTAACAGTGGGCAAACAAAGCAAGCTCTAGAATAAATGCAGTATGACACCATTTATGTAATGTTCAAAAGCAGGAAAAAACTAAACAGTAGATTGTTTAGAGATACATACATGTGTGGTAAAGTTACAAAGGAAAGCAAAGAAGATGATGAAAACAAAATCTGGCAGAGTGGTTGCTTTGAGATGGATAGGGATACAGTAGGGCAGGAACACATATGGGGTTCAGAGTTGTGGGGGAGGATCTATTTCCTAAGGTGAGTGGGACATGCAGGTACTTTTAATACGATTATTTTAACTGTATATGCACCTTATATGTGCTTTTTTTCATGTACGTTATACTTTACAATGTAAGAAAAACTGGTTGGAATTGTGTTTTACAGCAGGGCTTTTTGATTGCTGGACTTTACTTGCCTGGGTTCTAAAGTTTGTGGTGATTAGACTGTGAGCTGGAGTTTCCATTGGGGACCCCCAAATGCCAGCAGGTGTATACCTCTTCTCTGGGTCCATTCAGTTTTTCAGATAATTCTCCCACATATTGCATGGGATGTAAATACCTGGCTTGCTGTGGGCCAGAGCTCCAGACGTAAAGGGACGGGGGCAGGGGGCTGTGGGAGCTGGGGGGTGGGGATATGCAGAATGCTACTCCAACTCTGAGCCTCTGCCATGTCCTCTTTGGAGAGGTAGTTGCCCTGCTGCGTGGGGTGGAGGAGGGAACCTGGAGTTTGTTCTTTTCTCATGGGCTTCTGAGCCATTGCTGTTTTCAGTTCCATGCTTCACCCTTCCCTTCCCTGGTCCCCAAATCTCAGAGCCATGGATTTGTCTCTCATTGGCTTCCTTCCCACAGTCCATCCCATGAACTTTTTGATGAGTTAGATGTTTCCCCTCCATGGGTCTTCCATCTACGAGCATGTTCTGGATGCCTCTCATCCTCTGTGTTGCTTCTTCCATTCCTTTGTGCCTTTACTCTCGTGTTAGTGAGGTTTTGAGAGTAAGCACGTGCATTTAGTCTGCTGCGTTTAACCCGAATGACTGTGATCAAAACCTTTCCGCATAGGCTGATTTTCCCCATTTTACAGTTAAAGAAACTGAGAACAAAGAGGGGGCACAGCACTTGCTGGGGGAAGACTCCACAGCGGGTGTGAATGACTCCCCCGTGTATACTTTTCCTCCTACACGGCCTCACTCCCAGCAGGAGGGCTCCAGGGGCTTGTAACCCTTCTGGCTGGAATTGTGTCCTCTTGTCTAACCCATAGCCCTCCTGCTGCAGTTTCCCACGACCGCTGTCCACTGGGTGTAATGAACAAACCGCAGCAGGACGCTGAGGACCGCGGTGGCTCAGCCGGCAGGGCTGTGCTCTCAGCCAGGTGTGTGAAAAGCAGCAAAGCCTCCCTTGGGTGCAAGCAGAGTGACCTTGATTCTCAATGTTAATGGCTTCACACAGGCAGGGAGAGTTTCCTTTGGAAGCAGCAGATATTCATCAGGGCCATCAGCCTGTTTCATACTGAGAAGCACTTGGACTGAAATTTTATCCCATGGTGGGGAGAAAAAGAAGGGAGAGAGCGATGGGAAAGTTGCTTCAGTTTTTTTTTTTTTCTTTGACAACCACAGATTTCCTGCACTCCCTTGGAACCAAATTTCTGTTTTGACTAAATAGAAAGTCTCCAAGGAATGAGGGCTGATGGGGGAGCTTTCTCTCAAAAGCACCCTCTGTGGCCTTCCATCAATTCCTCTTTTCCCCTCCTTCTCTTGCCCCGCTTGTACTTCTTTCTTCTGTGCTCTCTGACCCCATCTCCACCGCCTCCATCAGCTGTCCATGGCGGAGGCCCTGCAATCTTATTCCGGGCACCGTCGCTGGGGCATGGAGAGGCCAGGACCCCCGGGGGATCAGTGGGATTGCTCACAGGGGCAAGCCTGTCAATGACAGGCAGGCAGGGGGCAGGCTGGGGGGGCATGAGCCCCCCAGGCCCAGGACGGCTCGGGCAGTTGCACGGAGCACTTCACAGCCTTGAGCCTCCTGTTACCTCCCAGTGCTCCCTCAGCATATAGACAGGTATAGGACAAACGGTAGCCTTTTTAGAGTCCAGAGTCCACGTCTACTAAACCTTTGACCCAGAGAGAGAGGAGGGAAAGGAGGGAAAGTTGTCCCAGGAAATTTACAAATAAGAAGAGCAGAACTTACTTTTCCTTTAAAATGGAAACCACTTGCTTTGAACCAGGATCTCAGCAATCCTCGGCCCCAGGCCATTGTCACAGTCTCCTACTCATCCTCCATGGTCAGACAGGTTCCTTCACAGTTCCCACGTTGCCATGGTTCCCAGCTGCCTTTGCCAGTCCCACCCAGCCCCACAGAAACAAGCAGCCCTGCATATTTTGTTTTTAGAGTACCTCTTTTACAGTACGATAGGAAACGCAAGCAGACATGGAGAAATAGACTTTATGTTCCCTCAGGGCAAGAGCCTTGTTTATTTTTAACTTTTAATAAAGTGTCTAGGGTTAAGAGAATAAAATATATTAGCATATGAATTATGACTATTACTGTTATCATAGTATTTTTTGAGAGGGTAGATGCATCAGGAGCTTTTCTGAGCACTTAGGGGCATCTTCTTCTCATTTGCCCGAACAGTTTAATGAAGAGGTATTATTTTCCATTATAATCTGAAGCCCAGAGAAGTAACATGCCCAAGGACATATAGCTAGTAAGTTGCAGATTTATACACACACACACACACATACACACAGACTCATGCACACACAGATTCATGCACACACACAACTTATATTAAGTGACTCTATGAGGGAAAAAATTCCTTTTGCTAAAAGTTTAGCAAATATTTATGAAGCCCCGGTGTATCAGGCACTACACCAGTGACTGGGGATCCAACATTTAATCCAATATGGCCTCTGCCCTCCAGGAACTTACGGTAGGAGGGTCAGGTACGTAAGCACAGCTACCTCCAGTACAAACAGTGCAGTCTGGGTGGAACCAGGTGCAGTGGAGTACGGAAGAGGTCAAAGGACTTTGGCCATGGGAATCTGGGAAAGACAAATTAGAGTTCTTGTGTGCTGAAGGGAAAAAAAAAAGACATTCCAGGCAGACAGAAGGATGTGAGTGAAGCTGGGAGGTATGAAAGGGCATGATGGCATTTGTGTCTTTGACACTCATGGGCTCGTTATCTCCTCACTGGTAACGGAGGCGTGTATGCACATCACTAATGGCTACTTCAGATGATTGCTGCATTGTAGGACCTCTGTACTACATGTTTGCTGAATGAATGGAAGCATGAATAAATAAATGGTACTGAAATACTCAGAAGGAGTATACAACACTGTAAGGATGGGGTCTCCTTGGTGATCAGATTGTCTCCATTAGCTTGTGTATATTAATTGCCTAGGAGATAAATATTAAAAGTTGCTGGTTAAAAAGGAGCTTGGATCAAAGGAGCTTTCTTGACTGGCCAGGCACAAACCCTGAAAGGTTTAGAATGTGGGGATTAGGTGGAGAACAGAAGGGATGTGTCTCTGTAGGTGGATTTGGAGCACCTTTTCTGTGATCCTTTCAAGGCTCCATCTCTCCGTCCAGGTTGTGGCTGGCAGTAAGCATGACTTTGAGTCAGACCATTAGATCAAAGACAGCGAGATTCTGTGGAAGGGCCCTGAGGGGAGGAGAGAACAATGAGTGACAGCAGGGACAGGAGGACTGTGCTAGCTAAGGGGAAGACAAGTCGATGGTAGAGAGAAGGATGTCACTGTCTGTGATAGCTGGAGACCAAGGTTGCTCCAGGAATGTCCTCTCTCAGGGAACCTGGCCTGGAGTTCTCTCGTTTTTCAGGGTGAAGTGGGTACTAGGAATTTGAAAGAAGGGAACTGACAAGAATCTCTGGACTCAAAATGGCCAGGGAGTTGAGAATCGTTTGCTTTGGACTAAAGATAACAGCTGAAGGAAGCGAGGAAAAGCTTTCTTGACTGGCCAGGCATGAACCCTGAAAAGTTTAGAATGTGGGGATTAGGTGGAGAAAATTAGCATACAGAGTGATTTCTGAAGAGACTCATCTGTTATGCTGGAACCTTCTGCATGCCTGGGGCTGTGACTTGGGCATAGTCTGCACCCCTGTAAATCTCTTTGTGTTGCAGTAAAATTATTTGTGGCATTCATGATGAATGTAGGGACTTGAGTGGGAGCCAGGAGGAGTTGGAGGTCAGGTACCCAGGGCTGAGCCCTCAAGAGGGACTCCCCCAAGTTTTCAGGCAGCAAAAGTAGCCTCAAAGGCTTACAACAGGAACCTTGAGATTCATCCTACAACCTGTTCCAATGGCCTCTTGAGACACCCTGCCCTTGCCACCAATCCAACATCATGTTCAACCACATGACTTCCCTCCTCCTATCTATGCAGGAGGTGAGCAGGATGACTACTATGGGGGGTTGTATCTCTTGCTGCTGACACAGATCCTGGGGCATGTGGACTAATGTGCCATGTTTGAGCATCAGCTTTTCATCTGAGACTTCACCATCACCATGGAATTGGGTAAGGCCATAGGGCTATTGTCCCTGCTGTTCTACCTGAGCTTGACACCTGTGGACTTAAGTAAATTCTAAGAAACTGTATTTCAACCTATACTTCTTGGGGGACTAATGTGTTCTCCTTGGTGTTTACTAAGCACCCTTGGCACACACTCATCCTTTCTGTTTCTTCTAATTCTTATATTTTAGTATTACCCTCCATGAAATTCAATACATCACAATTTTCTATTTCTCTTTTTGCCACTATATTGATTTCCTATTGCTGCTGTAACAAGTTACCACAAATTCAATGGCTTAAGATGACCCAGTTTTGTTCTCTCATGGTTCTGGGGGTCAAAAGTCCTAAAATCAAGGTGTCAGCAGGGCCATATTCCTTTTGGAGGCTCCAAGGAAGAATTTGTTTCTCTGCTTCATCTAGTTTCTAATGGCTTGGACTCAGGGCATCATCCTCCATCTTGAAAGCCAACCACCCAGCATCTCCTGATCTATTTCTCTCTGTCTCTCTATTTCTATCATCACATCACTTTCTGACTCTGATCATCCTGCCCTTCTCTTCTTTTTTTTTTAAAGATTTTATTTATTTATTCATGACAGACAGAGAGAGAGAGAGAGAGGCAGAGGGAGAAGCAGGCTCCCGAGGAGCAGGGAGCCCAATGCGGGACTCGATCCCAGGACCCTGAGATCATGACCTGAGCCGAAGGCAGATGCTTAACCAACTGAGCCACCCAGGTGCCCCCCTGCCCTTCTCTTCTAAAACCTTTGTGATTACAATGGGCTCACCTGGCTAATCCAGGATATCTCAATCTGAAATCTGTAACTTAATCACATGTTACAAAGTCCCTTTTGTCTTGTAAAATAACATATTCACGAGTTCTGTGATTAGGATGTGGACATGGGCACAGGGCTATCACTCAGCATACTACAACGGTTACAACTGTGAACTTAATTGTGTTGCGATTACTGGTGAATAATTGCTGACAACAAATGATCTTCTGCAAGATTAACCACCTAGTGCTAAGGAAAAAGTGCCAGTGGATTCTAATTCACCTTCCATTGGAGTCCCGGATCCTTGATAAAAAAACAAGTAAAGAAGTACTGATGGTGCTCATGCCTATTTTTCCTTTGCTCCAACTATTTTTGGACCATAGCAGGTAACACATGTTTATTGAAAAAATAGAAGAAAAATCAGTCTATAGTTGATTAAAATTTTGACACTTTTTGTAGAGTAAAGAATTGAATATTACTTCTACTTAAGAGTGAATGGTCCTAGATGGATTCATTGTTACCTCTAGTGACAATTAGAAAAAAAAAAAAAAAAGTCCAACCAAAAAGTTATTATTAGTAAATGCCAAGGAATGTCAGAGCTTAGTTCCACGTGCCCTGTGCTATGCTGATGCATCACATTATCTCACTTAATCGTCACCACAAACCCAGGTTGTGAGTGAGGTACGTGAATGCTTCCTATTTTGTAGGTGAAAAGACTGAAGGTCAAAGAAGTTTGTAGTTGCCTCACTTGGGCTGTTAGCCACGGGCTATCTGGAGTCCTTGTGCACTTGGCCAGTCTGGGTCTATTGCTTGTTCTTCTCTACATGTTAGCTTCTATGGGTATTTCTGGCTCCAGCCCTTTAGTCCTGTTGATGCAGAGTGTGGGAGCCCCATATCTCATCTACCCCAGCTTTTCCCTTAGCTCTGCTGTTGGGGGTGAGAAAGGACCATCACCTCCTCAGAATGGACAGCTCCCCTGGAAAGCTAGAATTGAGAGACCTGCCAAAGGGATTTTGCTTTATTTATCTTTTGGATTGTCCTTCTACAAGGAGCCCCTTCACCTAGACTTTTAAAAGCTCCAAGAGTGAGTGAATGAGTGGGGTTTGCCAGGGGATGGGAAGAGCGGTAGGCAGTAAGAGTTTCTTAATATACATATTTATATTCATATTTATTTAGATAGATTTAGAAGTATGTTCCATGCATTATTGTTTATCTGCAATACAAATTTAACTCCGAATGCTGTATTTTATCTGGCAACTCTATGGGGAATGGGGAAAGGAAGGAAGTTAAAATGAAATCTCTCTATGGAGGGGAACACTTGATGCGTTAACAGCAGTGTTCCATCCAACCCCCCTTGTCATGTTATGTTTCCGGAGGACTGAAAAATCCTGATAAGGAAACCTCTCTCTACAGTGTCTACCTGGCTCCACTAGCTGGGACCAAGCAGTCACTTCCCTGCATTAATCCACTCCATGTAACCAGAGCCTGTGTTTGCTGGTTAGTAAGCCACCCTGCCCTCCATCCTACCTCCCTTCCCCAAACACACAGGCACATAAACACACAAAGGCCTGGGCTAGAGGTGGAGAGGTTAAGGGGGAGAAGGGGCGGAGGAAGGATTAGAGTTTTATCAAAATAGCATCTGCAGAGATCTTTTCAGGATAGACATCACTCCTGAGCATGTCTATGGCCTGGGGCCAGGCCTGGGGCGGATGGGAAAACACCAGCTGGCCAGGGAAGGAGTGGTCCCTTGAGGGCAGAGGCTTCGCCAGGTGCATGGGGGAGGGGGCGGGTGGGAGGACTCTCCTCCTCCCTCCCTTCACAGGGCCCCCTGCCCTACCCAACTTTTTTTCTAGACCTCTTTCTCTTTCTCTCTCTCTCTCTCTTTTTTTTTTTTTTTTTGCCTTTTTAGCCAAATTATTACTTTTCCTGCATCAGGCAACAAGAGCTCCTTTAGCCAGAATATTAACAT
Source organism: Leptonychotes weddellii (assembly GCF_054177405.1). Lineage (NCBI taxonomy): Eukaryota > Metazoa > Chordata > Mammalia > Carnivora > Phocidae > Leptonychotes > Leptonychotes weddellii. The sequence continues at coordinate 18,341,825 of NC_138371.1, read as the reverse complement.
TACTGGGACTTTTCTATTTCATTCGCATGGGGTTCACCTGTGTCTCAGAGAGGCAGAAACCCCTCCTGAAGTAGGCAAGCTTGTGATCTGGGGCCAGAACCCTGTTGCTTTGGGGAGGCATACCCCTTGGAAGCCATCTTATCCTGTTCCCTGCCTTCACCCCAGGCTTGCTCTAAAGAATTCAAGTAGAAGAATGAGAAGCAAATCTTTTATTCCTCAAGATCACAAGTTCTTCTGGCTTTAAATCCTGACAGCAAAGTGTCTAAAGTTCACCCACATCTTCTGGCTGCATTGAGAATTCCCTACTCCTTAACCTCTTTTTTTTTGGTCCTTGTTCTCACGGAGTTTTTTCTTTATCCTTTCTGCTTCTCATGTCTACTTATTGATAAAGGAAGAAGAAATCAGAGTAGCTCATTTAAGAACAGCCTATCTTGAGGTGTAGAAGGACTTTCTAAGCACAACATCAAGGGAAGAAATTCACAAGAATGACACTGATAGATGTGATTCTGTAGCTTGCGAGACTTTTGTATATCTCATAATTCCATAAAAAACACACACACAGGAAATATTTGTTACATATGTCTTTTATATAAAGAGCTTTTAAAAATCAGTAACAGAGAAACATATATAACTAATGAAGGAATTTAAATGGCTGATAAAAATTTAAAAAGGGTCAAGTTGAGTGGTAACAGAAGAAAATTGTTTTACAAATTGAAATCGCAATGAGATGTGACTTCTCTGTGTCTAAAAAAGTGACAAGAATATTTTTTAAAAAGGTAATACCAAGTGTTGGCAGAGTGTAGAGAGACTGGGACTTCCAAGCACCATAAATTGCAGTGTTAAAATGTACGGTGTTTTGAAAGGGAAATGAGGCAACACACATCAAGAAACAAAAATGTCATGAAACAATAATGAATCATTGTTCTACTTATAGTAATATTTTTAAGCAAATAATTAATGTTTTATGCCAAGATGTAGCTGTAAAGATGTTAATCACAACACTGCTTATAAGAAAAAACTTGAAACTTGGAAATTCATGTCTAATGATTGTCTTAATGAATTATGCATGAATCCATGAGCTATGAAGACGTTTAAACTCATGTCGTAGAAGAGTGGTTTTTAAGCAATTCTCTGTGAAGTCCTCTGGGGTGGGGTTTTGGGTTCTGGATGGCCCATTTTTGATAGGTACTTTTCTGTGTTATAAACTAGGCTTCCATGTATGATTTAATTTGAACCAAAAGTTCATAGTTAAAAATAGTTTAAAAACCATCCTGGGAGAAGAACATTTAGGGAGTTGCCAGATATGTTCTGTTCGCCCTCCAGATCCACTCTCCTACTTTAGACAGGCATGTTTTGACAACTACTGCTTCTATTTGAATTATAGACTTTTCAGAAAAAGAATTACATGTGTACTCTAACCAATTCTAAGTATATTTTTGCTACATACGTTTCTTCATTTGAAGAACACTGTTTTAACTCTGATGTTCTTTACCAAAATTTGTATTCATGTTACCATTACCCAAACAATTTTATCTTCAATGTTGGACTTCTTAACTGAATTTAAAGTAACTACAATCATGTCAGATTAAATTTCCAAAGTTTTAGTGTGATTGTATGAATCAAATTTAAAAATGGAGTTTAAAAAAAAAATTCAGATAACTGATTTCCTATTTGAATTATCTAAAAATACTGATATAAAACTGGACTTATTTAGTTATTTACCATTTTCAGCTAATGGAGTCAACAGATTAAAAGATGTCACTTCATTTTTTTGTTCACATACAAGAAAATCTGAAATTAAAAATGAGCAAAATTATGTTAGGAGAACATTCATTTGATCTAAATGCAAAGTCATAAAGATTTATTGTTCACAGATATGTAAATGGACTTTCTATACCTATAATGTGTAAAATTATTGTTTTGGGTCATGGTCTTTAAAAAAATACCTCTTAATGAAATAGATGGCAGTGCTTCCTCACCATATTGGTGCCTTTCTATTTCATGTGATTAGTAATGTGACTATTCCTTGTATTGGACAATAAATGTCAACAAACATTATGAGCAAATTACATGCCCATCATTAACTTTCTTGAGAAATGGAAATTCCAAACTTATTTTTTCATTAAATGTGAACTTAAGTTTTTTAGAGGTCACTACTGGTGGAAGGGCTATTGCAAATAAAGTTTACCAAACAATAAAAATAAATAAATAGTTGCATCTTATTTTGTACCCAAAGAAATGACAAAGCTACTGTAGCATGTTTTGTTACTCAGTGTGTATTTCCTGCACACATTATATATATATATAATATATAATTTCTCACCTTTTATAACCATCTTGCTGGTTGACTGCTATCCATTAGCTGTAAGCATTTCTCAATTTTGGCACATTCTACTGCCAAATGACTGTAGATTCCAATGACTAAGTAGGGAGAGCAGCATCAAAAACCTCTAATGCTACACCTGGGACTAGGAGATGCTGTCCCTATGCGCTTGTGTCCAGGTACACTTAAAAAATATGATTAGTGGGTACCTGGAATACTTTTCTTGGAAAGAGGCATTAATTACATTGGGTTTGGAAATAGTAGAGAAAAGAGAGATCATTCTCACAGGTAGACTCCAGATCTAACCACATGTTCAATGCACACATAACTCACAGACTACTAGATGACACCATGGCAGATACTGAAAGTATAAAAGGGAGTTTTCCAAACCCATCCCACCTGATTTCAGTCAACCGTGAATAATAAGACATTAAAAAGTGGAGAATCTGGGAAATGTCACACTGGATATGGTATTTAAATGACAGATTTTTCCCAGGATTATCCCAGGCAAATGTGCATGCATGGTCACCTTATCTACACCCCACCCATACTTTTGTAAACAGTCCTTTGTGAGCAAAACCCTTCTGGACTCATCCTGTTTCTAGTGTGCCATCTGTTTCCTGTTGGGTTCCTAGCAGATACAGAGGGATAAAAGGCTGTCCACTATATATTGTTGAATGACAAAAGATTACAAAGTAGAGTGACAGTATGCTCCAAATTAAGTATGCTAGGTAGTTATATATATGCAATTGCATAGAAAAAATTCTGCGGATATACACATCAAAATGTCGCTTATGGTTATATCTGGGTGGTAGGATTAAAAATGACTTTTTTCTTTATATGGATTGAAAAAAAATATCTCCAGTAAGTATGAATTATGTTTGCAATAAGAAAAACAAAAATTATTTTTCATAGTCTTTTGTGAGTGGGGATGGGGGCTGTCAAAAGGCACTTTATTGGCTCTCTGTGGTGGATCTCATGGACTGTATTGTATTCTGTAATGTGTATCTACCACATTAGAAATGGGCACCCAAATTGCCTCCAATTTTCTGCTACAAAAAGCAACACTCTGGTGACATAATCTCACAGATTTTCACTAAAGGCCTGTACAGAATTTCTCTAGGATATTACTCAGGAGTGTGGATGCTGGTCATAGAGAATATCTGAACATAAACTTGATTTAATTGAATACTACCAGGCCTTCTTTATAATGACTACATTAGCCTACACTCTTATGAGAGTTTGTAAGGATATCTTCGTCCCCACATCCTCACAAATACCTTGACTTACCCAATTTTCTGACAATGTCTGCAAATCTGATGGGCATAAAATGGTATGTTGTTGTTGTTTTATTTGTGTATCTCAGTTACAAATGAGTTTGTCTCATCCTATTCTGTTTAGGCAATTAAATTTCTTCTCCTGTGATTCCCTTTTCATATCTTTACCCATTTTTCTATTGGGTATTCTGTCTTTTTCTTTGTGTTGATTTCTAGGAGTCCCTTGTATATACACAAAGAATTCAAACTAAGCTACAAATCCAAGAAAATTTTTCATTAAATATATTTGATCAGCTCTCAGTTGTCCCTAATAAGGGTAGGGAATATAGGTTTGACTGATAATCTAAAACTCATTAATATTAAGTTTCAGAATGTGGCAGAGAACGTATCCATCCACGTTAAAGCATCCAATCTTGCTGGTGCCGTTTGGAACCCCAATTTGGGAATGGGAACTATCCAAGGAGATTCACAGAGGATGGAAGTAGACTTCATTTGCCAAACATACTAGCTCTTACAATCACAACCAAACTGGTTATCACAGAGGCATTTTTAGTTCCACTTGATAGGGGTCATAGAAGTAATGAAAATGAATGATAAATACATGGATGATAATTGACATTTATTGAGTACTTACTATGTGCCATGCTAAGTGCTTTACATACATTATAACCTGTGTACTGTTATACTCACTTTACAGGTATGATAACTTAGATTTGAAGAGCTTAAGCACTTGCTCAAGTCCACCCAGGCAGGCATGTTGTAAGATCCAGGAATTGGGAGCACCTGGCTGATTCCACCGGTAGAGCATGTGACGCTTGATCTCAGGGTTGTGAGTTCAAGCCCTATGTTGGTTATAGAGATTACTTAAAAAATTCTTTAAAAAAGATCCAGGAATTGAAACTTGTAGGCTAAAAGAACTTCTACGTTAAAAGAAAAAACAAGGTCTATCATAATTCTTCTTTTTGAAGTTATATTGATAAATGCTAAAAATATAATCAACATTCTTGAAGAAGTCATATAGGGATAACAGAAAAATAGAGTTTATAGGGCCCTTTGATAATTATCTAATTCAACACCCTAAATTTAGGAATTAAAGCTCAAGGAGGTGATCCTGTTTATTCAGTATTATACAGCTGATTTGTAGTGGGACTGGGACTAGAACTTGTACTTTCTGTCTCCAGGTCAAATTTACATATATTTGTAGTTGTAAATATATGGGCTAACTATTTTCCAAAGTGAAGGGAGAGCCAATTGAAGCCATTTGGTGAAGTAAAAAATGTTTTGGGTTTCTGTAAGGGGATGTTGAGTAAAGATGATTTTCATGATTCTTAGAAATGGGACTTTGGGAAATTAGGTCTAGTGTAGGCAGAATCAGGCAGAACCTTCTCAAAAAGAATATGACAGGAGGAGAGAGAGGCCAACTGAATACAGAGGGCCCAAGACCTAGCATTCCCAGGTTTGGAAAAAGAGGGCCCTGCCCCAAGCTACAGAGTCATCCAAAGATAGAAACTGGTCAGTAGCCAGAGTGGCTAGTATCTATGGGGAACTTTAGTGCCAAGTCCTATGGATTAACATTAACTATAATAATAGAAGTGAGGACTATGCTTGTCCCATCAGTGTATGAGCCAAGGGAGAAGATGGGAACGGAAAATCAGTAAAAGAGTGGATGAGAAGGCTGTGGACACAGGTTTTTGTCCAACAAAGAGAGGAGTTATCCCCCCTTCTCCCTAGTGACAGTGGCATTACAGAGAGGACTTGAGGACCTCTTTCAGGCACAGGGGGTAACAACAAAGCCCTCATTTCACAAAGCTCTGTTTTCTGTGACAGGGCAGAGGAGGAAAGGAAGGAGGAATCCACCAGGGGGAAAACAAGAACATAGTTACTGACTGTAGCTCTACACCTGACACTGGAGGATTTTAGTGAGGCTCATTAGAGGCCAGGGAGATGCAAGGCAGGTTAAAGAAGCAAATAGCCCTGTCAAAGAGGGGGCAGTGGAAAGAATCCAGAAATAGAGCTGGAAGATCCAGTCCCAGCAGGAGGAGCATGAAGGAGACAGATGAAGTGGGGAGTGAAAACCCCTTGGGGCAGTGGGTTGGATGCAGGCCAGGCAGGGTGGTGGAAAATAGCTGCTGGTGCCAGGAGAAGAACGAATTGAGTGCGAGGCCACGGGAGGGTGGGAGGGAGAGGACACAGGGCAGGCTCCACAGCAATCGGAGACATCCAGTGAGAGATGATGATTATTCCAGCTGTCTAAAACCCGTTCTTTTGACTTTGTGCTGGCAAGATGAGGGTCTGGATGGAGCTGAGAGTAGCAGGCGGGGGTGAGGGGGAGTGTTGGGGGGAGGGAGGAGGTGCTGGGGAGGGGCTGATGGTCAGGGTATTGGCTGTTATGAACAAGGGTGAGTGAAACCACTGCCCCATGTGCTCCCCAAGAATCAGATTCATTTTTATTTTTGTAGTTTGTGGAGTGCTGATCCTAGCCCAGATTGTATTCTGAGACAGGCTGAGACCCTAAAACAGCATGTCATCTTGGGTCTTGTGGACACAAGATCCTTCTGAAAGGCCTCCCTGAGGAGTGCTCCATCATTGTCAGGGCCTTGGAAGCACCAGGCTGGGGCCAGTGGAGGGGCAGCTCTTTGGCCAGAGCCCATTGGTGACCTAAAATCACCCTTGATTTCTGGAGGCCTTACTGCCCTCCTGGACTTCCTCCCTCTGACCTGTTTCTCATAGCTGCCTCAGAGAAGTTTCTTTCTAGAACAAGACAGACCTGGGGAATCTGGCAGGGGAAATTGAGGCAAGCTGTGAGCTGTGTTCTCCAACTTTTTCTTCTCATTCTCCAGCATTTCCAGGAGATGAAAAAGAGGCAAGGTGGGAGGAGAGAGAGTTTTTAAAGTTAAGATGAAGATGGACTTATTTTGCTCTTCATCTCTGAGCTCCGTAACCCAGTTGTAAGATCTGTAAGCCTTCCTCAACTAAGTATCTTTTTTAGGTCCCATTCTGGCAGTCTTTGTTAGAGACTATAATCTACTTCATAATGTCATATCTCAGATTCTAACCACCCCATTTTGTCTTGTCTATGTTTGCTGTTCACTTGATGTTAGTTCATTTCTTCTCTTGTTCTCTGCTTTTGGTAGAGGACAGGCCTTCTTCATGGGGAGAACCCAATACTAAAATAATCCAGGTGTTGGAGATGGAGACAAGGCATATGGCTGATGGGGCTCAGGGAATGACAAATGACAGAAGACCCCCAAGAAGAAAGAGTAATGCAAATCTAGAAAAGAGATGAAAACTTTGAGATTTCCTCCTTTTTTAACAACCTTTTTAAGATATAATTCATATAGCATAGAATTTTCCCATTCCAACTGTACAATTCAGCAGCTTTTAATATATTCACAGAGTTGTGTACCAACACACTTTTAGGACATTTTCATTATCCCCCAAAGAAATCCTGCACTCCTTAGCTATCATTCCCCAACCCTTCCAACCCCCCCGCCACGCCCCAGCCCTGGGCAACAACTAATTAACTTTCTCTGTGAGATTTCTTAAGCCAACAGCAAACTCAGCCCAGGATTCCATGAATTTATAGAATGCTTTAGTGCCTATGAAGTGTTTTCCCATAGGCACCCTAGGTTTTATCCTTTCATCAACTCATTCAAGTAAGTAGGGCAAGTAGCTTTATCTTGCATTTTTCAGATCAGAAAACTGGGGTGTCTGAATGACAACATTCCAGCTTCCCTAAAGGAATGCATCCCTTCACATCCATGAAAGAAAAAGGAAGAGGAGTTTGCTTCATTACTCCTTATCATTTGGGAAAATAAAGGCAGAAGACAAGGTGAAGAAGCAAGAAGGAAAGGCTGAAGCTGCATCTGGAGAAATTGAAGTGAAGCATCTGTTAGAATGATTTATTTAAGATTTATGACCTGCTGGAATGTATCTCCAAAAGGTAACTGCAAGATCTCCTTTTCTTGGAATTAAGGAAAAGAAAAGAAGAAGAAGAAGAAGAAGAAGAAGAAGAAGAAGAAGAAGAAGAAGAAGAAGAAGAAGAAAGAAAGAGAGAAAGAAAGAAAGAAAAAAAGAAAGAAAGAAAGAAGAAAGAAAAAGAAAAAGAAGAAGAAGGAGGAAGAGGAAGAGGAGAAGAAGGAGAAGAGTGGGGAGAAGAAATGCCAGCAGAGTTCTTGAGTAGGATTTATTTTAGGGAGTAGTTGTATTAGGAGGCAGGGGGATGGATTAGGTGCTGTCCACAGTCTCTCCCAGTGCTAGGATACCATGAAGGCAGGTGGCAGACACATGCCAGCCATGCTGATATGGAGTTATTCATAGTCCCTATGAAGAGAAGGTCCTATTTATTTTTGATCCTTCTGTCTGTAAAGTGAGATGCACTATCCTCCCTCAGCTGAAGACAAAGCTCTCTAGGAGGCATTGTAGAAACCTTAGAGAAAAGTCCAGTGAAGAATCCCTGCCCTTCAGTTCAACTTCCATTTATATGGCAGTGTGTTCTGGTTATCTACTTCCGTATAACAAATGACCTTGAAACTTAGTGGCTTAAAACAGTAATTCATCATTATAATTCACAGTTCTGTGTGTCCACTGGGCTCTGCCAGGTAGTTCTTGCTTGCAATCTCTCATGAAGTTATAGTCAAGTATTGGCTAGGTGGGGCTGCAATTATGTGGAGGTTTTAGTGAGCCAGGCATCCAAAATGGTGCCTTTGTATGGCTGGTGATTGATGGTGGCTGTTGTCTGGGAGCTCAGCTGGAGCTGTCAAATGGACTGTCCTCATATGGCTCATGTTATGTGGGCTTTTCACAGTAGAGTGGCTATGTTGTCTGGAGGGTCCAGGTTGGCTTCACTCCCAAGCCCAGCACCTTGATGGGGACAATTAGAAGGCTGGGTCATCTGGGCTCCTTGTCTCTTCAGTATGGTAGGCAGAATGTCAGTGAGGGGCTCCAAGAGATGGAGGTAGAAGCAATTGGTCTTTTTAAAGGTCAGGTCTGAACTGATATAGTGTCACTTCTGTTATAATCTGTGGGTCAAAACAGTCACTGCTAGTCCTATATTCAAGGGGAGAGAAAATATACCCCACCTTTTAATGGGAAGAGTGACAAAGAATTTGTGACCATCCTTAATCTGTCAGTGATATACTAAGGAGTCCTATGAAAAAAATGCATAGAGCTTCAAAACAAAAATTTACAAAAGTATGCACTTTAATAAAGCTATAGACATAAGAATCAGTCTAGAGTGGTATAGATTAAAACTGGAAAGGCCTGGGATGGTGAACTACATCTTGAAATAATTCATGAGTTAATCCATTTATTTAATAGACATTTACTGAACCCATAGCTTATGTCAAGCAATCTTACTACAAAAATGAATATGACATGGTGCTTGCCTTCTAGACTTCTACCCCTAAGTCTGGTAGTCCATGCATTAGGTGACCTCCTAAATCCAAAAAGTAGTTTCTTGTATATACATCACTCTCAGCACAAGGTATTATAGTTGATATCCGAAGACTACATTGAAACAATGCTGTAAAGACATAATGATGTTGCTTAGGCCTCCTCATTTAGCATGCTATCAGGCAAAAAAGGGAAATATTTATCATTACTAATAAAAATAGATGAAAGATATGAGAGAGAGTGGCCAAGGTAAATAGGTTTCTCTGGAGAGACTCCTTCTGGTGGATAGATGTGCCTTCATAGAACATTATTTGGGAGAAATGTATATGTTCTGGACCCTTGGGTTCAGTTGAAGTTGCTCAGAGGCCTTGAGAAAACAGTGGCTATAATTCAAGCTGCTGGACAGAACTTTTTGACAGATCTAAAAGGACTCCCAGTGGGAATGTGAGAAGAAACATTGCCTGTTTAAGAAACATTGCCTTGCTAGAGCTCAGGGTGCATATTCCAGTCTTATTCTAAAGAGAAGGCACACTGCTGAGTAAAAGAGAAGAACCAGGGAAGTAAACCCTGATGGAAGAAACCAAAATGGAGACAAAGCAGGACAAGGATGCCTGAGGCAGAGAAAATGAAGAGAAGGGGTTGCAGGTTGTTTGCTCCAACTTGGATTGGCCATGGTCAATTATTAGAGCTGATTTGATCAGAAAGTAATTTGGTTGAAAAAGTAGCATTTTTGGCTAATTTGGCCATTTTTAAAAATTGAGTTGACTGGTTTCAGCAGGAACATCTGGGTGCTAAATCATACTGGGTCACAAGGAAAGCCTACAGAGAAAAGATGGCCCTTGGACAGGTGGTAGAAAAATGAGGACAAGAGATTAAGCCCTGCTTTTCTTAGCTTGCCTTGGGTCTTAGGCTAGAGTCATGTTGAAGGTCAGGGATAAATGTTCTAGTGGAAGGACAGGATTTATAAGGAAAGGGATGCATATCCCTTCCTGCTCTCATCTACCTTTCACATCACCTTCCTAAAACATTGTTTCATTATATCTTCCTCTTGCTTAATGGCCTCTAGCAATTCTTTCTTTTTTCCCCTAAAGATTTATTTATTTATTTATTTATTTATTTATTTATTTATTTATTTGAGAGACAGAGAGAGAGAGAAAGAGCATGTGCACATGAGGGGGGAGGGGTAGAGGGAGAGAGAATCTCAAGCAGACTCCCCGCTGAGCATGGAGCCCAGCCTAGGGTTCGATCTCACAACCCATGAGATCATGACCTGAGCTGAAACCGAGAGTTGGATGCCTCACTGACTGAGCCACCCAGGTGCCCCTCCAGTAATTCTTGCTTACAGGAACAGACATACTCCTTAGTCTTGCATCCTGGTCTATCAAGCTGGTCTGAATATTCAATTTTCAAATCTGCTGGCACCCAACGCTAGAAGAGTGGTTCTCTGGTTCCATACCTATCTGTCTGGGTAGTTTCCCACCACCTGAAACATGCTCTGTCTCTTTTTCTTCTGATTCCAGTCATTCTTCAAAGTCTTCCTGAACAATGAAATTCCCTGGATCACTCAAAATGACTCCCCTCTCTTCTTGTTCCTGTGTTCATTTGTTTAGGAATTCACTTTTTCATTTGTTCATTTATTTGCTGAATTAATAGTTATCTGCTAAACATATTTATTAAGCATCTATGATTTGCTAAGCACTAGGCATATTGATTTAAGACACATTCCCCACCCTCAAGGAGTTTGAATGTGAAAGGAAGAATTCTCAATTTCTTTTTTTTTTTTGAAAGATTTTATTTATTTATTTGAGAGAGAATGAGATAGAGAGAGAGCATGAGAGGGGGGAAGATCAGAGGGAGAAGCAGACTCCCCGCCGAGCAGGGAGCCCGATGCGGGACTCGATCTCAGGACCCTGGGATCATGACCTGAGCCGAAGGCAGTCGCTTAACCAACTGAGCCACCCAGGCGCTCCGAATTCTCAATTTCTATAATTCTCACTCAGAAGCAGTATTCTTGGCTAGTTGTATTCTTTGTGAGCTTTTCTGGGTTTTGTTTTTTAATCTGTAAAATATTTTCCTTAAAGGCAGAGGACCTGTCTTGCAATGGTTTTTATCTCCCAAAGAGCCTTGCCTATATTAAACTTCCTAAAAACATAATGAATTTGGGAATGCTTGAAGAGCAGTGGCCTGGTAGCAACACATGGTGTGAGTCTGGGAAATGGGGGACAGATCAACACAGGAGATTGGATGATCTTCAAAGGAAACAAATCATTTTGTGTGATTACTGGGGCCTAAAATCAGAGAAAGATCTGTGCTTTCCCTGTTTAAAATCAACATAGATCAATGAGGAAAGCGTCTGACAATCTCTAATTTGTGTGTCCTTATCACATCCCAAAGTCCCAGGAACATGAGGACCTTCTTCTGGAAAGAAAAGGGAAAGTCACTAGGACCAAGTGGTCAAGACTGTTGATAGCCTGTTGGTTGAGGGTCCAGTCATGAGTAAGGACGCCCAGGCTGTTCACCTCTCAGGAAGAGTCCAGTACAGGCAGCAAAATTAAGTTTGAAGAGTTGCAGTGACCATGGCTCCATTCTGGGATTCCAGATTATTGCTGGAATCTTGCCTGCCCCTTCTCCTTCTGGCTTGGCTTTTTAATGTGGGCTCACCCAAACAGGGTGCATGGTCTGGAGCAGACAGCTCATTTGGAAAACATAATGAACTAAGTCAAGAAAGGCAGTTGTAACCTTGGCCTTGGCCTTTATGACTTCTGTTACCCAAGGCAATCACTTTCCCTCTAGGCCTTAGATTTCCCAACTGAAAAATAAAGGAGCTGAAACAGTTCAGTTATTTTGTTCAACTTTTTTTTTTTTAGTAAAACTCTTTTATCAAACATTTCATAATGCAAAAGTTCAGAACGCAGAGCATATAGAAGCAGAGCTGAATTGCCTAATGAGGCCAGAGAGGATTAAGTAGACCCCTCACTTACTCAAGACACCTTCTCTTTTTACACCACCCCTCCTCACCCCCAGCACATATTTCGAAAGCCTCTGGACCAGAAGGGTAGACTCTATATTTTTTACTGATCACAGTACATAACCAAAACTAATTGTAAGAGACTCATACCTAATTTATACATATTGATAAATTGTGTATCTTCATTTCAGTCAACCTTGTGTTAGCTATTAATAAAGTTCTTTTTTATTTTTTAAGAACAAAATAAACATAGCTGGGATGTTCAACATTTTCTTCCCACACCCTAACTGATTGTCTTGCTCAATTCCTCAAGTGCCTGCACTGCAGTTTGGAGACAACTTGTCTTCAGGGATCCTCAGGTTCTTTCCAGCCCCTGCTATTCTAGAATTCTGTGCCTGGAACACAGAAACAGTGCTAGTAATTCCCAGCCCTGTTTATTGCTCATAGGAGAAGCAATTTTCTGGGTGCTTGGGAGAGTGAAATCACAGGGGTCAGGGTAGGGGGAAGAAACATACTCCACTAAAATCTCAAGGCTCTGTCCTATGTCTCCATTGGTCAGACCTACTCCCCTGGCTCAGGGGTCTGCCCAGGACGCTCCCCTGCTCTCACCTGCAGAGTCTCCACAGCCTCCTGGTCAAATTTCCCAGCACATGTCTGGCATGTGCCTCTTCTCAAGTCATGAACCAGCAGCCCTAACCCAGGCTGTGCCAGGAGATTTTCTTCACAATCTGTTTATGTGCAAAGAACAGCAGCTTGAAAATGCTCTCCACTTTAAGAAGTGTTTTGTGAGGAGCAGGGAGCTTAGGGGGTTGTGTGTGATACCCTCTTCTTTCTCCCCATGCAGTGGCTGAGTGGCTGTTCTATTCCTGTAAGAGAAAGGGAGTTTGGGGGAATTACTGGGCCACTGTCTTGGGAGGATGATGGGGCTCAAGGGAGAGGCAGCGAGGCCCAGTTCCTGGTCCCCATCCACTCATAACTCATTTGAGAGATATGCAAAGCTGGCAGAACTGCCAAAGCCTCCTTGCCAAGGCAGGCTTCCCTCCAAGTGGGCTTCTATATTTATGTGAAACAGAAATAAAATGGGGCACTAAAAGGCAACAGACACACTAGCCCGCAACCCCCCCCACGAGTGCCTGTTTAATGAAAGGCAAGACAGTGGGAAGAAGTGGTCAGGGGGTCACTTAGGGCAGAATGATGGCTTGGGGGTCTCAGGGGCCTTGACCTAGGGGGCAGCCAGAAAGATGTCCTCAGACAAAGGCCAGGCAAGTCTTAATGCTCTTTTGTGGGCCTTCATATGGCTAACCCTGTATTCATTTCTAGGCCTGCCATAACAAAGCCCTGCAGATGAGGTGGCTTAAGACAACAGATATTTATTCTCTCACAGTTCTGGAGGCTGGAAGTCTGAAATCAAGTGGTTGACAGGGCTATGTGCTCTCTGAATGGGGTAGCAGAGGATCCTTCCTTGTCTCCTCCAACTTCTGGAGCTTGCCGGCATCCTTGGTGTTTCTTGGCTTGTAGATCCAGTACTCCAGTCTCGGCCCCTGCCTTCTCATGGCCTTTTCCTTTATGTGTCTGTGTCTTTTTTCTACAAATTTTTCTCTTATAAGGACACCAGTCATATTGGATGTAAGGCCCACCCTAATCCAATATGACCTCATCTTAACAATTATATCTACAAAGATCCTATTTCCAAATAAGGCCACATTCACAGGTTCTGGGTGGGCCCAGATTTTTGGGAGGGGGGGACACTATTTAATCTGGTAAAACTCTAAATGTACCCTTGTCAGGGAAGAATGCGGGGCTAGAGAAAAACAATTTGCTTTGCTCTCTTAACCTCAGAATATTACACCCATTCTCCAGATTAGCAGAGTCCTTAGGCAAATGGGAAGCTTGGTGGCCTTGAAGTCTCTCTGTTTAAGCTCTTCACACTGGCAGATCTTCCAGAAATACAAAGTACAAGGTTTAAGCCCTCTTGCAATAGACCCTGGGCAAATAGAGACTTCACAGGGTCTTCACAACACACGTCCTTAGTGGAGAGGAGAAAGTCTAAAATTCAAATTCCATTGATCAAATGAAAACCCTGTCTGATCTGTGTAAACCCAGGATAGTACAGGGACATCTATTCTGAATTCTACCTTTGAAGGTAAACTCTCAAGCTCAGACCAATGACTTCCCCTCCCATTCTCTTTATTTTATTATTTTATTCCATTTTATTTTATTTTATTCTTTTATTTTATTTTTTTATTTTAATGTTACATTATGTTAGTTACCATACAGTACCATCATTAATTTTTGATGTAGTATTCCATGATTCACTGTATGCATGTAACACCCAGTGCTCCATGCAGTACGTGCCCTCATTAATACCCATCACCAGTCTAACCCATCCCCCCACTCTCCTCCCCTCTACAACCCTGTTTGTTTCTCAGAGTCCATAGTCTCTCATGGTTCGTCTCCCCCTCCGAATCCCCTTCTTCATTTTTCCCTGCCTTCTCCTCATGTCCTCCATGCTATTCCTTATGTTCCACAAATAAGTGAAACCATATGATAATTGACTTTCTCTGCTTGACTTATTTCACTTAGCATAATCTCCTCCAGTCCCATCCATGTTGATGTAAAAGTTGGGTATTCATCTTTTCTGATGGCTGAGTAATATTCCATTGTATATATGGACCACATGTTCTTTATCCATTCATCTGTTGAAGGGCATCTCAGCTCTTTCCACAGTTTGGCTATTGTGGACATTGCAGCTATGAACATTGGGGTGTATATGGCCCTTCTTTTCACTACATCTGTGTCTTTGGGATAAATACCCAAGAGTGCAATTGCTGGGTCATAGGGTAGCTCTATTTTTAATTTTTTGAGGAACCTCCACACTGTTTTCCAAACTGGCTGTACCAATTTGCATTCCCACCAACAGTGTAAGAGGGTTCCCCTTTCTCCACAACGTCTCCAACATTTGTTGTTTCTTGCCCTGTCCATTTTTGCCATTCTAACTGGTGTAAGGTGGTATCTCAATGTGGTTTTGATTTGAGTTTCCCTGATGGTTAATGATGATGAACATTTTTTTCATGTGTCTGTTAGCCATTTGTATGTCTTCTTCCGAGAAGTGTCTTTTCATGTCTTCTGCCCATTTTTTGACTTAATTATTTGTTTTTTGGGTGTTGAGTTTGAGAAGTTCTTTATAGATCTTGGATACCAGCCCTTTATCTGTAGTATCATTTACAAATATCTTCTCCCATTCTGTGGGTTGCCTCATTCTCATTGGTTTCCATGAATCGTTTAAGTTCTTCTTTGATTTCCTGGTTGATCCAAACATTCTTGAGCAGAGTAGGACCACATCTTCTTTATCCATTCATCTGTTGAAGGGCATCTCGGCTCTTTCCACAGGTTCCTCAAAAAATTAAAAGTAGAGCTACCCTATGACCCAACAATTGCACTACTGGATATTTACCAAAGACAGAGATGTAATGAAAAGAAGGGCCATATGTACCCCAATGTTCATAGCAGCAATGTCCACAATAGCCAAACTGTGGAAAGAGCCAAGATGCCCTCCCATTTTCCTTTTAAAGAGAATTTTGACTTGCTTGGTATATACATTCTTATATCCTTTAGCTTTCTGCCTCTCCCCTCCTTACCCTCTCTTTTCCCTCTTAATTATAATTCTTCTGTCAGTTGTTTTTCTTTAAATTTTTGTTCTAAAAATTAAAAAAAAATCTTTTTTCTTCAAATTGCTTCTTTCTATTGCTTCTCTTGGCTGATCTGCTGGTTTGCTAGCTGAGGGAATCTCAGCTTTTCTCAGGCCCTCACCCCACTCACTCCTTGGGAGTCTAAATGGACTCCTCAGTTCATGCAGATAGGGCTAAAGATGAGAGATTGGGAATTTGAAGAGAGTAGAGGACATGGAGGGAAAAACCACACCTCAGAGGCAGCAGTGGGAAATGCCAGGAAGTTCCTGAAACTCGAGCACGGAGCTCATCCAAGACCAACAGCAGAAAAAGTAGGAGTGAAAATGGAAAGAACCATCAAAACCCAGGAAGATGGCCTTGAGCTGCATGTGGTAAAAGGGCAGAGAAGATAATCCAGTAAAATGTGGGAAAAAACTGTAAAGAAAGACAATCAGAGAACAGAATGAGGCCAGATGAGCAGGAGTAGAGGATTGGAATGGAGTGGAGAGCTAGCTGGGGACTGATATTTAGTTAAGTCTGAAGCTCACAGTGTTGGATTCCTCAAAGTCCTGCTGTGTAAATTCTGAAAAATTCTCATAATCTGGTCTATTAAACCCTTGGCTTTCAGGCCCATGTTGCTAGAATGGGGAACATTGATTCTCCTATCTTTTAAGTTTTCCAAAGGACAACACTCAGGCCAGGGGGTCTTCCTGTCTCCCTCAGGCCCCTAGAGAATGATGGATGTTTCCACACTGTCTAGACTACAGCTGGTGGAGTTCTCCAGAAAATGGCAGACTGCCCCATATTGTCTGGACTAGTACTGGTGGAGTTCTCCAGAAAATGGCAGACTGCCCCATACTACCTAGAATAGAGCTGGTGGGGTTCTCCAGGAGGCATGGCTGACTTAGAGTCAGCAATGATAAGAACAAAATTTTGAAGGTCGTGTTTTTCTGCTAGGATATGCTCTCCCTTTTTCAACACCCCATCTTCTCCTTTCCAGGGGTCCACAGACCCACCCTCCTTCATGACTCCAAAACTCTGGACCTCCCTCTCTCTCTTCACTCAGATCAAGTGTATCTCACATTAACACCAAGCAGAAGATACTTGCTAGCTATTATCGACTTGCCAGCTGTGTCCAGCCCACCTCGTCAACAGGTAATGATAATTCACCTAAGAACTCCCTGAGCTTTAACCAAGTAAATAGGTCTAAGCAAACCCAGCCAAGAGTCAGCTGGTGAGGGAGAAGTATTTAGGCCAAATCACTTAGGCCTGACAGTGTATCAAAATTATTCTTGGAAATTCCTTAGAAAGGTAACATTTTGCAGTCCAGTTACTTCAAGTGTTTCAGCAGAAACAGTGGTCTGCTCCAATGCTAAAGAAAAGCTGATCTTCAGAGCTGAATGAATATGTTGTGTTGGTCTGAGTTTAGGATCACACTGAGCAAAAAAATGTCCCAGCCAGATAACAGTTTGAAAGTCAAGCAGTTCTGAGCCGTCTTAAGGAAACATGGATTCCCAGTTCATTCTTCATTCTTCCCAAGCTGCAGCTTGATGAATCCAATGAGGGGCAGTTATGTCTCTCTTCCTCTTTGCTGAGGACACAGGCCAGAATGTATGCAAGTTAAGATGAGCTTGAAGGACTCCTCTCCATCAATGTGAGCTACTTGGTGAGTGTGCAGTAGGGAGAAAGTGCTATGCCTTCTTCCTGAGCACCACAGGGAAAGACAGGGCTGGCTTAGCATCCGGTGGACCAATGTCTTCTCTTGGCTCTCTCCTCCATGTAAGCACACATGGTGGTGAGCGATCCTGGAGATTCAAAAAAATTCCCACTTTGTGGTTTTGAATTTTTTTTATCATCAAACTGAATTTTAGACAAACGAGAGCTTCCGAAAGTGCCTCAGTGCTTTCTAATAGGAACCCAGCCTCTAGCCTGGGCCCCCCCGCAGAGAAAGTGGGTGGGGATGGAGAATGGGGAAGCAGAGGGGAAGGTGAGAGCTGCAGCTGGGCAAACAGAGCCTGCATTGTTCCCCCCGCAGCATCGGGGCTGCAGTCTGGGACCCGTGCCTCCCTTAGAAGGCAGCCAACAAGCACATGGCGCCTCGCTGCTCTATTTACACAGGTGTCTTCCCTCCCCAGGGAAGCTGGGGCTTTGCAAACATGCGTGACCACATGCTTCCATAAGATGGATGCTCACATCTGCATGCTGCCAAGGGGAGAAACTGAGGCCCAGAGTGGGGAAGGAAGGCTTTAGGGGCCCAGCAAACCATCGATGGAAGCCGGAAGGGCAGGCAGGTGCTCTGACTCCCCACTGGCTTCTCTGGTTACTAGGCTGCCTTTGTCTTGTCAGCCCTGCTCCTGACAGGGGTAAAGCCTTTGGGCTTTTCACTTCAGATTGCAGCATTCCCATCTACCACTCCAAGCTGAAGCTGAAGATCCCTGACCATTTGAGATAGGGGCTGGGCCAGGGACCCCCAGCCACACCTGTTAGTGCAGCCCTGCCAGCAGAGTGGCAGGGGAGGAGGGGGCTCTGGAGCTTGGAAAACAGTCACATGCTTAAGAAATGTCCCCTGGCCCTACTAATACCCACCCCACTCATAGTATTCTCCTCTTCCCGACCCCAGCATGTCCTGGAAAATGAACTCCGAGGAAAGTCAAAGGAGAAACCCAGCCGTTTAATTTATTTGTCTGTCATTTTTCTTTTCTGTTTTTAGATTTTATTTATTTATTTGAGAGAGAGAAAAAGAGAGGGTGCGGGTCGAGGGGCAGAAGGAGAGGGAGAGAGAGAAGCAGACTCTGTGCTGAGTGCAGAGCCCGATGTGGGGCTCGATCTCACGACCCTGAGATCATGACCTGAGCCAAAATCAAGAGTCAGACACTTAACTGACTGAGCCACCCAGGTGCCCGTCTGTCATTTTTTTTAATTGCCCATTTTCAAACCCTCAGCTTGAAAACTCCAGATTCTTCAGCAGATGAGTTGTAAGGAAATGAAAAGGGTAAAGGGGAAACCACAGAAGAGATCAAAAAGACTCATCATATTTTTAAACATTTTTTATTTAAATTCAATTTAATTAACATATAGTGTATTATTAGTTTCAGAGGTAGAGTTTAGTGATTCATCAGTTGCATGCAATACCCAGTGCTCATTCCATCAAGTGCCCTCTTTATTGCCCATCACCCAATTACCCCATCCCCCAACCCACCTCCCCTCCAGCAACCCTCAGTTTGTTCCCTAGAGTTAAGAGTCTCGTATGGTTTGTCTTCCTCTCTGTTTTTATCTTATTTTATTTTTCCTTCCCTTCCCCTATGTTCTTCTGTTTTGTTTTTAAAATTCCACCATATGAGTGAAATCATATGGTATTTGTCTTTCTGTGATTGACTTATTTTGCTTAGCATAATACCCTCTAGTTCCATCCACATCATTGCAAATGGCAAGATTTCATTCTTTTTGATGGCCGAATAATATTTCATTGTATATATATATACCACATTTTCTTTATCCATTCATCTGTCAGACTCATCACCTTTTATAAAAGGGTTAAGATCAAACCATGGTATCTGGGAATGCTAACCTGGTGCTAACAGGATAAAAAGATGCAAAGAAGCGATTACTATAAAAGCCAGGAGAGTGGTAACTTTCAGGCATGGGAGGAGGGTTAAGACTGAGATGGGACACGTGGAGAGGGTCTATTTCTTACCTCAGTATTGGCCACAATACAGCGTACTTTGTAGTAACCCATTAGGTTATACATTTGCTTTGTGTGGTTTTCTGTACCTGTGCTTTCTTTTTTAATAAGAGGATTAAAATAATATCAGTTTCCTAGAGGCTGGGCAGCTGGGTCTTTTGGGATGTGAATCCCTGTCATGCGCCTCTTCCCAGTTGACATAACCATGTCATTGTAGTAGCTCTTGTGAGGGCACCAGTCTCTCGACTGGACTTTGGTGGGGGGTAACCCTTTGAGGAGGGGTACAGTGGCATGGCAGAACAGAGAGGAAGCAAGGCTATCCCCCATCCCTTTGAACTGGAAAATGACTCCAGTGAGTTTTCTTCTTCTTTGTCTGAAGTGAATGGAAAGCCTTCAGAGCATTCTCTGCAGGTAGCTGACAGGTAACTTATCTGCATGAGGGAGCTCATGATCTTCTTCACCAGATCAAGGCTGGTGCCTGCCTTCCTCTCATGAATCCCTCTGGGGCTGTCTCTACCATTAGACAGAGACATGCACTCCTTCTGTCTCTCGAGGGACTAAGATAGTCACGGGGACTGCCTGAGATGCAACTCTGACTAACACAAATTCTAGGAACTAAGTCTTCCAAGTAAATGATCTGTTGGTCCTAGCAAGGCCATCAGAGACACTCAAATATTATCCAGTGTCTCCAAGTGCGTGCGTACAATTGTTGCACGACTGTTTAGAATAAGACAGCAGGTTGCTAGGCAATGCAATTCCAGAAAGGAGAGTGTGAAGAAAAAATAAATAAATAAACAGATGACAGGGAGGAGATCCAATGCCTGCTAGAATAAGAGCGTTTGTGTCCAGTTTATTTTGGTTTGATGGGAGTGTCACAGGGACGTCAGGGCTCGCTCAGATCCGGCATGAGTTTCCAATCTTGCCTTCCAACTCCTCACCCTCTGTGTTATGTGGTGGGGAAAGCTGAGATGAAATATGGCCCTCTGGAGGGCCATGCCTTTGTGAAAGGCTATTACAGCTGTAGCAAAACTTTTGTAATCTGCACCGTATCCCATTACATCTCCAGGCTCCTTGGGTCCCTTCCCAGCCTCAAGGAAAATACACACACCCTTTCTCTCTTTCTTTCCTTCTTTCTCTTTTACTCTCTCCATAGTTTCCACTCTCTGAAAGGTCAATCACAGTTGTTCTTTTCACATAGGTTTTTCTCCAACCTTTGAGGCAAACTGGCTTGACATATATAGAAAGGCTGGGGTTACTCTGTGCTTTAGGACTTGTTGGATCATTGAGGGAGATGCACAGAGCACATTTTGCAGAGGTCATTGTAGTGGGTCATAATGAGGCTTCTCTGAGCCTTCTTGTCCTTGGATGATGGCTTGTTGCCTGCTGCCTCTCCTAACAATGATGAAATTTAGCCCTCACTGAGCTCAGGAGTTGTCTCTCACCCTCTCCCCCCGGAATATCTTCACAGTTACTTTTGCAGGGACCAGTCAGTTTTGTGGTGAAGGAAATGAGTTAGAATCAGACCACCTGGATTCTTGTCTGAACTCCACTACCTCCTAACTGTGCGACTTTAACAAATGTATTTAATGTCTCAATTTCCTCATCTGCAAAATGGATATACTGCTATTTACCTTATAATGTGAGGTTCAAAGAGATGACCTACGTCAAGTGCTGTAGACAGTGCTTGGCATGGCAGACACACCCAACAGGACTTCCTTCCCTTTTATTGCAGTATGTTCTGAATTCTTTGGTGACATGGCAGGCATTAGGAGGTAGAGCCTTCTTCTCCACATACTCAGGGAAACAAGGCTGGGCTCAGGGATGTAGTTGGAGAATAATGGAAGTGAGTTCTGATTTGAGGAGTGTGGAAAAGTGGGAAGAGAAAGGAAGGACACAAAAGGTTCTTACAGTAGTTAGGATCTGAGGCTGATCTAGTCATGAGGGGCCCAAGCGTCCCCTGTTTGTGTCAAGAAGAGACAGAATTGGTCAGATAGAACTGATGATTCCAAAAATTTGTATTTGCCACCATCCATTATCCTGAGATATTCAAAATGTTTGGCATGGAAGCTCCATGACACAAAAGTCAAGGTCGCAAATCCATGAAGATCTGAGTTCAACCTGCTCCGTTGCACAGGAGGTACCTGTGCAAACAGGGCTCACTTCTCAAACTTTCTGGGTCATAGTTGAATCATTTATAGAAGGTGAATTGTGGCTAGCTCATGGGGTTGTTATGAGAATTAAATAGAATAATGTGCCCCAAATTGTCCAGTGGAGCACCTAGTCCATAGTAGCACTGAACATGCCTGTTTAGTGAATGTTGGAAAGAACGAATGGTAAGCTTTCCATGGATGATATCATGTTTCACTTTTGAATTGATTTTCCTTTTCTTTGCTTCTCCTCTTTCCTTTCTTCTCATTTCCTTCTTTTCCCCTTCCTTACATTTTTAATTCCCAGGATTGTCCTTCCTGTATAATGTCAGCTTTTTGTCTATCTTTACCTCACTCCTTAATCAGTATCCCCAGCCATGGAGAGCCATAAGAGGTCCTTACACTTGGTCCATCTGTATAGAAAACATCATTATAAATGGATGATGATGAAGAGGCTGCCCTGCCCCACACATGCCTCTCTGGACAGATTTCTAAGGGCAGCTCTGACTCTTGGTACAATTTCTTTTCTTTTTAAAAAATATTTTATTTAATAATTTGAGAGAGAGAGAGAGAAAGAGAGTACAAGCTGAGGGGAGAGGGAGAGGGAGAAGCAGACTCCCTACTAAGCAAGGAGCCAGACATGGGGCTCGATCCCAGGACCCTGAGATCATGACCTGAGCCTAAGGCAGAGGCATAACCATCTGAGCCACCCAGGTGCCCCTCTTGGTACAATTTCTTAACTTTTTTGCTAGTTATTGGCTGTGATGCTCATATGATAGAAGGTGGAGGGAGAATGTGGTGAAGAAAAAGAGCCAGGAGAAGAAAAAAAATAGATTTACCCATTTGAGGCCATGTGGCACTTTAGAGAAAGAACAGAATTAACCACAGAGTAACACCACATAATTCTTTGATGGTAGCCAGGTCTCCATCCACCAAATCATACTTGTTTGCCAACCTAAAGATGGAGGAGGTACCTGAGGGAAATAGAGGAAAGTAGGACATAATGTCCTATTGTACAATGTCAGAGAGATCATGGGAGGGAGGGATAATGTCAGTCTTGTGCCATGGGATGCAACAAGGGAAAGGCTCTGTGCATCCAGGAAACATTCCCTAGAGGGTAACCTATCATCTGCTCTTATCGATCAATGTTAATGGAGTCAGGCTGGTAGAGGGTAGGACATAATGCACGGATGTTTCATAAAGCCCTTTCTTTTGGATTTGCAATGAAATCTTTTGTGTGTGTGTGTGTGTGTGTGAAGACCACAAATATACACTACTCATCATATTTAATTGCAGCTCAAATAAAAATTTGAGGGTTGAGGAACCTCCAACGCAGATGGATTACTTCATGGCCATAAGATAGAGGGCTGGGAGAGCCTTACCAAGGTCATTTCCTCATTTTCCTATTTTCAGGAAGTATCGTACAAATATGAGGCTAGAGCACCCATTGCTATGATTTCTAGAGAAGACAATGATTGGTCTTCAAACCAAATTTTGATTCCTCTGAAAAGTTATCAGGGCAATCACTGCATAATGTGCAACAAAACAGAGGTACTGTATCACCCACCATAGCAGGTGGTTCTTCATTTTATTCTACATTCAGGGCTAAATCTTTCAGGCAGAACCATGGAAGTAACAAAGGGAAGTAATCTTCTACTCTGACATTTTCTAACCTCTCTGGTAGCATTCCCATTCCACAGCTTGTTTGCAAGATATAATCAGTATCTCTCTCTCTTACACACACACACGCTCACACACACACATATACACACACTCACTCGTCATGCTCAGCTAAAACTGATTATCAACTGATTATTGAGGTTTGGGAAATTTGGGGGAATAAATACATACAGTTGTGAAATAACATCCAAATTCTTATTTTCTTATTGATCCTCTGATGAAAGTGAAGCCCCTCATCCATGCTGCTGAGCTTCAGAAGCACACTTTCTAAACTGCCTGACTTCTCTATGTTTTCATCAGTCTTTCTTCCTTTGTTAGGCCTAGGTTGATCTCTTTTCCAAGACCCTACACCTTCACCAATTTTGGATTTTGGATAAATGTTTATTCTTTTAATTTGTCTCAGAATCCACTTTTTTGGCTCTCAGTTGAGCCAGTACTATTTTGGGCTGTTGCCTAGGATGCACCTGGTATACTTCTGGGTTCAGTCCTAGGAAATCTTGGATATATTAACTCTTTCCTTGCCCTCAACAGCAAAGATGGGTTAAGAAGGCACAACGTTGGGTTGGTTATGCCCTCTGCCTTTTTTCTGCCTTTGGCTCTCCCATCATATTTTCCTCAACCCTGTCTTCCTGGACTGACCACTTTGGAAACTCAGAGCCTACACTCTCTTCCCCTTGAACTTCCCATTTATTACCATTTCTAGGGGTTCTCAGTCTCTCATGATTCCCTAGATGCTGAATCTCTACCCTCCCATACCTTTGTCCAGCTATAAATATTCACCTTCTGGATTAAGTATTCTGGATATTGTCACATATCTTTACTGCCCCTCCTTCGTGATCACATAACATACAGCTGCTTTTTCAGATCAGCTTCCCGCTGGCCTTCATTACATAGAAAAGTTTTTAGTGCTTCACATTTTGTTTTGGATGCAGGCCAGTCTGGCCCCTTGTCAGGAGCCTCTCCCCAGGATCTCTCCTACACCAACAATTCCATTTTGAGGAGCAGCCTGTTTCATCACCATAAACTCACATTCCCATCATCATTATCATCACAACAACCACAACAGCGATAATGATGTTAATAATGATACCAGCTAATATTTGAGTACTAACTATGTGTCCAACACTGTGCTGAGGGCTTTCTCTTACTATCTCATTTATCCTTCACAATGACTCTAGGAGGCAGGCACTATTATGAAGAAGGAAAATGAAGCTAACAAACATCAAGTGAGCTGCTTAGGGTTGCCCAGCAAGTGGGAGAGCCTGGATATGAACACAGGCAGTTGTTCTCAGCCACATTCTTTACTGCCAGGCAGGGACCCCCAGAGCACAAAAGTCCTCTCACACCTGGACATAGGGCAAGTAGCCAGGGATGTGGTGAAGAACCAGGGGCAGCTAATGTTGGAAATGTTTATGGATTATTCATTAGTCTTTAAGGAAAAGCTAAGGAGACACAGGATACAGATAGCAGGGTGGCAGAGAAGACCAATCAAACTCGACACCAATCACTTTCTCTCCTGGGTCATTTGGCTTCTACTTGACCTTGGTGCTTGATGGAGTTTCTGTCATCATCACAGCTGTCTTCTACCCTGAAGTACAAAGTCACCATTAGCAATCCAGCAGGCTGTGGTTAAGTTGGCTGCCCTCTTTAAGCAAGGGGCTATGCAAGAAGTGAAGGATTCTTTCCACAGCAGCAGCTTGGGAGTAAATGGTGAGAAGCTTCCTTTGGAACACATTTGATGTGCATAAGGTGGAAAGGAAGCTTTCATTTAGTGGGGTTGGTTTGCAGGCTGAGCTAAGGGGCTGTGGTCAGAGGCTCTGACCCTGTGTGTGGTCATTCAGCTTTGCTCTGTTCTGTGGTCACAGCCCATGCACTAAGTCCTGGCCAGATGTCTTGTGATGCATATGGCACAGTATCATGGTCTCTGTGGGGATGCAGGAACAAGGTGTGGATAAGTCGGTTCACTTCCTAGTTCTTGATCAGAAGAACAGCTCAGAACACACATCCGGAAGGCAGTGGAATAATGTATAAATGAAACAGAGCAGCATCATTGTCCTGTAGGATATTTCAATTCAGGAGCACATTTCCCTGAAGAATGTCATCAAGGTATCAGTAGACCCTAAATATGGTTGGCTCTTCATTACAGAGAAAGTGGAATTGAGGTCCATGTAGATCAAATGACTAAGCTGTGCAGTAAATACGAGACTTTTGAATTTCTTGTATTTAGGCAGAACTCCATCTATTCCACAACAAATTCACGGACAGATGTCATTCTTATGCCGAATTATCTTTAAATGTTTGTCAAAAACCATCTGACCATGAATGTGGGGTCTGTTTCTGGACTCAATATCCCATTGATCTACTTGTCTATCTAGGCACCAATGCTTTGTTCCCTTTATTATTGTGGATTTATAATAAAGCTTAAAATAAGGTAGAAGTCTTCCAGCTTTGTTTTTTGCTAAGTTGTTTTGACTCTTCTAAGTCCTTTGTATTTACATATGAAATTTAGAATCAACTTGTCAGTTTCTACAAAAAAGCCTGCTTTAGTTTTGACTGTGAGGATATTGAGTCCATAGATCACTTTGGATTTGATTCATTTGTCTGGGCTTTTGACTGGTTTTTATACTATGGGTTAGTGTCCTGGGATGGAGCTTCAGACTCTGTAGCACAAACACAGAGCTATTCAGGACAATTGCTTTCTATGCTGATTTGAAGTTAAGAGGAGTAAGTATTTGCATTGACTCTAAGCCACCTGAAAGCAGAGTTACTAGGGCTTTGCCGATAATAAGATCATTTACATGAAGGGGACCTTGGACTATTATGAGCATCCCACATAAGCCATATTTGTAAAATGTTTAATTCCCACAAGAAGCCCATGAGGTGGGCATTAATTACCTGCTCTACTTCACAAATGGGGAAACTAATGTATGAAACATCAAGTAGTTAGGTGAGGTCATATAAGAAATTAAGTGGTAAACCCAGGCTGGTTTAATTGTACCATGATATTTCCTTACCTCAACCATCTTTGGACTGTGTCCAGAATGCCCCAGGAGCCTGCAGTACCTTGGGGCCCATGAGAGTGTGTAAATGTTGGGTGGGGGACAAGGGGAATGGGCTGGTTCTCTGTGCTTCAGGCTCTGCTTCAAGATTTCCTTTGACCTGTCTTATGAATTGGGGTTTTGCTTAAAAACATAAAAACAGAAACAACAACAACAACAAAATAGTGGTACCATTCAAGTAAGTCTGAAAATCACTTCATGCTGCCTTTCAAAATGAGGATTCCTCTCCTTTCCTCACAGGTGAAGTTCCCAGAAGGTTTGGGGTAGTGGTGAACCATGTTAAAGCTGTCCGGGGTCCAGGACAGCCTGCTGGGACTGTTTTTCTATCAAAGTTCCAATTGGGGTTCTTCAGCCTGGGGGACCTGTTGTCTGATCGGCTCACGGGGTCACTCATGAACCTGAAAGTTGCTGCTCCCCCACTCCAGTGGCTGTTCTGACAGCCCGATTCCAGCCCAGGCCCACGAACATTGCTGTGGGTAAGACTGTTCTTCTCAGTGTCCACTGAAGCTCTGGACTGTTCCAGCCCTCACGCCTCCTGAGCTTTGGTGACCTTCTTGCTTTTCACAGGCTGCTAGGTCTCCTCCTTTCTCCGTTCTTCATCAGCCTCACCCTTGGCAGCCACCCCAAGAAGTTCAGCCTTTTTCATCTTCTCTCTCTCAGAAACTGGAAAGGTTTTTTTTTTTTTTCTTTCTTTCTGAATTCCTGATGTGCTTGTCTTTGCCAAAACCCCAAATCCCAGATCTGCCATGTGCCAACAAGTGCCGGGAGAGGTTGTTTGGATGAATTCAGAAATGACCTTGAACCTTTGCTCAACACTCAGATGACAGGTTCTCTCCTTCCCAACCACACCCCAACACACATGCTTCTTGTCGGATAAGGAAATGTTTTATTGCTTTTTTTTCCTTTTTACTTTCTCTACCACCCCTCCTCATGAACACTTCCCACTTATCCTGTTCCTATAGCCTCTCTTCTGGAAAATTAATCAGAAAGCTAAAACCCCAGGACAGAAAGGGGCCTTGGGAGGGCATTTCATCTGGATTTTCACTTCTAGGTAGCAGCCACACTTGCCTGGGTGAGGGACTTTTTCTTCTGTCTTTAGACATTTGTCTGTTCCCACACCTTCTCACTTAGGCATCTCTCGGTTTTGCTCCTTGGGTCTAATTTCATTTTTTAAAAGTGGTTCCTTTCTTCCATTCAGGGTTGTTTCACAGGGATCTACACAATGTATATAAGGCATATTCATGACCTGGCCCAAAATTTTGAGCTTTTTTCAAGCCGATGTATGTCTCCAAACCCTTTTCCTGGGTCAACCACAATTTCTGGGGAGTCAGATACGCTCATGGGCTTCCATGGGTAAAGACTGGATGCTGTCTGTGGTGGTCCAGCTGTGTATATAGTTGACTGACCTGGAGGAATTTTTGGCTATGATCAGAGGCCAAGAGTAAATGTAACAAGTCGATGATGGTGCCTACCCAGATGCAAAATGCTTTCCAGGCTTGTAACGAATACCCTGGGGATTCAGTTCTAAGTCCAGCTGTTATGGAACAATATGATTTATATTGATTGTTGGATTGACTGATTTTGGCTTCAAGAGTACAGTTTGGCTGTGTGCAGTAGCCAGTTGAGTAACTCTCTGCTGTGCTGAAGACAGAGTTCCCAGGGCACAGGCATATGAAATTCCACACTCTCCTTTTCCAGGGACTGAAATGGACAGAAGGGTCAACCCCTCTGTTTTCCTTGATGAGTATATTTTTGAAAATGCTTCTTCTTCTTTCCTTTCATTTATCATTTTCCACCCTATACATCTACCTTTCCCCTCATTCCCCTGTCCCCCAACTGCTCTTCGTCCACATTTAAGAAAGGATTTCACAGCCTCAGTCCTCTAAAGAACAGGGGGCCTCTCCATGACCCCAACAGAGCTCTGCAAGAACATGCCTTCCCACCTGTGGTCTGTCTTTTCTGTCATCTGCTGCAAGATGGGGACCATCCTGTAAGGCACACCACACCACAGACTCCTCAGGAGTTAGCCCAAGCTTGAGGTGGGGAGGGGAATGGGTGCACCGGGGGTGTCCAGTGATTTGTCATTGTTTCAGGAAAATGGGCTGGGAAGTTGGAGTCTTTGCAGAATTACCCTCACCACACGTGGGGGAAAGAAGTGGCACAAAATCACCCCACAGGGAGGGATCCTGGCCCTGGGTAAGAGAAAAGGGAGTGAAGTGGGGCAGGGAGGGGGGGCTTTAAAGAGGTGGAAGGAAAATCTGGAGAAGTTCAGACAATGCTTTCATGTCCGATGTTACCCTCCAATAAAGGAAGGTCTCGTGAACAAAGGAAGGGCCCAGTCAACATTAGACAACATAAATACCTGACAGATGAAATTGTTTCTCTGGTGCTATCGCAACCTGCAGATGGAGAAACATCTCAAGGAGGGGAGAATTGGAGTAATTACCCAGAGACAGCATCCTGTGGCTTGATGACCCAGAGCAGGCACTTCTTTCCCTCTTCCCTTGAAGCCCCAGGGCCAGAGGCCTGGCCTCTGGTAAGTGAGGCCTGGGGGCAGACAAGCAGGCTTGGAAGAGAGAGGTCCTTTCCGGGGGATGAATGTGTTAGCTCCATGGCCCAGACGTTGTGGACGTGAGGCTGGAGTCAAGGGCGTGTTTCCTTCTTGGGCTGTCACTTTCCTGTGTGAATGCTTTTCCTCATTTGTGCAGCCCGTTTCCCCTCAACCTCTGCTGGATGTGGATAGGAAGCTGGCAAGGACTCAACAAAGTTTCGCTTTCTGTTTCTCAAGGCCGGACACACACTCTACAGCTTCCCACGCTGTGCTCAGGTGCCTTGGAAACTCACACAGGTGACCTGCTGTCTGTAGGTGCTGTGCGCGGAGGACGGGATCCCACAGAACATTCCTTCTAGAGTGACAGTGCCTGTCATTCTTGTGCCTGACCTCACTTCGACCCCAGTAAGAATAGAGGTCTTTGCCATTAGGGGTGCCCCCCTCCTCCCAAAGTTCTGGCAGTAATTTTACCCTGAAGGGCAACATTTGAAGGTTTTGTGCCATGTTCTTGACCTGTACCTCTGAGGATCTTGAGGGGGAGTGTGGGTCTGCTTTACCAGGGTAAAAACCCAGGAAATATCTGTTGAATTGAATTCCTCCTGTGCTGGATGGGTGTTTTATTCCTGCTGGAGGCTCACGCTGCTAAGACCCAGATGGTGTTGTAGACTAAAGAGATTTCGAGAGAAGGTCTCCAGCACTTTCATTATACATACAGGAAACCAGGTGCCTAGAAGGCTGAAGCGACTCGCTGGCAGCCTACACTCAATGGCTCAAGTGGAATTAGCACTGGGGGCTTCCCTCTCTTCACTGCCCTGTGGCATGAAGCCCCCTCATCCTCACAGCACGAGATGGAGAGTCAGGCTATTAAAAAATGATCCCCAGCAGGTCAAATTTCAATCAGACTCTTCCCACTCCTGCTTTCTTCAGTGTCAACCAGTCACTCCAGGGAAGACTGAAAAACCTGGGGAAGTAGGAGCGCCATTCTCGCCTGGACAGGGGACCCTTTTGATGTGGGGTCTGCCTGTTGTCACTTCTTGGTTGGGATTTTGAGTCCAGCACACCCAGCCAGCTACTGTAGAGTTCACAATAACTCATCACCTGAGTTCCCTTTGCTTTACAGCCTGTATGAATTACCTGGGTGGCCCTCCACTTGTGAGTGGTTCCTTCCAGGCCAAGGCAGGGGGGAGGGGGAGTGCCCAGTGTCCCCCAAGCTTCAGTGCCCATCTGGACCGCAGGCCTCTCTGGGGCCCCAACCTGGTTGTGTGCTGCCTTTTCTACTGATTTGATCCAGTGGCACAGTCAGGTTCAAGACTCAACTGTTTTCTCAGGGAGCTTTTTGGGGAGAAGTAAGGCTTCAGGTGATGACTGCTCTCCTCTCAGACACCAGAACAGTGGTTCTCACACTCAAGTATGCATCCAAGTCCCTGGGGATCCATCTCAATAAAAAGTGCTAAGCCCTACCCCTCAGACAGCACGATTCAGTAAGTCTGGGCTACACCCAGGAATCTGCATTTTAAGAGACTGCAGATGATTTCAGTGGAGTTGAATCATGGAGGACTTTGAGACACTCTATACACTGTCCCTTGAACTCTGCCTGCAGAAGCAGCCAAACACAGCTCTTCTGTGCTTTGAGCACTTGGCACTCAGCAGTAGCTCCTGAGCTGGGACTTCATGGAAACCTCAACAGACCTGTATACCCTGAGCAAGCTTGCTTTCTCTGGAGAAGCAAGAATTGTGGTGCACTTGCAAAAGCATGGTCCTGGAGCCACACTGAATTTGAATTTGAATCCAGGCTCTGCCACTTAACAAGCTGAGTGATCTGGGGCAAGGTTCTAAACCTCTCTGTGCTTCAGCTTCTTCATCTGTAAAATGGGGATACTAACACTATCTACCCCAAAGTGTTATTTTGAGAATTAACTGAGTTAATATTTACAGAATGTCTTCCCACCAACAAGGCAGGAGGGTTCCCTCTTCTCCACAACCTCGCCAACACTTGTTTCCTTTCTTGTTAATTTTGGCCATTCTAACTGGTGTAAGTTAGTATCTCAATGTGCTTTTGAATTGTATTTCCCAGTTGGCTAGTGATGTTGAACATTTTTTCATGTGTCTGTTAGCCATTTGTAAGTCTTCTTTGGAGAAGTGTCTGTTCATGTCTTCTGCCCATTTCTTGACTGGATTATTTGTTTTTTGGGTGTTGAGTTTGGTAAGTTATAGATTTTGGATATCAGCTCTTTATCTGTAATGTTATTTGCAAATATCTTCTCCCATTCCATGGATTGCCTCTTAGTTTTGTTGACTGTTTCCTTTGTTGTGCAGAAGCTTTTTATCTTGATGAAGTCCCAAAAGTTCATTTTTGCTTTTGTTTCCCTTGCCTTTAGAGACGTGTCTTGAAAGAAGTTGCTGTGTCCAATGTCAAAGAGGTTACTAATTATGTTCTCCTCTAGAATTTTGATGGATTCCTGTCTCACATTGAGGTCTTTCATCCACTTTGAATTTATCTTTGTGTATGGTGTAAGAGAATGGTCTAGTTTCATTCTTCTGCATATGGCTGGCTGTCCAGTTTTCCCAGCATCATTTATTGAAGAGACTGTCTTTTTTCCAATGGATGTTCTTTCCTGTTTTGCCAAAGATTAGTTGACCATAGAGTTGAGGGTCCATTCCTGGGGTCTTTATTTTGTTCCATTGATCTGTGTATCTGTTTTTGTGCCAATAACATAATGTTTTGATGACTATGGCTTTGTAATACAACGTGAAGTCAGCATTGTGATGCCCCCAGCTTTAGTTTTCTTTTTCAACATTCCCCTGGCTATTCGGGGTCTCTTCTGGTTCCATACAAATTTTAGGATTGTTTTTTCCAGCTCTGTGAAAAATGTCAATGGTATTTTGATAGGGATTGCATTGAAATGGTAAATTGCTCTGGGAAGC
Source organism: Leptonychotes weddellii (assembly GCF_054177405.1). Classification (NCBI taxonomy): domain Eukaryota; kingdom Metazoa; phylum Chordata; class Mammalia; order Carnivora; family Phocidae; genus Leptonychotes; species Leptonychotes weddellii. Next base: position 18,310,151 of record NC_138371.1, on the reverse strand, counting down.
ATAGACATTTTAACAAGGTTGTGGAGAAGGGGAACCTTCTTGCACTATTTGTGGGAACGCAAGCTGGTGCAGCCACTCTGGAAAACAGTATGGAAGTTCCTCAAGATGTTAAAAGTAGAACTACCCTATGACCCAGTGATTGCACTACTAGATATTTACCCCAAAGATACAGTTGTAGTAAAAAGAAGGGGCACATGCACCCCAATGTTCATAGCAGCAATATCTGCAATAGTCAAACCATGGAAAGATCTGAGATGCCCTTGAACAGATGAATGGATAAAAAAGATGTGGTACATATATACAATGGAATATTACTCAGCCATCCGAAAGGATGAACACCCACCATTTGCATCGTCATGGATGGAACTGGAGGGGATTATGCTAAGGGAAATAAGTCAATCAGAGAAAGACAATTATCATATGGTTTCATTCATATGTAGAACATAAGGAATAGAACAGAGGGGAAGGGAGAGAATTCTGAATGGGAAGAAATCAGAGAGGGGGAAAAACCATGAGAGACTCTGGACTCTGGGAAACAAACTGAGGCTTACAGAAGGGAGGGGGGGGGAATGGGGTGACCGGGTGATGGATATTAAGGAGGGTACGTGTTGGGATGAGCACTGGGTGTTATATGCAACTAATGAATCTTTGAACACTACAACAAGGACTTATGATGTACTATATGTTGGCTAACTGAACATAATGAAAAAAATATATTTACAGAATGCCTAGAACAATGCCTTTCAATTTTAAGTCCTATGTTAAGGTTTGATAAGTCAAATAAATACCTCTAAAATCCCATGCTTTTAAAACATGTAGTATAGTGATTATACTGTTATATTATAGGCTATTGAAGTCAAGAGAGGAAGTGACTTGCTGAAGTCCACAGAGCTGTCAGCATGGCCAGCACTAAATATGGCTCTTTTCACTCCCAGGTAAATCATCTTTCTTTTCTCCAAACTGCCCATCTAATCCTTCTTTCTCCTTGTTATAATGAATAGCATTTCTTGTATAGCTGCCTGCATTGATAGCCAACAATGCAACATTCTCCTTCTGGAAACCCTATATAGATTGGAAGACAACTAGTAACTTACTTTCCATTCTCCCTCCACCTCTACCCCAATTAGCAACTATCTCAAGTAAGTGCTGCCCCAACCCCAGTTTGATCATTTCATTCTTTCCCTGGGGTCAATGCAGGGAGGCCAGGTAAAGGCTTGTGAGGTGGGGAGAGGCACGGCACATCAGTGGGCAGTGGGATTTGGAGTATGGGTCCCCTGCTCTTGGCACCTGCTGCATTTTATCCCCACCTGCTGCACCATTAACCTACTACCTTGTATGAATTTAGAAGAGTCCCCAAGCACCTATGAGAACGTATAGCTTTTCCAGGTTACATTGTGGGGATCATGAAGATACACAATATCCATGTCTGGAAGTCATTTGACAACTTACTTCCTCAATCACTTGCTTCTTAATACTTACTCAAGCAACATATGTCAGAATGAGCTGGTGCTTTGGGCGAGAGAACTGAATAGTCTTCTAAGGAGGGAAGCAGGTGAGTTCATTCTCATCCTATTTCGTACTTGACTCTCTTCCTTGTCCACCACTCCTGGTTTTGCTGCTGTGCTTGGACTAATCTGGGATGGAAAGCATTGACTTGAAGACAATAGAAGACATAAAATAAATTAGGCAGCTTCTGTCCACCTTCCTTCCCCAAACATTGTCCTCTGAATCATCTACCATTCTTCTGGTTCCTTTTTCAACTTTTTTATTTAACAAATAAGGTTCTACTATGCCAACCTTTCTTTTTGGTGTATTCCCTCTCACTCTCCCATTCTACTGAAAAGCCTTTCTTAAAGAACCACTGGCATGGAGTAGACTGCCAAGGGTTCTAAATGAGCCAGACTAATCTGGTCCTAGACCTTCTGAGGTTTATCTCAATAGGCAGTCTAAATGTGGATGAATGTAAAGGGAATGTGCAAATAATAGACTTTTAAAATATCAAACCACAAATTCTACAAGATTGGAAAGTTTCAGTATACATAGAAGACTTAAGTCAAAATGACACGATGTCAACATTTGATAAGTGATATTATTTCTCTGGCAGAATATATACTTGCTAATGTTGAAATGAGCCTAGAGTAGAGAATTGGGGTAATTGTCCAGACAGTGAGATCAAAGCAGGATGTGTTTAAGCAATCACCCACATCTCCAAAGTCTTAAACCCAAGAGCATTGGTAGGGACCATTCTAGAGTCTTAACTATGAAAACAACTTTTGAAATTAAGATTCAAAAGATAAGGTCAACAACAGGTGTTCTTTGCTTTCTGTAGTAGGTATGTTCTTTAAGAGTTGAATGTCAGTATTTTTTTTCCCATTAATCTAATCACAGTCTAAATATAAGAGGGAGGCTGGGTATTAAAAGAAACCATGTAGATGATCACATTGCAAAGTCCTTTTATAGTTTTATTTTATTTTTTAAGATTTATTTATTTCTTATTTGAGAGAGAGCGAGAGAGAGAGGGAGAGAGACAGAGCATGAGCTGGAGGGGCAAAGGGAGAGGGAGAGAGAATCTCCAGCAGACACTGCAGTGAGTGTGGAGCCCAATATGGGGCTCAATTCCACGACCCTGAGATCATGACTTGAGCCGAAACCAAGAGTCAGAGGCTTAACTGGCTGTGCCATCCAAGCGTCCCCTGGAAAAATTTTACAGTTTTAAAAAACACTTTTCTTTTCAGAAATCACATTTTCTTAGACTATAATTTCTTAGAAGTAGGGACATATCAAGTTGATGTATATTGCCTACAGATAAACGATGGGTTAGTCACAGAGGGATGGCACTTTGGGACTTTTGTATCTATTTTTTTATAGCTTTCTCTGGAAGCAGAGAGATGGCTGATCTTTTACTTCTCCCTTCCCAGGCTGTGCAACCTTCATCTCTTTTTTTTTAAGTAGTACCCATCCCTAACCCCACCACAAAGCAACTGATCATTCTTTCTTACTCTTCAGACCTTTCCCTAAGCACTAATGTCTTTGTCCTAGAATATGCTGGTGCTTTGGGCTACAGAACTGAATAGTCTCCTCAGGATGGAGGCAGGCGGTCAAATGATTCAGAAATCACAGGACTCTGTCTAAGGCTGTCCAAAATGATAGCACTAGTCACATGTAGTTACTGAGTACTTGAAATGTGGTGAATGAAACCGAGGAATGAATTTTTAATTTAAATTTTAATTAAAAAACTGACATGCATTTCAGTTATTGGAGAAATTTTATGTATATTTGAAACAACTTGCTCATGTTTCAACTGTAAGTTTTATGGAGTTCTACATATAACTCAAGTATTTCTAAAAAGATTTTAGCTTTTGAATTGAGATATAATCTGAGTATAAAATACATATCAAGTTTTGAAGATTAGTAGGAAAAAGAAATGTAAAATATTTGATTAATAATCTCTTTATTGGTTACATGCTGAAATGATAATATTTTGGATATATCGAGTGAAATAAGATATGTTATTAAAATTAATTTCACCTATTTCTTTTTACTTTTTTGTGGCTATTAGGATATTGAAAATTATAAATGTGGCTCATATTATGTTTCTATTGAGCAAAACTGATCTGTGCTCAACGAGGAGTCTGCTTGAGATTCTCTCTGTCCTTCTCCCTTTGCCCCTCCCCCTGCTTGCACTCTCTCTATCTTCTCTAAAATAAATAAATAAATAAATCTTCAAAAAAATTATCATTACCTATTTTTCTTTTGAATCTATAGTGATGTATTTTGGTGTCTGGTGTGAAGTAAAAAGCTACATTCCTTTTCTCTGTATAATCAATTATTTCTCACACTGTTTACTAAATAAACTATCCTATTCCTTCCAGTTTCCACACCCATTTAATCTAGTCCATAGTTGACATCATCAGAGAAAACTTCTCATCAGAAAATTTGAACAGCACAATTATACTGTGTCAATCCAGCTTAAATTATGTATGGTTGTTAGGGTGGGTAGAAGTTATGATGAAATTGGGTAGGAGTAAAATGAATTATCATTGATATACCTAATGCCAAACATTTAGGTACAAACTGAAGAATTTAGTTAAATTATGGAAGATGTCCTATATTCCATTGGAAATTTAGTTGAGACCCACTTAGTTGACTGGGTTTCCTTTATAAACATTTACCTTAGAAACTCTAGGATCTAGAGCAGGGTACACAGAGGAAGTAAGTAAGACATCATCTTGGGGATGGAGAGGACTTTTCCATGGTGACCAGATGTTTATCACTGCATGGGCAGATGGCCCAGGGAGTCTGGTTGTGGTTTAGGTTATTTTTTCCTGATGCAGATGAAGTTGCTTTTCTTCTGGGTGGGCAGTGTGGGGACCAAGTCATTTCAGTGGGTGCACAACGTCCAACAATGGGAGGGAAACCATTCTGTTGGCTCATGGGGTCAGCCACCCTCTTTACAGAGCAGGATGCCAGCCGCTGCTGTGACTGAAGTCAAAGTCCTATTTAGGGCCACATGCTAACTGTGCAGCATGACAGGCCTTCCTGAACTGTTCCTTCTCAAGGAGGGCTCAGAATGACATCTGGTCATGGAAAAAGAACTTCAAGTCATCCGGGTTCATCTTGTCTGAACCACTGAGGGTGTACCCTGTGTTCTTTTGAGGTTAGAATTTGCTTTAATTAAGGAAATAAATGAAATTCAACACACCCTGCTCATGCCACACATGTTCTGAGGGGCTCCAGGAAAACCCCAATGCTGTTAGGACAAAGAGTCAGCAGAGACTTCTCGGATGACTTGGTTAGTGTCAATTGGCCACCCTGCTGTTTCCTTCCCTGAGAACATCTACCCTTTTTCAGAGACTGTAAATTTTATGCTTAACATGCTCAAGTGTGTCCATATCACTCCTGAGTCCAGTTTGTGTGATGTAACCTCCCTGCTGAGGGGAACAGGAAACTAGGGATATGGGAATCGGGGGGTGGTGGTGAAAGGACTCTAGACCACCAAGTTTCTAGTTCAGAAAATGCATATGACTTAGCCTGCTCTGTGCCTATGTCCCCCACTTGCCTCCACCCTCGCATTTGTCAGTGTCCCTCCCTTCCCTTAAGAGAGTTCAAAACTCTTCCCAAGTTAACACCAAACCAGAGAATGTTCCATTTGTCTTTCTCATGCTCACACCCTGCCTAACCCAACATTGTATGTGAAAATCCAGAGGAATTGTGTCTACTTTGCATAACGTCTTATACTTTTATTGTTTTTCTCTGCATAAGCTCCTTGGCTATAGGGTTGACATAAAACCACCATATTCAAACACACTTCACAGTGCTCAGCTCTGCTGATCTTATAAATATACATATTTTTGGAAATGCCTTAATTAAAACAAAAATAGAAAAGAGGCCCATCTGTGTGAGTAAGTTTAGTTGCACACTCATGTAAACTCAGAAAGATGATTTGGAAGACTTTCTCAAGTCCTGATATTATCAGGATGAAGGAAGCTCTGACACATTTGATGGTGAGGTTTGGAAGTGTTGGAAGGAGCTAAGGCTCTCCTGAGGAGGCCTCCATCCTCTGATCCATTCCCTCCTCCTCTAGGACTTAAGAGTGGAAAATAAAAATTGTCTGGATTCATTGGGTTGCAAGTGATAGATACCCAACTCAAACTAGTTTGGATAATATAGGATATTTAATGGCCATTAGAACTGGAAAGTCCAGTAATGCGACTGGTTTTGGGCACAGATGCCTGTAGTTTCTCAACATTCTTTCTCTCTCTCTGCCTTGTTTTCCTCTGTGTTGGCTCCATTCTCGGCAGACTTGATTCAAGAGAAGGCAAGGGTGTCTTCCAGCAACATCACCCTAAAGTTTAGAAAGTCCTAAGCAGAAAGAGAATGTGTTCCAGCCAAAGTCCTGGGGAGGGCTCTCAGGGGCCCACCCTGGCTCATGGGGCCTCTTCTGAAATAATTAGTGGCCAGTAGAATAAGTTCTTTTTATTAGCCCGGACTCATCAAAGTATCCGACCCTAAAACCAGGGTTAAGAGTAACTTTTCCCAAATCGCATGAAGGCTCACCTAAAGGAAACTAGGCTGCTGTTCTCAGGAGAGGGGATGTGGCAGGCAGAACAATCAATGTCCCTTTCAACAGATGGCAGGTGGACAGTGTGAGGAGAATTCTCATTCTGCTCTGGGGGGGATCTGGGATCACCCTTCATCTCTGGAACATACAAATGATGCTGGGGCGGTACCAAAGATGTTGGGGCTCTAGAAGTAAATTGTCACATGGGATGTAATGTGGTCAGAATTCAGTCCTCCTCTTCTCCATAACTCTGTCCTCCTTCTGCCTATATCTAGGTTCCATCAGTCCAACATACTGTACTTTGGCTTCCCCATGCAGCATATACTCAAGCCCAGTGGAATGCAAATGAAGACTTGGGGTTCATTTCCTTCCTCTTGGCCTGTCTCCTCCGCTGTCCCCTAGGCAGCAACACATGTTCCATTCCATGAGGTTGTCATGTTTCCTAACACACTGTCTTACTCTGAATGCCCATGTGTTGGCCCATGGGAGAGACACAGTCAGCCTGGCTCCCTCTGTTTCATGGGGGTACTCTGCCTCATATTCTTCACCATGTGAGTCAGAATGCAATGGAAGACCACTGCATTGGGGGTTTAAATATTTGGGTTCTGATCCTGGCTCAAAAATTAACTAGATGGGTGATTTTAGGACTGTCTGTGGGTCAATTTCTTTCTCTATATTTGGTTACATCTTCTTCAAACTAACCAGGCTATATGGTCCCTCCACGCTCTAATGCTCATCTAGTCTGAGAATCCATGACACTAGCTTCAAGTCTTTCCTCTGAAAATTAGAGAAAATAAAGCTATTCCCTAAAATGATTCCCCAAAATTAGACATAAAGAGAGAGAAAAGTTTGAAACCCAGCTCCTCCACAGAGTAGGCACATGACTTAGGGCAAGTTATTAACATCTCTATGACTCACATTCCTTGTCTGTAAAATGGGACTATGGGATGTCATGAAGATTAAGTGGGTTAATGCTTGAAGAGTGCCTAGGACAAAGTTCACATTGGCTGTGGCTGTTGTTATATATCATAATGCCTGAAGTAATGGACATGGGTTATGTTTTAGAAACTCTTATCTGTCAAGTACTTGCCAGTGACAGGAACTCATGTCTCATTTTTGAGATGAGACATGGCAGCAGGTCTCATTTTTGGTAGATCTAATTATTATTTTTATCCAATTTTTATTGCCCTTGAAATATTTGAAGATGCCATCAGCCATCATCTTAAAAATTCTGTATTCCTCAATTTCTTTCTGTGGCTCTCGCCACAAGACTGGCCCCCCCTGTATGGATATGATGAGGTTTGTTAATGCCCTCCTCTGTGCTGTGTGCCTCTAACTTAACAACAGACGGGATCTAAACAGTGCTAAACCTATCACTTCTCTCCAAGATATAATCACACTTTTACTAGTGCCACCAGGGACTGGATTTACTTCCCCGAAGCCAAATCATGTTTTGGGCTCATATTTAGCTTATAGCTAAGAAAGCCCTGAGTTGTTTTCATATAAACCAATGGAAACTTTTTTTTTTTTTAAGAATTCAAGTCCTTCATCTTACCTAATCAATGTTACCTTCTGGAATAATATCGAAAATCCTTCAAGCATAGAATGAGGAAATCCTGACTCAAGGCATTTGATATCAGTTACATATACTACATTTTATTTATTATATTTTGAAAAGGAAGTGAGAAGGAGCAAGAGACACTGTGCATCAGACCAGAGCAGATTAGTTATGTCATGATTTGATATTCTGTCCCAGTCACAGGATTGAGAGCCATTAAATAGCACCATCCAGGATTTTAGCCTGTGAAGCTGGGAGGTGATCACTTCAGCACAATAATTTTCAAATCTTGGCTTAGGCCTTTCAGGATTTCTTGGTGTTTGTCAGTTGTCATTTTTGTGTTTGTGGGAAATGAAAGCTGCCATTGAACAGTCTTGGTAACCCCCTCCCAAACCCCCAGCTATGCCTGGAATAAGTCAATGAGTTTTTTTTTTTTTCTTTTCTTTTTTTTAAAGATTTTATTTATTTATTTGAGAGAGAGAGATACTGAGAGAGAGCACAAGCAGGGAGGAGAGGGAGAAGCAGACTCTGCTCAGCGGGGAGCCCCACATGGGGCTCGATTCCAGGACCCTGATATCATGACCCCAGCTAAAGGCAGCCGCTTAACTGACTGAGCCACCCAGGTGCCCTAAGTCAATGAGTTTTCATCTGGACATATTGCTTTTCCATAAATGAATCTTTGCTTCTCAACTGAGACATAATATTCGTGCTTGGTAGGAACATGTCCAATACTGTGTCCTTGTAGCCAACTACGTCAATTTGGAATTGAGTTTCTATCATTCAATAAAATGGGATATATCTCTGAGTTCAGATAGTCCTCCCTTCCTAAGGGAACTGAAACATAGAGTCAAATACTAACTGTTCTTTATGGGCATATAAAAGCATACCTAAGGATTTGATTATTCAGTCTATTTATCTTCATTGTATCCAGTACAACATAATGAAAAACATAGGTACATGCACAGATAAATTACCTATAGGTATATGTGTATCAATGAATCTAGGTTAAGTTGTGATAAAATTCATTATCCCATATTGATGGGCTTCTTGTATCCACCTGTAATTTGCTAAAACACATGTATTGATCTGACTTGGGTTTTCTCAGAGAGTGCTACTGGCTCCCAGCGATCATCAATTATTTTTATAAAGGCTCATCAAGAGCTGGTTTGGTTTCTGGAAAATAAATTCAAAATATACATTGTTAGTGTAAAGCTTCTACATTTTGATTTCTAGAATCAATTTTTGTTTTAAAGATTGACAAAAATATATCTCTTTTTGGATTCTTTGGGCATTTCTCCCATTCTCCACAATCATTCAAAGACCCTTAATCATGGGAGGGAAATATTTCTTTTTGCTCCCATCCTCCTTTGGCTTTAGCAAATGTTGTCAATTAGTCCTAGTGCCTCCTCTTCACTTGTTCTCTCCTATTCCCAGATTATTGAGCACTGAGGTTGCTCTGTCCACTGGGTACTGCATGTACCTCACTGCCCAACCCCAGCAGAAGCCCCTTTGCTTCTGGACCTCCCTCAAACTGAGTTCTGTAGACCTTCTGACACACACAGTCCTTCCTGCCTCATGCCCCTCCTGGCCCCTTCTCTGGCTGGCCTCGCTAGACCTCATCACCTGCCACTTGACTGTGGTGATGGAGATCTGCTGTCCTGTGCTGCCTGGCCTTCCTTCCACTGCTTTCTGATCAGAGCAATAAAAGAGAGGAGATAGTGTGGGTCCCATTCCTCTAAACCTCAACCGTGCAAATATCGTTGATCACCTTGGTGTTCCCACCTAACAACGTTATCCTTGCTGCTCCTTCTACCTGAGGGCACATGGGCCAAGACCCAGGAAGTGCTGACCATCTGGCCAAGGCACAGACCCTTATACTCAGCTTAGAAGGAAGTTTGCTTATTGAGTGAAAATTTACACTGATAATTATTTTTGCATGTGGAATGATAAATACTCTGATAAACATAATTTCTTTGGTGTCTAGTTTTTCATCTTCCCTAAAATCACTAGTTCATAGTCTCAAAAACAGTTCATTAATTCCAGCGCTAAGGGGATATAATTGATTGAAACCATAAATGAGAAACAGAAGCAGCAACAATGACAACAAAAACCAAGATCCATTCGAATGAATGAATTAAAATGCCAGGAATCCAGTGTTTCTGATGTTCTGTCTAAAGTGTTCAGTCACTGTGGATTCAGAGGGGGTAGGGGAGCACTTTCAGCACATGTGACTTATGCACCCCGTTTTGCATGGTGATGGCTTGCAGGAAGCAATGATACAGAAGTGACATGAGAAAAAATATGAGAGACTAAGGAGGACAAAGAGAGGACAAGGAGGGAAAATAATGTCCATAAGATGAATAAGGAGGAGAGAAGAAAAAAGAAGTGGCTATAATTTCACATTCCAAGGAACACACTAGTAACAAGGAATCTAATGATGAGGCAAAGGGCTTCTTTTCCATTTGTTTAGGCTCCTGGCCTGATTTTGCCTTGGCTTTCATTGTATACATGTGCCAAAGCAAGTTTTCCAGACCAGTCAAGCTTCTTGCTGACCTGCTGGAATGTCATTCTTGGATGTCACGGAAAGAAGTGTCTTGGCTTCTGTATCCCTGCTGAATGGGTCAAAAATACTAACAACCCACAGATATAGATTTGACCGCTGGAGATAGAAAAGAATTTAAGTGAACCTTTTTTCTTCATGAGGTTCATTAGCCAGATGAAGAGATGAAACCTATGGGAAAAGATAAATAGAACTTTGGGGTTGTAGGTAGTAAGTGCCCAAGGAGTGCATATAAAAATAAGAGCCCAGCCATGCCGGGGAGCAGGAGCCATGGTGGGGCTTTCTCTGCAGGTGATGAAGAGAAAAGAACATGAGGTGGGGGATGGGATACACAAGATCAAATCACAATCCTGCCACTTACCCATTGTGTGACCTCAGCCACATTGTTGTTGCCCCATGAAGGCTCAGTTTTTAGGTGTGTAAAATGGCATCTATAATGTGTACTTTCAAACACGTTATGTTTATTAATTTTCTTGGCAGTTCTGTAAAGTCTAAAGCACTGTACTAAGTCAATTCTCCTTACCATTATATTGGAACTTTGCTGAGAATATTCTCAGAGAAGAATCTTCAGGGAGACACGGTTTTCTTGCCTTGCATCCAGAGGAAGCTGTGGATACAGAGGGAGTCACTGTTTCCAGACTGGGAGAGGAGAGAAAGGTCACCAGAAGTCTACATTCTTCTGGACTCTCCTGGCGTCTTGTCCCACTTTAGTTCTTTCCTGAGCTCCCCAGATGCACAGATGTGCAGAAGTACAGATGGGGGTGGTGAGGGGGACAAGCCAAGGTGAATCCAGGGCTGAGCAGGTCAGTGGCTCAGCCTATGAGAAGCATTTTCACCCCTCCAAAAAGGTCTCTGACAGGAATTTTCCTTCACTCATTCACCCTAATGTCCTGACATTGGTATGGGGGCTATAACTTGAAGAGCCAAAGGCCTGGGTCCAACTTCTTTGGTGTAGAAAACTCATAAAATAAAGAGCTATTACAGGTGTGTGTGGAAGATCTTCACAAGGGGAACATACGGTTTTGCCCCTGGAAAGAAAAAGATATATATCCCTCATCCACATTTAACAAAATGTTTTCTCCTATACTCTTCCTTTCATACCTGTTTGCTTCTTCCTTCTCTGCTGTCCTCCTCAGGCAATGCAAGGTCATTGTCTCTTTCTCCACCCTCCAGTTCCAAACTCCCTCAGATACTAGAGGAAACAAAGACATGGAACAAGTTGTGGCTGCACTGTGTTGGACACCCAGGGCCAGAAAAAGATGAAGAAACTTGCAATTTGACAGAATGGGTAAATGGGAGTGTGGAATTTAGGTAAGGTTTATAGGAAGCTGGCCTATCTTTATCCTTATAATTATCTCTGTCATTTCAATGATTATGATGTGGACAATGATGTTGACAGTGCAGTAATAACATGAATATGAGCTGAAGTCCTTTGAGTGTTTACGAGGTGCACTGCACTAAGTACCATGCATGGGTTATATTAATGCTTACAGCATCTGAAGTCGGTTACATTATGATTGGCTTTTCACAGGGGAGATTGCCGATGTTCAGAAAGGCCAAGTAAAGAGCTGAAGGTCAACCATCAAGGGGCAGCAGGACTAAAATTGAAACTTAAGCAGGGGTACATCAACACTCAAGATCTTCATTATTGTATTTGAGGCCCTCTGAGTGATGGATCCTCTCCAGCCATCTTTTCCATTCACTGTTCCCAGAGAGCATCCCGCTCATTTATACACCAAACCCTTTCCAACCTGTGTGGATGAGGGCTTGAACCCGGGGAGCTTGGGCCCAAAACATGGACTTTTGATGTGAGGGACAAGGAGACCAGGAGGTTGGTCTCCTCAGCCTTCAAGAAAGCCCACACCCCGTTCTCTAAAAACAGTGATCAGCAGAAATGGGAGACAGGGTATGTGAAAACAGAAGGGAGGGCTTGGAGACTTCATGTTCCAGCCATTGGTCATTGCACCATTTTGCTCTCTTCATTAATCCTCAAGATCTCTCAATCCCCAGCTTCTGCGCCCCATTTCACTCTCCCTCCACTAACACTGGTAGCCTAGATTTTTTCCCCATCTCTTTAGTTTTCCCATTCTCACATGGCTGTTTGAGTACAGGGCAATTTCCAGTGACTGTAAAGTTTGTTGTGAGAATGTTCTGGTTATGGAGATTGCATCAGAATAGGTCTGGAGAGGAAACACACCAACAGACTGAAGAGGAGGGTTTAAATAAAGGGCTTGGTTGGAAATTGTGGGAGGTTTACACATACACATATACACCTAAGCATATACTCATCAGTGACACTTTGTACACTTAAAATGGGTTCATTTAGTTGTATGTAAGTTATGCTCCCATAAAGTTGATTTAAAATTTAAAAATGGGGTTCTCTTATTAAGAAAGGAATTCCCAGTTGAAGAGATTTCTGGCTAAAATTAGACCATCTTCTAAATGTACAACGTGTGATTTTTATATATTTGCTTGTATTTTGTATTATTTTTCTTACCTGGAACTCTCCCCTCTTTTCTCCAAATGTCTAAAAATATGCATTCCTCCTCACCTGCCATGAGCTGCTGTGTTCTTATTTCACTGGGCAACTCTTGCAGTCAGGCTATCAGGAAAGGAACAGTCTGACTTCATGCAACCACTCACAAATGTTAACGTAGCACCTGCCACAGGCCTGGCGCTCTGCTTGGTGCTAGGGAATCCAAGAGTCCCTGTAGATAAAGTGCTCACAGTCTAGAAAGAGACAGCCCTGTGAAATGCCATGCACCTAGCCCTGTGCAGGAAGCATGATTAGAGAGGCCCAGAGGAGGTATGAACTACTCTCTGCGAGGTTTATATTGACATCTTCACAGATTGGGGAGATCTGAGCTAGATCTCAAGGGTAAGAAGTCTTAGTGGTGACTGGGTGAACCCAGTTCACCCAGAACATGGTGCTGGGGAGAGAACATTCCAGGCAGAGTAAACACATGGGTAGAAACCAGCGCCTAGCCAACAAAAGGGCATGATGTGCTCTATGGCAGAGTGGGGGCCGGGGTGGGTAGGGTAGTGGGAGCCGCTGCTGGAAAGCAAAGGTGAGCTCTGATTGCATAGGACAAGGCCAAAGATTTGAGAATCACATAAGAAGTGGATGTGAAAGGAGTGGATAATATACCTCCTCTCCCCCCAAAAAGGAGGTGCTCAACAAGAGCCTCTGTCATGGTCCCTATTGTGTTATTATTTAACAAAGGTGTGTGAAGCCCACTTTGGCCCTTGTGTAGGTTGAAGGAGAGATAAACCCTTTTCTCCATGCCTCTTGAGCAGAGAGAAGGAGGGAAGCCCTTCTGGTTTTCAGTCAGATGCAGGCCGGGGAATGTGAAGGTCCTGCAGAGAATAATAACCATGTCATGCGCGTCAGTTGATGGCTGGATCCAGGCTCAGAAGAGTCCAGGTTCCTTCATCCACCTGTGCAGGCTCCCCCCACCCCCACTTCTCACTGACTATTGTTTCCACAGATATCTGGCCCCTCAAAGCCACATGTTTGTCCCTTCTCTGGAAAGGCAGATGGGGACCATGAGTGAGGTGGGGACAGGGACGGGGTGTTCCTGTCTTTCCCCCCTCTTCCCTGTGCTCCACTTCTGTCCCTTCTTTCTTCCCACATAGGTGGCAGGATGGGAAGACCATGAACTCCATCAGGAGCCAGCAGGTTCCTCTGGGAACAGGGTGGGAAATACAAGAAGCCCCACCCTCTATCTCCTGCAGCGGGAAGTAGCTGCAGAATGCCCCTTTCAGACATGCATGTTTGAAGATTTTATTTATTTATTTGTTAGAGAGAGAGAGCATGGGCGAGAGAGAGTGAGCAAGAGTACAAGCAGGGGGAGTTGCAGGCAGAGGCAGAAGCAGGCTCCCCACTGAGCAAGGAGCCCGATGAGGGACTCGATCCCAGGGTACTGGGATCATGACCCGAGCCGAAGGCAGACGTTTAACCGACTGAGCCACCCAGGCGTCCCCAGACATGCATGTTTGAAGAGAGAAGGCAGTTTTCTCATTCACTACAAACAGTCTTCAAGTTTTGCAGATATCATTTGGGGGACAGAGCAGCAGCCCCTGCCCCCCAAACTCTCCAGAGATGGGAGGCCACTTTTCAGAAATTGAGTGTCTGGTTTCTGCAATAAATAAACACAGGGCCTGGAGGCCCAGTCTCCAACCTGGGTCAGAGGAAGATGAATGAGGACCGGGGCCTTTGGAGGAGGGAGTGGGAAAGCACACCTGTTGACAGTGTGTGTTTGTTTTATATTTTAAATTTGATTTTTTATTTCAGTTAATGTAGATTCACATACAATAATAAGAACTAATATAGAGAGAGCCTTTACACCCTTTACTCAGTTTACCCCAGTGGTGTTACCTTGTGAAACTATAGTACAGTATCACAACCAGGATATTATTGACATTGGCATAGTCCTGACACAGAACATCTCCCTCCCCACAGGGACCCTCACGTTGGGCTTTGATAGCCACTCCCACTTCCTTCCCCTCCATAGCTCTCCAGCAACTGGAAATGACCCAGGCATCCTTCCGCTGGTGAATGGTGAAACGAACTAGTTCATCTTTAAAGAGATGTCACCTAGACCTACATGAAGAGGATCCCGAGGGCTCAGAGGCACCTGTAGGAAGTTGAAAGTCACCACTTTCCAACCAGGGATTGGTCCTGTTCCAACCCAGAGTGCCACCAAAGTGTGGAGGGCTACTGTCAGGAGCAGAGCAGCAGATGTGACAGAACAGTCAGGCTAGAGATACCTATGGTGGCCTGTTCCCCACAACCTGGCCCACCTTCTGGCCACCTCTGCTAACCCCTTCATAGTCTTCTAGGAAGGCAGTCAGGCCTTCAGAGAAGTAGTTTGTGAGATGAATTAACATTTATCGAATGCTTGAATGTTGCAGGTACCAACCAAGGATTTCACATGGGAATCTCTTTTAGTTCCCCACACCTGTGAAATAGACATTATTATTATCCCTGGAGGCTCAGAGAAGTTAAATCACTTACTCAAGGACACACAGCTATTAAGTCAGGCTAGGTTTTGAATCCAGGGCTATTAGATCAAAGGCCTGTACTCTTTCCATTATATTGTGTGGTCTCCAATTATAACATCACCACAAAAGAAAAGCTGCTCACGTGCTGTAACATGTTGACAGTCAATGAGGAAAGAGAAAGGGGATGCTGCTAAATTATGGGCTTTTTGCTCTTTGGGGGCCACAATACAGCATCAGCTGCCTGGGAAGGAGGGCCTATGAACCATGGAGTTTCTAACGGTGTAATCAAGAGTCAACATGTGGGCAGAAAATAGGTTCTCTTTGAAGTTCATGATTGTCAGAAACTTTTCTAGCCTCAAGCCACTCTTCAACTCTAAGAAACATTCCTACTTCTTCCTTCTTCTCAGCATATTTGGGTTGGTTCTTATGCCCATATCTCTCGCTCTCAACCAAAGACAGGGGATCCAATGAAGGAGGCACACACACTTGGGCATACACCCAATGCTACTAGTGTGAGTTTTAGCAAGTTGCTTGCTTAATTTGGGGGGATTTTATTATATTATGTTACACTGTGTTATGTGACAATCTTCTTCACGGTGTTCTTCAGAAGATAGAGGAGATAACGCATGTGAGACTTCTAGCACATTTCCTGGTATATTGCAAACACCCGTGGATGACACGGATACTGTCTGTGCAAGCTTCTTGAACTCAGATCTCTTCTTGAACTCTGGTCTCTTCTGCCTTCTACTGTGCCATAATCCTATTCTTTCTGAAACGTTACTTGTGGCCCATATTTTCCAGCAATTTTGAGAAATCAAGTCCATTAAACAAACAGCCAAGTTTTTGTTTGTTTGTTTGTTTTTTGGTTTTTGTTTTTAATCCCAAATCTCTTTTCAGTATGCTCTTCTGATTGTATGATGCCCACTACCTGTATGCTCACCATCTCTCCTGTAAGTGGGGAGAGGAATGCTGAGCTAATGATGGGAAGGATGGGGCTTCTACTCATCTTTTGCTGTGCTGCTGTGAGTAAATTGATTTCACTTTTTTGCACTTTCATATCCTTTGTTGTAAAATGGAAATAATAAGACCTCTCCCACCCACTTCCCAGGTTTATTATCATAAAAGCCCAATAAAATATACTGGGTAAAATATTTAGGCAACCTCAGAATGCTATAAGACTATAAGCATTGTCATTCAAATATAGTGCTTCTTAGGAGCTTTAATTTGTAGCTCTGTGATCAGTTAAGTTTTGATGTGGAGCAAACAACCACAAATTCTCAGTGGCTTGCAACAATAAACATTTATTTCTCACACATCTGTGGAGTTCAGCTGATGCAGGCTGGGCTCACTCTTACATCTGGGGGGTGAGGGGGCTGGAGTTTGGCTGACCATGCTGGGCCTGGCTGAATCACTTGGTTCCACATGTTTCTCATCCTCCTCCCAGGACTAGTGGACTAGCCCAAGCATGTCTTTCTCAGGGTGATGGCGGAAGCATGAGAAAGCAAATGGAAACATGCACGGCTTCCTGAAGCCTCAGCTTGGAATTGGCATTGGATCATTTCTATTGGCCAAGTAAGTCACATGGCTGAACTCATGGGTGGGATGAGACACCACCCACTGTGGGAGGATTTTTCAAAATTTCATGAGAAAGAGCATACATAGAAGAGAAGGGTGACAATTGGGGACATTAATACAAATCTGCCACACTGTGTTTCTTGCCCAGCACTCGGATGGAATTCTCTGGAGGCCCAGCAGAGGCTCAATGTTTTTGATAAGGATGCTGGGCTCAGATGGGGAGACAGTTTATCATCTCCATCATGGCTTATTGTTTTAGGATCTCAGGGCAAAGCTCTTCAGGTTTAGGTAGTGAAAAACCTATGACCATCATGAAGGTTGGTCTCTGCTTCTAGTCCTACCCATTGCTACATTGTATGAACTTTCTTTTTATTGTAGGAATATCTATCTATCATCTATCTATCTATCTATCTATCTATCTATCTATCTATCTTCTATCATCTCTCATCATCATCTCTCATCTATCATCTATCATCTCTCTATCATCTATCTATTATCTATCTATCTTCTATCTATCATCTACCATCTATCTATCTATCTATCTATCTATCTATCTATCTATCTATCTATCTATAGCTATCTATATTTATAGGAACATTCTTCTATTTCCCAAGATTATTGCTTTCACAACAGTGGAAAAATATTTAATACTCTTCCCCTCTTCCATCCCAGGATTCCTTTAGATTTTTCTTAGTTCCTGGGGAACTGGAAGAGCAATACATACAACATATGACCATAGGACTCTTGTCTGAAACCACCTCCACTCTCAGGTCACATTCAGTCCCACAAAAGTTTTCCTTAGGGCCAGTTTTGTTTTTGGGGATGCCAAATCCCCATAAAAAGATGACTGAAGCCACCATGGATTCCCAGCAATGACAGTTTGCCTGGCGGGTTTATTTGTAAATGACTCCAGAGAACTGAGTAAGATATCTCAGAGCCAGAATTTCTAGGTTAGAAAGTTTCAAACCAGAACAGCTTCTTCAAAGGAAGATGAAGATGAGAGAGAGGGAGAGAAGTTAACTTCATGGGCCAGCTCCAGGGCTCCAGATGTTCCTTTAAAAGGAATCTCCAAAATTATCTGAGCCCAAGTCACACAGTGAGTGAGGAAGAGAATTATCTGCATCATCTTTGGTTGGGGCAACATGCATTTATTGAAAGCAGTTGTCAGGGAGAATTGAGGGGTGGAGGAGTTCATGCATACATGTAAACACACATACATACGCATATGCACACACATTGAGCTCAGTGTTTTGTATTTTCAAATGCTTTTCTTCCAAATCAAATCCAGGGTCTGCCCTTTAGTATCTTCTTCTTCTTTTTAAGAAATTAAAACTACTCTTTCAAAGAGAAAAAAATGTAACAGAGCAGCTACTGACTTGCACTGGATTTAAAAATTCCCAGGAAGAATTTTTTGAGAGCTGTGGGTCTGGGAACTCAGAAATGTGTTGCAAGCTTCCTAGACATAAGAAAATAAGCTCATGCTAGGATTGCGCTGAAGTACCTGAAAGGGTGCTCAAACCTTTTTTTTTTTTTATTCTTATGTTAATCCCCATACATTACATCATTAGTTTTAGAGGAAGTGTTCCATGATTCATTGTTTGTGCATAACACCCAGTGCTCCATGCAGAATGTGCCCTCCTCAATACCCACCACCAGGCT
>NC_138371.1:18249173-18291234 GCF_054177405.1 Leptonychotes weddellii | reverse complement strand
TCTATCTCTGGCACCCGACTCGGTGTGGAGTCTCCAAACCCAGCAGATCCCTGTGGTGCGCTCCCGTGCCACTCTTCCTGGGGGAGGAAGGGGAGTCTCCCCAGATCTGCCGCTTGTTGGGTCCCTGCTGGAGGAGCAGTGGTCTGACTGTGCCGTGGATCACGGTTTATGGCAACCCTGCGCTGAGAGCCCGCGCCTTGGCTCCATCTCTGCAGCCGGCTTCCCCGCTCTGATACCTGGGAGCTCGCCACACTCAGGCGCCCCCGGTCTTTCTGTGACCCTGAGGGTCCTGAGACCACACTGTCCCACGAGGGTTCCACCCCCTGCTTAGCCACTGGAGCGACGTCCCTCAGCAGGCCGACTTCTAAAAGTTCCGATTTTGTGCTCCGTGGCTCTATCACTTGCCAGAAGCGGCCGACGAACGCCCTCCCCCGCCGTCTATCCTCCTGAATATCGCCTCGGGTTCCCTTCTCCGCACGTCCTACCTTCCAGAAAGTGGTCACTTTTCTGTTCAGAGAGTTGTTGCTATTCTTTTCTTCGCTCTCCTGTTGAGTTTGTAGGTGTTCAGAATGGTTTGGTCCCTATCCAGCTGAATTCCTGAGACCAGACGGAATCCAGGTCTCCTACTCCTCCGCCATCTTGCTCCCAAGTCTGACTCTTGGTTTCAGTCATGAGATCAAGCCCCTTATCAGACTCTGTGCTGAGCACAGAGTCTGCCTCAGATTCTCTCTCCCTCTCCCTATAGTTCGCATGCTGTCTCTCCATCTCAAATAAATAAATAAAATAAAAAAGGCAATTCAAGGATACGAAGGGTGTAGATTAGGTAACATACAGCTTCTTAACCCAACAGGGACATAGAATCAATAGGCAGAGCCCATATCTGCTTCTGTGATATGTTGTATCCCAACAACTAGCCACTACATGGCACATGGTTGCTACTCAATGCCATTTGTTGAATGAACAAATGAATTAGAGACTGAGCATCTGAACAAACTTGGGAGGTGATCTAGATCCAGTCTTTCCTCTGATGCTTACATGTTCTCCATCCCCCAATCCAACACATACTTAATGAACACTTTCTTTGTCCAAGGATTCTCGAGATGATCAAAATGAAACATATTTGCACCATGCCCTCAAAAATGTATAATCTACTAGAGAATAAGATCTACAAATAACTGCAATGCTAAAAAGTATAAAGAAAAGAGAAATGCCTGTATTCAGCAATGAGTTCTAGAAGTTTCAATTATAGGGAACTAACTTCCACTACTAACAGTCAATATGCATTAAGTGCCTATGATACACTGAACACATTATATCATTATAATATTTATGTTCTGGTGAATATTATTATTATGCCCATTTTTCAGTGAGGAAATTGGAGCTCAGAAATGTTAAGTAACTTGCTCAAGATCACAGAGCTTGTAAGTGACAGAACTAAGAGTCTCACATTTTGACTCAGTCCATATATGAGCAGATTTATTGCTAGAAAGATCTTGATGTTACACTGAAATCTGCCTCTCCTTACATTCCTCTTGAAACTAATTACACTCTCCCAAAGCACAGAGACCAAGTCTTTCATTACTTGAAAAAACAATTAATGAGTTAAACTGCATCAAGTTAGTTTAACAGCTGGCAATTCCCTATTGCAATTATCGTTCAGGCTGCTACCATTTTCATCACAATTGTTGGTCCACACTGAATTTCTTCTCTAGTTCATTGCCTTCTTTTCCCTGTTTCTACCACCCCAGAGATATTACAGAGTATCAATGCTGCAGCAACCTGGTGACTTTTATGTTTTCTGACTCATTTACCTCAAAGTCATAGTGCATCTGATGCCTTTGGGTTTGTGGCCCTTTTCTCTCTGGTTCTCTTTTGTGTATCTGGTTTTTGTTTTGTTCACTCATTCACTTAACCAATGTTTGCTACTAATTGCAAGCCCACCAGCTAGCTGACACGGTTCAGGTAATGGGTGTTCAAGAAGGGAGGGAAGGTATGATTCTTGCCTCCCAGGAGATTACAGTGCAGTTTGGAAGCCAGACATGCAAACATGTTTTTATAATACAATTATAAAGGCACGTTTTTATAATACAATAAAAAAATAAGGAAGTAACATACTAAGTATCGTGTGTGTGTGACCAAAGGGCCTCCTTGAGGTCTGTCCCAGGAATGCCAGGGAAGCCTTCACAGAGAGATTGCATTTGGGCTTAGAGCTGATGGAGGACTGGGGTTTTCTGGATGGTGTAGGTAGGATACTCCAGCGAGAGGACACTCCAGGGAGGTAGGACACCTCCAGGCAGCAGGCATGAAGCCCTTGGGTGTGAGGCAGCAGATGGCAGAGTAGGGTGAGGTCAGGCCCCTGAAGAGGAGGTGAGGGGGAAAGGCAGAGTGGCTGTGAGAATGGGGAGTGCAGTCAGTTTTTGGCAGCCTATTGTTAGGATAAGCTTTATATTTTAGAAAGTTCACTCTTTGGGCCCAAGAGTGGGGATGGAATAAAGGCAATGAGAGTGAGGGCAAGGAACAAGTTTCACGACGGTTCCCATAACCCCAGTAAATAAAGATGAGAACTCCAGAGTGATTGGAGAAATAGTCATGGTGGAGGGTGAGGAAGAGGTCTGAGAGACCACACCAGATTACCACAGGCATGTGGCTTCAACAACTAACATTGATTCCTCACAGTTTTGGGGGCTGGGAAGGCAAGGCGGCCGCAGGTCCATGTCTGGTGAGGGCCTGCTTTCTGGTTTGTAGATGGCTGCTTCCCACTGTGTCCTCACATGGAGGCGAGAGAGAAAAGGCCAGCTTTCTTATTCTCCCTAGAAGGGCACAAATGTCATCATGAGGGCTCCACCTTCCTGACCTAACTCCCCGTAGCCCCAGTGGTGGGAGGGGACCCAGGGGTGAGAAGCATCCCTAGAACCAACAGAGAAGAGTTTCAGTGGTGGGCTCCTAATAGCCTGGCATGCTATAGGGAGGTCACAGGGCAAGGGCTCAAAGCACTCTCAGTTTGACCAGAATGTCCTGAGGGCCCTTGTTAGTCTGCCAGGGCTGCCATAACAAGGTATCACAGACTGGGTGGTAAACAACAGAAATCTGTTGTCTCACAGTTCTGGAGCTTGAGGTCCAAGACCAGGGTGCCGGCACTCTAGCTTTCTCCTGAGGCTCGCAGGCGGCCATCTTCTGGGTGTGCCCTCACTTGACCTTTTCTCTGTGCTCACGCACTCCTGAAATCTCTTCCTCTTCCAGTCCTGTTGGATTAGGGCCCCACCTTTGTGACCTGATTTTAACTTAATCACCTCTTGAAAGGCCCTACTTCATACAGTCACATTTTGAGGTGGCAATAAAACTTTGTATGCAGGGACACAATTCAGTCCCTAATGGTGCCCATGGCTAGAGTCCTTTCAGTCCACAGTGGGGACCAGTGCTGGGTTACTATGAAGAGGGAAGGGCAAATGCCAGCAGGGAATCGGGCTGCAGACTGCTCTTGGAAGACTGGCTGGAAAGCAGAGGAGAGTCTGCAGTTAAACCGAGCAAGGATGGAGGTGCATGAAGATCCCTCCCTCCCTCTTTTCTTTCTTTGTTTTGCCCTTTCTTTCTTCTCTCTTTCTTTTTTCTGCATTCTTTCAAGAAGGAGACTTAAAGAATATGTATGTGCTGAGGGAAGCTAGCGATGGAAGGCCGAGGACAGGGAGGTAAGGTTTTCTAGCATGAGATTCCCAAGGAGGCAGCAGGGCTCAGGATGAGGTGGGGTTGGGGCACCTCTCTCCATCACTGTCTTTATCTACCTTTGTCTTTCTTCTGATTGGTTTTCCTATCCTCTTTTCCACTTTGTTTCTTCTCTCGCATTTCTGCACAAGACAGTGTGCAAAGAAGTGTTGGCACATGTGCATGTTGGCCTGTGTGTGTGCACGCGTGTATGTGCATGGATGTCCATGGTGTGTACGTGGCCACTCCTTCCAACAGTACTCAACGAATTTCATTCAAATCACGTTCCAGTGTCCATGTTGTAACCTGGTGAGAGGCAGACAAGACATTCTTGTTGGTAGGAGTCTGACCTCAGGGGGAAAGAATGGGGCCCCGCCTCACAATCAGTGATGTCTGCTCCCAGCTGGGGACGTCTGATGCCAATGGAGCCTCTTCCTCCTTGTTGCCGTGAAGCAAGAGGACAGGTCTGGTCAGGTGTGCATTGGCTTCCGAACCTCCAGGTGTGTATGCACAATGAAGAAGGGGGCCTGTACTGTCAGACAGAGAGAATCAAGCCTCCCACCCCTGTCCCCAGCATGTGGAGCGGAGGAGAGAATAACTACAGAACACTATCTGCCCACCGTCCTCAGTGGGCACGGCGGGCTAGGGCTCTGACCCAGTTTCCACTTGGCTAGCCAACTGGAAATAGCTACTCACTGGGCCACTGGGTTCTTTCCGAAGAACAGTGAAGAACAGCGGTTTGGGGTAGGTGGAGGCGGTAGGGCGGGCGGGGGGGGGGTGTTGGTCCAGAAACTCAGAGGCAAATGCAGGCCTGTGGCCCAGTAATTTCTGTACCAAAGAAGCCCCTGTCTAGA
Source organism: Leptonychotes weddellii (assembly GCF_054177405.1). Classification (NCBI taxonomy): domain Eukaryota; kingdom Metazoa; phylum Chordata; class Mammalia; order Carnivora; family Phocidae; genus Leptonychotes; species Leptonychotes weddellii. The sequence continues at coordinate 18,286,681 of NC_138371.1, read as the reverse complement.
GGCTTGGGCCAACCCACCCCAAATATGGGAAAAAGAAGCAGGAAATTAAAAAAAAAAGACACAACCACTAAATAAACTGAAGTCGCTCCTTAAAACACCCTTAGATAAACAGATCATCTTCTCATAGAACAAGACGGAAATCTAGTCTGACCTTGCCCCAGCTGGTAAGAAATACGGAAGGTGCCTGGATTTTCAAGCCAGTGTTTGTGGGCCATACATATTTTCATGCCAACTCCCATTTCAGGGTGCTTTCCAAGAGGTCTACTCTCTTCCCTCCCATCTTTAAAAGCACCTCTCATCGACGACTTAGTTCCCAGGTCTGGTGGGGTGTAGGCATCGCTAGGTCACATGGAGGTGGGACAGCATCTCTCAGCTGACTCTGCTCAGACCCAGAGATGTGGGAAAGTCTGAATCCATGCAGCCCCCAAGTCATGTTTTCCCACTTAGAATTCAGCAGGGTGTCCATAAAGTCTGGAAACAATGTTATTTTATTTTATTTTTACAGATTGAAAATGTCCCTGGCAACAAGAATGTATTTGCCTACATTTCCAGAGTTTACAGATGGACGAGGGTGGTCAATGAGAGTTATATTGGGGAACAGGTTATTTTTGTCTGATATTTATCTTCTCATTCACTTAACCAAGCAAACAGTATGTTTGAAGTCCTATTACGTGCTAGGTACCACAGAGGACATGGATATGCAGAAGATAAGCTGGTCTGGCACGGTTTACAGTGTGCTCTGTAGAGATGATACTTACACTCCAATAAATAATATAAGTCAGAATATGTGTGTCTCTTTGTACTTACCACAAGAGTGGTGAATGGCTTGGTCAGGACTCTTTTAACTCATCAATGGCAGAAAACCAACTTTGACTTAAGCAAGAGGGAAATTATTTATTAAAAACAAAATGGAATTATTTATTGAAAGTGAACAGGGACCTGTTTATTGCTTCACACAACTGGTAAATCCAAAGGCAGAGCTGGCTTCAGATCCAGATGTATCCAAAGACCTGTGATGGTATCAGGATCTGCCTAAGAGCGAAGCCAACATAAACAACAGAGCGTGGAGCCCCAGGTGCCAAGAAAGATGGAGCACTTACCCAGCAGAACTCCTCCTCTCCAACACCCATTTGTTAAACCTCCCAGAAGACCCTGATTATTCCTGCATGGCTTTTATCATCAAATATGGACCCATCACTCTGGCTTGGAGATAGAATACTTGTGTTGGTCATGCTAGGTCAGGTGCCTACCCATGTGAATGGAAGGAGGAAGAAATGAAATCCCCAAATAAAGGGGCGCTGGGGCTAGCCAAGCACAAATGTCCCCTATTGTAAGACAGATCTGAAGGGATGGTTACCAGTCAATAGAAAAGTAGTAGGGAGGGTGGGGTGAATTTGATGTGGCTCCTACAGAAAGAAAGATGGAATTTGTGTAACAGCGAGTCATGGAGGTAGGTGGCCCATATCTTGGGGTCCTGGGAGAGGAGCAGAATCACATGGCTGGAGGGCCAGATGGGGTGAGCTTTCAGAGAGCTTTCCATGGCAGCTAAAGAGTTTGCTCTTTGGTGGACCATGAAGGACAACTAGAATGACTTAACAATACATTAAAGTCAGGAAAATATGTCTGGTTTTAGAGTGCTAGGTGGGTCGAGATGGAAGAAATGAAGAGTCACAGGATTGGGGGGGGCACTGTCCCAATAATCCAGGGGAAACTCAGTGTGGGAGGATCTGAGCGAGGGTATAGCAATGGAACCAGAAAGGCAGGACACTACAGCCACCAGGAGAAGGAGTGCGAAGAAGGAGTCAGAATGATAGGAAGTTTCTAGCCTCTGGGACTAGTGTGATCAGGATGACTATTCTGGGTCAAACTAGTGTCATCTCTCATGGCTGTGTCCAGCAACAGAGGTTTCCACTAAAAATCATAGAGAACACTACTAACTTCTAAAGACTGAATTTCGAATACTTTCGTCTCAGTCAAGTTCACTGGACTTAGCACCACTGTCCCTGAGCAAGAGTGGTATTAACACAATACACCATGTGGTATTTTCTCTTTCAAATGGCTTTCTGTGTTGACCTTTTTGTCTGCCCTGGAGCAGATTCAAAGTCAGGGAGTTGTTTCTAACACTCTCCCAATTTTGGAAAAATGTCTGTGGGTTGAGCCTGGGTCTTGATAATATGATTTCTTTTTACACGAAACAAAGAACGCAGATGAGTTTGTTGATAGCTGAGTTTCAGGAGAAGTCAGAGGCGGTCGCTAAAATTTCTGCCAGACCACCACTAAAATAAAACATGGATTGGATTGGAACGGCCAACCTTCAAGTAACTTGAACATTGGGAGGCTCCATTTGTGTTCCCCATGGGCCTGGGAGCCCAAAGCAGGGAACCCAGAAAGGACTACTACACTCTCACTCCTGCAGGTAACACAGGATTCTGTTTTGGTGTTTCTAACACAGCCCCATAGCCTTCTACCCCTCTGTTGCCATAATTTCTGTTGAACCAGGAGAAAATGTATGCATCTAGGCTAGGGAGGTGCTCTCACGTGTCTCCAGGGGAGTGTGGTGGGTTAGCTGAAGACTGGGAATGTGCTGACAGACAGGGAGAGAGTCAGAAGACAGCATGGCGTGTGGTTAAGGGGCTGGAGGGACTAGCTTGGGAGGAGAGGTAGAAGTGCTGACATTAGCTTGCTCTGCACCACCAACGCCCAAAGATGTGACCTGTAAAAGGGTGCCAACCCGTGGTAGGGTGTGGGCTCTGGGGGAGGAGGGGAGATTGTCGCTGTGGCCCAGAGGGACTGGATCGGAGAGGCACAGAGGAAAACATGGGCTGGGGAAAAGCTGCCTAATGAATAAGCCAGTTAGCCGAGGTTTGCCACTAAGGAATGAGCATTAGCAGGGAGGTGCTAGAACCAGACAGAGATGAACTCTCAACTCTAAACAGCATCCCACATAGGGGCTAGAACACTGATGATGGGGCAAGTGGACTGGAAGGGTGTGTCCACCCCAGTTCCTCAGCTAAAGGGTCTGCCAAACTCACCCCAGCTGCTACTTTTCCTATAGCTAAGGCTGGCACCAAGCCCAAAGAGAGGCTGGTTAGGGTATGGATACAAATCTAAAACTTTGCTTCCCATTACTGTAACTTTGAGAATGTAACACCTCACTCAAACTGGGCTACTCTTCCTGGTCCAACTTCTTTGCCTAAGAACATCTTTTCAGAATCCAAAGTGCACATGTCACCTGGGCCATGGGGACTTCCCTGAATACCCTAGGTCAGGGCCATTTCTCCCTCTGCTGACTGGGCTCTTCTTTCAGTGCTTCTTTTGCTTCGTGGTAAATTAAATGTTATCTATGTACCTGTGTCAATTTCCATTGCTTCGTATCCCGCCTGTTCTTTGTCACGTAGCCCAGCATTTAGTCACTCCTCTAGTTGCTTTTATAATTAGAATGTACTGAGTGCATTTATTAAGTACTAAGTGGCATGATTCCATTTATTGTTCACAAAAATATTAAAAGATGGTTTCTATTGTTTTCTGATTTTTAGATTACATTACATATGAACATGCCTAATGGAATATATATGTATGTATATATGTTTGTTGTTTTTGTTCTTGCTATCAGATTGGAAGAAATAAAATTGTTGTATCAGGGTTGAGGGGATGTTGAGTACATCTTCCTCATTCTGGTATTTCCTTCTAAGTGCAGGGCATTCCACTAGATGAACACTCTTGGTCTCCTCTCATCTGCTCACTCCTTCCCTGGAGAAGTAACCCAATTTAGTGAATTTGGAAGGGAACGTGTAGTCTGGTCCCCTCTATGTGCTCTTTCTTTTGGAGTGGGCCCACTTGTCGGAAACTCATGCTCTATCTTGCCCCTCTAGGTCTTGAGATTTTGACAGGCAGAATCTGCCCTACAGGGGAGTCTGCCCCAGCCCAGCAAGGTCTGCAGCAGGGTAGGGACTGCTGTACAATTCTGGGATTCAGAATGAGAAAACCCACTTGTCCCCAGATTAAGCCACATTCACCAGGTTTAATAGTAACAAAGGTGATATTTTGCTCTCCATCTGCTTTATTCTTTTTTCTTCTATCTCTGTGGGTTCAGGATTCTGGTGGGAAAGGGGTGGTATTTATGGTGTGCCCTCAAGCTTTGTCCCACCTTGATGACTAGCTGGAAGAGGGGTGTGGGATTCTGCATATTGGGTTGGGGTGGGGTTGGGAAAATCTAGGAAGTTGCTATGAAGGCTGATGCTAAAGACCATCTTTACTAGTTTCTGAAAGGGCCTATATTACTCTGAAGGGTGAGCAAGATGAGGCCATGTTGAAAGGGTCTTTTTTTTTTAAGATTTTAGGGCTGCCTGGGTGGCTCAATCGGTTAAGCGTCTGCCTTCAGCTCAGGTCATGATGCCGGGGTCCTGGAATCAAGCCCCGCATCGGGCTCCCTGCTCAGCAGGAGGCCTGCTTCTCCCTTTCCCTCTGCTGCTCCCCGTGCTCGTGCTCTCTCTCTCTCAAATAAATAAATAAAATTGAGAGAGTAATGATATTTTATGATATCCTCCTTGGAGGAGGGGTGTGGAGGAGAGGGGATAGTTAGAAGTTGGGGGACACCCACAGGGGAAGAATGAGACATGGCAATTGGATCTGAGGAGCGGGAGAAAGCCACTGTGTCTGGGTCCGGGAGGGCCGAGTCTTTTGAAGACAGGATAGATAAAGATGACTTCTGGCTGACCCTCCTTCCTTGACCTCTTTACAATTCCCTCCACATCTGCCTTAAATCTTCCAAAATGTTGCTCCTGGCAAATTGAGAGGATGCAGTCAAGCAGGTATCTGTGCCACACCATAATTGTTCCAGTGACCTAAATTTTGGGATGGAGACAGCATTCCATTTCTCTTCTTCAAGAGCTGGATTATGGCCCTGGGGTCTCCCACTGCCCTCTGCGTTTCCCTGCACCCCCACTGCAAGCCTGTGACCCCTTCTTCAGAGGAGCAGGGCTGGGAGCCGGGATGGAGGTTCGTGCATACGCACGCCTGTTCTCGAGTGTTCTCGAGTCTAGAAGGAGCAGGAGGGGGAGGCTTGGCGGGCAAGGCAGCCCCAGGCAGACGGGTGAGGAGCCAGAAAGGAGAAGGGTCTTTTGTACAGGGACCCTGGCTCTGTGCAGGAGTGGGGAGGCTGGAGAAGGGCCTGCCTGGCTGTGCAGGAGGTGTCTGGAGGGTGGGTTTGGCTAAGAGAACCAACTTGTCATAACCTCTCCTGCTGCCCCCGTGAGAGATTCCCCCCCAACGCCCCACCCCTCTGTGCCTGTCAGATTCCTTTCCAGGCCAGGGAGAGAGGGAGGGGCTGCTCACCAAGGCAGCTGTGAGCTCATGGAAAGAGCACTGGGCTCGGAGGTAACTTGGGATCAAGTCCTGCTTGGGATTCTATTTGGGTTTGTTGTTCTTTGAAGGCAGAAACAAATATAAACAAACAACGGATAGCTAGAAAATCTTGTCTCTGTCTCCATCTTCTCGTCTCTGTGGTGAGGAGAGCGGCACCCACCCCACAAGGCTGACGGGAATGAGCGAGAGAGATAACTTGCACGAAAGCAAGGACTCTGCTTGGTCCTGTGTGAATGCCAAACAAGGCAGCATGGTGCGGGCGTGAAGAACTACAGCCAGAATGACTAGCATCAGATCTCCTGGGCCTGTCTTTAGTTAACATCTGGATACATCGTTCACTGTGGACTTTTCTGTATTAACTTGGACTTCTAAAGAGATCTGGCGTTAAAATATCATTTATCTCGATTACCGAATTGTGGGTGTCCCCACTTACATTTTGTGCCCAGGGCACATGACTAGCCTCGCCCTAGGCCCAGCACTCTTGGCCTTGTCTCTTATAACCAAATCTCTTAATCTCTGTGCCTCAGGCTCCTCATCTGGAAAATGGGAACAATCATGACACCTGCCCCTCAGGCCTGTGCCGAGGGTGAAATGTGTTTGCACGTATGCCCCCATCTTCATCTTCAACAGGACCTGGTACCTAATAAGCGCTCTGTGAGTGTTAGCCATGATTCCTGGTGCTGCTGTTGTCCTTAGGATTCTGACTCATCCTGCCTACTCGGGGAGAGACCCTTCCAGACCAGAGGAGGTTCTCTGTGGAGGGCGAGGGGGATGAACTGCACTCTGGGTACAGAAAGAGGTCAGATCAAGGAGCCCAGAAGGCTCTGGGTCCTGAGCCAGGGCAGGGTTGTGTGGGGGCTTCGTTGAAGCCCCGGCGGGAGGGTGCAGGGGAGAGGTGAGCTGGCCAAGCCCTTGCAGAAAGTGCTGGCTGTGCAACAGTTCTCCAGAGACACCACGAGTTGCCTCAACAGCTTTTCCTTTTGGGGCTTGTTTAACATTTCAAACAAAAATAAAATAAATAACTGCAGTGTTTATGGAAACCTAAGACAGAAATGAAGACGACTGAGGAGAACGCGAAGTGGAAGCTGGCCAGGAGGGGGTTTAGAAGATCCCCCTTCCTTGGCGTTAGCAGTTTTGTGCTTCGGTTTGTTAGCTCTTCCCACCACACCCGTGCGTCTCTTCCCGGGCAACCCCTCCACGGCCACGCACAAGTTCACATGCGTGAGTGTGCGCGCGTGCTCACACCCACAGGCACACACCCAGGCACCTACACTCACACGCACACACACACTCCCACGTGCTCCCTTCCCCGTGGGAGGCACACGCTTCAGACACCACCTCACACATCTCTCTCTCTCTTTTGGAAAAGCTTCCACTCACTTTCTCCTGACTTTTTTCTTCCTTCCTTCCTTTCTTTCTTGCTTTCTTTCTTCCTTCCTTCCTTCCTTTCTTTCTTTTTGAACAAAGAACCTCATGAACTCATCTGGCCAGATGGTGCACGTGTCTTTAACCCCCTCAGTCCCATGAAGTTTTTCCCCTGACCTTCCCTCTCAGTAGACCACACTGGACTTCCTTTTATGTTGGTAAGACCTGCTCCAGTCCCAGCTCCCTGGAATGGGGGGTGGGCAGAGGGAGCAGGTCCCCACAAGGGAAGACTTTTGCATAAGTCTTTGCCTATCAGTACCTTAAGCGTATGCAGACCATTTTATTCCTTCATGCCTTTATTTATTTATTTTTGGGGTTTTTTTGCACCTTCTTATTTTCCTACCTAGTCTTACTTCAGCAGACTCCATCACAGGAGAAAGGCGCTGCCAGAAGCGAGGAGACCATACAAGAAAGGGATGAGAACGTAAGGCTCCCCAGAAGTGTGTGCAAAGTCTCCGGGCCCTTCCCAGAGAGCATAGCTCCAAAAGCCCAGCCCTCGGCTCCCAACGCAAGTTGGGGGCATTTCCAGGAATCCAAGCATCTGGGTGCTTGGGGCAACTCAGCCTCTTGGCCCCACTGGTGAAGGGACCCTGATGCAGGGGATAGCACAGATCCTGAAAACCCTAGATTGCTTCCATGTTTTCCTCCTCATCCCAGGTGGCCACTGTGCCTCAGCAGGGCTGGCTGTCCACTGACAGCCCTCACCCCCGTGTGTAAGGCTCCAGCCTGTAGAAGCAGAGGGCTCGTCATCTCTTAGCCCAGGACCCCATGGGGTGACTGCCTGCAAGCACTGAAGATCCATGCTGCCATTTTTGAGAACAGAGCCCTGGCCCCAGAGAGGAGCAGGGGCTGATGTCTGGAGGGAGCCGAGCACTCGCAGATGTCAGGGTGCTCGGCTTAGTCATCTCAGCTTAGCTGGGGACATCACTTCTCTGGAGTCTCAGTGTCTTCATCTGTAAATTGGGAATGCCACCTCACAGGATTGTAAGAATTAAATTTAAACAAGGGATTTTTAGCAGAACATCCCAGGGGCCCACACAGCACAAGGTGCATTTATGGGCATGTATTTCCTCTCCTTTCCTGGCTCTCCCTCTCTTTGAATAACCACTACAGTGACTTTGGAAAGAGGGGTGCAGTAGACCAAGACCTTTAGTGATTTCTAAGCAATGTGTTATGATGAATACCTTGGTATTTTTACATACTCCACAGTAAGAAAATCATGTTGGTCAAAGTACAAAGTGTGTCCTTCCAGATCCCCGGGGACTTACATCAGCTTTCCTATTCCCAACTTCCCTGTCCCCTTCATCCCTCAAGCCTCCAGGCAGAAGAGAAAAGATCTTTCTTATGAAACTCAGAGCCACAAATTTGTCCTGGGCCCATCTTTTCCCTGGTGTGAGGCATCTACCTACAATTCACTAACTAAATAGAGAGACAGTCTAAGGGCTTCACGGGCAGGGGATGACCTTCCTCCTCCATACTTGCACCTCTGATCCACCCTTCCCATACCCACCAGAGAAGAATCTGCTCTTGCAAAGCAAAGGAAGTGCTGGACACAGTCCTTTTCTTCAACCCACTTATGGAGATAAATGCTAGTCTTAGAGAAGCACAGAAATGCTTACAATACAAGGCTGACTAAGCGACTGGGCTGCTCAGAGGTCATTTCAAGGAGAACCTGACATTTACTGTTAAGTCTGAAATGTAAGTGGTGTGTGATATGGGTATGGACAGATCCGCTTGAGAAAGCACCAGGCAGTGGGGACAGCAGGTGGCAGGAATGGGAGGCCATGCTTGCCTGGATGCTCAGATTCCTTCAGGAAACTTAGAGATAAGGTTGGAGGATTCTTTAGCTGGATATTCTCCTTAGTTCCCTCTAGTCGGGTATGCCGCTCTTCTTCAGCCTGCTCAGGGCCCTGGATGCTGCCCCTGGGATGCACTCATGGGCTTCCTTGCTTGCTGGCTCCTGTTTGGGGTTGAAAGAGGAGGAGGAGGCCAGGAGGTATCTTCCCTAGGTATCCCCCATGCCAGGCTGCAGGGACAGCGACCCTTTCTTATAGCCAGAGTGCTCATAGCTGCTCCCTCATTAGCATTTTTGAGCTCATTGTAAGCGTCCGAGAACAACACCAACAAAAGGGGCTAAGTTCCTCTAGAGCTGGCTTTTTCATTTCTTTCTTTCTTTTTTTTATTTTTTTGAAAAAAAAAATCATCCTTCACATAAAGCCCTGATTTATAGAATTCAGACATAACCAGGCAACTCCCCATTTTGCTATTTCAACTCCCTTTGGAATAATTTTGGGAATGAGGAAAAAGTCACAGGGGCAGAAAATCCAGCCCACGCCCACACCTTTGCTGGCCTGGCCCCAGGGCTGGTTTCTCTGACCAGCCTGCATTGTGTGTTCAAAAGCTGGGTTGGAGGACCTGAGGCTGCCGTGGTCTGCAGAAGGAGCCAAAGCCGCAGTATCCCCAAGGTATAGGGTGAAATCCCAGCTCTCATGCTCATTAGTTTTGAGGCTGTGGGTTTGTTTCTCAGTCTCACTGAGTTTTGGTTCCCTTGACTATAAAGCAGGAATGAGGAGTGTATCTAACTCATCATTTTATTACAATGAATTCATAAATGGCAGCTTAACCAGAACAGAAGGGAGGAGAAATGGAGGTCAGTGAAACCAAGGATTTCCTTGTTGAATTGAATTTCCCTTTACCACAGTAGGAGATTTCCCTGTGGGAGGGATGCTGAGAAGGTTCTGTGTATTTTCAATCTATGGCCATATTATTGGTTATTTTGTACCAGTGAGTGCCTAGCACACAACCTTTCTTTCCTTGCCAGACCACCCCCCATGCATAGAATGAAGACAGCCAGTGTTCTTAACACTCATTGGCATTTCCACCTGGCCATGCCCTTCTTAGATTCCACTGCTCCCCAGTTGTTTGCATCCTCCCAATAAAGTCAATTAAACAAACATGTGTGTACCACCCATGTGCCAAAACCTTCATGTGGTACTCCCATCATTTTCCAATAGCTCTAAAAGTAGATGTTACTCCCCTCTTTTTACAGATCAAGATACTTAGTATCTATCACATTAGGTAGCGTTCAGGGCACCACCGGACCCAGCCTCCAAGCCCCAAGTGTGATCAGTACCAGGTTTTTCTCCCAACTGATCATAAGACACAGGTCAATTCTCCAGTCTAATCCATTCAATGCAAAACTCCGCCCCCCCCCAAAAAACCCCAAACCCCAAATGAGATGAAACAGACTGCACTAACTTTAAGAAAAAACAGCTCCAGTCCTCTAGCCTGATCCTGGCTACAAGATGGACCATATAATATAGATAACTAACTTGTCTTCAGTGTTTACTATGTACTGGGAGTTCGTTTCAAGCACATTTTATATGGACTGTCTCATTTAATCCTCAGTCTATCGCTATGAAGTAGGTACTATTATTACCCCCATTTTAATGACTGAGCCACCCAGGTGCCCCTTTTTACCCCCATTTTAGAGATAAAGGAACTACACCACAGAAAGGTAAAGGAATTTACCCTGTTTCTACTGCAAGGTGGCCAGCATTTGAGCCCCAGCATTTGCCCTAAAGCTGAGCTCTTACTCTCTCCACCATCGGTAGTATGGTGGAGCTGATTTCACAGGGGCTTGCTCAGCTAGTAGAATGTGTTTTTGTTAACGGTCCTGTGAACCCTCTGATCTTTTTGTTTGTGAGACAGTTATCCACCAGCTCACCCACATCATAGCAATGATAGTTGCAGCTTCCACCTCTTGCATGCCTATTTAGTAGTGCACACCTGGACCAGGAAGCATTCATCTTCATGACAATTCTGTAAAAAGTGTGTTACTGGCCCCATTTTGCAGATGAAGAATTTGACTCTTTGTCTAAAGTTATATGATAAGGAAATGGTAAAACAGGAATTCCAACCCAAATTTGTTTTTTCTGAAAATCCAGGGAGTGGAGTTGAAGCCCAAAGAATGTATTTTGCCTGTATTTATTCTTTAGTTTGCAAAGTGATTGGTATATTAAACAAACAAACAAAAAAGACAAAGACAAAAACAATAACAACAACAAACCTTGGGTGAAAAACAAGCTCAATTTAATTTACTAGTAAATAATGGGCACTGCCTCTTTCATACATTTTACTTATGAGACACCCCAATATTGAATCAGTCAATAGTTTTCTTTCTGTGATCTGTCCCTTCCAAATATTCTTTACTGTCTGCATGTCTGCCTTAGATACATGAGGACTTGGACCTGTTCTCTGCCTCTGGGAATGGTGTCTCTTCTCTGGGCCAGTTGCCAGGAAGCCCCGGGTGAGTGCCTTTGAACAATGCTGATATGGAACATAACTACAGAAGGCAGCCCTTGAGGTCCCCAAATGTAGGGCTGCAGCCCCAGGTCCTTTGCAGAAGTAAGCCGTCCTTTTCCAAAGTTATGCATTTTTCCCCCCTCAAAGCAATAACTCCAGGCACAGTCCTCAAAGCAAATAGTTGTGTTACAGTAGAGGTATGTACAGCCAATTTTTCTATCTGCTTGTCAAGCACATTTTAAAACTTTGCCTGCCAATGGTGGACCTTCCATGGAGCTCAGAACTCTAAGTCTCTGCCCCAGGCTTCTGGGCTCGCGTTCCTGTGTGATGTTAATACCCAGAGGATCAGCCAACCACCAAACGTGGGCAGTTGGAAGAACTGAGCTTCAGTGGACACATACTTAGTGTTGCCAAACACATTTTCTTCTCAATCCTGTTTTTTTTTTTTTTTTAGTATAGTATAGTATTACTCAGGAATCAGCTTAAATCTCCTAATACCAGGTATCCAATCATCCCACAGGAGAGTCGCAAGCCCTTAGCCCCTGAGATCCCAAAGCTCCTAGAGCACGAAGATCCAAAAGTGTCTGAGCTGTTTGGAAAGCTGGCTCAGAATAGATGCTCAGGTCCCTATTAGGCTCGTGGACAATGATGGATGTAGAGAAAATGACAGCACCTGGGAAAGGGATGGTAAGGAAGCCAGAACTCTCATGTCTACCTGCTTACTTGACTATGGGAATGCACTAGCTTTAGTTACTTATTTAACTGTTTTTCCATTATGGCTGTGATGAAATAAAAACTATTTAGCCACTAAAATAGAATTGAATGCAGTTCAGATTCTTAATCTCACATTTTTTTTTAATACAACATCAGGCAACCTCTTCATCATTCTTTGCCCTATTTTTTTCCTATTCTTTTTTCTTCTCCCTTCCTCTCTCTCCCTCTGTATTTCTGTGAACTCTTCTTATTTTTCTCCTCCCTGCCTTTTCTCCTCAGTATGTAAATAATCCAGAATGCTCACACTTACCAAAGTTGCCATTGCTCATCTACTAGCTACTAGAGATGCCCCTGGGATGGTGGAAACGTTAGGTAGGAAAAACATAGATGGCATTGGTTTCCTTCAAAGGAACATATTCATGCAGGCACACTATGGCCACATTGCTTGTTTGGTACAACTAGCCTACATTGTACCTTGTCTTTGGAGAATGTGGTGGTATGATCCCTGGCATCATCTTTTCCTTCTTCTCATTTCCTGGATTGGAGACCCATGCTTGCTCCTGTTGGGTTGAAATTTGTCCTTTGTAACATAAGTACCTCCCTCTGTCTGATAAATAGAAAGGGGGTTAGATTCTCACCCAAGAGGAATGGGAATTGGAATTTAATGTGAGAACATGCATCCTCAGAAACACCAGGGAGACCAGAATTCCTGAAAGCACCATTCTTGGGAGACTTATACGTGCCTTCTCTACTCCATCATGTCCTCTCTCAACTCACTGGCTTGGGGTTGATATCAAGCATGGGTGAGGACTTTCCTTGAAACTTTGTCAGATACCCACTGAGTCAGTTACTCTTTGAACTTTCGACAATGAACAGATATCCAGGTGACCAACCCAATCCAACCTGACCCAAATGAACCTGCTCAGATGTTTGATGTTTTGAAAGAAACTTGAGAAGAGTGTCAGGAATTTTAAATATGTCCTCTTTTTTTTCTCTGTCCCCATTTTCTGCCAATAATTATTACTAAATTGAGTTTTGGGGGCAGTCCTTATCTGGCCAAATACCCTATACCCAATAACAGCCTGGGTTATTACTGTCCTTAAAGTATAGAACTCCAATGATTCTTTCCATAACTCTTTTTTTTTAAGCCCCAGCACTTAGAAGAATTCACTTGTAAAGAACCTCTTCATTTATATCCATTCTAAAATTCAGTGATTTTAAATAATGAAGGAAAACTGAAGTGAGCATACTGGTCTCTCTGAATCTCTATGGTAAGAATCTCATTTGCAGCTCCTGAAAGCCTTATTCATCTTAGGAGTGGACGGAGTCTCCTATGAAGCCATGCCATACCTAGGGTTTTAATTTTGTGGTCTGTATCTCAGTAGAAAACTGCAAGAAATGCCTGCCTCCTTTATCCCCTGCAGTGTGTGCCTGTTCTAATCAAATTGTTGGCAGGGTCCGCAACTCCTTTCTAAGCAACTTGATTCACAACAGAATGATTCCCCTTCAATGCCAATCTAAACAAATGCCATCAACATCATCCCAGAAAGTATTAAAAACAGAAGAGTCCCTTTGTGACTCTGATTGGCTCTGTGACTTCCTTGGGGCAATTGTTGGTCTCAGGCTTGTGTCTCCTAATCATCCAAAATGTGGGTGGGCCATGTCCCACCCCAACGGTGATTGTGAGCTCAGATGATTCACTCAACTTTCATCATAGAGCAATAATCAAATTCAGTTGTATGGTTCACAAAAGGCCCCCAGAGTTGTCATTGCATCTGATCCTCATAACGACCCTGTGAGCTCAGAGAAGTTAAGTGACTTGTCTGATACCACGTAACCAGGAATTGAATGCTTGGTATCTGATGCCAATTTCTGCACCACATGATCTTCCCATTGATACTAGAGTGAATACCACATAACTAGGCAAGCACATCTTTTGCACATAGTTATCTACTAAAAATATGGATAGGTCTTTTATGTTATTTGCTGATTTGGGTTATCATGCACTGTGCTCCCCCCCCCCTTTTTTGCAGATAACAAAAGCTGAGAGCACCATCTATCTTTGTAAGCATCTCTTTTTTGTGATACATGGAGGTGGGGAAAGAACAAGGATCCAGAGCTGAGGTGAATTTGCTGATTTTCTTACTGTTCTTGCTGCTCTACCTTGAGCAAAAATTAGCTTTATGAGTATCCCATTTATGATTAAAAATAATAGCTAACATTTATTAAGTGCCTACTATGTGCCAGGAGCTATGCTAATGCCTGATATTATCCCCATGTAATAAGTCTTGGAAGCCGAGAGGTATTTGCTGTCCCCTCTGCCCAGAACACCCTCCCCATACCTTTGTGGATCTCTCCCCTTTGCTTCTTTTCCACGTCTGTTTGAATTCACATGTTCATGTGGTTCTTTCCTGACCACTCTATAAATAGCCTACACCCTTCTGCTATCACTCCTTCCCTCTTACCTAGCTTTATTTCTCTCTTTTTTTTTAAGATTTTATTTATTTATTTGACAGAGAGAGACACAGCGAGAGAGGGAACACAAGCAGGGGGAGTGGGAGAGGGAGAAGCAGGCTTTCCGCTGAGCAGAGAGCCTGACGCGGGGCTCGATCCCAGGACTCTGGGATCATGACCTGAGCCGAAGGCAGACGCTTAAGGACTGAGCCACCCAGGCGCCCCTAGCTTTATTTCTCTTTATAGAACCCGCCATCATTATATTCTCTATTTGTTTGTTAATCTGTGTTATCTTTCTCCCTCACCAGAATATGAACTCCTTGAGAGCAAAGGTGTCCTCCCCTATCCCCACCCCCTATTGGATTCCCAGCACCTAGAACAGTGCCTGGCACATAGTAGATATTCAACAAGTATTCTTTGAGTGAATGATCTCATTTTACAAGTGAGGAATCTGAGGCTCTAAAGGATTAGTAAATCATTTGCCTCAGGTGACAAAACAAGCACGAAGTGGAACAGAGCCATGAACCAAGGCAGTCTGACTCAGGAGCCCCAGGCTCAGCTCCTGCGAAACTGTTGTCTCTCGGCCTCATTAAGCGAATCATAAAATGCTTGTCCGTATGGTCTATGTTCATCCTCTCTAGTTGGGGCCTCTCAGACCAGGGTGAAAAGATTCAGCTTGCTCAGCCATCCTACTAACGATGCCCTTGCCCCCTCTCCACCCCACCTCTCAGCCTAGACCCTCCTCTTGTCCAGCTCATGCACATCTTCCTCTTCCCATTGCACTGTTTATGAACGTGGGTCTGTGTTGATACATATCACAGCCCCGTTAGTCATTGTTTAGCCATTACGCTTTGTTGGGGCAATTTTCCAGTCCTCTGTTTATATTATATTTGGGCTTCTCTCCTCCTCCTCCATTTTTGAGGGCAGAGGAAGACATGTGCAGTAATACAAGCGATAATACAGTTATAATAAAGATGGAATCATTTTGCCAAAAGGAGGATTTAGTTGTGATTTGTTGAATTCCATTCTGAGTAGATTATTTAAGAGCAAATTCATAGCTCTTTTATGAGACTTTCCAAACAGAGGGATCTTCCAATACTTTTGTTTCTAGAGGCTTAGTTCTAGCCTTGGGGGCTGGGGTTGGGCATGGGGCGGGCACATGTCCAGCAAGAACTGATTGCCGAAAAAAACAAACAAAAAAAAGCCTTCAGAGGACATCCAGGAAGATGCCCCAAAATCTCTTCTCTGACCACGTATCCTCCCACGTGGCTGGTCATTGCTCTTGTTAGAGAATGAGACTCAGAACCTTGCGCCTCCATGTGAGAACACACTTCTAGCCCAGGTTCCATTTAAAAGCTCCCTGATGTGAGTGTGGAGTAATTTCCCATGCTCTGCCTGGAACTCATTGCATTTCACACTCCTAGGATTGGACACACAAACCAGACATGGTGGCAGCCCTAATAATTACAGGAAAATGTGCCCAGAATCAGAGCTCGGTAGAGCTGAATTTAGGTGTGAACTTGAGCTTTACTTGCATGGCACCTTTCCTTGCAGTCCCAATTTCCAGTGCCTCTGGAATTTGCATCCTGTTTGTTCAGTGGTTGGGTGAGGATGTTGGTAGTGGGGACACCGTGGAGGGAGGAACGGGAAGAACAGGTATGAGTCTTGGGCTTGTTCCTCTTCAGCAGCATCTCTCATGTTCCTCTGTTCTACTGGGAGCCTCAGGGAGCTAGCCATTTTCAGATTGTGTTTTCCAGGCTCCTGGATCAGCTGGCTTCCAGCTGGATTCTGCCAATGGGAGACACTGGGTGCAGATGGGAAGGAGAGAGGAAGAGAGAGACCGTGTTTTTTCTCCTTCACCTTCTTATCTTGGGTGGTTTCTCTAGTAGCAGCTACCCGTCTTCCTTGATCCTTCCTTCCAGATCCTACCAGACAAATGGGCTGTGGTTCCAGCTTCTGTCTGGTGGCCCCAGGCCCTGGGTTCTGATAACTCCATTTCCCTCTCTGTCCCTGCAGCCTAGGAGCGGTAGCTGTATCCTGTTGTTGCTACCTTCTGATTTACCCTGTTGTTTCTTGTCTGACTTCTCTGCTCTTCCATTACCTGGGTAACTAATTCCTTGTACTCAAATCTCTGTTTTAGATACTCAAGTATGGTTTTCATTATTTTTATTTGGACATTGACTGACACAGAAAGATTTGTCTTTAGAAATAAAATAGATTGGCTTTCATTTCTCCATTTTTGGAAGTGGCATAATAAATAAGAGCTCATCAGGATAAAGCAACGTGGTTGAGTATGTGTTTTTGTTTTTTCACACCAGAGTTTGATGAAGCAAAGTACCACAAGGTCTTTTAAAAGTAAAGGGCTTTTAAGAGTAAAGATTTTAAGAAGAAAAGGGATGGCCAGGTTTTTTGTTTTCTCCTCTTTCTTTTGAAACTACTATTTTTCTCTCTGTGATTTGAATATGTTTCAAATATTCTCTTCTACCTCCAGTCCTTGGCTTGTAAGGGGAGAAAGAGAGAGGGAGAGGGAGACAGACAGAGAGAGAGGGATCAGTCCAGCAGGCAGCAAACCCAATGTGCAAACACTTCACATGAACACTGAATGCTTGGGTGAGCTGGGATTATTTGACTGAGACAACATAAAACCTCCTCTACTTATTTGGGCTTTGGGATAGACTTCACTGGAAGCTGAAATTCAGGAGAAAGAAAGAAGAAAAGTGCAAGGCGTGGGACAAGAGAGAGAGGCGTGGGAGATGAGGCACATTCTCCCTTGGTGACAGGAAGCAATTTCTTTGTCAGGAAAGTGGTTCATTTTCCAAGGTCAGACCCCTTGTTTATGCTTAGGTGTGAAGCT
Organism: Leptonychotes weddellii; assembly: GCF_054177405.1. Lineage (NCBI taxonomy): Eukaryota > Metazoa > Chordata > Mammalia > Carnivora > Phocidae > Leptonychotes > Leptonychotes weddellii. The sequence goes on along the minus strand of NC_138371.1, from coordinate 18,269,565 downwards.
GGCTTAGGAAATGAGTTTAGCTTGCCTATGTGCTTTTACGAATGTGCTGGCTGCTCAGCAAATTCAGTACGGAAACATTTTAGGTAAGCAGAAGAGAAAATATATTTTTAAAGAAGTTGATTTAACAGAAGGTTAGAGTATAGAATCATGAAAAAAAGGAGATTCTATGTTCTGGGCTTTAAAAAAAAGTGTGCATGTGTGTGTGTGTCGCACATTAATTTAGACCAGCTGGGGTGATCTCATAGGGACCCCATGGGCCAGAGCTGCCGTTCCTCCATAGAGAGCACATCTCCCCTGGAAATGTGTACTCAGGTGCAGTTGCAGGGTCTGAGGTCATGGATGTGGCCCTGGCCAAGATTCTCCCAGGCTTCAGCTTCTGCTTCCTCTAAAGACGGTTGGTCGAGAGCCATTCTTCAGAGGTCAGAGCCAGACCATGAGTCCAATGTGCATGAGGATAGCATGAATTATCCTTGGAGACCAGTGGGCCCTGCTAATCCAGACATTGTCTTTCTTCTTGGGGAAGTTAGATGTCTCTTTTCTCTCTTCCTTCTATGGCCTCTGAGAGCTTGGGTGGTAAATTTCTCTGGGATAAGTTACGAGATACCTCTTCAGAGAAGCAGAGATGAGACAAACTTTCTTTGGACCATTGGTCCACCTCATTATTCTCTTCCAAAACTCTGGTAGGCCATGGATTCATCCGGAATCCATAGTGTTGTGCTTCCTAAAAAGGCCAAGAAGACCCACTTATGTTGGTCCAAGGATAGGGAGGGAGAAGAAAGAAAAGGAGGGAGAATCTCTTAAGGGGGATGCGTTATAGACTACTATGCCTGGAAGGGACTGGAAAGGTCATCTCAGTCAGGTCACTACATTTATTCAAACAATACTTGTCTTCTTGAGTTTACTGGGGGACTGTACGCCCTGTAAGAGCCCAGCTTGCTTTCTTCTGTTCACTGTTGTATCCCTAGTTGAGCCCAGTGCTTGGGACAGGAGAAGGAAGAGCAGGAGTCACCCCAAGATTCCAACAATACAACGAGCAAGTGTAGAAAAGCACTTGTTTGTTGTAAAAATTTCACAAAGCGTGAAAAAAATTGTGTTGTCTCTGTCCAGGGAATGGGGATAAGGGGACACTTACTGAACACCTACTGTGGACCAACTCTTGGGCTTTTACCCAAAGGATTTATAAAGAGGCAGAGAATTGGAGCTATCATTCTCTGAAGACACAGAAGAACTCTACAGCTTAAAAGTAATCAGAGAGGATTAGCGTACCGTCTGCAAACTGAAATGCCAGCCAGCTTAAATTAGTGAAGTGGGCTGGGAGGGGACTGGGGCAAAATGACAAGCACACATCAGACTAGAGGGGAGGAAAGGGCCGACTTTGTGCTAGGCTGTTGTACCAGTGTAGGAGGAATGACCCTGTGGGGCCAGAACTTCTGATATTTCAAGACTGGCCAGAAAGCTGGTATTTATGTGAAATATCCTGGTTTAATATGCTGGTGACCAATTAAAAAATTAATACAGTTGATGTAATAAATCAGATTTATGGATAGGATCCTTCCTGCCAATTTTCAGCCTCTGTCCTAATGGAATTTAGGCTGCCCCATAACAGTCTACCCTGTAATAGAAGTTCTTCTCTGTCTTTCTTCTTATATTGTTTCTCATGGAGTTGAAGAGGGATTTTCATGAGTTTTGGGGATAGGGAAAGTAGTGACACAATGCGGATTCTGAGATTCCTGTTTATCTCTTGTGGCTTATGGTTGTTCCCTTCGTTCCCTGAGGGCCCCAACTTCTTTTGAATCCTTCATAGTGTTTGTCCCAGGGCTGGGCACAGAGAGGGCACATACTACATATATGTCAATGAGATAGGCTTGGCTTTCCTCTAAGTCTAGCTAAATGGGGAACTGGAGAATTTAGGGAGGGTGGAAATTATCTAAATTGCTTGCAGCCAAATTTTTCTGTTTTCTTTGTCTTTAATTCTCTTGAACTTTGCATTAGATATATATATTGCCATGTAATAAATTGTCCCCAAACTTAGCTGCTTAAAACAACACTTATTATCTCATACTTTCTGTGGGTAAAGGATTCAGGTACATCTCACTTGGGTACCTCTTCCTTAACACCTCTCATAAGGCTATAAACAAGGTATCAGCTGGGGCCCTAGTCTCATCATAAGGGTTGACCTCAAACTCACTCTCATGCTTGTTGGCAGGATTCAGTTCCTCATGGACCATTGTGCTATGGGTCTCAGTTCTTTGTTGGATATTGACCAGAGATTTTCTTCAGGTTTTTTTTTTTTTTGTCATGTGGGCCTTTCCATAGGCAGCTCCTAACATGGGAGCTTGTTTCCATTAGGACAAGCAAGCAAAGGAGAAAGCAAGAGAGTGCAAGAGAGAAGCCACAGTCTTTTTGTAACCCACTCTCAAAAGTGATATTCCATCACCGATTCTAAATTCTGTTCATTGAAGGAAAGTCACTGGGTTCGCCTCACACTTGGGGGGAAGGAATTCCACAAGTTGTAGGACTGTCATGGCAATAGAACCATGGGGACTGAGGACTTAAACCTTTCTTCCTGAATATTGCTTAGCCTTCCTGTCTGACCAAGAAACTCTTGGGAGTTTTCATCCCACTTCTTCTTAGGAAATTCCAGGAATTGCAGGCATTCTTTTTCCCTTTTCATTCAACTCACATTAAAATGAAGAATAAAAAAAGATCAGAGAGGCAAATGAATTTAGAACTGAAATTCTGGTAGGTTTTTGGAGAGATATGGGAAGGATCATACTGGTGAGTACAAACAACGGATTCTGAGTCGGAGAAGCTGGAAAGGTTTTGTTATTGTTGTTGTTGTTGTTGTTTTCCTGGTGTCAAGATCAGATGAACTTGGCCCTATAGTGTCTGAGCATCTGAGAAGTGGAAGAAATAATGTTGTTACAGTGGGTTCTCTTATATCTCAGGTGTTGGCCCGTGGAATGGGCAAAACTAAGTAAGCTAGGATCAGAACCCCAGGTAGATTCTTTGTGGGTGAAATGCAAATGCAATAGATCTGATTAGGCAGTAAGGCCAGGAATCAGTATGAAGAGACATAAATGTATAAATCTGAAGTTATTCCAAGACCAAGAGGGTAGGAGCACCAGTGGCTGAGGGGTTTACCAATAGTGAGATTCAGAGTCTTTGCAGGCAGGAATGACACCTTGATTATTAGAGGTTCAAGGGATAAGCAATCAGTAAGAATAGGCAGAAAGCTGGCTTCAGGGATGACCTGGCAGAGCCTGAATTAGAGGTCAGGGGCAGGGCATCCCAGCTGCTAATGAGACAGGGCTCCAAGGAAGGCTCCCTGGGGAGACCAGGAAGAAAGCCTGGATCTCAATCCCTGAAGATGGATCACAAGACAAGAAATAGGAGAAAACTCCAGCTTATGACAGAGGCTTGGTCAAGAAATAAGCAAGAGCTTAATTATTGGGGAACAAGATAGCCCCACTCAAGCTGGGCCTGTAGCAAGACAGCAAGAGGAGACAAAAAGTTGACAGCTGCCAGAAACCAAGATTGGTCTCTGAGTTTGGCATGGGACTGAGACTACTGGTTGAGATCAGGCAGTGTCACTTGCCAGGGTTAGAGTAATGCAGGAACCCAGAGCCAGGACCGACATTACACCCTGGTGACCCTGTGACCAGTTGCACTCAATACCCTCGGATACCTCATGGGAAAAGCAGACAAGTGCTGTTCTGAGAGGCAATTAGGTTTCAAGACTTCCTTCCCCAGCCAAGCATCAGCATGAAATTGGAGGCTTGGCTTCCAAGCACCCACCCGCCTCTGTTCCCTTTCCCCCTTGTGAGGTGCAGGGTGAGAAAAAGGACACCACAGGACAGAGCCACCCTCGGCTTCCAGACCACCTAGGGAAGATGCATATGTAAGGAGGGTGGGGTGGGGGTGTGTGTGTGTGATACCATGGCCTTCTCTACCTCCTCATAAGCTACTCCCCCAGCCCCCAGCCTAGGAATATTCTTCCCCTCTGTTTGCCAAGCCACATTCTCCACAGGACTCACATATTTAACTCAGCTTTCAGCTTTTCCAGGAATCTTCTTACACATCTTTCCTTTCCTTCATCCCCCTCACCTCCTCCACACCACCCACAGCCCAGCCACCCATCTTGCTTTTACTCACCATGTTTCTAATTATGCAAGCTAATTTGTTTCCTTTCATGTTTTCCCAACCTGCCTGTATTTTTCCGACCCTGTCCCCAACTACCGTGGGATGGAATACTTTCCCTGGATAGGGTTATGGTTTTTCCTTCATAAGTGAACCCCTGGTGCCTAAGCTGAGCTCCGTGTGTGGTAACTTCTCCAATAACATAGCATGATGGACTCTCCAGTTGAAGGGGAAAAAAAAAAGTCAAAGTGCTGTTCTGGGCCACTTTGATCTGCTTGGTTTGTGTTAAATTTCTGGGCATAGGAGTTCTTGCGAATTTATAACATATACTGTCCACCCCCAGCCCCCAACCTGTGTGTAACATTGTGCCTTATCACAGCAACCAAATCAGGAGAAGCTGGAGGGTAGGGGTCAGAACACAAATATTTTCTGTACTGCTCATAGAACTAAATAGTATGGGTACCCCTCATTGCTGACAGAGTCCTTGCTGAATGAAATGGAATTTTCCTGAAGTGAATGTCTTGTGCCTATCTTTAGAATTGGACTTTCATGATAGAACAATCAGGAGATTTGGCTGAATTTTCCACTATTTAATTCGCAATGTTGAGGTCATGTAGAAACAACCTTTAAGAACATAATGACCTTTAGAAGAAATCCATCTTTGAAGTCAGGGTTGGTCACTAGTCTGTGGCAGACTGCTGCTTACATTATACACTTTCCTCTGTTCTTCCCAGGGCGAGGGAAGATTTTGGGGACAGTCTGGCTCTGGTTATCTACAGAGTTGAATTAAGAAACTGGTCCTTTTGAACTTTACCTCTTGCAAATTAACTGACTTTTCCTACCATAAATTGAAATGACTGAAGAACGCCAAAGAAACCCAGGAAATTTTCTCATGCAAACTCAGGGATATTTGAAGAACACCATCACACCAGCCCTCAAAATTGTTCCCAAGATCTTCTAAGGGTCAGGATCGCTGATTTGACAGTGGAGTGGGTGAGCATAAGGAGGTCTTGCTGTCCCTGAATGTACCTGGCTCTAGCACAAAACCCTCACACCAGCTTTGTAGATTCAGCAGCTTAAGTGTGTCGGGGAAGTGGAGGCTGCTGAGAGTCACCAGAAATGCTACCCTTGGCTTCTGTCCCAACTGAGTGCCTTACTCTTTCATCTGAGCAAAACCTAAAGTCCTGCTGTTTGAGTTGGCTTTGCCCCTACTCCATGATTTCAGTTCCTTGTCTCCATTCTTCAACATGTGGGCTCATTTCCGTCCTCTAGCACTATTGTTTTTCTGACTGGAACAGTCATCCAGAAAACCTCAGTAATAGGACATTTGTATCATTATTTGTTTTTCTAATTATATATGTCTTTCCCCTTCCCAGTGCTTGAAGACACCAAATTGTAGTTGAAGTAACTGCATGGGGAAAAGCAACAATAAACCACTTCACTCCTCTGGGTGGAAACATGCAATTGTACCAAGAAAGATAAGGAAAAAACTGCTCATATGTAGAGAAAGAGGTTGGAATAAGGGAGTGAGAGCAGACAGGCTACTTTGGCATCTGATGCAAGAGATGTGAGAAAGTAGCTCAGTGCGTTAGTTGGAAAAGTAGGGCGGTGAGACAAGGCCCAGGAAAGGCCTTGAGTTTGAAGTCCCAAAGGTCTTGATGGGCTGGGAAATCCTCTTTTTGGACTTTGGATCCTTGAGGTGGTGGTATCTGCTCCTGCAACTTGCCCTGCCTTGCCATCCTAGAGGCAGGCTGGGACTTTAGAAATCTGACTTTGTTGATGAACATGGATTCCAGCATTTCTTATCATGAACTTGACATGTCACAATGGCGTTAGGTGGGATGATGCAGAGAGTCTATGTGGGTGATCCAGTGGAAGCTTCACACATAACCCCAAGGAAACCCCAAGGTCTGCTGGCCAAGTTGCCCTATTCAGAGCACCAGGACCTGCCATGATTAAAATGCTCTGTTGTGTTCCACAGCGGACAGCTATTGTTCTTGCTACCCAACAATCTTTTCCCTACTTTTCCTGGAAGGACACCCTTATTTTCCTTTGAAAAATTTATCCCTTTCCCTTCTCATGTGAAGTCCTGGTGAGGTCACATGACTCATGTCTGGCCAATCAGCACATCCTATGCTGCTATCTATACTAAATGGCTCAGGGGTAGGTAAGGTATATGGATTTGTGCATTTCAAATTTCACCTTGGAATTCTGATGATGGGGTAAGAAGAGTCGTTGGGCACCTGGATTGAGCCATGCCTGAGCTTTTCAGTTCCATGACTCAGTGAATGTCCTTATTTATTTAAGTTAGCTTGAGGTGAGTTTCTGTCTCTTGTAACTGACAGAATGACATGTGTTCGTATTAAAAACCAGTCACTGATATAGTCTATTCCCTTTTCCAGGTTGGTTGTCCTTCTTTTACATAGCAGAAGATAGTAAGTGCTTCCTATCTATTAGATGTATAAAAGAGCCAATAAACAAGAAGTAGAGACAAGGTGGCTAATGGTTGGGCTCTATATAATTTTCATGGTTCCACTGACTTTCACTGACTTTATTCTGGTTGTGGTCTAGGAAGTAGAATCCAGGTTCTTTTAAACCCTAACACTCCTGAAGGAGCATTCCAGATCTTAAACAATCTTCAGTGGGCTTAAGGGAGAATGGGTGGTCCTTGTAAGTCCTTTGTGGGAATTCCTTTTGAGTATCAGTTTCCAAATGTACAGCCAAACAAGCAATTGGATTAGGGAGGGCCAACGGTATAGTCTGAATGCCACTGAAGATACTGGATGGAAGCAGTTCATGCCAAAACATTTTTTACTATCATCTTTCAGAAGCAAAGTTGACACCACAACTGATGATCCCCAGGCTGAAAGGAATGGGTGGCCTTGGCCCTGATTTTTGGATATGCTGCACACTTCAAGATTACAGTGTTGTTCAAATTAACCTGTTGGAGTTCACCTTTCCTAGAGAATATTACCTTGAACCCTGAGCAGGAGCAGTGCAGGAGGCACCCCAACTTAAGGACTGGCCATGTTTCAAAGGTCATTCCTAATTCTGCATATTTCCACAAGATAATGAATTCCAAGATATTCTAAGGTCCAATATTACATTTGATTATTAGCCTCCCAAGATAATGCACTGGCTCTTAATGAAGCCCTCTCTGACTCTCCTAATCAAGAGTAACTTTCTGTCCTCTCTTATATGTCACACACATGTATAGGAGTTTTAAAATTTTTTCTTAATTTTTAAAATCTTATACTCAAGTAATTATACCATCTGAGAGTGTTTAGCTTATTTCTATCATTCAATGTTAACAAATTGAAGCAGAGACCACAAGTTGCACATTGTTCTATCTCTCAACATTGTTTACACTGTGTCCCACTGTAGGTGCTTAATAAATGTCTCTTCAACAAGTGCTCGGAATTCCACCATTTATATTCCTTTCCCTCTTGTGGAAAACATGCTTCTTAGGTTTCCCTTTGTGGATTGAAAATGAATAGCCTCTCTTCAATCTAACCAGCTCATGCCCAACATTCATTCAGTGAATAAATACTGAGTATTTTCCTAAGTGTCATGTACTATTCTTGGACCTGGGGATCCAAAGGCAAATAAGACAGATGTGGTCTCTGCCTTCAAAGAGGTTATAGTTTCAAATCACAGAATACTGGACAACAGGCCATGAGGTAGCTCAGTTCTTGCCTGTTTCGATCAAACTGATCTCCAGAGTGCAAGTTCTTGACCAAGTCTTCACAGTAAGTGAAAGGAACGTTCCCAATGCTCTCAGGAGTTCCTCTTTCAAAATGTCATGGTTGGCTCTCAGCCAAGCTTCTTCTTCCCCTGAAGGGTTCTCCAGCATTCTTCAGAGGCTCCATTAGGCCTTAGCCACAACTCACTTTAAAAAGTGAAATGTTTTCCTTGTTTACCTATTTTTTCATTTATTTGGGAATATTTACTTATAACATTTCTAAACAGAAAGTCATTGTTAATCTTGCCCCCTGGGAAGCAGACACAGTGAGTACCCTCCAGGGGGAATATCAGAACATGTTAGTCAAGATCCCAGAAGCTCTATATCCTGGGTGGACATGGGATGTTTCCTTAAAGAAGCGGCTGTTGAGGCAGCCCCACCTCAGGCAAGCATGAGGCTGACTTTCAGGCAGCCTCAGAACTCCTCTGGGCCTAGAATTATGACCACCATCATTGCCAAATGGGACCTGGCTCCATTTGCAGTTCCCTGAGCCTCTCTCCTCCTTTTACCACAATCTTGTCCTCACCTCACCAGGCTCAGAGAATGGCCAGTTGTTTCCTGAGCCCACTCAGCATCCCTAATGGGTTGACTAATGTTCCTCCAAAATTCATGTCTACCCAGAACCTGTGAATGTGACCTTATTTAGAAATAGGGCTTTTGCAGAAACAAGTTAAGATAAGGTCATACTGGATGAAGTTGGGCTCTAATCCAGTGACTGGTATCTTTATAAGAAGAGAGGGATTTGGACTCAGACGCACACAGACAGAAGATGGCCATGTGAAGACAGAAACAGAGATCAGAGTGTCATTGCCACAGACAAGCAATGCCAAGGATTGCCAGCAAATACCAGCATCCAGGAAGAAGAAAAGAAAGATCCTCCCCTAGAGCCTTCAGAGAGAGCATGGCCTTGCTGAAACCTTGAGTTTTGACTTCTAGTTTTCAGAACTATGATAGAATAAATTTCTGTTATTTTGAGCGACTTTAGTTTATGGTAATGTGTTAGGGCAGCCTGAGGAAACTAATATGGCAACCAATCATTGATTTCCATAAAAATCTAGCACAGGACAAATAGACAATAGAAAACAGGGCATTTAGCTTCTTTCTAGCTATTTTCTTTGTCTGCTGCCCAATTGCTGCTATGCATCTAACTGGTGGTAGAGCATGAGTAGAGGAATTTGGGATTGTTTATTATCTGAAAAGATTATAGGCTATGGACACATTAGGACCATTAGGATTTTGTCTGAACTGGTTAATTCTAGAGCAGATGATTTGCATTTGGAGCTGTATGCAAATGTATTAGTTAGGGTTCTCCAGAGAAGCAGAACCTATAGGAGACTATATGTATATGTAAAATATATAATTATATATGTTTATTATTTATATATTATATATAATTCACATAAAATTATAAATGTATAATATATACTTATGTATAATACATATAATCTATAAAATAAAAAATTTTAAATACATATAATATATATAATATTATATATAAATAATATATAAAATATAATATATAGTTATATAATGTTATATATAACTATATATTATAATATGATACATAATTATATATATAAATACATACATATATATGTGTGTGTGTGCATATATATATATATATATAAAATCTCCAATTGGTTCTGTTTCTCAGGAGAACCCTGACTAATACTGTATATACATAGAGAGAAATTTATTGTAAGGAACTGACCCATGTGATAATGGAGGCTAAGAAGTCCCAAGATCTGCCATAGGCAAGCTGGAGACCCAAGAGAGCCAATGATTTAGTTCCAGTCCAAGTTGAAGGCCTGAGAATCAGTAGAGCTTAGTGAAAGCTGGCAGTTTCAAGACCCAAGAAGAGGCAGTTTCAGTACCATTGTGAAGCTGGAAAAGACCACTGACCCAGCTAGAGAAGGCAGGAGTTCCCTCTCACTCAGCCTTTCTTTTCTATTCGGGTCTTCAGTTGGTTGGGTGACACTCACCTACCCACCAATTCAAATGTTTATGTGGCCAGATGTGTGGGTACCCACCCAGTGGCCCAGTCAAGTCGATACATAAAATTAACAATCAAAGCAACACATACATACTGAATCAGATCCATGTTGACTCCAGGTGACCATTCTCAAGAACATATAATTATCTTAATCAGGATCAGATGTCAAAAACATAATTTCCTCAGGTAACCTAGCCTGGAATCTCTGGGAACTGAGTGTGAGACAAGGACTTGATTATAGGTGGTTTCTTTGGGAGTATTATTCCAGGAAACAGGAGAATAGGACAGCAGAAATGAAGTGTGGAAGGTTGGAAAGCAATTCAAAGATGTGTTAAAGAGTTGGCCACCACTACAGGCTACTGAGGCTTAGTACTGCTGGGACATTCTGAAGAACCTTGTACAATGTGTCTTGGAAGGATCAATTTAGAGGACCAAGTGGAGAAGAATGTAGCTATCACTTCCCATTCCTCTTTGGTTAAAGGTGGCCCAGCATGAATTAACTTTCCTGCACTTCCAGTGTGTATATGCTCCAGGGCGATGCAGGTTTCACCATCATCTCACTACACAGTGCCAACATAGGATGTGAGAGATATGAAGCACAGGGCTGAGGCAACAGTACCTGTACAAAGCCTTTCAAAACCTTCATGTTGCTGATTGGTACAGCAATGTCTGGAGAAAAAGGCCAAGTAGAGGATTTTGGAATTGTGTGTCAAAGTGCCCAGTGTACCTGGGGACACTGTGATAGACATGTGCCATTTTGCATGGCCTCCTTTCTATTTTTGGTAAGAACGTCATACGGCCAAGCCTATCTCTTGCTATAGAAGCTGAAAATGCCAACACCCTACAAGCTACATAGGCTGGGAAAGCAAGTGATAATATCTGGGCCCACAGTCTACCAATCAGAAGGAGGACCTACCCCACGCCTAGAGGGGAAGTCAGTGATGTGAAAAAGAAGAGATGCCAAGATACCATTCTGGTATCAGAAATACAACCAGGTCTCAGGTAGAACAGGGAAGAGAATCAGTCCTTTCCCCTGGCTGTCCTTCCAATTGCTTCATTTTCTGTTGTTTCTTGATAATCTTCCTCTGCTAGTTCATCTCACAGGAGGCCCTCTGCCCCATGTTCCAGGACTGCCTGGCTTAGGTCCTCAGCCCAGTACTACCTTCCTTCTGTGGCTCCTAGCATGGATTCCTGATATAAAGGTTCCTATTGGTCCACCTATTATATAACTTTGATTCAGGCCACAAGTCTCTTTCCAGTTCATGGATGGACTACCCTTGGGTCAGGGGTCCATTCTGGTCTAGTCAGATATATTTGAAAATGGGGTCAGAAGGCATAAGACACAGGCACCTAGAGAATCAAGACTAAGAGTGAAGAATCCCCCAGAAGAGAGGCACAGAGATAAATGGAATATTCAGGCAAAGTATTTGTGGCTGGATATTGTGGTCTGGACTGGGAATCAAGAGACCTGAGTTCAAGGTCTGCTTTTGTCACATGCCTCTGTGATCCCAGGGAAATGAGATAACTTTCCCAATCTTCAAATTCTACATAAAAGAATAAGGGACACGGATCAGCAGATCACTACACCCCTTCCACTTCTAGGACCTGCAGGACCCACCCAAAACCAAAATCGTCCTCATACAGTGGAGGCAGAGTTGTGTTGGGCTCTTTTAGGGACAAGGGGCTATCAGGAGCCTGATGCAGTGCCAGACACATCTTTCCCCCTGGAGAGCTCCTCATCCACTTCTCCGTAACTCAAAAGACCTCACTCTTTTCTCTTTTCTTCCTTCTTAGAGGCATGAACAAAATGCAGATAGCCTCTGTTATCAGGAATGCAGGAATATCTGAATAATCCAGCCTAATCCAGGTGTCCTCAGGTTTTAACTCACTCTGAAGAAAATATATTTATTCTGCTTTTTTTATACAGTTGCTCCCATTTTAGCCATCAGTGAAAAATAAGTTCGTACAAGGGAGGCGTCTTGAGAGAGGTGGGACCCATGGCATTGGCAGGAAAACCTGACACTTAGAACAATGAATCAGTTCTTTGCATGTGAGGTGGCTTTGGTAGCTATAGTTTAAGACAGTTCTTTCCTATCTATATAAGGCAATCTACATGCCCCTTGTCTTTTGAACTTATGTTAGTTTTATTGAAGAAATCACTGTCTTCAGATTGTAGATTTAAATACCCTTCAATTATTGCAAACTTAAAATGGACCCTTCTCCATCAGAAGTCTCGATGAGGTTTCAGGACTCAACAAAACATTTCCCACTAGAAATTGTTTCCTTTAGGTAACAGCACCATGGAAGCCATCTTGCTCCACTGTCTGACCCCAATCAAAACAGCACACCTCTCAACTTCTAAAAGTGTGAGTTGACCTGTCTCCTGGGAAAGCTACTCCCTTGGTCACTTGAGTCTAGCATCTCAGTCATATTACTTCATCAAGCAGAAGATTATAGCTCTGTTTTGCTATTGATTCAGGCCACAGTTTCTTTTTCTGTTCTCTTGTAAGATGGAGGAACCGTTTATTATTCTCGCTACAGAAATGCTCAAGGCTGGAATCACAGTGTGCTCTGGCTTCTAAGCCAGGGTTTATGCTCACTCATGCAGGTATAGGGGTCAGCTTGTTCCTCAGTTACCTCTGATTTACTTACACAGTTCTTCAAGTTTCTTAGGTACTTCATGATAAGGAACTGGGTGAGAGAAAGTTTCACTTCTAGAAAACCCAAACCTGTACAAAGAGAACTCAGTTTACTGCATCTGCTGTGCATTTCAGGTGATGCATACTCCCTCTTTTTAATATTTCCAGTAAAGCCAACTGGCCCCACAATGGTCTGCAGAGACAATGGCCACTTCCTTCAGGGATCCCTTGCTTGCTGAATTCCTGCCTCCAGGGACCTTCTGGGAAAAGGTGACCACAAGTCATAGGGATCAGGCACCTGCGTGGTTCAGTGGTTAAGCGTCTGCCTTTGGCTCAGGTCATGATCCTGGAGTCCCAGGATCGAGCCCTGCTTCAAGCTCCCTACTCAGCGGGGTGTCTGCTTCTCCCTCTGACCCTCAACTCACTTGTGCTCACTCTCTCTCTCTCTCTTTCTCAAATAAATTTAAAAAAATCTTTAAAACAACAACAACAAAAAACAAGTCATAGGGATCTCTGTGAATGGTACCACCCACAGAAGGGCTCATGTTGTCCCTGACTTTTCTACCCTAAGTTTTAAAATAAGAGGAAGAGCTGCCAGGAAATAGGTCTGACAGGCTGTGTGACTAAGCAGAGGCACAGGGATTGTCAGTGAGGTGAGAGCAGTCAGCATTGTCTCTGTTTCTGCTCCACCCTATGGTTCTGGCTGAACAGACAATAATGTCCCTGGCAAAGTAAAGCATAAGACTTGGGAGATCATGAAGATCAAGATATAATTCTGAGGCCCATAAAGGGGAAATGACCTTCCTAAAATTTGAATTCACAGCAGATTGTGGCTTACAGTTCAGGTCTAAATCAAGTATGAAGTTCTATTAGACCACACTGCCCTCTGTATCATGACACCTGATCCTGAAGGATAAGGACAGTTAGAGACACAAACCAGCTTTAGGAAGACTCTTTCTAGCTGTTGACTGTTGACAATAATAAACCTGGACTTTTTCCCCAACATGTGCTATTCAGATGCTTGAAGGTCCATGATGCTAAGACTGAGTGTGGGAGCCATTCCTCAGCAATCTCTACCATTCTTCCTACCTTCACCTTGGTCATCTTTTTCCAAGCATTTGTCTATTCCAGTGTGGAGGAAAATGAATTTTGATGGTAAGGGAATTAAAGTTGTGTGGGCAGGGCTCTAGGCCAGTTTTGCCTATTTCACAATTGTGCTGACACAGAACATAAGTTTACTCTCCTTTCCACCTCTCTTCCCTACCTCCCCAATGATTGCTAGAGCCTATGGAATTGACTCGATGACACCTCTTCTCTTTTTGTTTTCCCCTTGTGATATGGACCCTATACCCAAGGAAATCCTTATGTAGAGTTTTCTTTTCCAAGGGAGTTTATCAAGTGTAAGTAGGAGACTTTCATGAAAACATGGTGGGATTGGAGGTGATATTAGATAATGTCTAGTCCAACTCTGTATTTTGTTGATAAAGAAACTGAGACCCTGAAATTCTGATATAATTAGCAGAATTTAATGGGTCACTTTGAGCACAAAATAAAGTATTTTAGAGATAAAGAGGCCAGTTGTTTATCACCCAGGCTGAGGAGGTTGAATATTAGGTGAACATATTCATATTTTGATACATTCTAAAATGTTTCTCTCATTTTCTCTATTATACTTTGTAGTCATTTTTAAAACTTATAAACATATTACAGTAAAAATCAGGTGTAGGTCAGTGGATGATGCCAAGAAAACAAAAAACTGTAATTTTTAGTGCTCTTCAGTTGGAACACACGATATAGTAATTTTTTTTGATGGACACACAATGTGGGTCAACCTAAGAGTTGTAATATGAACCTGTTGCTCCCAGCAAATGAGTCAGTTGAGATAGGACCATTAATTTCCTTGGCATGTCAGCATCACTCTGAAAGGAAGGCTCCAGTCCATGGGGCTGACATTGCTACCACCAAGAAGGTCCTGGAAGCACCTGGTTGGCTCGGTCAAGATTTTTCCAGGTAGTATCTGGGTATCCTCCTAGCTCTGGGTTATTCACCCAGAGTGTTTCACACCTCATTTGGCTTCCGATCTGAGATTAATATACCCCATTTGAAGTAGAAGTTCAGTTTATTATTTTACCTGAAGAAACATATCAAGTAAGCCAATATTTCTCTCTTGGCATAGCCAGGGAATATTTAATAATAGTTTAGGATGTGGCCAGCTTTTCTTGTAGCCAGTTTGAGGAATAGAAAGACACCCAAGACATGGCGTGTGGCAAAAAGAGCTGGACATTTAGTAGAGTAGATGAAGAGATTAAAAAGCACAAGAGTTAAGTGATAATTATGGTAACAGTCTCTTGAAGGATGACACCAGGAAATGGAAAATAAAGAAGACATTGCAAAGATCCATAGGAGTCTAAACAGTTCATGGAGAAGGGGAGGCTTTGACCGAGTCATTGAAAATAAGTAGACCATTGATAACCGTAGTTGTAGGGCGTCAGAAGAGTGAGATGTGGAAGGAGAAGTAATTACTCTGCATGTAAGACTCGGATGGGTGAATGTGATGGTCTGATCCTTATTACAGAAGCTGAAAATTTCATCTTCCATCCTTGTAAATCTGGAGCCTTCACCGAAGAGTTGATAGGAAACCTCATTAGCCTGCAAACATAATCACTGACCACTGTGAGGTCAAAACCAAAAGCCCTTCCCTATGGATAATGTCCCCTATGGGGGAAGCCCAATACTGTGTATAAACAGAGCCATCATTCTGGCCTCCTATTTCTTGGCTTCCTAGCAATTTGGGAACTCACTGGGGAGTTTGGAGTCCTGTGCCTATAGGCTGGCCTGGCAGACAGGTAAGGAAGGATCCTACCTAGAGTAGAGGATAGAGTGGGTTAGTTCATCAGGGCATTGGGTGCTTCTCAACAGACTATAATATAAATTAAAGAGACTTCAAAAAGTCCTCAGCAGGGATGGATGAGGGGAAGGGGTTTAGGCACAGAGTGTCACTAATCCTTCATCTTTTCCTCTAAGGCCAGGGTCAGTGGCCCAAGTAAACATGGTGTCCCACAGAGATGGTCCCACAGCCAAATGGCTCTCAGCAGCTTGACTCAAAGTCACCTGGACAGGCCTGACGGAAATGCAAGATGGCCCAGCCCTTCCCTAATGCATTTTCCAGAGTCAATCCATCATTCTGCCTAGAGAAGGGGAGAATGAAAAATAGATCAGGTGCCTCAGGACTGCGACCTCTGCTTCTGTGGAAATGGGAGCAGGTGAAGGAGAGAATGACACAGCTGGGAATTGGGGGGTGCTGGCAGGTGACATGTTTCTGGGTTCAGATGAGAAGGGTGAGGCACTGGCATGGCAGTGAGGCGCTGGCACAGACTGTCTCCAGGCAGGACTCCTTCTGGGCACTGAGCAAGGCCCGTGGCTTTGGGAGCAGCCCCAAGCTGGTGGTGGTGCCAGCACTCCATTCACCCTGTGAAATGTATTAATTAGTGAGCGGTTTTGGCCCAGAGAGTGTTGCCGTGGCTTCAGATGAATATAGCAGAAGAGAGGCCAGTTCGTCTGCAGGCAGCTCTCTGAGAGATCTCAGCTCTTATGTGCCTGAGAAGAGCTTCCACTGGAGAGGAGGTGAGAGCCCAGCAAAGCTGGACAGAGGAAATTCAGAGAGCTGTGCAAATTAGTCCCAGTCCACCAACCCTGGGCAGGGAAACCAGAGCCAGGCTGAACAGAATCTGTGCTGCACATGAGTGAGATTGTCAGGAACCAAACCAAACCAAACCAAACCAAACCAAAAGTCCAGTAAATGGTGCTGCTCTAAGCTTCTGCTGTTCTCTGCCCTCGCTCTCTTTTCTTTTAAAGATTTTATTTATTTATTTGAGACAGTAAGCGAGAGAGCATGAATGGGGGAGGGGCAGAGGGAAAAGCAGACTCCCCACTGAGCAGGGAGCCCAACAAGAAGCTCAATCTCAGGACCCTAAGAAGATTACCTGAGCCGAAGGCAGACACTTAACTGACTGAGCCACCCAGACGCCCCCTCATTCTATTTTCAAGGATGGCTACAGAAAACCTTTTGGTCTGGTTTAGCTATGGCATGTTTGATCTAGAAGACAGCTGTGAGACCTTCCTGTCTCACTTCAACTGTCAGAGGGCAGGCTGAGGTCCCAGAAGGTGAATGGACTTTTCCCAGGCCCCGAGGCTGGCTAAGGGCAGAGCTGGGAGGGCGGGAGTGGGGTTGCAAACAAGACTGTTTCTTCCTAACCCAGGATTCTTTCTTCCACCTCATATCTGATGCCATCAATATTTTCAAATCTACCTGCCCAACTGTGCTAACACAGTGGTCTCCAGGATAAATAGGCTAGGGTCTCAAAAAACGAGCTGGCTCTGTCCTGGTCTGAGCATGTTGCCAAGTATCACTGCTGGGCGAATCTCCTACCCCTCCAGCCCCACTCTTTGGGGTCTTCCTGGGTCTTGCCATTGACATTTCTCAAAACACTCTTTTCTCTACTACCCCCCCCGCCCCGAAGAGATAACTGCCCTAGCATTCATGCCTATCTAAGTCAGTGCATTTCAAGTACATAAGTCCTACTGATAACTCTGTTAGAATCTTTATGAGTAGAGAGTAAAGGTTGAGAGAAAAGCAGGGAATGGAGTGATATGAAGGAAAAACAGGAGTGGAGAAAAACAAAGAATGCAAGGCAATGAATATTAATTGAACGCTTAATATATTCCAGGCTTACCATAGAATTATTTCATTTAATCCTCGAAATAGTCCTGTTCTTGTCCATATGTTTCCAGTTGCAGTTGCGTAGTGACAGAAAAGCTCACAACCAGAAAGCAGCAGTAGGGTTTACAACCAGAAGTGATGGCTCTAAGGGCTTGGTGCTTTCCACTCTGACAAGAAGGGGGTAGAGGAAGAAGAAGGACCTTTTGGGGTTAGGAACAGGGCTGTGGAAGAGACAGGAGGGGCTCTGGGGCACTCCAGACTCTGATGCTGACCTCTGGGTCATTCCTTGGTGTGGCATAAGAACGTCTTCTCAAGTCTGCTAGGAGCCCTCCTCTGCTCCATGCACAGGGTTCTGGTAGAGACCTACAGAGATGATAGTACCAGGAGTCTGTCATATGGTGGCCTGGGTTAAAGAAATAAGCTCTTAGAAAATAAAGCAGGGCTGCATGCCACAGAGAGCCTGGGAAAAAGAATGAGGTCACCTTAGGGAAAGTTGCTGGGAGGGGCCCCCTGGGAAGGTAACATTTGACCTGAGACCTGAGTCATCAGAGTTACCAGGCATGTGATGATGCACAAAGAGAATTTCCTCGGAAATGGAACAGCAGTGTGGTCTGACTCTATTTTTAGTCTATTTGACCCATGGTGGCCGCTAAACATGGGCAGTGGCCCACTAGGGTGGGGGGTTGAGATGGGTCTTCCATGGGTATGGGCCACAGGGGAGCATGGTTGGTTGAGAACTGAAAATCCATAATTAATTCCAACACTGTCAATCCATAATTAGTTCCAACATAGCCCATGGAAGAGGGGAGCATGTGCCACCTGCCTCCAGGGACCAGCCCAGGGAGCAGGAGCTGATACTTTGGGACTGCTCAGAAACTTCTGAAAGGGCAAACCATTTAGGAATCCCTGGCTCCTTTTTCTTCTGAAAGGGAAGATTTACTCAAGGCTGGGGAACCCTAAGGACCCTTGGGAATTACCCCAACAGTCTGATCAGCGTCTAGAGGAAGACAATCTGTAGAACTGATCAGGTTCCTTGGGCCTATGGCTGAGGCTCACCTTCCTGTGCTTCCTTCTTGGAGTAATTGTTGTGAGAAGAATTTCCCACTCATGGAAGGAAGTCTATTTTCTCTTTTCAGATGTCAGTGTAACCAACGTATGTTTAAAGGTCAGTTGCATCAATTCTTTTAAATGGCAGTTAAGCAATTGTCTGCACAAACCGGAGGCATCCGGAGCACAGGCTTCACTCAAACCTTGGGACCTGGGAGAGGCTGGGAAAAGAACAAGGAGGGAGGTGTGGGGGGGCTGCTGTGGCTTCAGGAAACTGAGTAGAACACCCTGAACTGTAAAAGCACATGCATCAGCAGACAGAGGGGGTCATCCACTAAAGCCCAGTGAGACGGGGAAGAATAGCAGACTCTGCCCACCACCTACAGCCAACCTTCCCCCTCCCTCCTTCTCTTTCTTCCTTTCCCCCCCACCCCTGGCCCTGAGATCTTTCTCTTTTCCATCTGCTGGCTCTCTTGCTCTCCCTGTCTTCTCCTATTTCTCTTCCTTCTCTGTCTCCTTCATCTTTCTCTGGTCTTCCCTCTCCCCTATCCCTGCCATTCTACCACATCCTCCCACATTATTCTTGGAAGAGTCCTGGGCTAGAGGGTCTGACTAACTCGGTTTAAATTTCCACTCCACTGCTTTCTTAGCTCTTGGTCTTGGAAAAAAGTTTCCTGAGCTTCAGTTTTCCTCATCTGAAAATGAAGACAATCATATCTAGCCCAAGGTGCTGAGTTTATTGGGACAATTGAAACAGATGAAGCCATGAAACATGGCAACTGGTCCACAGTCGATACTTGATGGATGGTGGCTCCTCTCCTAATAAGGCACAGGGGTGCTAGCACAGCACTTGGCAGCCAGCAAGCATTCAACACAGCTTCACAAAATTTCCATGGGGACAGGGTTGCTAGGAATACTGTCTCCATTATGTAGCTAAGGAAACCGAGGCTCAAAGAAATTAAGTACCTTGGACAGGTACATTTATTTATTTTTTTAAAATTGTATATTTTATGTATTTATTTTGGATAGCTACTTTTAAAAAGCCTATTTTTAAAAAATTTTTTAGAGGAACCTCCACGTTGTTTTCCAAACTGGCTGTACCAACTTGCATTCCCACCAACAGTGTAAGAGGGTTCCCCTTTCTCCACAACCTCTCCAACATTTGTTGTTTCTTGCCTTGTCAATTTTTGCCATTCTATCTGGTGTAAGGTGGTATCTCAATGTGGTTTTGATTTGAATTTCCCTGATAGCTAATGATGATGAACACTTTTTCATGTGTCTGTTAGCCATATGTATGTCTTCTTTGGAGACATGTCTGTTCATGTCTTCTGCCCATTTTTTGACTTGATTATTTGTTTTTTGGGTGTTGGGTTTGAGAAGTTCTTTATAGATCTTGAATACCAGCCCTTTGTCTATAGTGTCATTTGCAAATATCTTCTCCCATTCTGTGGGTTGCCTCTTTGTTTTGTTGACTGTTTCCTTTGCTGTGCAGAAGCTTTTTATCTTGATGAAGTCCCAAAAGTTCATTTTTGGTTTTGTTTCACTTGCCTTTGGAGATGTATCTTGAAAGAAGTTGCTGTGGCTGATGTCAAAGAGATTACTGCCTATGTTCTCCTCTAGGATTTTGATGGATTCCTGTCTCACATTGAGGTCTTTCATCCTTTTTGAGTTGTATGGTGTTAGAAAACGGTCGAGTTTCATTCTTCTGAATATAGCTGTCCAATTTTCCCAGCACTATTTATTGAAGAGACTGTCTTTTTTCCATTGCATATTTTTTCCTGCTTTGTCAAAGATTATTTGACCATAGAGTTGAGGGTCCATATCTGGGCTCTCTATTCTGTTCCTTTGGTCTATATGTCTGTTTTTGTGCCAGTACCATGCTGTCTTGGTGATCACTGCTTTGTAATATAGCTTGAAATCAGGCAACGTGATGCCCCCCGCTTTGTTTTTCTTTCTCAACATTTCCTTGGTGATTCGGGGTGTTTTCTGATTCCATAAAAATTTTATGATTGTTCCAACACTTTGAAAAGTGTCATTGGAATTTTGATCAGGATGGCATTGAAGGTATAGATTGCTCTGGGCAGCATAGATATTTCCCCAAAGACACAGAT
>NC_138371.1:18238227-18249073 GCF_054177405.1 Leptonychotes weddellii | reverse complement strand
GGGCAGCATAGATATTTCCCCAAAGATACAGATGTAGTGAAAAGAAGGGCCATATGGATCCCAATGTTCATAGCAGGAATGTCTGCAATAGCCAAAGCGTAGAAAGAGCCAAGATGCCCTTCAACAGATGAATGGATAAAGAAGATGTGGTCCATATATACACTGGAATATTACTCAGCCATCAGAAAGGGTGAGTACCCAACTTTTACATCAACATGGATGGGACTGGAGGAGATTATGCTAAGTGAAATAAGTCAAGCAGAGAAAGTCAATTATCATATGGTTTCACTTATTTGTGGAACATAAGGAATAGCATGGAGGACATCCTAATGTCCTAATGAGAAGGAAGGGAAAAAAGAAGGGGGGGAAATCGGAGGGAGAGATGAACCATGAGAGACTATGGACTCTGAGAAAAAAATGAGGGGTTTAGAGGGGAGGGGGTGGGGGGATGGGTTAGCCCAGTGATGGGTATTAAGGAGGGCATATATTGCATGGAGCACTGGGTGTTATACGAAAACAATGAATCATGGAACACTACATCAAAAACTAAAGATGCACTGTATGGTGACTAACATAACATAATAAAATAAAATTTTTAAAAAGCCTATTTTTTAAATAAACAAATTCCACCTATGGTATCACCAGCTAAGATGCCTTATTGAAATTTCTATGCATTAGTTCCCATTCTGTCTCTCTAAACACCCATTTCTTCCCCAAACACCCTTCTTCCCCAAAACACCATTTTTCAAATCCCAACATTATAGGGTATAAAGTACAACTCCAGGCTACGATAACCTAAAATCATCCTCTTCTAAGTGCTGTGCAGTTCTTGAGGAAGCTGAGACTCGGGTTTCTCACTGATCATAAGAAAACTTGAGAAGTGTGTGGACTTTCCATCCCCTCTTCCCTCCCTGCTTTCCCTTCTCCAGGCTGAATTAGCTGATGCTTTCATCTTTCACAGAGACTCTCTTTGAACAATCCTTTCATCCACTTTATGGTTTCTGCCCCATTTTATTTATTTATTTATTTTTAAAGCCTTGATTAAATTTTGCAATGTTTATTTTGTTGCACAACAAATGGGAGCATTGGTCACAATTTATGTAGCCGATTTCATGTAACTGAGTTCTACAGTGTTTATTGCTGTTAAATACCTTCTCCCAGAAATTGGAGAGATGCGCCATTCACTGTGACACACACACACACACACACCCTCCACCCTGTTCTTTTCCTGTGCAGCCCAAACCACAATTTGTAATTGGGTGTTTATTTTGCTTTTAATGTTTATCTCTTCTAGGCTCTGTGGGGCTGTGAGGGCAGGGATCACATCTGCTTGGTTCTCCCCCTTTAGTTATATACCCAGAATCTTATTCTCAACAACTCAACAATCTTAACTCTGGCTGCACATTCAGTCATCAGAGGAGTTAACAGATAAACAAACAAAAACGTACTGATGCCTGTCCAGAACTTCTGGATCAATTGGTCCGGGTGGCACTGGGGCATCTATAACTTTAAAAGGGCAGTAAGTGATTCTGGCTCAGACAGAACCATTGACCTTAGGTACATTGACCCTGCTGTGTGCATTTTGTCCACCTGTCTCCTCTCATTGGCACCGGCTTCTGCTCCTGCATAGCTGGCTGTGCCCCATCCCTCATGCGCCTGCTCTGGCCTGACGCATTCCTCGGGCCCACCCTAACACATTCCTCCTCTGCTTTAAACCACTGTTTATGACTGGCTATCTCCAGGACACAGCTCCTGATGAAAACGGTCCAGACTCTTGGCCTCTTGTGTAATTCCAAGCCCAGCCCTCCTCTGTAAAATTCGTTTATGCTATTTTCCACAAGCATGTGCTTCTGTTGGCACCCTGGCAAGTGTGATCAGTTTTAACTGTAAGTTCCTTGACCTTTGTTGTGGGCCAGAGGCTAAGGCAGCAGGAACTGCCTCTGCTCCCACAGTTTGACCTGTGTAACTGGAAAGTGGGACAAGAAGGGGCTCTGGTCAAACATGAGTGTGAGACACAGAGACTGGAGGGCAGGTGGCGGGGTGGGTGGCATAACAGAGGAGGTTGAGTGCGGACAAGAAGAGGGTCTCCGTGGCCCTTTCCTGGCTTTGAGCTTTTGAAGACCCAGCATGAGGAGGATCAGATTTGGGCCTTAATACCTGTGGAGACACACCCAGTTTAAGGGCAGGGGTGCTACTGGGCACAAACTCAGCTCCATGTGAGGAAACAGGCCCCAGTTGTCAGGGCTGTTCTGGTGGGCCAGGGAGGGCCTCCCAGCACAGAGATTTACGTCTCCAATCTCTTGGTTTTCGCCATATTTCTGCCCCACCTGTGCTATTATTTACCTAATACATATTTTTAAACCTAGTATTTTCTTTAAAACAATTTTAAAAGAACCACCTTTATTCTTGTCTTTAAAAATACCTATGAAATTATAGATGCGTAAGTGATTGATACACACATACGTAGAGAGTAATAGAGACATATTTTTCTTCTAAATGTACAAAGGTGATACTCAAGTGTAGAAGCTGGTGGGATGTTGATGGGAAATACGATCCCACTGCAAACCTGGGCCCATGTGATCGGGTCAGATGCATCCCTGATCTCCAGTGGGGAAGTTCTTCAGCCGCTCCGAGCCTGTTTCCTCAAACACTGCACCTGTCTCAGAGGCAGCTCAGGGGAGAGTGGAAGGCACAGACAGACAGGCGGCATGAATCTGCCATTCCCAGTGCCACTCGGAGGCCTACCGTTTCCAGAGCCTTTGCTATTCCTCTTATTCCAGCTCAGAGTAGAAGGGTAGAAGGTCTCTGATGGGAGAGTGTGGTCTTGGAGCTGGGTCTGCCAGGACAATGGGGGTGCTGAGTACACATTGCCAGCCAGCCCCCCAACTCTGGCTCTGGGGAACGCTTTGTCTGGCTTTTCAGCTGTTCTGCTTTCACAATCTGGGGATGGGAGGGAATGCCTCGGGGACACGCAGCTTCTGCTTCATGGACCTCACCCTCATGGTTCCCTACTGTCTCCATGGAGCCTGCATCCTTCTCGCCTGCCCTGGCCTCCTGATCCGGGAGTGTGCTTGTGTGGTGTGTGTGCGTGTAGGTGTGTGTGAGAGTGTGAGTGTGTGTGAGTGCGTGTGTGTGTGTGCATGTGTATGGTGTGTGTGTGTGCTGTAGGTGATGTGCTCTGTGCGTGTGTACGTATGGTATGTGTTTCTCAGGGTGGGAAAACTAATCGTGAGTAGGGAAGCTGCAGAAAAAGCCTATAGGGAAAATTTTTTAAATTGAGAGCTGAAAGATTATCCAGATTTTTTTTTTCAGATGTATGGAATTACATACATCTAGTCTAAAGCTAATTAGAGGCAAATTTCAGAGCAGAATGTATCTCTTCAGACTCCCGACTTAGTGCCTTTTTCTGATCCTTTCATCCCTGTGGTTCCGGCCTTAGGAAGGCCGAACACTCTGCTTTAATCACAAGCCCAGTGAGGGCCACCAGGAGCCAGCTCTAGGCAGCCCAGCGGAGGTGTGAGGGCTGACCCCTGCGGCAGGGGCCTCGAAGGGCAGAATCTGCCCCTCCTCCCCAGCACAGCATTGGCTACACCCAGGCCTCTGGCAGCCTTTGGTCTGGAAGCTCTTTCCCGCTCAGGAGTACTCCCTCCACTTGAAGCCCCCAAGCGAGATCTGATTTCCCCAGATGGCCCTTCCCGCCTGGTAGCAGCCCCTCTGCTGGAGCCCGGCCCTTCTCCTTTTCTGCAGGCCCTCGGCCCCTGGGCATGTGTCGGAATTTCACTTGGATCTGGGGTTCCCTTGGAACCTGAAAAGTCGTCAAGAGGAGAGTCCGAAAGCATGCTGTTTACCTGATAGCTGTGAACTCCTGACACTGGGCTCTGAACTGTTGCGCGTACATGCAGCTGTTTAACCTCAACACACACCCACGTTCCTGGGGGCTCCTCCAGATGGGGAACATGCTTTGGGGCATCAGCAGGAGTAGGCACTGGGAACAGTTTGCTAGGGCTTTTATTTGCAGTTAGAGATTACCTCACTACGTGACTAGGGATGTTGGCCAACCTCGGGTTTCCTTCCAAACTTTCTCCAAACTAGGCCCCAATCTGTCCCTTTCCCTTGCCTGGGGTCTGTCATGTTGTGTTGTTGTTTCTGTGTTTTCCAAAAAACTTTACTTATTCATCAACTACACATACTTTTCCACAAGAGATGCCAGTAGAACCGTGAGCACAGAGGAAGGAAGCCTTCTGTTTGGATCCTGGATTGTAAGCCATGTTTACTTAAAGGCCAATCCTTTAAAGGTGATTAAGTGTGTGTGTTTAGAACACGCACCTTAGCCAGAATGATCAATTAATCAATTTCTGGACCTCGTGGTGTCTTGGGAAACATTCAAGTAAAAAAAAAAAGTCCTCCACATAATGCCCAGCACCTGTGTGCTATTAGTAGTTTAAAGACTTTCATGATAGCCTCTGTGGGTTTTGATTCAGGGACTCTGATTTGTGACCATTGAAGGATGCTCAGGGCTGCCCCCTGGGGGAAAGTCATCTGAAAGGGAGGCGCTCAAGGGGGCCATTCCTGGATCTGTTAGGAACTGGAGACACATCTGCTCAGGAATTCATTTGAAAGCACTTTGGGGAAGAATGCAGAGTTGGGAGCCCTGCATCCTGGAGCTCACTGTCTGGAGAAGACATTGAATGTGGGAGGTACTCAGGCTGCCTTCAACCCATGAACTTATGTATGGAGATTTCATATAAAAATCCAGATTTGTGGCTTCTTTTTAAAGGTCCCAAAGGTCGACCCCTCCTGGGCTCACATTCCCACTCACACCCCCGAGTAAGGCTCCTCCTTCAGTGGGGCATGGACCTTTGGTTTGCTTCTGCTCCACCTTCCCTCCCGCCCCAGGTCTGGCCGGCTTCTCTCCTGGGAGTCTGAGGTCCTCAGGCCTGCCAGATGAAGCTGATGGGGATGTGGAGAGCGGTGGCGTGAGAATGAGAGTAGTGGAGAGTTACGGAGATCAGAGGCAGATGGGAGACCTCGTGAGCTGTGCTGATTTACAGAGAGTGAGCAAGCACTAAGAAACTGCTTCCCGCAAACCAGAATAGTGAAAGCCTGCCGTGTAAGGCCAAGGAAAACTGAGGACTCCTTCCTTAAAGAATCTTCAGGAAGGGGAGGCCAGCTGTCTGACATGATCACAGTAAAGTCTTGCTCTGAGGCAAGAATCATCCCTCCTAGTTCCCTTCAGCTGTCAGAGTCTTATTCTGGAAGAAATGTTGAGCCATGAAGATGAGAATTTGCTCTCATGTCTTTCAAAAAGCACATTGCTAACCAACTCTTGCTCCTTGGCTCTCTGTTCTTTCTTCCCCTTTGTGCCCAGCTAGGAAAATGACTTAAAGGGCATTTATTTTCTATAAAGCGTAGTTGGTGTGCTGTGATGGGGAAGAACTCAAGACTGAAGATGGGGCAGAGGAGGAGGCCATGTGCCCAAGATGCTCTCAGGGAGGACGCTGAGCCTCCAGACAGGCAACATCTCTGCAAGAAAAGCTCTCTCAGACAGCAGGTTGTGTTTCATTGTGAGTGCAGTCTGCACGTGAGTTGAAAAGAATGACTTAATTATCTAGGGAAGCAGTATGGGCTGACCTGCAGCCAGCTCATTCAAGACAGGACTGACCATACTATGCTTTCTGAAAGCTACCAGCATCTGGGTGCGAGAGGGAAGTGAGGGAGGTGTAGGGAGACACTGTGTGGGTGAGGATTTCTGAGGGTCCCACACAAGGGTGAACTTCATGACTGATGACACAAACTAACAGACATCCCGGGGCAGCTTCCCAGGAGGTGGAATGGGGAGGAGGGGTGCAATGTCAGTTCAAGGATTTCTGTTATTTTGAAATGAGACTGGGGTTTGAAAATACAAGGGAAAATAAATTAAAAAAAGAAGGAAGCTGAGGATAAGAATGTCATGTGGGCTGGTGAAAACAGAGCCCAGGGCTGAAGCAGGACTGAAATAGGGCATGTTTATCCTGGGCCAGTTGTCCCCCACGCTCTCTTGTCACTGAGACGTTTAGAACTAGCTTGAGGAGTTGTGACCAGACAGTTTGGTCTGTATATGCTTTTTTTGGTGATTTCTTTTCCCCCCTCAGCTTCAATGAATGCACTCAGAGTGACGTGGATAAACCAGTAAGCAGAATAAGCACCTGCAAAGAGGTGGCCAAATATGAATAGGGAGACTGGAGGAACTCACAGAGAAGTGATTTACATTTCAGCCTACGCTCTGCGCTTTTCAGGGTTTGGGCCTTTCTAGGTCTTCACCTGAGGCTGGTGCCTCCTGGGATGGCAGAGGCAGCTGAACCCAGCTCATCAGTGAGATGGGGTTCCTCAACATGGCATTGCACAACCAGGAGGCCAAAGTGAGTTTGGGGACACTACCCAGGAGCCGTGGAGGTGGTATTCATTTTCAGTCCATTTATTGTACAGTTGCTTGAAGCAGGGCCCAGAGATTTGAACAGATATGCTTGTCATGTGGCTGCCCGGGGCCAGGGCACATGCAGCCTTTCAGTGTGTAAAGGAGGTTTTCTCTGGGCCTAACCCAAGGCAGTGGATCTTCCATGTTGAGAAATGCACTGAAAACCATCCTTCTGAAGTTTGAGTGTCCTGATAGGTCAGAAGCTGAGAAGATCTAAGGACTCTGTGTGTGTGGTGGTGCCTTTTCCCAGGGGTGAAGGCCAGAACTTGAAAACTGCTCTGGACTCAGGATGGGACCCAAGGAGGTATAGTGATCAAGGCCAGGAGATTTTGACTTTTAATTCCCCATAGGCGGAAGTGTGCACAGTGGTTCTAGACTTTTCACACCTCCTACCTGGGAACTCTGTGTGTCTGGGGAACGCAAGAATTACTCCTGAAAAACTGGAAAAGAAGACGCCTACCTCTTCTAGCCTGATCTTCAAAAATAATAGACTCAGGAAATGTGGGTACCAGTCAGAGTGCTGGGTCTATGAGCTGTGTGACCTCAGTCCGGGGACTGGCCTCTCAGAGCTCAATTTTGTCAGACGCATAACGGGGTTGGAGGCACGATCCCCCAGTAACCTGACCATGGTATTTTATAATTCTGTGTTCTGTGACCCCTGTCTTCCTTGGACAGCTCTTCTAATCATTATTTTTATTACTATTGCCTCTGTTCACACTGATAATCACTTTGGATTATTACTCCTCACATCAGTCTGACTGATTGGAGCACACAATTTGGACAAGGACAGCAACCAGGCATGACATAAGCAGTCACTGTGGAAACAAATTCTATGGGGGCTGAAGCAGCAGTCCCCAAATGTCCCCACTCCCTGCTTCCCCATCCTCCAGCCCGGAGGCAGGCTGGGCCTCAGGGCTCAGCCAGGTGACGGTGATGGTTTCTCCTGGGGGGACAGGAGTCTGAGTTGAGTCCAGGTTGCGTGAGGAGGGAGGCATGGCTTTGTCATTTTGGGAAAAAGTGTGATGTGTCCTGTTTTTGCTCGGGGACATGGCAGCTCATTATACTCCTCACTTAAGTTTAAGTGAGATCCCAGGTTTGAGTTAATAATACATGTTAGGGCAAGGCCTGGCTCACTGTGACAACTTAAGACATATTAGCCACTGTGATGATCTCAACCTCCTTGTTATACAAATAATAAGACTGAGGGGGAGAGAGAGAGAGAGAGAGAGAATGACTTGACCAGGAGCACATGGCCAGTGGCGACAGAGTGGGATGAACACTTAGTTCTGATTCAGTGCTCCTCTGAGGGTCACACTACCTCCCTAGACTTCCCACAACATATTCCAAATGCTCTTCCTAAATGTTTGTTCTCTGCTTTTAGGGTTGACCCCGGCTGGCAGGCCTGGCCTGCACACCCTCAGCATTCCCACCTCCCCATCTCTACCCTGGGATCTCCCTCCTGCTTTTCTCCTCTATCTTTAGGAAACCTGTCCAAGCCACTCCTGAGGAGTGTGGACAGTTCCCAAACCCCTCCAATGCAAGCCCTCTCTAAACACATTCCTCATTGTCTGTGCCTCTCCTTTGGAAATGACATTGGCTCTGTGGGCTGGATCATCGTTGCATGGTCAGTGCCAACTGGCCTGTCCCTCCTGTCAAGAGCTTTGTGGGCAACAACACTTTGGGCCGAATGGGTATTGTCCTTCACCCTCTCTTGCTGGCAGCCTCCGTCCTGAACTCCCAAGGCTCAGCTGTTGGCCCTCACTCTCCCTTTCCTCTGCTGCTGATGAGTTGGGTGGTGGTAGAACCCACTCTCTGAGCTCCTTCTCACACTGAATACCACAGCTCATTTTCTGCTGCAAATCCTGCCAGCAGTCCTCCTTCAGGAGCATAAATAGAAACTTCACTCTAATTAAAAACAAACTAGGGATCTCTGTGATTCCAGGACAGCATTGTTCTCATAATGCCTTACAAGAGGAAACGTTGAAGATAGGTTGGAATTAAAATAGTTTTCCCAGCACATAACGATGTGTTGACTCTTTTCCAGGAAGTGGGAGCAAAGAACTAAATATTCATTTTCACTACTGGTTTTCAATTGCACAGGACATTTTCCAAACTCTTCTTCTTATAATTAGAGTAATATCATGGCCTCTCTCAAAATACTTTGCAAGAGTCTGTTTTTATTCATATAAATGTTGCACACAAATTTTAATTATGTAAGAAATTATGGTAGGGATACCTGGCTGGTTCAGTGGGTAAAATGTCTGCCTTCAGCTCAGGTCATGGTCTTGGGGTCCCGGGATCGAGCCCCATGTCGGGCTCCCTGCTCAGCAGGGTGCCTGCTTCTCCCTCTGCCCTTCCCCCCTGGCTCATGCTCTCTTTCTCAAATAAATAAATAAAACTTGAAAAAAGAAATTATGGTAGTAAGGAATGGTAAGTCTCATGAATATACTTATTTCAGTATATCAAAAACAGGCAATTTTTTAAAAGCAGCAAATTAGTGGGTCAATCTAGGAGCAGAAGCTGAGGGTGCTCTGATGATCAGTGAAGCACTCTGCTGCCCAGGGTCCCTAGCTGCTCTGTGACCTTGGCGAGACCCTTAATCATTTCAGGACTTCATTCCATCATCAGTAAATGAGGTTGATGATACCTGCCCTTCTGATTTCCCAAAGCAACTATAAAGATAAAATGAAATAGGCTGCAAAGCATAAAGCACCAGTCAGAGTATAAATCACAGTTGTGACCTTAAATTATGTCCGAAATTTCATGACTTCATCTTCACAGGACCTCTCTGTGAGAGAAATCAGAGACCTCGGTTCTGCCACCCTGTTTCTCTTTAGCCCTCGAATCTGCCCACCTGCACACCCCCTTCTGTTCTTCTCTGCCACTGTCGACACATGTTCGTGACCTGCCACCTCTGGGTGACATCCCTTATCCCCACATTCTTTTGCCATGTGCTTCCAAGTATTTTCATTTGGTATGGGGGCTCTGAGCCTCACCATTTTGACTTATCATTCCTGTCCTCGCCCACCTTTCCAGAAGGCTTATCTTTGAACCTGGAGTCTGCTACCCCCCCGATTTTTCCCACTTATGGGCTGGCTGGGCCCATGTCCTCTGACGTACCTCTTTTCTTTAATAGGTCTTGTTATCTCAGCTGCTTGCTGATTTGTGTGACCACCCTGTCCCAGGATGGGCTCCACCTGCCTCCTTTCCTCTCCCATGATGACCACAGCCCCCATGTCATCCTGCTGGTGACAAGTCCCAGCCAAAGAGCAGCAAGCGAGCCTCGCTCTGAAGTGGGGTCCTGCCTCTTCCTCCCTGGGCCCTGATCCTGGGAAAGTCTCCAGGGAGGAAGGGGCCAATCTGAGCTTTTCTCTCCACCTTCTTTCCTCTTTGACCTGTGAGTGTGCTGGGAGAGAAAGCAGGCCTTTGGCAGCAGGACAAATAAAAGAAAACCCAGGCTGCACCTTCCTCTGTGGAGGACTAGGAGAGCTAGCATCAAAAGGCACTTGGAGACCAGCGTGTTCAGCCCTCCGATTTCACAGCCCAGGAAGAAGAGGTGGGAGGGAGATGTCTGCCTGAGGTCACTGTGCCAGGCCTGTGGTGGGTACTGGGCCTCACAGCTGATTCAGATACGGCTCCTGGTCTGAACTGTTCAGTCAGTGATAAGGCAACATTTACTGTATCCACTGGACAGGAATCGCTACCTGCTGAGTAATTGGGCCTCTCTCATATGGTCCTTTTATTTATTTATTCATTTGTTTATTTATTTATTTTTTAAGATTGTATTTATCTATTTGAGAGAGAGAGCAGGAGCAAGATAGAGAGAGAGAGAGAGAGAGAACGAGTGAGGGGAGGGGCATAGGGAGAGGGAGAAGCAGACACCCTGCTGAGCAAGGAGCCAGATGTGGGACTCAATCAGGACCCAGAGATCATGACCTGAGCTGAAGACAGACGCTTAAGCGACTGAGACACCCAGGCGACCCTCCCATACTGTCCTATTAATTGAATTCCCTTCTCCAAAAGCAATCCACTGCCTCCCTGAACGTCAAGCTCCCAACCAATCCATGCATATAGATCTCAAACTTCTATCAGATTTCCAAACCAAGGGATCTCTTACCCACAGGCTGCTCCTTTCCCACTGTTCTACACCTCTCTCTCAGATTTGTGAGGTTAAGATCGCTTCTTTCCTGCAGGGCCCGAAGACCCTTAGGACAGCCACAGGCAGCTCTCCATGCTTTCAGACAGCTCAGTGCCTCTGGAAGTAAAAAGGTACCTCTTTTTCAAAAAATGATTTGGACTCTTTTGTTTATAATGTGTATGCTGATATTATGAATTGATTGGAAGAGCCAAGTGACACCATGAGTTACTGGGAAGTTCCTTTTTTTTTTTTTT
>NC_138371.1:18184487-18238127 GCF_054177405.1 Leptonychotes weddellii | reverse complement strand
AATTTCCCCCGCTTCATTCTTCCCCTCTCGCTACCTTATTCTTCTTCTTTTTTTTTCTTAACATATATTGCATTATTTGTTTCAGAGGTACAGATCTGAGATTCAACAGTCTTGCACAATTCACAGCGCTTACCAGAGCACATACCCTCCCCAGTGTCTATCACCCAGTCATCCCATCCCTCCCACCCCACCCCCCACTCCAGCAACCCTCAGTTTGTTTCCTGCAATTAAGAATTCCTCATATCAGTGAAATCATATGATACATGTCTTTCTCTTTTTGAGGGAAGTTCCTTTTTATTTTGCTTTTCATTTCATGAGCTCTCATGTCCTTCCCCAGGAGAGAGTGCCACACAAGGGATGTTGCTCAGAGATCCTTGGACATGGTTAAGAAATTGGTAGGAAAATACCTAATGATCAATCATTCAGCGCATACCTTGCGAGGATCGTGTATCAGTTATTTAAGACTGCAAAACAAACCACTCCAAAACTTAGTGACTTAAAACAATTGCTTTAATGCACATTATTCTGTGGATCAGGAATCTGGGTAGGGCTCAGTGAAATGGCTTATCTCCTTGCCACATGGTGTTCCTTGGGACAGACCGCTGGGGTTGGAGGATCCAAAATGGCTCCACTTAAATGTCCGGGGCCTTGGTGCTGGCTGTTGGCTGGGCTGTCCAGTTCTCCATGTGGCCTCTTTCTCCAGCAGGAAAGCTTGGGCTTCTTTACTGTTGGCTGAGTTTATAGGGAAAGCTACCATGCGCAAGGGCTTTACCATGTCTCTGCCATGTCACATTTGATGATGTCTCTTGACCAAAGCCAATGACACGGTTAAGCTGGAGTCAGCATGAGAGGGAGTGCACATATGGTCCATTGGGGACCATACACCAGATCTAAGATACACAGATGATTAACAAATACCTCCTAGGGACAGAGACTGTAACTCTGTAGACCATGTACTCCCACCCAGCTGGCAAGACTCCTGGAATCTTGCCAGATTCACCCACACCCCCTTTCACCCTATCTGTTCACATTTTCAATGACTTCTCTCCACCCAGCACTAGAGCAGGTTGCTTAGTTCCTAACACACATCAGCAAGCATGAATAGCGAGGAGCTTTGACCCTGTAGGGTAGCTTTAATAAACACTCTCCTTCTCAAAATAAAATAATGGCTACATTTTCTATTAGCAGGTATGGTCTGTTCAGAAGCTCGGGGTGAGGAACAGCAAAATGGGCACCTGGCTAGACCCTGGCTTCCAGGGTCAAGGACGTCAGGGGAATACTACTGAAATCTTCTAGTCAAATGGAGAGGATCATTGTCCTTGGGTTGCCGAGGCAGAATGATTCAGAGTGTGATCCGAGAGTCGGTCCTCCTGGGACATGTGATTCAACTGATTCAACTGCACTTGCTAACTTTGGGGAAATTACTTATGCTCTGCAGTTTTCACATATGGAAAATAGAAACAACATGTATCAGCCTATCAGGAAGACTGTCTTGGAGATCAAATGGTCATGCACATCTAGTGCTTATCACTGTACCTGGTGTGCAGTAAAGGCTCACAAGCTGAACTATTTTTATTGGCACTAATACATATTTATCCCACATCTTCACCATTGTTCATAAGTATGCATATCCTGGTGTAGAAGAATAGAACGAAGGGAAGAAAAAAGGGAGGGGTGGGATGAGAGAAGGCTATATAAGAGAGGCTGAAATGAAGGGTGAGAAGAAGGGGGGAAGGGCAGAGGCAGACACTTGAACCAGCAAGACTGCAAGCACACATACTTGAAGACCAGAGATTATTTTCCGAGAAGGAGTCACATCTCTGGGGTTACCCAAAGCTCACTTGGCTCCTGGCAAACCTAAAATATTTGCCAGTGGGAGAGGCGGAGAGGTGTGTGTCAGAGAGCAAATGGATTTTGCCACCCAAGGTGTCTGTACCAACTTGGCCCGTATTGCATGGAAAAAAAGAAAGGGAGTGGGGGCAGGAGGAGGGAAATATTTCTCAGAGCAAGACTGACTGGTTGGCTGGGAATTCAACCATGAGACCTGCCCTATTAGCAAGTCTACAAATAATACATACAGCTTCCCCTACATTTCCAACTCTGGAAGGAAAAACAGAGTGGCCCAGCTACCTACGCACTTTTCCAGACCAAGTGTCCTTTGGTTTAACACTCCTCCTTTGCTCCTCTTTGGCCCCTTCCTTCTCCCCTGGGAACCTCAAGGGCTGGTACTGGTGGCAAGTGAATTTCTTGCCAAGGATGAGCAGAAGCAGAGCAACCTGAGGGTCACACCTCTGATCCGAGCTCTATTCTCTGCATAGGTGACTCTAGGGTTGCGATAGCAGACTTTCATCTGTGTGTAGATGGAAGAATTAGGTAATGATATGACTCAAAACTGGGATATGGATGGTGTCAGAATGCCTTTCTCTAATTTATTAAGCCCAAGATTTGGGATGGGTAAAAAGGGCTCCCCTTGGCAGAAGGGGCCATGAGAAACCTCTCTGAACATCAGCACCTCCAGACCTTCCGGTCTGGCCAATGTTACGGGCCACAGGCTCAACCATCTAGAAGGACCCCCCTCCAAAATTGTGATGACTTCTTTCTTTCACATATACGTATCTTTTAACTCAAAAAATTTGGAAATAAGTGAAGTTCATATCATTAATAATTTAATATTTAGATTATCTGTGCATTTTTGGTATTTTATGTTCTTATCATGTTTAAAAAATTTGGTCTACTAGGATTACAGGTCAATCTTGTAACTCCAATTTATAATAAGTAACTGAATAATTAATTTAGATGTGAGTTTAGGTTGAAATCTTAGTTTATATTATATTTAGATAATTAAGAAAACTTGAGCATCACTACTTTTAGAAGCTCAGTGTATTAGATTCATAAGAATCATTTAAGTAATTGAGAAAATTTATCAAAGTTCTTTTAAGTAAATGCAAACATATTAAATTTATCAATGCAGTGCAGAATGTTTTCCTTAATAAGTTTGTAACTGTGACCAAACATTCATCAAAGCTCCTTACAAAGTGATAGTCAAACTCACTAGCTCCATAATCAGAATTATAAGATTGGTAAATTGAAAGTAATAGATTAAAGGAGAACTAGAGTTTTTCATGTGGAACCTTAATTAATAGAATATTTATTTTAATTTTAAAGTGACCTCTGGATAATGTTTTCTGCTCATAAAATCTACTTAGAAAATAATAAAAGATATCACAGTAAAATTATTTTGATCATGATGATTATTAGCATACAGGCTTTCTGTTGCTGTGTGAGAAATTACCTCAAATGGAACAGCTTAAGTGAATATCCATTATTTATTATCTCACAGTTTATCGATCAATAGGCCAGGCACAGCATAACCAGGTCCTCTTCTCAGGGTTTTATAAGGCTGCAATCAAGATTTTTGGGCAGGGGTGGGTTCTCATCTGAGGCTCAGGGTCCTTTTCCAAGTTCACATGGGTGTTGGCAGAATTCATTTCCTTGCAGCTGTCAGACTCATAGTGCCTTGCTTCTTCAAGGCCAGCAAGAGAAAGCATTTCTATCTTTCAGACCTTTTTTAAAAGAGTTCATCTGCTTAGGTCAGGCCCACCCAGCATAATCTTCCTCTCTGTTAACTCAAAATCAGCTGATTAAGAGCCTTCATTGCATCTGTGGAAGTCCATTCACCTTTGCCATATAACATAACCTAATCACAGGAGTGAAACCCCATCATATTCACAGATCTCACACCCCCTCCAGTCTGTACCAGGGGGTGAGAGTGATGAGGACCCTCTGAGAATTCTGGCTGCCACAATTAATACAGTATCTTCCTTCTTTTTAAAAACATAGTGCCCAGGGCATCACTTCTACCACTCTCATTTCCTCATCACCTCCCTTCTCCTCAAATCCCATCACTCAGGGTATGGTCAATGCTGGGTCCCTACCACTTTTTTTTTTGTAAGATTTATTTATTTATTAGAGAGAGAGAGATAGAAAGTGTGTGTGTGTGAGAGAGAGAGAGAGAGAGAGACCTGGGGTAGGGGCAAAGGGTAAGAGAGAAAATCTTAAGCAGACTCCACGCCTAGAGTGGAGCCTGAACCAGGGCTGGCTTGACCTCATGACCTGAGAGAGTCCCAATCATGACCTGAGCTGAAATCAAGAGTCAGACACCCAACTGACTGAGCCACCCAGGTGCCCCTCCCTACCGCTTCTTGACCATGACCCTTCTTTTCCAGAACCACAGCTTTCACTTTGGTTCTCTAGGGCCTTATCTCTTGCTGGCTTGTCATAGCTGCCACCACCCTGGCTTCCCTGTCTCCAGGGCTATCCCCTCAATTCCTTCTCTACCTTGTGGCCAGAATTTTTCTTTCTTCTCTTTCTTTCTTTCTTTCTTTCTTTCTTTCTTTCTTTCTTTCTTTCTTTCTTTCTTTCTTTCTCTTTAAGATTTATTTATTTATTTAAGAGAGAGCAAGAGAAAGCAGTGGGGGAAGGACAGAGGGAAAGGGAGAGAGAATCCCAAGCAAACTCTGCACTGAGTATGGAGCCTGACTCAGGTCTCAATCCCGTGACCCTGAGATCAAGACCCGAGCCAAAATCATGAGTAGGACGCTTAATCAACTGAGCCACCCAGATGCCCCCAGAAGAATCTTTCTTAAATACATATCTGATCATACCATTTCCCAGCTTGCAACCTAGGGCCCCATGGATATATTTCAAACCCCTTACTTGCATGTTCTTCTCCACATAGATCCTGTCTTGTCTCTAACTTCACCCCTCTTCAATCTTTCCAGGATTTCCTGCTCCCCACATATTTACCATATTCCTATCATCCCAAACTCCTACAGATCACTCAATAGACCAAACTGCTTCTCACCTTGATGCTTGTCTTCATGACTCTCTGCCAGGTGGTTCTGTCCTGGTAGACCCTCAAGGACTGGGCATACAGTTCAGCTTCTCTCTGAGGGCTTGCCTACCCTCACTGGTGGACTTGACCACTCCCCTTTCTTGCCCCAGGCCCCCATAGCCTATATGGACATTACAATCCTGTAACACTTTACTGCACATGTATAGATGTGTCTTTCCATCATTCTCTTAGGCAACCAGATCCTTGGAGACAGAAACAATTTCTTATTTATTGTGCTAGCCATAGTAACTGGCACAGTGTTAAGAATATAATAGGCAATTCATGATTTTTAATAAAAGAAAGGAACATGAGGTAAATGAATGCTCCAGTTCTCCGAACTTCAGTTTTCTTACTGGAGGTGGTATTATGTATTAACGCATTGCTAACGTAAGGACTGAGGTTGTTGTAAAGTCTGCCCTTTTGCCAGTATAGTTCAGGGGAAATCAGGATGCAGGAAAATTGACTCCAACAGTATGTACTGGATCTTTTAGAATTATATAGCACAGTTTGGCGTGATAAAGTAGCAGACCTGTGACAGTGTGACAATAGCCTTCTTCATGATAACGAGATGCAGTTCTGGTGGCCATGAGAGTGAGCCTCGCAGACCTCCTAATCCTGGGAGCTTAACTGACTGAAGGCCTCAGATGCTGTGCTCTAAAATCCATCACTGTGTTTGCTCCAAGGCCATACCTCCCATAGGCTGCTCCCCACTAATGATTGAGTGCACTGGGGATATTAAGGCAGATCGATTTCCAGGAGTCACAGGACTGCTTTGTCAGCTCATTTTGGCTCAGTGATTCCCAGATGGCTTTGTCAAACCTTCCTTAGACTTCCGAGCAGTCTAGGACATTCAACCCAGCACTCCCTCCCTTTCTCCTTCATGCAGGATTAGATTTGCTTTATAGGCTGAAGCCTTCTCCACGTCCTTCCTGATTTCCTTTCACAGATGCATTTCCCCTCATCAAATCCTTGCATGTTTTATCTTGTCTTGGCATCTTCTCCTTGGAGGAGCCAGACCAGAAAAGCAATATGCTAGAAGGACATTTTTGTTTTCTGTGAGTTAATGTATAGCAATGGCAGATAGTGTCATTCTGTCTTAACTATGGTCTGGAGGAATGAGGAAAGGAGCTCTTGTCCTTACTTGGGACAGAGCCTTAAAAAGAAGAGCCCTGGAGGACAGCCTCTTAGTGGTCATGCATGTCATTGAGGAGGGTCAGACAGGAGGGACACAGGACAGTGCCGGGACTGGCTGCTTTTCCTCAGCCAGAGAATTGTCTTAGAGAGCTCGTTTTTACCCATACCTAAGCAAGCTTGTGTTCCCTAACCATCTATACACACAAGCACACACATATGCACACAGACACACACACGTGTATGCATACACACACATACACAAATGCACACACATGTGCACACATAGACAAACACACATAAGCACACACACACACTCCCCTTATACCATTCATGGTCCAAGTAGGAGAGTGTAATAGTACAGGAAGAGTTTAAGAAAGGGGCCATTTACAGAGGCCTCAGCATGATTTTTAAAAGGTGACAAGGACTGGTGTGGTATCCTCCAGGCTAGTCATATCCAGGAGACTTGAAGAAACAGAATAAGGGAGTAATTACTGGAAGACATAGTATTGTAGGAATTATGGTCTTTAACAGAAGAATACAGCCATCTGTCACATTAAAGACCACAGTATCACCCTGCTCTGTCCCTCCGATCTCCTATCAGTACTCCTCATCAGCTAAATTTACCCAGAAGCCAGCAAGCATGAGGCAAGTGATGCAGTCCATATACCTGAGGGCATGTAACTCAGAATGGGAAAGAATGAGCAGTGTGTGTGGAGGGTGAATGGCAGATACATCTTGTCTACCCCAAATAAAGGTGCAAAATGGCAAAGAGCCTGCTCAAAAGTCACAAAGAGGAACAAGGAACAGGAGTTTGTGCTAGGTTGCTATTATCACCATTTCACTTTTTTTCAAATGTATGGTAATCTCTTTCCAAAGATTTTAAAATGAAACTTTTGCCACACAGTGAAAATGCATGCACTTGGCTCCCCTCTGCGGGTTGGCTGCCACCCTCTGACCAGTACCGGCTGGCTGGCCCCACACTCACATTCAGTTCCAGAGGCCAGCTAGCAGCTCTTACTCTTGGCTGGGAAAGGGCGCAGCTCAGTGTGTCTGGAAGGACAGGCTCTGATCACCAGCTCTCTTAGAGCATTACAGAGACCAATCCTCTGGCTCCTCCACCACTGCTCAACAGTTCACTGAGGACAGCATAGGAAGAAAATGTCACCCAGCCCGAGAAACCTCTCAGTCCTGTCCCCCACATGGATGCCAGCAAAGTTAAAAGTAACAGGCTTTGGGGTGAGCTGGGAGGATACAATATGTTGAGATCATAGTTGATAGTGTCAGTTTGTATCTTTTGATCACCTTCCTCCAGTTCCTCCTGCCCTCCCCCCACCTCTGGGAACCACAGATCTGATCTCTTTATGAGATTTTTTTTTTTTACATTCCACGTATAAGTGAGATCATACAGTATTTGCCTTTCTATGTCTGACTTATTTCACTCCTGTCACACACGGCAGGATTTCCTCATTTTTATGGCTAAATAATATTCCAGTGTATATGCACTGGGTGTGTGATTTCCATCGCTTGGTTGTTGTAAAGAATGATGATGTAGCTGATTTTAGTAGCCTTCAGAGTACAAGGTTTGAGATGATATTTTAAAAAATCAGGAGACATTTACATAAACATCCAGAATCTTAGCTTCTCTTGAAAATATAGAAAACTCTGGAAACCAAGGCAACCATCATCTGGAGCCAGGTTTCATTCTTTCCCCAAATTGTCCATGTCTCCACACTCCCATGATTGTGCACATTCACTCATAGATTTGCACTAATAAGAGTTATCTGATGGCTCTGTGAGACTTGCTTGCTATTTCTTGTATGTTTCAGGGTTCCTACCAAGCTTCTCCCACACCCCAAGTTCCTCTGTCCTCACTCCAAATGATGCCAGTGTCCCACAGCCTTAACCTAGCCAAGCTCATTCACTATCATCCTCAATGGCCTCTTACTGGTCCTCTCCTGTCCTTTGCAAGGACTCACCTTTCCATTTACAGAAGATGACCCCCTTCCCATTTAATATTTCTTTTTTTTTTTTTAAAGATTTTATTTATTTATTTGACAGAGAGAAAGAGACAGCTAGAGAGGGAACACAAGCAGGGGGAGTGGGAGAGGGAGAAGCAGGCTCCTGGCTGAGCAGGGAGCCTGATGCAGGGCTTGATCCCAGGACCCTGGGATCATGACCTGAGCTGAAGGCAGACACTTAACGACTGAGCCACTCAGGCGCCCCCCATTTAATATTTCTACCAAACCACTTTTTTCTTCACAGTACTCAGGAAGACTTTGGTAGAGGATATTAAACTGGGATTCGTGGATGGTCTTCAGGGAGGTAGAAATTTCTCAGATTTTGTATGCAAAATTTTGAGTGCACGTTCATTTTTTAATTAATTTTTAGAGAGAGAGCAAGGGGGGAGGTACAAAGGGAGAGGGAGAGAGAGAATCCCAAGCTGGCTCTCATGCTCAGTGCAGAGCCTTAAGATCATGACCTGAGCCAAAATCAAGAGTCAGACATTTAACTGACTAAGTCACCCAGGTGGGCTGGGTGCACGTGCATTTTTAAAGGAAACTATCCTTGGCTTTTTTTCATCTTTTCACAGGGTCCTGCAAAATGCTTGTTTTCTGCTCTCTGCCTGCCCTTTGTGAGTCCATCCTCTGTTTTCAGGTTTCTTCTCCAGCATCCTAGATGGTCTCATGGTCCCAAGGGCAGTGTTACCAATGGTTTGTGAAACATGGAGAAATGTGGTTCTTGCTACATACACACAGAAGGCTATTTGCCTAAAATCTGGAAGATATACTCTCCCCCAAAATATCTTTTCTCTTAATTGTATGAAAACATCTTATTCTTTGACACAGCGTGGATTATCTCAACTGGATTATTAGTACTTCACACCCAATCTATATTCCAGACCCGTTAAACCTTCTAAAGTTTCTATTACAAACCTAAGAAGTGAGAGAGGAAGAAGAGGAGAGACTGCTAAATTGCAGAAAGCAAGACTCAGGGAAGTAAATCTTTGTTTCGATAAACTGTTGACCACTAATTAAGAAATAATAAACTAAAAACAACCCTACTGTCTCCCCTAGTTCTAAAAGTCTGCATCTTTTTATGAGAAATATTCAGCTGCAAGTCACAACAATAAAAGTACTAACAATAGCCTGAAAGATGGATATTTATTGTAAACTTTTTTTAGGATTTTTTTATTTATTTGAGAGAGAGAGAGAGCACAAGCAGGGTGAGAGGCAGAGGGAGAAGCTGACACCCCGCTGAGCAGGGAGTCCAATGCAGAACTTGATCCCGGGACTCCAGGATCATGACCTGAGTCGAAGGCAAACACTTAACCGACTGAGCCACCCAGGCACCCTTATTGTAAACTTCTAAGATAGATGGTCTCCTGGTTAATTTGGTGGCTCAACTATGTCACCAAAGACCAGAACTCATTTGATTTAAATCCTCCAACTTGCCACCTTATGGTTGCAAGATGGATGTGGCATAATTGAACATCATGTCCTCAAGCTAAGAGATAAACAAAAGGGGTACAGAGCAGGGATTTTTACTCCTCCTCCTCCCCCCTTCTTCTTCTTGTTCTTCTTGTTCTTGTTCTTCTCCTTCTTATTTTCGTTCTTCTTCTTCTTCTTCTTTTCTTCTTCTTTCTTCTTCTTCTTCTTCTTCTTCTTCTTCTTCTTCTTCTTCTTCTTCTTCTTCTTCTTCTTCTTCTTCTCCTTCTTCTTCTTCTTCTTCTTCCTTCTTCTTTTTGTTGAATACTTAACATGAAATCTACTCCCTTAATCAAATTTTCAGTGTACAATACAGTATTGTCAACTGTAGGCATTATGTTGTACTGTGGATCTCTGGAAGTTACCTAGCATAACTGAAACTTTATACTCTCTGAACAATATCTCCCTATTCCCCTTTCCTCAGTCCCTGCTAACCACAGTTCTGCTCTCTGCTTATATGAGTTTGACTATTTTAGATTCTTCATATACGTGGGATCATGCAGTATTTGTCCTTTTGGGACGGGCTTATTTCACTCAGCATGTGTCCTTCAGTTTCATCTATGTTGTCATATATGTCAGAATTTCCTTCTTTTCCAAGTTGAATAATACTTTATCATATGTATATAACACAATTTCTTTATCCATTCACCCACTGATGGACATTTAGGTTGTTTCTATATCTTGGCTGTTGTGAATGCTTTGCAATCCTGACTTCAGTTTTTTTTTTTCTTTTTTCTTTTTTTTTTTTTAATATACCCAGAAGTGAGACTACTGGGCTATATGGTGCTTCTGTTTTTGATTTTTGAGAAACCTCCACACTGTTTTCCAGAGTGGCCACACCACTGCATTCCCACCAACAGAGTTCCAATTTCTCCATATTCTTGCCAACACTTGTTATCTTTTGGGGTTTTTTTGTGTTTTGTTTTATTTAATAATAGCCACCCTAAAAGGTATAAGGTGGTATCTCATTGTGGTTTTCATTTACATTTCCCTGATGATGAGTGATATTGATCAACTTTTCATATACTCGTTGACCATTTGTATGTCTTCTTTGGAGAAGTGCCTATTCAGCTCCTTTGTCTCTTTTTAATTGTGTTATATGTGATTGTTTTGCTATTGAGTTGTAAGAGTTCCTTATGTATTTGTTATATTAATTCCTTAGCCGATATAGGATTTACAAATATTTTCTTCCATCCCATAAGTTGACTTTTCATTTTGCTGCTTGTTTCCTTTGCTGTGCAAATGCTTTTTATCTCTTCCCCCCTTTCCTGCTTCTCTTTCATATTATCAGGGAAGAAAAATTTTCCCAAAGCTCCTCAAAGACTTCCCCATGTACTAGTGTCAGGTTCCATGGACACCTCTAACTGCAAGGGAAGCTGAGAGCATGACCTGTCTTTTTCATTCTTTTGTAGGATGTGGGAAAGGGAAGAGGGCATGTACATAGCTGAGGCATGGCTAGACAACATCGTGAACCACAGTGGCTGGGCTCTCTCTGGGTTAGCCTGCAGGAGAACTAGGAGCTAGGTTAGACATCAGGCATCAGCTGTCCCAGTGGCTTCATCAATAGACTCTGCTCTCGGTCCTCATCTCTTTCCTTGGACTTTGCTCCCTCAGGAATCAATGACTTAAAATATCTGCTCACATTCTCACCTTGCCTACTAGATTGTGAGCTGTTTGAGGGAAAAGGCTATGATTTATTTAACAGCCAGAATCTGACTCATGGTAGGATTTTTTTTAAGGGGGAAAATCACTAATTCATTAATAAATATTTTTAGTTAAGTGAATTTGTTGATTAATCAATGGAGGACCCCCATTGACAGAGACACAATAGTACAAAAACAAAACCTTATCCTTAGGAATACTAAACTGGACAAATGAAATAAAGACATATTTCACAATAGAGAGATACACTTAATAGTCTCAGAGGTGTGATCATTTGCATGGTTATTTTAAGGAGAGACTCTTTTCCTCTCCCTATATTGTTCTGTGAATACTCAAGAAAGGGAAATCGCATGCAACCTTTTACATGGGTTCACATTAAAATACTGTATATGATGATGCTGATTTATAGTTCCAAAGGAATATACAATATTTTATTTGATCTACATAACAAATGTGTGAGGTAAGCAAGGAGAGATCAGAAGTCTCATATTTATAGTTATGGGACAAACAATAATACAAGGACAAAAAAATCAATCATGTAGGATTGTTTACACACCGATTCCTTCCCCAACCTCACTAAGAATAATCCTGTAAATGCTAGTCTGATTTCCACCTCCTATGCTCTAACAAGAGGAAAGTTGTTTTTTTGTTTTTCAGTTTTTTTCTGGGAGAAAAGATAAGTTGATGTAAATTGTATAGTACTTGGAAGATAGGAAGGGAGGATGACAGAAAGCTATGTGAGTAGGGAGTGAAAGGAAAAAAACTTTTATTTCCCTAGAGACCAGAGCCAGAGCAGCCATGACAGGAAAGTGCTGGAGAGGAAAAAGAATTTGAACAAGTGTTTTTGAGAACCATGTATTCCACTCCCTTTAATGTCTTCAGAGAGCCATGAATAATAAATGGGATTTCATCTTTATTACTTTTAATTTGGGGATGTCACTTCTTAAATCTGACACTTCTCAGACTGCATCACATGGGTCTCTGAGTATGTATTAGGGTTGCATATAGGGATGAAACAAAGCTCAGAGAGGTTAAAAAACTCACCTCAAATCAGTTATGTAGTTAGTAGAACCTAACAAATGCCAAAATCTCTATTGTATATTTTAATCTTCCACCTTATTCTACAAAACAAAAGTGTATTCATTTGGATTTTTTTGGGGTGGGATACTTTTCTGTTCTGTCCAATTCATGGAGATTTCTCAAGTTTTCAGTTTGCTTCTATCAGACAAATGCTCTGCAGGGTCAGGAGTTTTTTTTTTGTTATTGTTGTTTTTCTATATTTCCTTTTTCTTTTCCCTATTATTGACACCTTCCTGGAGACCTGTGAGTGTCTCTGGGCTGTGTGTCTGAGAGTGATAATTGAATTTCTCAGGGTGCAACTATTGAGAAGACAGGTTTGTGCTACTTTGTGGCACCCCCTTGGTGGCAGATTTGCTTGGGCACCCCCACCCTCTCCCAGGCTGAGTCATAGCTGAAAGCTTCACTCACATCAAAGTATAAGGGAATGAGGATCCACAGGGCAATCCACTAATCAAAGGTTTAGGATTATGACACCCCAGTTATCTCCTGCCTGTTCTACCCTGAGGTTCTGGGTGAGGTTAGCCTGCTTGCTCATGCCTTGTTAATTCAGACTGATCTAAGGAAGAGGTGTAGAAATGTCTTCAGTGTGTGTTTGTGCTTTGTGTAAATCAAAGCTATTTGTCCCCATCTATTTAATAGAGTACACAACTGATCTGAGTATAGCCAGGCACAGACTGTGGTAGAAATATTTGGATGCTTGGGGTTTTATCTGAGGAAAGGCAAAAGCCTGGGGCTGGGACCCAAACAAGTAATTCTTTTTTGGGGGGAGGACGAAGAGTGGGGAGGGAGCATTACAGTAGCTACTTGAGTTAAGAGACTGCCTATGAGTAAGGGTATAGGATGGATAGATAGAGTGCCTATTTGCCCCACTTTACAGTGTTTTCTGATTTTGTTTGTTTGTTATTTGAATTTGGATGTGGTGGTGTTCATGGGAATGTTGCAAAAGAAATAAGGATTTCCAAAGAACCCGAGTGCTTGAGACATGGAGGAAAAGAGAAAGGAGAAAAGTACTGTCCTAAAGCAGAGGTCATTTCAGAGTGTTCTGGGAAGACCTGGAGGAGACTCTTGCAGTGAGTGGGCCAGCTGTGACATGGTGAAGGCTGAAGTGGGGCGATGGTGGAAAGAAGGAGGATGATGAGATGCAGTAATAGAGGAAGGGAGGAAGGGAGGCACCATGAAGGTTGAAAATTCAGATTGGGGCTGCTGCTGT
Source organism: Leptonychotes weddellii (assembly GCF_054177405.1). Classification (NCBI taxonomy): domain Eukaryota; kingdom Metazoa; phylum Chordata; class Mammalia; order Carnivora; family Phocidae; genus Leptonychotes; species Leptonychotes weddellii. Next base: position 18,224,662 of record NC_138371.1, on the reverse strand, counting down.
CACTTATGATGATTTGTTGTAGTTGTGTGGGTGTTCACACAGAGGTGTGCACTCTTCATTCTCCCAGTTCCACGTAATCTGGACTCTAATCTGATGGATATCTGACAACAACAACAGCACAGCAACAGCCACAGAAAGTAGAAGAATCCCTGAGACCTCACAGCGTGTAACATCTCCTTCGTGTGGGAAAGAATAGGGAGAAGGGGATTGAAAGTGACCAACAATCAAAACCTAGCGTTTAAATTCACAAACTCTCCATGCTAAATGGAACCATGGCCCATCCCTGCTGGTAAAATATCAAGCATTAATTACTGTGTTTTGTTTGTTTTTCTCTAACTGAAAGATGAGGATATAAAATGGAAAAGAGGGGTGAGAACTTGGCATAGCCAGAGGACTGCAAAGAGATCATCATGGATAAGCTGGAGGTCCATGGGGAGAGATGTGGCTCAAGGGCAGAGGGAGGCCACACTGTGGAAGGCCCACAAGTCATGACAAAGATTGCATATTTTACCCAGTAAGTCATAGGGATCCATCAATGACTTTTCAGCATGCGTTACATAATCAGATTTACCTTTGAGAAAGATCACTCTAGTTGCAGAGTGACAAGTGCAATAGAGGATGACAGGTGAGTGTAGACAAGAGGGATTGGTTTCTATTTCATTGTGTTGAACTCTGAACTACCCCCGAAGTTCTAGGATTGGAGCTTGAAAAACCACCTCATTCTGACTTCAGTGCATCTCTCAGAGATAAAACTAAAAGCCCTTCTTGTTTCCATGTCTATGCATCTAAAACATGAAGGTGGAATATTCTTGGAAATCCAGCCAGAAATAATGATTAAGGAAAGAGGGCTTTTAGAAAAACTTTCCTGGGATTCTGTGGAAAACCTCTGGATTCTGGAAGAAATTGGAAAGGGGTGAAGATTAACTGTAACTCAGCAAATCCCAACATTCCTGGTTCTACCTTCTCACCATAAAGGCCACAGCAGCCTGGATAATGAGGATATCCCCTCACATTTTCAGCTTTCCAGGTTTTACAATTTATTTTCAGAGTGTGTTTCATCCCATCCTCACAACTTCCTCGTGAGTTTAGTCAGCGAGATAAACACTCAAAACCTCAGTTTCCTTGTCTGTTCAACACTGGGATTAACATGTGGCCTGCTCAAGGTCAGATGGCTAGTCAGCCCAGAGTCAGAAGTCACTCTCAGACCTCCTGGTCAAGCCCATCTTCTGGGCATCACCTCTGCAGGAGGCAAGGCTTGGCCTTGTATGGCCGTGTGCTTACTTGCACATGAACCTGCCTATAACAGAGGGGAAGCTAAGGCCCAGGTATGGGTTGAACTTGTATCCTCTCTGAAAAATATGCCCAAGTCCTGAACCCTAAACCTGAGAATGTGACACTCTTTAGAAATTAGGAATTTGCAGATAAAATCAAGTTAAGATGAAGTCATTAGGATGGGTCCTCATCCAATAGAACTTGTGCCATTTTAAGAAGACCAAGACACAGGGAGAACACCATGTGGGGACAGAGGCAGAGACTGAAGTGATACAGCTGCAAGGCCAGGATGCCAAGGATCAGTGGCCATCATTAGAAGCTACCAGAGACAAGAAAGGATTCTACCCAGAGTCTTAGAGGAAGCATGGCCTTGCTGACACCTTGATTTCAGATTTCTGGCCCCCAGAACTATGAAAGAATAAACTTCTGCTGTTTTAAGCCACCCGGCCTGTGGTACTTTGTCATAGAAGCCCTAGGAAACAAATGCAGTATCCTTCAACAATCAGACCACTGTGTAGGCAGAATTTATGGAGAAATTCCTTTGCCTACTGAAGAATACAAGTAGAGGGCCAATGAATCTTGGGAGAAGAGTTAGCACACCAAAACCTGCCTGCTTAGCCAGCAAAATGAGAAAATATTATTTTATTCCATGCATCACCTTTAGGCTAGATGTTTTTCAACTCTGATATCCCAAGAGATTCTAATGAGGGGAGGGGGGCAGTTAAATGACTGTAAACCATCAGGAATGTGCCCACACTGCTCCAGGTTCTAGATTGGGGGGTGGGGGGAACTTGGGAACACAATATACAAAGTCCTTGGCTTTCTAGAGACTTTATTCTACTTAGGCAGAATACTAACTTGTTAACTGATTGAGTAATGGGTTTCTTCCTATATTCTATAAGAAGAATGGAAAACTAAGGTCAAAATGGTCAGACATCAGATGTTGATGGCCTACTTATATGCTTATGGGCTCTGTTTTGTCTAAGAGGATGTAGATGTTGTAGGCAAAGTAAAATTATGTGGTCAGACAATTAAGTGGAAATCTTGAAGCAAGGGGAATCCTGCCCTCTGATATGGAAATAAAAGGGGAGCAGCTTGGTGTCAGTCTGTACAAAAATCCTTTTGAAACCTCCCTTTTCCTTACCTTTCCCAAACCATAGTATATAATCAGCCACCCCTCACAACCCCAGTGCAGCAGCTCTTTCTTCCCACGGGTCCTGTCCCTGTGCTTTAATAAACCACCATTTTGCTCCAAAAAAAAAAAAAAAAAAAGAAAGAAAGAAAAGGGGAGCCCTGGCTGCTCTGAAAATAACCACTCAGGAAAGCTACAGTTTTGACTCTTTCCTTCAAGATCCTCTGTAGAAGAAGGACTTTAAGAGGCATTACCTGGAGACCTGGAGATAATGTATGTGTGTGTGTGGGGGGGTGGTTCTTGCTGAGCACCTGTAAGGACTGATAAGCATGTCATAAATGAGGATGGGCTTCTTTGAGATTTCATTCAATGAACCTGAATCCCACACTTCAGACCATTGGGAAGAGTCTTATGCCTTCCCCTGGTACCTATTCACCTTGATTATGGGGTGATTGACTAATTTGATGCGTTTCATGGGAAAGAGGAGAATAGAAACGTTACCTGCTCTCATTCCCCTCATGGAAGTTATGTAGTCTAAGGTTTCTCTAACTCACTGGGGTAGGAAGGAGAAGAGAAAGTTCAAGAAAAGGACAAGGCATGATTGTTGAAGAGAAGAGATATAGAAGAGGGAGGAAGTGAAGACATGGGGTAATGACATTTAAATTCTACCCAGAGAAAGCATGCATAAATGAACATATGTATGTGACACATATGCACATCTTCTAAGGCAAACCTAACAAGGAGAAGATTCTCATCTACGGTTAACCTCCTAGTGCCCTGAGTTATACCAGAACCTAGGGACAAGGAGGGTTTACTCCCTCAGGAAATAAGCCATTATCTCATTCTGTGTCAGGACCCTGGAGGCTCTTTGACGTCAGAACTCCCTGCCCCTCCTCCCAGTGGCCTTTGGCAGATACTGGCTCTCAGACCCCCTTGGAGGTCCCATCCTTCACAGAGACATTTTTACTGCTGCTGTCTTCCCCAACATACCCCTCTCCCAGACCCGAGGGAAACCGAAAGCTGGGAATTACATGGTGCACTTGTAAAGAAATGAAGTCAGCCTGTCCCCCGGGTGCAGGAGCCTGAGGTGGCTGAAGAAAAGCAGGTGGAAGAAAGAGGTAGGGAAGAGCAGGGCCTTCAGCCAATCCCATGGTTGATCAGAAGGTCACTGGTGACCCATGCCCACATGGGGAAGGGCAAAGGCCCTTGTCTCTGGATTCTCTTTACTGTCTGGTTTTGGGTCAGTGTTGCTGACTTAGTGCAATGGTTGGAAAGTAATAAGTGTCAGCAAATGTGAGCTATATTATTATTTTTATTACTATCCCTATTGCCAGCCTCCTCTCCAAGCTCTCACCACTTTTGACCAGGATTCTTGCAACATCTTTCTACTGGGGTTTCTGCCTGCAATCTCTCTTCTCTCCTGCAAATAAGCCTGCACACTCCTGACACATTAACATTCTTCAAAGGCATGGTTTGCCATATTATCCCTTTGCTTCAGAGCTTCCAATGATTCCAAGTTGCCTGCCATATTGAATTGAGATTCCTCAGGCTAGTATCCCAGGGTCTCCTTTTTTAATACTATAATCCAGCATAGAACTTTGGTTTCAGCATGGTTAGTATGTCTCTGGCCTCAACTTAGCCTAGACAGCTCATGTTGCTTCTTCTTTCCCTCTACCCAACCTTTTGTGCTACTGAGACATACCCTGCCTCATCCCCTTCTCCATCCAAACCATATCTCACCTAGCCCAGTTGCAGTACCAGAATCTCAATGTTCTTTGCCTCCTAAGAACAATCAGTGGGGTTATTATAGTACAGACAGAACAGGACACTGCCCTGGTCAGAGCAATGGGATTTTATCAATGCAGCGGGTGAGGTCCTGAGAGTGAAAATGTGTGCCCTCATACTTTATTCTTGGAGACTGATTGGTTCATCCTGGTTCTATCTCACCTTTGCCTCTCTTCTTATATTTGCATTAGTGAAATTCTAGACCTTCAGTTAAAACCAGTTTAGTGTGAGAAAAATCCACTGGGTTTCAAATGGGATATGTGAAATGGAAAATTTTGTGTTTTTCCCCCTTCTTATGAAGATTTTTTGGTTTGATCGGGGGGAAAAAAATACAGGGGAGTATTCCAATCCATAAGAAATTTCTCCAAGTCTTAGTGAGGAAATAGCTCAGTGGGTTCTATAATTTGGGGTCAGCTATGAGGAAGGGAATTATTGAAACAAAGGAAGAGTCATCCCAATCTTCTTTCTCTGTATCACTTTGGCCATACATTTTTAAAGAATCTAAGATTAAAGAAAGTTGGGCTCTGTTTTTAACTCCATCATCAAGACATACTTATTGTATGGCCACCTGCAATATAATTTACACCAGTGTTAGTTCAAGTTTCTCCCTTTTCCACCTTACCTTGGTTGAAGAAACCTGAAAGAAAAAAAGAAAGAAATTATCTCCAGAGAAGTACTTTAATAATATACACATAAGTGAATAGACATACAGTGTGTATGGGGGAGTGAGAATGGACTTGTATATACACAGAATAGAATGATAGATTTCTAGCAAAGCAATAGCAAGTATAAAATATCACCTGGGTATATTAAAATGCAAGAAATCATTTCCTGTCCTTATCACTGTCTCAGCAGGGCTGGCAACACAGAAGAGCTTTACAACTAGTTGAGATGATGTGGGTTCCTGCCATAGAGGCAGGGGGATGGATGCAATGACCCCTCTAGGTCCCTTTCAGCATCAGCATTCAAATGACTTCATGATCCCAAAGGAATGATCTGTCTGCAGCAGAACATATTTACAGCCTACTTCCTCTCTCCTCCCCCTTTCTCCACCACCACCCAATTTTTATTCCTAAGGGATAGAGGCTTTGATAGAGGATAATAACCCAAGATGATGCAATGCATTTGTTTTGGCCTCAACTTGGGTCTGTGTCTGTTATTAGAGGGTGTGCTAAGTCTGACTTCCCACTGGCTTAGTCCCAGGTTCAGGATCCACTCCACTAGGGGCATGACTCACCTCTGCATTAAGAGATCTTCTTGAAATCATGGGCTGTAGTTGGGTATCCAGGCCCTTGGGATCCCCGGGGCTCTCCAGGGTGCCCACCCAAGGCCTGAATTGGTATGGGCTCTCTGTCTCCACTCTTCTTCATGTCTGTATGTGACATACCCAGATCATTTTGCATCTCTCTATCTTCCTACTCTCATGCAAGTTTGTGCACATTTCTTGCCGTGAGATTTTTACATAAGAGTGTTTCAACTAAATACAATAAATATTTACTTTTTGCAAACACTGCTTGGGAATAGTGGTGGAGTATGTGGGCAGATAAATAACCACTTAAAAACTGTATAGCAAATTGTTTATTTTAGAGAAAATAGAAAATACAGAAAAGCAAAAACAACTATAATTCCATTCTCAGAGACCATATTACTAATATTCTGAATATATCCTTTTTATCCATCACACATTTAAAAATAACATAAAATTGGGATCAAATTATTTTTGATAACCTAAATTTTATTATTATTTTCCTCCTTAACAATGTAGAGTCAGTAAATATTAACCTTCTATAGTTATAAGCTTAGATATACTATATTCTGGAACTGCATTGTCCAATACAGTAGCCATATGTGGTTATCTAAATATAAATTAATTAAAATCAAATACAATTTTTAAATTTAATTCTTCAGTCACACTAGTCACATTTCAAGTGTTCAATAGCCACCATGTGGCTAGTGACTACAGTGCAGATATAGAATATTTCCATCATCACAGAAAATGCTATTGGATGTGCTGTCATAGAAAGATATATTTTCTCAAGAACCACCTTGAAGACAAGATCCTAAGAGCATCTGTATGCTACATTTACACCTAACTTATAATCACTGATGGAGAAGAAACTTCCTGATCCAATTTTTAAACCAATATTTTATTATTTCTTCTTTTTCTTAATTACTTCCATTCATCCATCATTGATGATACATTGACCCACATCTCTTTAACATTTGAAGCATGTGAAAGGGAGGTCGAAAAATCAAATAAGAGATTACTGAGCCCCAGTACATAGAAAACTGTCATGGGGTCTCTACGGTTAGAGAAAAGGACTTAAGTCAGAATTCTTTACTTTTTGAAAAGAAGAGGGAAATTCTTGGTGATTAATTCCTGTGGGGTGAGGGGAAAGAATGCAAAAAAATTGCCTCCTCCCTGCAATATCCTACATGTAGGCTGCCATAACTTGGAAAGCAACTATGGTTTGTTGACCCTGGTCAAGATTAAATCTTTGCTGATATAGGTGGTGTACAAGGATAAACATCTGGACTAAGAATTAGGAGGTCAGATTCTTTTTTTTTTGCATGTCTAGTCAGTTCCAACACAGATTATCTTTGTTCCACCGTATTGCCTTTGCTCCTTTGTCAACAATCAGTTGGGTATGTGAATCTATTTCTGGGCTCTCTACTCTGTGCCACTGAGGATTTAATTTTTGACTCTATCTTGACCCAATCTTCCCGATCTCATTGCCACAAGTTTTCCCTCTGAAAATACAGAATCCGTGTATTTATAAATGCCCTCTTATATCCACTGTTTTATTTAACACTCATAACAGCCCTGTGAGTTGATACCATTTTCTACCTCACCAAAAGCAGCTTCAAGGGCTTTGGGGTGTATCTTAAAATGCAGAGAAGTGACCATTCAGGTGGTCAACCAATTGTTTAGTTTACCCAATGCCAAAATCAAAACAAAGGGTCAGAAAGATTTCTCAACAATCTCTCATGTTCTACTGAATCAACCAGTGGTTTGGTGGAATTGGCTGAACTAAACTTACTGCCTTCAACATAGACACAACAACCATCTGAGGCCATCTGTGCATATACACATAGGACATGATTGTGAAGCTGTCCTTTGGTGGTAGAGACAGCAGTTATATATGTGGGATGAGCAACCAACTGGAAATCAGAACAAAAAAGCTCTCCCTCTGTACCCTTGGGTCATGCCCCATTCTAAGTCCTTGTGTCCTTATCTGGACACAGAATGGAGCACCTAGATCCATTGCTTTAAAATTTGGTTCCTTGGATCTTCACTCAGAGGCTGCCAGAGGGGTGAGGAACTAAAGGTACCAACCAAGATCAACCCTCCTGCTCTACCAGGACAAATCCATTTTTATTTGCTTTCCATTTGGACTTCAGTAAGATTTTCATTGAACGAGAGTTCTCCATCTTAAAAAAAAGTTTGTTTATTATAACATTATTTAAGTAGCCAAGATATGGCAGCAACCCAAGTGTCCACCAACAGATGATTGGATAAAGAAGATAAGATATATAGAGACAATGGAATATTATTCAGCCATGAAAAAGGATGAGAGATCTTGCTACATGTAACAACATGGATGGACCTAGAGGGTATGAACTAGGTAATGAACTAAGTAAGACTGAGAAAGACAAATACCATATGATTTCACTTATATGTGGAGTTTAAAAAACAAAATAAATATACAAACAAAAAGCAGAATCAGACCTATAAATACAGAGAACAAACTGATGATTGCCAGAGGGTAGAGGAGTGGGAGGATGGGCAAATGGGTGAAAGGGAGTGGGAGATCCAGGCTTCCAGTTATGGAATGAATAAGTCATGGGAAAAAAGGTACATCATGGAGAATATTGTCAATGTTAGTGTAATACTTTTGTACGGTGACAGATGGTCACTATACTTACGATGAGCATAGCATAGCACATCGAATTGTTGAATTACTGTGCTGCATACCTGAAACTAATGTAACATCATGTGTCAACTATACTCAAATAAAAAAAATAAAAAGAGCCAAGTCTTTATGGCTATGATTCCATTAAAAAAAGGTGGGGGAGAGAAGTACCTTTTCCTCCAAAAAGTTAATACTTAACCACAGAACTTCTTTTTTTTTAACCACAAACTTCTTTTTTTTTTTTAAGATTTTATTTATTCATTTGAGAGAGAGAGAGACAGAGAGCACAAGCAGGGGGAGAGGCAGAGGGAGAGGCAGAAGCAGACTCCCCCCTGAGCTAGGAGCTGACATGGGGCTCGATCCTAGGACCTGGAGATCATGATCTGAGCTGAAGGCAGACGCTTAACCACCTGAGCCACCCAGGTGCCCCTAACCACAAACTTCTGTTCACTTTAGGACTTCAACTGATCTCCTATGTGCTAGGTGTTAAGATTTCTACCCTAGGGGAACTAATGTAGATAGAAAATAATTTCAGTGAACTTATCTTACTTGATCACATATTTTTAATATTATCCTCTTTATGGAAATGTTGTCTTATCTTTGCAATTACATTACAAATGCCTTGAGGGCAGGGACATGATCACTTGCCTTATTCCCTTTTTTCTGCCCACCATATACTCAGTAAAGTTTTGGGCTCATTCATTTATTTTTTTTTTAATTGACTTTATGTTTTAAAGCAGTTTTAGGCTCACAGCAAAATTGAGTGGAAAGTACACAGAGTTCTCTCATACTCTGTACCCAATAGAATACAGTCTCCCCCACCAACCAACATCCCTTACCAGAGTGGTGTATTTGTTACAGTCGGTGAATCTACTTTCACATGTCAGTATCACCCAAAGTCCATAGTTTACTTCACCTTTGTAATGTGAACTCTTGGTGATGTATATTCTGTAGATTTGGACAAATGTATAATGACATGTATCCACTTTTATAGTATCATACAGAGTAGTTTCATTGCCCTAAAAATCCTGTTTATCCTCTGCTTACTCATCCCTCTCTTCTCTCCTCCCCACTGGCAACCACTAATCTTTTCACTGGCTCCAAAGTTTTGCCTTTTCAGGAATGTCATATAGTTGGAATTATACAGTATTTATTCTTTTCAGATTGACTTCTTTCATTTAGTAATATGCGTTTAAGTTCCCTTCATGTCTTTTCATGGCTTAATAGCTCATTTCTTTTTAACACTGAATAATATTCCATGTCTGAATATAATAGTTTATTTATCCAATCACCTTGAAGGACATCTTGGTTGCTTCCAAGTTTGGGTAATTATAAATAAAGCTACATAAACATCCCTGTGCAGGTTTTTGTGTGGACATAACTTTTCAGCTCTTTTGGGTAAACACCAAGGAGCACGATTGCTGGATCTTATGATAAGAGTATGTTTAGTTTTGTAAGAAACTGCCAAATTGTTTCTCAAAATGGTTATACCATTTTGCATTCCTACCAGGAAGGAATGAGAGCTACTTTTGCTCCACATCCGGACCAACATGTGGTATTGTCAGTGCTTTGGATTTTGGCCATCCTAATAGGTGTGTAGTGGTATCACATTGTTGTTTTAATTTGCAATTCCCTAATGACATGTGATGTTGAATATCTTTTCCTATGCTTATTTAACATCGGTGTATCTTATTTAGTGAGGTGTCTGTTAAGGTTTTTTGCCCATTTTAAAATCTGCTTGTTCATTTTATTATTGTTGAGTTTTAAGAGTTCTTTGTATATTTTGGTAACAGTCCTTCATCAGATATTCTTTTGCAAATATTTTCTTCCAGTCTGTGGTTTGTCTTCTCATTCTCTCGACGGTGCTTTGCATAGAGCAGAAATTTTTAATTTAATGAAGTCCAACTTATCAATTATTTCTTTCATGGACCATGCCTTTGGTGTTCTGTCTAAAAAAAGTCACCACCATATCCAAGGTCATCTAGGTTTTCTCCTGTATTATCTTCTGAGAGTTTTATAGTATTATGTTTTACATTTAGGTTTATGATCCATTTTGAGTTCATTTTTGTGAAGAGTGTAAGGTCTGTGTCCAGATTCTTTTTTTTTTTTTTTTGCATGTCTAGTCAGTTCCAACACAGATTATCTTTGTTCCACCGTATTGCCTTTGCTCCTTTGTCAACGATCAGTTGGGTATATTCATGTGAATCTATTTCTGGGCTCTCTACTCTGTGCCACTGATCTATCTGCCTATTCTTTCACCAATAATATACTGTCTTGATTACTTCAGGTAAGTCTTGAAGTCTGACAGTGTCAATCCTCCAACTTTGTTCTCCTCTAATACTTTGTTGTCTATTTTGGGTCTTTTACCTCTCCACACAAACTTCAGAATCAGTTTGTCAATATCTATAAACCATTCATTTTTTAAAAAATGTACACAGACCCAATGAGTTACAAAGTCCTGGAACACAAAGATAAAAATGCATCTTTCTTGTCAAGTCCCCTAAGTCTAGGTGCCTTTGAAGGACTATTCGCTAGCTCATTCCTTGGAAGTCACCTTTTTTACCATGTTCCTATAGACAACCTTCAATGACTTTGAACCGAGGGCTGCAACTCCAGTGCCTACATGGGACAGGCAGACCATAGAAAGAATCAAGGCCAGTTACATGTAAACTCAATAAGAAGTAGAATTCAGGTTATGACAAGCTGGGGAGCACATACTGAAAGGGAGGGACATAGTGACATTTGCTCTGGAGGAGGGTAGTCTGTGCTGTGCCTCATTTCCTGACTTTTCAAAAGAAGCCAGAAATCCAAAATGTGATGTGAATCCTTTCAATTATTAACTTTTAAAAACTCAAGGGAAAATTTTAAAAAATGGGGCTAACCATAATAGCTTACTCAACACAGCATAAGGGCACCCATTTTCCACCACCGTTATAGCTCCCCAGAGCCCTCCAACCTGTTTTTTAGCAAGTCCGGCACTAGAAGATTTTTTTGCCCTTCAAGTGTAATCTTTATACAAATATTTTTTTGCATCTAAAGCTTCAATACCTTTCTCTTTTCTCATGTCTCTCTGCCCCTGCCACCAGTTTTTAAGAACAAAGATAATTTGCTTTTTTTGTCTTAACAAGTGAAGATTTCAAGTTAGGTTCCCCTTCTCCTCCTCCTCCATGACCACTCTGGCTTTCTTTCTGGTTTTGTGTTCTTATACTGAGTGACCAAAATCATATCTTAGGATGGGGAAAAAAAATCAAATGAATCAACTCACAGACTAACCATAAACCTCTGATGACTATCAGTGTTTTAAGCCAATAACCAGTTTAATTTTATAGACTGGTGATGACTAACTCTGCTGTAGGGAAAATACTGGCTCTCAATTTTTCTCAAGGCTTTTAGTCAAGGTTCAGGAAAATGGGATTGGCTATGGGAAAGGTTCTCAGGAACTCATTTTAAACAAATTCTTATCTCTTAACATCTGTTCTCACCTGGCCTGCATAAAAAATCCTGCACAGAGAAAGAAGTATAGTTTTATTATCACCATCATCATTATTAAAGACCAATATTTGCTGAAAGCATTTAAATAGCAGATATCTTACTAAGCATTTTACATACATTTTCTCATTTGTTCCTCACAGTAAATGATGGCATCTTTATTTCATTGTTAGTCCCATTAGAAATAACAGCTGTATGACAGCTTTCAGTTTTGATGCTCACAGCAATGTAAGAACATTAAATTCAGGTTTAGGAGATATTGAGTGTTGATGTCATTCATCCCCCAGCCTCCAGGAAGGATGGAATATTACTCAGATTACTTATTACAGAACTGTTTGAAACAACAACAACAACCCTGTTTCAAAGTCACTAAAAAGATTCTTAATGAAGAATCTTCAGCTTCTTTCAGTTGGTGTATAATGATCATTACCATTAAAACTCTTTTATTTGATGTACAGCCCAAAATGGGACTTTATTTGGAATTTTACCTGGATTTTTTAAATTGAGATTTTAAAATAACCACATCAAAAACTAATGATGTATTGTACGGTGACTAACATAACATAATAAAATTTAAAAAAATAAAATAACTTATTTATTTATCCTGGGACCCTTCTTTTATAGCACATACAGCTCTCTCTGAACTCTCCCGAGTATCATTCAAAATAGGAAATAGTGTGTGTATGTATGTTGTGTGTGTGTGTGTATGTGTAGACCAGAGATAAATCAAAACAAAAGCAAAATAAAGTATCTGTCTACAGGCTCTTTACTCCAGGACTGTTATTCAGGGCCAGGGTCAGAATCTTGCCATTTATTTGCCATTATCATTTATTGTACAACAACCATGAACTAAGTAGTTTGGGTAAAGAAGGCTAGGGACACTTTTCCATGGACTGGATAGAAAATTCCTTGTGTAAGGACTAAACCTTCCTGTCTTCACACAGCCCTTCACTAAGTCACCTGTCTCACATCTTCCTCTTTGTAATGACCTGCTTAAGTAATTGTTGCTGGACATGAACAACAGTCATAAGATATAAAATGCTATGCAAGTATTAATTAGCAATTAATTTGTTATTGTATTCATTAAAAATGTTTAGATCAGAAACTATTTTTTCCCACTTACAGATAAGTAAATCAAAGCCAATAATAGTGACATGCACTTGTCTAAGGTTACACACCCAGAAATGAGGGAAGAATGTGTGTGTGTGTGCGCGCGCGCACGTGGTAGGAGCATGGGGTGTGTATATGGGGATGGAGGTTAGATTTAGAACCCCTGATTTTTTGTCTCCTCCATCCTCTCCCTTGATGGACACCTATCTTTATTAATCATGAAGATGGCTTCTGGGTAGTGATGTCAAGGACTCCCAGAACAGACTATTCAATGACTTAGAAAATGTTATAAGGAGAACTGATGACTGCGAACTTAAAACTGTCTCTCTGGTTTCTCCAGAAAATACCAAGAGACCATGGGTCCCGTGGAGCAATGGTACAAAGGGGGATCCAAGAATCCTGAAGCAAAGAGAAGATGCTTGGAAAAAGCAAAAAGAAACAGAGCCCAGACAAATCACACTATTCCACAGCAAACTTGAACTATGAATTGGTGTTTTCTGCTGGCCCAGGCCTAGGACCAGATCTCAGGGAACTCTGCCAGGGATTCAGTCTTACATAGGAGGAACAACCTAGTGGAACAAGAAAGACAATGTGGAGTTATCCCTTGTCCTGTGGCCAGCACAGAGGTCCTAAAGCAGAGAGATCATGGTTGGGTTGGGTCAAGCTTATGGGAGAGCCTTATCTTCTGAAAGGTGGAGGCAGGGGCAGCCTTACACTCTGGATAAATTTTTTTGCCTGTGTGGGATTGCATGGGGGTGCAGAGTTATTTTTATTCCACTTTTTCTTCTCTTAACTACCCAACTCTGGGTCTCTTAACATTTTTTCCCCCTCAAGCTTACTTTTAGAAATTTTATTCTCCATGTGCTAACCTAAATAGGTTTAATTTCAGCCTGATATCTAAGGGTTTAAAAGAAAAGTTCCTTTCCTTCTTCGTCCAATTCTTTGTTCATACTCTCTATTACGAAGACATAACAGAGAGACATCATCGACCCCTGTGCCGGATCAGCATGACTATGTGCCCTTGGCCGCACGTTCTCCCTATTTTCAGATCTCCTTCACCCAGAATCAAAAAAGATGTCATTGCACCCCTCAGCCTCCCCTCCAGGAATGCTTGCACAACTTATTTGTTAAGGGAAGGGTAACTTTTTTCTTTGTTTTTATTTAACAGACACTTCTATACCACTTGTTATGTGCCAGGAGCTTCTTTGAAGGACTTCACAAGGATTAACTCAGTTAATTCTCTCAGCAACTCATGAAGTTGGTGGTATTATTATCCCCATGTTACAGATGAGGAGACTGAGTCATAGAGAGGCCACATGACCTGTCCCATCCTCACAGCTCACCAGTGGTGGGACTGGATCCCCAGTGCAGGCAGTCTGGCTCCACTGTCCTTCCCTCTTTCATCACTTCGTGCTGCAGCTCTCCTGCTGATGTTCACCTCTGGTACTTGCCCTTTAATTACTTAGGTACTAAAGTTTCTTATTCATATGGGGCGTATTTTATAATGAGATCCTCTTATTTATTCAAGTAAAGCCTCTGGCATTTAGCTCCCCCTCGGTTCTACTTGCCTTATATTGAAAATACTTCAACTGCATTTAGCTCAGGCCTTTATGCGTAGAGTCATGGGGCTCCAGGGGTTCCAGGGGCCCTATACAAATATTTTACAGGATTTGAGGATGGATATGACCAAACCTGGCACCTTCTTCTGGGCCAAAACCACACAAGGAAAGAAGAGAAACAACTGAGTTGTCAAGGGCACTCAGTCAAGCCACATAGTTAAGATTCTTAGAATCTGGTATCATCTGAGCCACCCATGATGAGTCACTTCCAAACAGTCACTGCCTTCTTATGGGCTGGAGCCTGGTCTTGACAGAGAGGAATTTCAGCAAGAATGGATGTCACCAGCTCCTTATACAGTCACAAAACTACCTCTGCTGTATTCAGAGCCATGGAGCACCCGCACTGCATTCCTTCCTGCCTGTGAAGCTTCTGTGGACCTCCTCAACACCCAAAAGAAGAGAAGAGAAAAGAAAGGAAGGGAAAGGGGAGGGGAGGAGAGAGAAAATCTTTTCCAGTAAGACCCAAGTCATCCAGCAACCTTTGCATTGCTCTTTCTGACTGCCCTCCAGTATATGTTCCTCATGTTGGACCCCAAAGCTCCCTTCCAACCTCAGAATTCTGTTTCTGAAAGCCCTCTGTGACTTCTGATTGCCCCAAGTTCAAGACCAAAATCCTAAACATGGGGGATATAGTTCTTCATGATCTGGTCCTTGCTTTTCCCTTCTACTTTGCCTCTCAACACTTTCCATAATCCCATATACGTTGTCCTCTCCCCTACTTTCCCCACTCTTCTTCCTTCTCCTCGCATCCCCCTCCTTCTGTCTTTCTAAACTCCCTGCCCACCTCTCCCCTTCCTCTGCTCTTCCCTCCTTTCCCCTCCATTCATACTAGACTGCCTGTAATTCTAAAAAACAAAACAAAACAAAACAAAACCACCCTCTTGTCTCCGGATCTTTGCTAATGATCTTCTCTTTGCCTGGAATTCCTTCTCCTAACCCCTTAATCTGTTAACTAACTTCTCCTTAATCTCTAGGACCCAGTTGAGCTTTCCTCTAGACAGCCTATTTCCTGACGCCCTCATGCCTCATGTCTACCTCTGTAATGCAACATTACACCCCACTCTCCAGCCTCAATGTTCTTCCCTCCCACAGGACTTCTCAAAGAAAGGGATGGCATCCTTGTCATGTTATCTCTGCAAAACACAGTGCCTGGTACATAGAAGTAGTCCAAATATTAGTAGAAGAGATGGCATCAACATCCATGTAAACTTATGCCCATCCCAGGCAAGGGGTCTCAGTCTGCTCTTCTCGTGTTACAGATTAGATCAGACCCAGAAAGAGGTCAAGTCATTTGTACAGAACATGATGCTATTAATAGTAGAGCTGAAACTAGAACCCAGGCCACTGGGCTGTGAGATTCTCCAGGACAAGGAATGCATTTTATCCATCCTGTAACTCCAGTGCCCAGCATCCTATCTGGAGTAAGATGTGCTACGGTTGCACCATGAGGTCGGCTACCCAGTGTCATGTCTGGAAAGTAGTGGGTGCCTAATGAATGAATGAGTATACTGACACTGATCGCTTTCCACTGCCCAGGGCAAATGGAACATTATGTTCCATTTGATCATGCTCGACACTAAACTGAACAATTAGAGCCCTATGATGCACATTAGTGTACAAGTCACCTGCTGTCAAGATTTACCAGGCAAACTGACAACTGCCAAATTGCTTAAACTTTGTGCAGTATTGACGTAAACTGCATTTACTTCCTGCACTGATGCATTACAGTAGCTGATTTGGCATCACATACAGACGTGACCTAGATATACTATTACCACTGTTCCAACAGAAGGAAGCTGCTGCTATTTTTAAAGTTCCCCTGGAAAGTAAATGATATGATTCTCCTGCTTACCTATTCTGATGTCATTCAAACCTCCAGGGAGGATAGTTCCTCTTTACATCCTGCTAAAATCGCTACCTTGTATTTGGAATGTTTCTCCCTACAGGTCAGACGACAGCTGATAGCACGGCTTCTGCCCCAGTGTCTGCCCAATATTCCTGGCTAAGTAGCCAGTACAGATGAAAGGGAGTGAGTGTCCATGTCATGCTCACACAGACAGCAGCATGTACGCGGGGACCTGGGCAGCACTCGATGGGCTTACAGAGGGGCTGTGTCATGTGGCATCCTTGTTAGTTTTTCAGTACAGGCTTCAAAAAGTGACTCTAAAGGAGTCAGCATTTCAAGTTTAACTTTCCACTTGAGTTATTTGCTCCAAGGTCACACAGCTATTACCTTCTCTGGACCTTTTTCCCCATTTGTAAAATAGGCCTGATAATAATATAACTCTCTTAGGTATCGTTGACTATAACTCACGGAACATACTTTATATTATGCCTAGCACATGATGTACAATAACTGTGCATGTGCACACACACATGCCTCCCAGGGCTGTGAGAAGTCATTCTGATGGGTAAACCAACATCTGTGCTGTGACTTTCTATTTGGGGACTTACATTTGAAAACATTGTTTTCTCTGTTCATATCCTATTAATCCCTTTATGGATCCACAGCCCTTGGAACATGCTCTGAGGATGATTGCCCAATATCTTCAGGTTCCCCCAGGGCCCTCCAAAGCAAATTCCATGTTCTGTGCCATAGTTTGTATTTGAGCAGATATCCCAAACGTGCACCTGACTTTTGGTGACAATCAGTTCAATTGTTTTCTTTTGACATTATAAAGGGAGGGGGAAAAAAAAGAGCTAACTGCATTTATATAGGTGGAAGATGGCAAGCGGGTAGTGGTAGATAACCCACCTACCTCCCTTCTGCTTCTCACTGCAGAGCACGAATGTAAGGCAGAGACCTCAGCTTGGGAGCATGGGAGGCCCAAGCAATGGACAAAAGCCAGTCCCAAATTAATGGAATATTTTAGGAAGCATATCAGAAAAGAAAACTTTATTAGAAGTCAAATTAAAAAAAAATCATGGTAGTCTCGTGAATGTTGAGCAATCACATTAGCAAGGACTGAGTAGTTAAGGACCACCAGGGAAGAAAGGCAAATCAAAAAGCACAAGCAAGGGACAGGCAGGATGTGATTGTGACAGAGAGTCACTGTAGCAGGATCTGGAAGCAGAGAAATCCCTCCTGGATGGAGTGACTTCTCTTGGCCACCGGGACCAAGGGTTTACACCAGATTTGGAGTAAGGCATTACTGGAGAATAACTACCAGATCTCCAGTGACTGGAAGTCTCATCTTTGTAGATTTTGTGCTGAAAAAATTGTTAATGGTTTTCATTCCATATCCACAATACATACTTGATGAATACTTTTGTCAATTTTAATAATGTTCGAGGAGGACAACCTCTCCAGCTTTATTCAATCTAGGAATCTATTTAAATAACAATTTGCTACCCAGGACAAGAAAAACAAGGTAAGCAGCATCCTTTACTATTTATAGCATTTTGTCATAAGAAAAAAAAAATGTTTCTACTATAATAATCCTCTTAGAGTTCTAAGTCAGACAGTGATTGACTTGCTGTTTGCCGCTGATACATAAAAATCATCAAAAGACAATGCAAGGCATCATGGCATGGGTTCTGTCTCCCCAACTGGACTGCGGTGTCTTTGCTAGCAGAATGTTCCCAGCTTCTAACTTATGTCCAGTAGACATCAGACTTCATCAGCTTCATGGTGGACGTAGAGGAGGTGGAGGAGTGATGGGCAGGCATGCATTTCTCCCTCTCTCAGGACGTTGGAGATCGGATCCAACTGTCCCGTAGTGCTTACCCCATCTGACGTCTAGTGGCAGTGACTTTGAGGGGGCATTTCAGCCTTGGCATACTCACTAAGAAGTCAGCAGCCTCCTGAGCTGTGTGCTGCTCACATTTCGGGGGTTCCTGAGCTTAGTCACACTATACCTCTTGTTTCCCATCATTCTCCCCATCAGAGACCTGTGGTGACATAAGGAGGAGTTTGCTTGTCTCTGGGTCCAACTGTTTACTCTGCTGCTGCTGTTGGCTTTGAGCTCCTCCTGCCTCTTTCCAGGGATGGGGTTCAGACTAGGGGAATAGTTTTAACAAGATGGGGAGGAGACCAACTCTTTAAAACAGGGCAAACTGGCAAAAATATTGGATCCTTCAGGACATACGTAGGGGACTTGGCCCACAAATCTGCCCTAGTTTCAGGTTTGCCAAAAATACTTGGTGGAGTAATTAAAACGGGTTTGTCTAATAACAGACTTTTCCAAAATTCCTTCATATTCAGAGCTCCATTTGTGCACAAATTAGCCTAAGACTGCAATTATACCCATGTTACGGATGAAAACAGATTTCAGAGAGGCTAAGTGACTTCTCCAAGACCTCACGGTAAATTATTAGGGACTAGAGTCTCTCAACAATAAATTCATATCTTTTAATGTTTTTACGCCCAGTACCTAAGACAGAGCCAGGCTAACAGAAGTTTGTTGTGTAAATGAGGCTGGGTTGAAAGCCAGCCTTCTCTCCACAATTAGGGCTGCCAGATTAGGCAGATAAAAACAGGAATTCCAGCTAAATATGAATTTAGATAAACAAGAGGTATTTTTTAGTATAAGTATGTCCCAAGTATTTCATTTCATGGAAAATCTTTCCTCTCTCTCTCTCTTTCTCCCCCACCACCTCCCAAAATTTGTTTAGTACCCCCTCCTTTATTTTCACAGGCTATATTTCAGTGTCTTCCTGTTTGTAATCTTTGTTGCCAACAACTAAAATTCAGTAAAAACTCCAAATGCTGATGTTTTTGGCTTTCCATTCATTGAATACTTTAATGAAAGATTTCCAATATGTTTTGAATCAAATACATACAAAATGTAGAGAACTTGCTTACAAAAAAGTTAAATCCCCTTAACCTACAGCTCTTAGGTTGACTTACTAATTCTTTAATGGATCAAATATTTAAAAAATTTTACTCATGAGGAGCAGCAAAGAGCAAACGTGTGTTCTGCCATGCTAAATTGTTGTTTTGGATTAAATATGTGCTTTGTCACAAAAACTTGTGGAATTTTTCTGTGTGTATATTAAAACATTTCTAAAAATTTTCTACTCCCGCTACTATGTTTAATAACTTTTCTATTTTAGAAAGATTTTAGATTTGTAGAAGAGTTCTAAAGATAGTACAGAGAATTTCCCTGTACCTCTCCCTCAGTATCCCCCACTGAGCTATTGATATTTTACATTACTCTTGGTACATTTCGGTCATGAGAAACCACCATTACTATTAACTGAGCTCCCCACTTTATTCAGATTTTACTAGTTTTTCTCCTAATGTTCTTCTATTCCAGGATTCCATCCAGGATACCACATTACATTTGATTGTCATGTCTCCTTAGTCTTCTCCGGTCTATGATAATTTCTTAGCCCTTCCTTGTTTTTCATGACCTTGAGAGTTTGGAGGAAGGCTGCCCAGGCATCTGGCAGAGTGTCCCTCAATCTGAGTTTGTCCGATGTATTTCTCATGGTTATACTGGAATTATGAGTTTGGGGGAAGAAGACTACAGAGGGGAAGTGCCCTTCTCATTGCATCACATCAGGGGCACATGCTGTTAACATGACTTATCACTGGGGATCTTAACCTTGATCACCTAACTAATTTAGTGTTTGCCAGGGTTCTCTACTGCAAAGTCACTTTGTTCTTCCCAAGTCAGTCACTAAGTGCACCCCATACTCAAGGGCAAGAGTAGGGCATTAAACTCCTTATATAAGAGGGAGTGTCTAAATGAATTATTTATGTAAATAATATGTGTCTCCTTTCTCCCACTTACTTATTTATTATCCATCCATTTATTTATATCAGTATGGACTTATGGATTTCTTTTTATACTTTGGATTATAATCCAATACTATATTATATATATGTTGCTCAAATTTTTCCACTTTGGACTTTACCAGTTCTTTCTTTCTTTTTAAAATTTTATTTATTTATTTGAGGGAGAGAAAGTGCATGAGATGGGGGAGAGTCAGAGGGAGAAGCTGACTCCCCACTGAGCAGGGAACCTGATGTGGGACTCAATCCTGGGACTCCAGGATCATGACCTGAGCCAAAGGCAGATGCTTAACCAACTGAGCCACCCAGGAACCCTGGATATTACCAGTTCTTTCTGTTGGCTCTTACCTTTCACCCCCATTAATGTGTTTTTTAGCATGTTCATACTTTCTGGCTCTACGAGATACTCCAGCCTACAACTATTGTTTAATGTTGAACTTTGAAGTTTGTTTGAATAAAATTATAAATTATCTGTGCATGACAACAAATTTAAATATATTTCTACTCCACTGACTTCTTGAGTAATAACACTATTTTCACTATGACATTTTCCACAGATAGTTTACATTCAAAAACTAATTGTATCTTCAACATTGTACTCTCTAAGTGAAATTACAACAACATTTACAATCAGGTCAGATGTTTCACTTTCAACAGAATGAACTTTAAAATGCTTTAGTTTGAATCTGTGAATTATATGCAAAAAAACCCAGTAATTGGAATGAACTGATTTTCAGCTTGAAGTATCCATGACATTTATATAAAACTGGCCTCTTTAACCATGTGCCAATAAAATTTTTGGCTCTTCCTCTGAGCCAATTTTTTGGCCTCTTCCTCTGTCAATAAAATGTCCACATAACAACTTACCTTCTTTTTTTTTTCACTTATGCACAAGACAAACTGGAATCAAGAATGAGTAAAATGAATTTAGGAGAGTCATTTGATCTGAATGAAAAGTCATGCCACACCACACAATATATAAACACACTACAACCATGTGGTTAAATTGTTGTCTTCAGGCACATTCTTCTCAAAAATAACCACTAACTTCTGAGAGAGATACCAATGATTCCTCAACAGATTTGTGTTCTCTAGTTTCCACTTGGGTAGTGATATGACCACAGCCCCCATGATGGAGAGCTAATGTTGACTAACCCTTTGTGCAAGTTTCATGTTCCCTTTCAACTTTCTTAAAAAATGGGAATTCAATACCTATTTTTTTCATTAAACTTACACTCTTATTTTTTACTTTATTGTTTCCAAAAGGTTTTTTAAAATGAAAAACATGAAACAATCAAAATAAAAAAAAATAGTAATAGGTGCATATCATATAATAAATGAAACAAGCTATTGTGGCAAGAATATTTGGTACTCTATATGCTTCCCAGCAGGACTGCTCAGCTTCTGTTTTCTCCAATAGTCTCATGTTTATATTAACCTACAAATTTGCACACTTCCTACTGACCCCCATCAAGCAGTGGCCTGTCGGCCTCTACAGCACATGACACAGCCTACAGAAATTGACTGGCACACCAGGCATCTGAAATGGGTACAACCACTGAATCCTCTTCCCACAACTACCTGAAAACTGAGGAAGTTAACTTCCCCAAGGTGCTTATGTCCATGAATTTTATTTCATCAGAGAGCACCTTACATGCTCTCATTAAGAAAAAGATGTCCATTATGTTACATGGCAAAAGCCAGAAAAATAGAGATGGATTATTGCTGGTCATTTTCAAATGTAATCAGGTATTAAAATGTGTATATATGACTGTACATGACCATGATGGAAGGAGGAAGTCCAAAGTGGAATTCAATCCAACCCCTTTTAGCTGACTTTAATGTAACCATTAATGATGACACTTTGTCAGAAGAGGGAAAATCCTGCGAAGCAGGATAAGACACTAGAATGGTAAGCATTAATTGGAACTGTCCCAGGCAAACTGGAACATAGGGTCAACTTATTTTAAAACTTTGTCCATCATTGTGTAGGCCTCTTGATTCCAAGGTTTTGGTAAGACTCACAGAATTATCTCCTTCAGAGTGCTGGGAAGCCCTGCTTGAGGTTCATACATGGTGGTAGAAATTTTCTTTCTACTATCTGGCATCTGGTACTTTGTCCAATTATCTCCTATTAGGTTTGGCTCCTGAGAAGAGAAATAGGAACCTTCCAGCAAAATGCTGCCCCATATGACCAGTGTTCTGTCCCAAACCATGTGAGCTGGGCTGGACAGTACAGAGATCTTGATTTGTTCCCTTCTCTTTGATCCTCCTCCTTTAGGACAAGTTCTACCATAGGTCTTAAGCTGTCATACCTTGTCTCTTTCTCTAAGGTCTCATTTAACCTTTTAAGGCTGAGGATGCCTCCCTATTGAGATTTCCAGATTCCAGGTATTACCAAGGAGAGACACAAAGAGGAAAGTGAGATGAGTTTTTCAGAAGCTCTCTCTCCCTTCATTGAAAGATAGAGCTCCATTCTTGGGGAAGGTAGTGGGCAGGGCATTGCACTACAGTAGCCTCCATGTGTATACATGCATGAAGCTGCCATTTGCCTTTTGCTTGGAATACACAGCAGAGCCTGGCAGCAGCTAGATAAAGGATTGTGTGTATGTATGTGGGGCAGGCAGGGAGAGGACAGCATATACTACCAACAATACTCATAACTTCACTTCAGAAGCTATTGTGCACTTATCCCCATGTGGTAACCACTAGGCTACTTCTTGGAAGTAAAGAATATGTAACATACAACCCTGACTTTGTAGAGTTCATGGTCTAAATCAGAATCTTTCTCACTAAAACTGAAAATTGTATTTTCTAAGTCCCATCACAGTAATGTGCATATTTTGGGGAAGAGTCCATGGTGTTGAATCTGAATGGGAGCCAAACAAACCCATCAGCTGCACAATGACCATACTCAGACTTTTGGTCCAAACCCAAGTACAACCTGGGAATAGCTGCCCATGATGAGGAGCAGTAATGCTGAACCAGGGTGTCTTGGTTTACAGCTGGCGCTTGGTGGTTGAGAGAAATAATGGATTTTGGTTCTTGTGGTATTTGCTCTCTTGAGTGCATATGGTAAGTTACAACAATCAACTGAATCTTTATGACAGACATAAATAGTAGCAAGAAATATATATTTTTGTTCATATAATTTCCTCTCATTTTCATTGCTAGGCTTCTTTTGGGGTTTAGGCCTTATGACGGCTTGCTGAAGGGCCCAGATCATGTTTCATGATGGGTTTGCTCTGGGAATTAGGGATTGTTCCTTCACCCGACTAGGAAAATTAAACCCTTTTCAAAGGAAGTATGGGTCTAGAAAACTCTAGTCTGCAAATGGGATTGGCCATGTCCTATCTAAAAAGTGTTGTTCTGGGTATGTCTAAGTGGACTGATGCCTATCTATGTGTCCCTTCTATTGGGTTCCATTGTTTCTCTTGGTCTGGGCAGGACTCTGGGGAGGGCATGGGACTCCCTAAACCAAGAGACCAGCTTTGGTTGGGACCTGAGTTGGGACCTTTCATTTTATTGATACAGATTAGCTTAGTGACAGAATGGACTCCAGAACCCAGGACTTAACCCCAACATTTCTTCTACTCACCCAGAGCCCATAGGGTGATGGTCTACTTTGCTCTCATTTGGGCCTAGCTTAGTGATGATTTTCAAAGGATTAAGGTAAAAATAATAGAAATAATACTTGCTATAATAATAGTAAAACTTGAGTGAAAGAGAAATTAGGATTTTGAGAATGAAGAAATGATGGACAATTTAGTTGGATAATTTAATAAACCTCTTGCCTGTATACTATATTTCCTGATGACAAATGAATTTAGGCTGGGCCTTAGTTCCTGGAGACCAGCTGTAGGACTTCTCCATCTGTGACCCATCCACTCCCTAAGCACCACCCATAAAGGGAATTTAGGATAGACTTGCTTTATTTTCCTTAAATTTCTGCATGGCTCAGGGTGGTTCTACTTGCAGTACCAGCGCAAGGAGGTTTCTGGTGAAAATAGAATGGGTCAAATATTCAAAAGACCCTCCATATAGGGTGTCCTTTCTGTGTCCCTGACAAATTTCAGTTTCCTATGCATGAATTTTATTGCTGTCGCCCTTCCCTCCATAAAGGTAAACTCCATGTTAATTTTTTTCTGTATTTATTGGCACAATTACATGATTCCAGGAGAGTAAATGAATTTACAGACCAATAAATTAGATGTAGCTACTGAGTGGGTACTCAAA
Source organism: Leptonychotes weddellii (assembly GCF_054177405.1). Lineage (NCBI taxonomy): Eukaryota > Metazoa > Chordata > Mammalia > Carnivora > Phocidae > Leptonychotes > Leptonychotes weddellii. The sequence goes on along the minus strand of NC_138371.1, from coordinate 18,200,365 downwards.
ATTCACTCTTCCCCTTCATGGAAGGGGGTTCAACTTCCTTCAGTTGAACTTCCTTCAGCAGAGACTTTAGATCTCTTTATTTAGCTAGAAGCAAGGGTCAGGGCATGAATCTGTGACTCCTTAATGTTCATCTCAGACCTGGGTACTCGGCAAGGAAAGTTGGTGTTCATGCAACATGTCCAATGTGTGCCAAGTAGGGGCATGGTGCTCACATCTATCTTTTATCCCCTCCTGATATCTTCCTAGTTTTCTAACTGTGGTCCCTTATTAGAAAGGATCTCCTCACCCCAAAAAAGAATTTCCAAATGAGGCAAGATGAAGTTTCTTTTGCTAATCTCATGTACTAAAACATGGCTTCGTTTGAAAGAGAGCCCTGGACTCAGTCCTAGAAGAGAAGGTCAGGAAGTGTGCCTGAGGGCCAGCTGGGGAATGACAGGCCATTGGTGGCCTGATTGGTGTTCACAGGTTGCAAGGGGACAGAGAAGAGATGGTGTTGAATAGTCTTTGTGGTGTTTGATACCTTCTGTCTATGGTATAGCATGGTCTTTCTGAGATAGCCAAGCAAACTATGCTCCCGGTGACCAAGCATGGTTCCAAATGAAAGATTTTTATTGGCTGTAAAATTATTGCTGGTTCCAACCTCAACCCATGGACCTAAGTGTGGAGAAATACTGCATCTGTATTTTTTCATGAATTAGATTAACTTCAATTCCTAGTCTGGGGTGTTAGGACTTTAGTCTTATTTTTCATCTCCAACTCCCACTCAGGGACTGGGCTGAGTATTCAGGATCTTACATAGGGCCAACTGCTTGAAGAGGCAACCATGGGCCTTGGTGGGCTGTCCACTCTCTCATGGTAGAGATGTCTACTTCTATGTCCTTATGCTCCCTTTGGGCCCTTCTCTCTTCTACTTTCATGCTATGCTTGAAGCCATGGAGAGAACTTCTGGAGAGGCTGTAAATGTCAGGCTGAGGACATGTCACCAGGTGCAATCCTTGGCTGTCTTTCTAAGATTCTTCCACCCCTTTGTGTTCCATCAGGAGCTGCCCCAAACCTCACTCTAATCCACCCTTCTGCCCTGGAGAATCCCATTGCAGACAAGTCAACCCTTTTCTTTCTCCACATTTCTCTCCATGGCCTTCTCCCCTCTGTCCTTACACTCTAGTATCTTCAGTAGGTCTTGCTTCCAGAAACAACAGCATGGAAGTCCTGTAGAATGGTTCTCCTAAAGCACTAAGTATAAAACTTGCTGTATACATGAATGGTGGGAGTATAAACAAGAAATCATGGGGAGGGGAAACCAATTAAAAACCAAAAACTGCCCCAAGGCACTACCCAGAATGATCAGATATTGTGATACAGCTAATCTCTTCTGTTCCCCTTGTTCCCTTCCTTCCTTCCTTTCTTCCTTCTTTTCTTTCTGTTTTCCTAAGGCCTCACTGGCCCTTGAGAGCAGGCCATCATAATTGCCTGAGCCACATTCTCTGGGTCCAACAGTACAGCCTGCTCAGGGTGTGACCACACAGCTCTGGGTCCTGTCCTGGGCACTTCCTTCAGTTGAACTGAATCTGGCCAGAGGTTCCCTGGCCAGTTCAGTGACTGAAACCTTTGTTTCTCCCCAGTGTTTATTTTTTTATTTGGTGCTGAACACCTCTAGATGGGCTGCTCTCCCCAGGCCATGACCATCCTGCCTACCTACTACTAACATTCTTTTCCTAGCTCCTAAAGCCATTTGAGTTGACACCTCTGATCAGATTGTTCTACCACAGGAGGACTGTCAGGTGAGGCAACGAGCCCCCTGCTATTGGACCACCATTTCCTGGGAACCTAATGCAGGCTATTCTTAATTGGACACCAAATTGGACTGAGAGGCCGCTAAATGCCCTTGTCTCTAAACTTTTAATAGCCAATCAGGGACTGTCTGGGGTCAAATCCTGGTTCTATCACTTATTAACTGTGAGATTTTGAGCATGTTAACTTAACCCCTGACAACTTCTTCAGGGGTTTGAGACAACTTCTTCATCCTTAAAGTATGGATACTAATCATCTCCTACCTCAGAAAATTGTTGGGGTCTGGGTGGAATATTACATGAGGAGCAGGTAGACTGGTGCCCGGCATATAAAAAACTCTTAGTATAGTTATTTATATCTATCCTTGCCCTTCCTTTCCTAATTTGCAAAGCAGGGACTGGCCCATCGGCAGTGCAGATTTTATGGAGTGATTTCAGGGTTCATAAAACACAGAGTGACCTGAATACCTTGCTGCCAATGGGCATTCGAGAAAAGCTTTCTTTGCAGCCATAATGGCTGGTCCTCTCTTGATCTTGTTCACCACAGGCTTCCCTAGAAAGGAGTGTGCCACCATCAATGCCTTTTCTGAGAGAAGATTTCCATAGGGAGCAGGGGAGAGAGGAGTTATGTTAGTTTCCTAGGACTGCTGTGACAATTTGCCACAAACTGGATGGTTGAAAAACAACAGAAATGTATTCCTTCACAGTTCTAAAGGCTTGAAATTCAAAATCAAAGTGTTGGCAGGGCCATGCTCTCTCTACATGCTCCTTCCTTGCCTCTTCCTAGCTTCTGATGGTTGCTGGCAATATTTGGCATTCCTTGGCTCCAAAGTGTTATTATTTTTCTTGGACTTTTCTCTTTGTAGATAGTAATGAAAATTGGGATTTTACAGATTTTTCTAAATTGGGATAATTTTGTGCATTATTTCAATTCCAGTTGTGCCTTAGCCCATTAGAAAGTGGGCAAGACAAAATTGTAGGGTTCCTATTCTATAGAACTGGTAGTGGAATTGGAATTTACATGGTGGCTATAAAACTGATTTACTACTTTGGGGACTGCTGCCTTATTACCAGACATGGTGGTTTCTCCCAACTTATTTTTCTGTCTGATTCATTCCTTTTCTCCCTGCATGGTATTACTTGACTATGGAGATTTGGCCCAATGACTTCCCTTTTCTTTCTTTCTTTCTTTCTTTCTTTCTTTCTTTCTTTCTTTCTTTCTTTCTTTCTTTCTTTCTTTCTTTTCTTTCTTTTTCTTTCTTTCTTTTTTGTATTCCCATGTTTTCTCTTTTTCTTCTCCCAGTTGAGTAGTCAACTTATTCTATTCACTCAGGGTGGGAGGCTATGGAAAGCTCTTTTTAATGTACCAAGGGTGTGGGTATTCACTGGAAACAGTATTAGCCGGGTGTTCAAAACCTTATGAGAAAGGTATGAACTAACTGGCATTATCCAACTGGCAAAGTATGAATGGCTTCCAGTCCACCAAAAGTTGTCCATTCAGGGGTTCTGATGGACAGCTTACTGCCAATGGAATGCAGGAAGACAGGCTAATGAGAAATGACTATCAGCTATAGGGGTTAAGAATGGTGGTGAAAATACTGCCTTGGTTCTGGCAAAGTCAGTTTCCTCTTCCCTCAGGATTCAGTTTTCTATCCCTCTATCCTGCTGGACACTAAGCAGGATATTTGGAATTCCAGTCTGCTGAACTCTTCTTCCTCTTTTTCCTATTCCCATCCCCCCAACCTGATTCTTCTTTTCATAATGCCTGTAAACAGCAAGAATTATCTGGCTTCACCTACATAAATGTGTATGAGTGTTTCCTGTGAATTCTATCTTTGCTGATTAATAATCTGCCCTTTGCTCATTAATAATTTACTTTCCTTTTTGAAGTCACATAGAATTGCCCTTAACTTCTCGGCATCAACTGAAGATGTTCCTCATCTGACCCTTTCTGAATGTTTATGGCCTAACCAACCAAATTAGCCAATAACGTGTATTCCCTCATCTCTATGGTCAACCTTCCAGCTGTGATAAGAAAGCCCATGGCATTAAGCCTTCAAGTCCCAAAAAGGTTCTTCCCTTTCCACTATTCACTCAGTAATACTGAATGGGATGTATTGGCTACCTGGTCCAGGATGCATCTGTGCTGTAAAATCTGGGTCAAGACAGAAACAAATATCTCCACTTCCATGTTGACCAGCTCTCTCAGAATAATTTGTCCAAAGTGAACACTACTGCTCTCACTGTAACTACCAGCAGTCTCTCTAATGCCACCACAGCATCTAAGGAAGTCTCATGTCCACCTGCCAGCATCTTCTCATTTGGCTGTGTTCAAGATGATGAACAAGCTACAGTGTGACAAGCTTTTCTTCTTTTTCTTTCCCTTTTTCCATTCTACTGTTTCCTCTACTCTGTGCTAATGTTTAAGCTTCATGAAGGTCTCATTTTTATCCTTTCCTCAACTCTGACAATCTCCATTGTACTTGGATTGAAAATGCAATATATACTGGCCAGAAGATGGAGCTGAATATATTTTAACCTCAACCACACTGGAGAACAATCAAGAAAAGATCTCTCTGTTCTTCCCCTTGGCATATAAGAGGTTATGATGCAGTATACCCTGAAAGATGGTACATGATATCACCTAAGATGTAGGCAGAAGACAAGAACTATGGGAGGCACACAGGTATAGGGAGGAGAAATGAGCAAATTTACAAAAACTGTAACTTCTCTAAATTCTTTGTAATAACTCTTAGAATGCTTCAATTCCTTGAATCTTTGAAGATGGTCCTTCCAATTACTCTAGGTTGATAGGCCTATTCTAGGACTCTTGAAATTCCTGGTAGTTTGGATCCATCTCAACAGGTGGAAATTCAAAGCCACATACTGATTGACTACCTGAGAAGCTGTGTGACAATTCTACTGAAGATGCTTCCTAGTTTTCCTTTGATATCATTTCGCACATGTTGAGATTAGGGGAACAGGTGCTTCTGCCACAATGTCAGACCCTTCCCCACATCCAGCCTTCTCTTATGCTTCCCAGTTGGGATAAATATGCCGCCTTGGCCTGTACTTCAGTAGAAAGCCTACTTTCACCTAAGTCCAAATTATGTGCCTGTATACATCCAGGTGCATACACATGCAAACAAACATAATCATCAGTAAGTGGTTTCACCTGGATTTTGCTCTCACTTTTGAATGAACAGAATTATAATTCTATGCTTTTATCTCTACTTCTCCAGCTGGAAATTAACTGATATTTATGCTGGTTGGATACTCTGTGCTTGTATAGAGTGGAGTCAGGGAGAATGGATTTCAAATTCAATTTGGGGGATTGTAAGCCATATTTGTATTCTAGACTGGAAAAGGGAATTTGATCATAGGTCCATAATGCCCGCCTTCATTTGTTTTAGCAAGAACACATTTTGTAAGCCTTAATACTTCAGACACTACGTGAATACCCACCTCCTATTTCAGAATTCCTACTTCCTAAGCCAGTGAAGTGTCACAATGCTGATGCTTTCAACTGATATTAAAAATTCTGGTCAGTAATGTAACTTGGATGCATCTCTAAGTGATGCCTTTCTCCAAATATTCATTTACCCAGTGTCCAATATCCAGAAAGCTGCTGTTCTTTTTATGTGTGTGTGTGTGTGTGAAACAGAAATGTAGATATTTCTATAGAAGCAGTCTCTCACAGGAGGCTAAACAATTGCAGCAGGGGTAAGAATGTCTTCTGTCTTCATCTGATGCAGGAGGAAAGACCATGAGAGAAAGGTGGTAAGGGAGGTCCTCAACCTGGCCCAGGTCTGGTGTTGTTTTAGATAGAATAAGCAGAGTTTGACAAATACACTGTGGACCATTGTTACTGTGCTCAAATCCAAATCTTGGGGTGGAGAGGATATGGTTGTGGGGAGCCATGGAGTTTCCTGTGAAGGAGATAGACATTCCTACAGAATGACTTACTATTTGTACTTACACTAGTTCCCAAGGAACTAGTAGTAACCCATTTAGGGAAATCAGATTCCTTAAGGAGAGTTATGCATTCAGAACCAGAACCAGGGTAACCACAATGAAGACAGGCCAGACCATAATCATCTGGCGAGTTATCTCACGAGCTGAAGCCCCATTCTTACCATATGCTCAGCTTCTATTGCAGAAAAAAAAAATCAATTCTACACTGAAACAAAAATGGGCTCTTCTGGCTATGATTCATTTAACACAAAAATGTAAAGCCTGTGTCAGAGCACAGATCAAAGCTTACTTTCAGCAAGCTTTCCCTGTAGATAACAGGACTCCAAACACGGTAAATAGCATAACTCCTATAGGTGCCCTTCCTTTGTTCAAAAGTACCTCCACAACCATTAAGGGATATTTGGGGAGTGGGGAGAGAGAATTGATTAGTGAGACCATTTTCTACTCAGCACACTCTCTAAATGTCTGATCATCCTTGTGCAAGAAATGTAATCAAAATGTTAACACACCTAAATTTTATGAAAGAAATTCATCCCCCACTATCTATAGTCTCAATCTAGATAATGCCATGTCCTGTTAGCAGAGATTTATCGATGTGTTTTATATTCCATGAAACAAGAAAAAAAAGACATTGTATCTCTTCCCCTGCCTTCAAGTGAGAGGGTGAGTGAGACAGAGACAAAAGATCGGTGATAAACCAGCTGCACTGATATTGAAGTGTTTGAGCAGACATAATGGCAGAACATCTCTGCTGATAAATGTCAGCTGCTCCAGTGAAGGATGGAGCTGGTTTTCATTCATCCTGCTCTCCTCCACAGCACCTAACACAATGTATTATATGCTGTTTAAACAGCTGCTCAGTAACCGTTGGGTGTTGAACAAAGTCTTCTAGGAACAAAAGTGGCTGTTTGGTGTGGGTGGAGAGGTGCTGGGAGAAGAGTATCAGTGAGTAGGCTGACATACTTAGAGGAAGGAGGATCAACAGAATGACGTTTAGCTCCTCCTTTCCCCTTCCGAGCATGCACACTGCTTGCTTTTGTATTTTTAAATAAATTATACCCATACTCTATGTGTTGCTCTGTAGGCTTTTTTTTCCTCATTTATATCTGTCTTCGAGATTTTGCCACACCTTCATAAAAGTCTATCTCATTCAAAAGAAAAAGCTACATTGCACTCTAGAGCTTATGGAGTTTTCATTTTTTTAAAAGATTTTATTTATTTGAGAGAGAGAATGAGAGAGAGAGAGCATGAGAGGGGGGAGGGTCAGAGGGAGAAGCAGACTCCCTGCTGCGCAGGGAGCCTGATGTGGGACTCAATCCCGGGACTCCAAGATCATGACCTGAGCCGAAGGCAGTTGCTTAACCAACTGAGCCACCCAGGCACCCCTAGCTTATGGATTTTTCATAACCGATTATTTCAGCAATGAAGGCTTTCCCTTTTCATTCAAACTGTCATGGGATACATCCTCTGCTGTTCCCTCCCTCATCTCAACCCTGCAGTGGGAGCTGTTAGGATGGGAAGGAAAACTCAACAAGGTACCCAACAAAGCTGAGAAAGGTGGAGGGAACCACTGGAGCCTGAATACCTCATGGATTGAGAATACTTCATCCATTTTCTTTTTCTGGTTTGTGTCCTCCAACCAAGTATACCCTATGCTTGTTTTTTGCTTGCAACTGACCTTGCCCTCTTAACCCAGTCACAAGCTCCCTGGGGGCAAGGGGTGAAGTCTGCATTCACATCTAAAATGCACAGCACTTAGCATCACCCCAGCCCCTGACAAGTGAGCAATAAATCCACCTGAAATGGGTTGCCCATTTTCTTGTTCAAAGGATGGCTCAACAGCTCATTCATGGAAGGAAATGTCAGTTTGGACTGACTTGATTAAAACACAGGTGAGAGCCCATTGATTATCTTTGTCTCAGGATGGCCTTCCGAAATGGATCAAGTCAGGGGCCACTCCAAAGCAGCAGGGCCCCCACATCCTAAATGCCCAGATATCCTGTCACAGACACTGGCACAGCCACATGAGAGCTGAGTCACAACCAGTGGCACCTGCCAGCTCAGGATAGGAAAGTGGACCAGCAAGAAACAACTGACACATGTGGGAATGGGATACCTTCCTAACAGGACAGGAGGCATTAAAAATTAATACAGACTTTTGGAAAGACATTTGCCAATATCTATTAAAATTTAAAATAACCTTTCATCCCCTATTCCATGTTCAGTGTCTTTATAGAGCTAAACTCACACGAATCCACAGGAGGCACCAGCCAGAGTGTTTACTGCAGTCCCCTTTACAAGAAACAACCTAAACACAATTTATTGCGTCAATGCTAAATAAATAATGGAACATCCACAAGATAGAGTGCAATGTATCTTTTTCCTTTCAAAGAGGTAGAGCTTTATGAAGATATGGCAAAACCTCAAAGACTAATTTAAATGGGGGAAGAAAGCCCTACCAAGCAATATATACAGTATGGTAGTATGGTATAATTTATTTTAAAATATAAAACCAGGGGTGCCTGGGTGGCTCAGTGGGTTAAGCGTCTGCCTTCAGCTCAGGTCATGATCCCAGGGTCCTGGGATCGAGCCCCATGTGGGGCTCTCTGCTCAGTGGGGAGCCTGCTTCTCCCTCTCCCTGCTGCTCTGCCTACTTGTGCTCTCTCTCTCTGTCAAATAAATAAATAAAATCTTTAAATATATATATATATGTATATGTTTTACATATATATGTATTATATGCATATGTTTTACATATATTATATGTATATGTATATATATGTATATGTTATATATATATATAAAACCATCCCTAACTACTTCCCCACACATGTTCTCTGTATATATTTCCATAAATGTAAATGTACAGAAATATTTCTAGCAAGACTCATACCCAACAATAAAGGTAGTTACATCTAGAGAGAGGTATAGAAGGAAAGGGGTCATGAGAACTTCAGCTTTATCTGTAGAGTCTTGGTTCCTTAGAAGAAAAGTGTCTTCACAAATCAACTATGTTAATTAAAAATAAATTAAGCTGCAGAAAGAAATCACCTAGGATAATACCTGAGGCTGGAAAGTGGAGGCAAAGAGATTTATGCCTGTGACTCTCTGAATCATGCTCACACCTCGAGGTGGAGTCCATGGCCAAAGTACAGAGAGGGGGTGGGTGCATTTAATCAAAGGAGATCTTTCTGGGGAAAGAAGCTTAAGTCAGTTTTTCTGGGATCAGGCTCAACATCTGGAGCAGAAGTGGAGGTCTTAGGAAGAGAAGAGGTATGTTAGTCAGAATAGAGCACATCCCCATTGCCCCCAGACAGTTCAAGTTTGCACTAGAAGCAGAATCTAAGTTCGTGTCTCTAGACCAGTGGCTCTGAGTGTGAGCATGCATAGACTCCCCCGGGAGTTGTGTTTAACCTGAAAAACCCTGGACCTTACCCACAGGGCTCCTTCTGGTTCACTAGAGCTGTGGGGGGCAGAAGGGGTATGGCCTGGGACACTACACTCTGAAAGGAGCCCTGGGGGATTCTGATATGGGCAATGTGTCTGTCACACTCTGAGAATGTGTGAGAGCAGAGCGAGGACAGCCATCTCTCCTCTCTGTGGCAGACTACCCTGAACAGTCACCGCATGGTAAACCTTGTTTGTAGTCCCTTCCTGCTAATGACTCCCTTTCTCACTCTTAGTTTTCCCATTTCCAAATGTTCAGACAGCTGTAAGAATTAAATAGAGTCTCCAGATAGGCACTGAGGATAGGCCAGGCAGCGTAAAGAAGAGGGGGAAGGGTGGATAAGGACAGAGATAAGGGCCAAAGGGACAAGACAAGTCAGTGTAGTTGGATTATTGGTTTGAAATGGGAAATTTGGATAAGAGGTGGTTGCCCCTTATTTAAAAGGGTGTAAGGGTCTCAGGCACTTACAGGATGGAGTTCCAAGTTCCAAAATTATGCAGTTGAAGCTGTTGGCTAAAACTTCCATAATTAAATTGAAAAGAAAAAAAATACCCATTCTAAGGCTCTGGAAAGAATTTTCTGTTGGGTAGATTCAATGTCCCAGTCCCTGTCCTCGAGCAGAGCTCAATCCGGTCCTGAGGCAGATAGGCAGAGAAGTGATTATAGTAACAGTGGCTGACATTTATTGAGCACTTACTGTATGCCAGGTAGTGTTCTGAGCATTTACTCATTTAATTCTCATAACCTCTGAGGTGGCTATGATTTTGTTAATCCCTCATTTTACAGATGAATGAAGTAAGGAACAAAGAATTAGATAACTCTCCCAAATCACACAACTAAAGCAAGATGCAAATCCAAGCAGTCTGACTCCAGAGCTCATGACTTAATTACTAAGCCATTATGTTTTAATTAAACATAAAATGCAACAATAGGGTCACTATAAAGAGCAGAGAAAACAGAGAGGAGGAAAAAATAAGATGTGAGGAATTACAGAACAGGTGATGTCTCAGTTGGGATTTGAAGAGTGAATAGGTATTTTATGGGAAGAAACAAGGAGGAGGTTCATGGCATTCTCTGGAAGTGGTAGGTTACAAGCGTCCAGAGATTGTGTTGGAGGAACCCCAAAAGATGAGAATGAACACATAGTCCATGAAAGAGACAAGAGAAGAGAACTGGGATGGATCAGGGTAGGGAGGGGAATGGCAAAGCAGAATATGGAGTGTCTGTGCATTGACTAAGTGGATGAGATTTGGGTTTAGGCAAAGCGAACCTGTAAATGGTTTTAAGTAGGGGAGTGAATGATCAGATTTGTTTTTAAAATTTGTTTAATAGAATGGAGGAATGACTAGCTCAGGAAAGACTAGAGGCAAGAAGCTGGTATTTAGAGTCTATATTGACGCTGGCCAAGGCAAGCAACCTCTGAGGAATGAAGGAAACCAAATTATAGGCCTTTCTCACTTCCTCATTCTTTCTGAATTATCCAGTTTTATGCCTTAAGTGTTCCCTTCATTTAGTCATTGTAGACACAACCTGTGACCTGTAAACATTCTGAAAGTATAAGAACTCACACTCATCAGAGAGAACTCATTTTCAGGCTTGCTGCTTTCATCTTTAGTGACACTTAGTGTCCCTGTGGGAATTGGTGGTAAATCCTTTACATTTTGTAACTGGGGGTGATCAATAAATAGTTGTTCCTGTCTTTGCATCCTGAGCTCTCTAACTCAATTCTCTCCAACAGATACAAATCTAGGAAAGCGAGATGCTGTCAATGGGAGAAGAAAATGGACCCTTGTCCCTGGGTACAAAAGAGGTGATCCTTTCCCTATGGCATGTCTGCTGTGTGCATAAGGCAGTGAGCTTCAGAGCTGTAAAGTAACCACCTCTTGCATTTGTCTAATCAAGGTTTTATCATTTGCAGAGAGAGTTCACATGCATGATCTCATCTGAGTTGGGTGGAAGTTGCCATTCACACCTCTGTCATCAGGACCAAAATACCTTGTGACTTCACTCAGCAGTAGCTGGCTGAGGGGATGTGAGGAGCTCAGCTGCACAGGTGGCTGGCAAAGTGGAGAGTAGGGAGGAGGCCCTGGAACTTTCTCTGTATTCTGGGAGGAGGAGGGGCAACTGTTGTGGGTAAGTGGGAAAGAAGATGAGCGAAGTCTGGGAAACTGTCAAATGGAAAACATGGGTTTTCTTAAACCACTCATTTGGTGCATCTCTTTAAGTCATATCCAATTGAGTTGGAAGGGGAAGGGAAGGCACTCCAGATCCCGGAGCTCCCTTGGGGAGAAAGTTGATTCTGCTTCCATAAGGAGTTTCAATGCTTGACAACGTCACAGTATTTTTTTTTTAAGCTTGATCTGATTTCCCCTGCTCTTATAATTCTAGTTTGATTTCTTCTTCAAGATACTTTTAGAAAAAATACTTTTAGAAAAAAAAGTTGAATTCTCCTGAACTCTGTTCCTAAATAAATGTTCATATCTTACACCTTGCAGTGATAGGTATAGAATAGGAACTGGAGATGAAAATGAAGGACAAAAAGAGAGACTAGAATATGGATCCCTTGAGGGCGGGAGGATCCACAATCACCTTTGTACTCCACACAGAGTCCAGTACCTAGCACATTTTTGCTGAATTATATATGTTATATGGGAAATGAATGAATGGAGAGAAATAGAGAGAGAAGTGGATCAGGGTTGAGAGAATACAGACATTAATATTTAAGCACATAATACTTTTCTTTCCACAATCTTTTCCTCTCTAATTGGATTATCTCATTCATCACCCCACACCTAGATTCTTTAAATGCCATCCACACAGTGGGGGAAACAAGAAAACAACAAACCCAATACAACACAGTCCCACCTCTTGAGACCCAAACCAGGACTAGGAACCCAAACAAATGCACACATTCTTTGGTCTTCAGAAGTTGAATGCCAATTCCTAGTGTGCCCATATGCCTTCCTAGTGTGGGGGATGCATCACTGTCAAGAGGAACCTTTCCATATCTCACAGAGAAGAGGAATTTAACCCCAATAACTCAAGCATGGAATCAAAATGGAAGATTCTTCTCAGGGCAAGTCAGGACACAACTGAAGGAACAGGGGGCATGCCCTTGAGGATGTAACCACCACCATGAGGGTAAAGGTGGCATTACAAGATCATTGGAACTTCTCCCATATCTTGAGTTCTGCTTTAGAATTCTTGGAGCACTGTCCCCAGAGAACACCAGCAAGGCTTAAAACACCTCTAGGGACTCTTATTTTGCAAAGGACCCTCAAAATCCAAAACAAATTCCTTTGAATTTCTTTGCTGGTGGAATGTTTTCATATCTTTTGGGTGAGATTTGAGGGGAGAAAAGTCTTTCAGAACCAAAGTTGATGAATAATATCAATGACTAAGCTGTGAGTAGCACTTTTGACCAAAAACTGTGTGTGTGCATGCACACACCACACACACTTATTTCATACTTTAGTGAAAGATTTTGAAAGATTCCAAAGTGGTTGTGCCATACCACCATGGAAAAAATATGCGTAGAAATTCCCATGTGAGATTAAAGTGTGATACTTATTCAGAAAAATAAAAGCAAAAGTAGTCTCATAACCTGGGTATAAGCACAAGGGTACAGTGGTGACTCTAGTATCAGTTATTTTGCACACTTAGCACTGTTCATGCCTGGATCTAACAGCTTTCAAAATTTCACAACCATGCTTGTCTTGAATGTGATTCAGTCACCCTTCTTTCCCTGATATGATCATGTCTGTCAGTATAAGCCTACCATCATTGAGTCATTCCCTTCTGTGTGTTTCAAATACATATATACATTGAAAGTCATATGAAAGTCCTGAAGAAAATATTAAGAATTTCCACTGGAAAGGTACAAAAAGTATAATTTCTTCAACAGCCTCTTATCCCTGCCATCTTCATAGCTCATTTTCTCTTCTCTGAGAAGTTCCAGAAGAGGTTAGATTATTATTATATTAACTAATAATTCCTGACTCTCCATTCTTGCTTTATGATCATCTTGGATATATAACTGTGTTTGCTCTGGGAAAATAGGTCACAGATTGCTAAACTAGCTTCTCACCGTGCAGTGGTTAAGAGCTGTTTGTTTTTCAAATACCTTAATTGTATAGTCTACCAGAAAAGAGCAGCACTGGAAATTATACCTCTGGACTAAATGCAACCAGATGGACAAAAACAACAAGGCGTTTGAAAAGATAAATGCCCCACAATCCCCTTGTGGTTGGTTTTATCGCCAGATAATTTTATAATGGCTTCTTCTGGGGCAGGGGATATTCCCCAGGGCTAGGAGTGGTCCCTCAGCAAAAATCAGGCAGCCTTCAGAGAGAAGGGTCCTCTTTGCTGCCTATTTGGGTACAATTGGAGTAAACATTTTGGTTTGGGGGCTGGGGTAATGGGAGGAGCTGGTGGGAGGGTGGAATTCTAAGCACAAGAAGAGTAATACATCCCTCTTTTTTTACATTTCTCATTGATTTTTCATTTTGCAGTGCCTTTGGTAGACATAAAGCAAGAGTTTTAATCCAGAGTTGGTGACTAGAGCTGAAGACGTTGGAAGCATGGCAGTAAATAATTTTATTGTTATCTGCAGGTTAAGGTTTCAGAAGCTAGAGTTGTTACTGGAAAAATACCCCATGTTGGATGAGGGTCATGTAAACTCATCAACAGACTCAGGGTGAGGCTGACCTCTGCATCTTTGTTGCTCTTCCCAGGACCATAGTGTCCAGGCTAAAATCTAGCCTTTGTGGATATGCATTAAAATCCAGGCAACCAGGCTGCCAGGCTGTAAGTAATTATATACCATTTCTTGTAATATATAATAACCACATTGGATTCATGGTTGGCAGTGATGGAGATGTGGGGAGAAAATCCAGAAAGAAATGTAGAATGAAGACCTCATTGACCCTCTTTTCATGAAATGGTTGGGATTGTTGAAAAATCTCATCATTTGGGAAAACTTTCTCCTCTCCCACCCTATCTCTAACTCTGCTGCCACTTCCACCAAATAAATACAAGCTCTCCAAAATGGAAGACAAGGAATTTAAGGTACTCCAAATATCTTATTATAAAAGAAAAGAGATGAGTTCAAAGAGTGAAACCTGGGGCTCCTGAGGCTTGAGTAGGCTGATGGGGTTAAAATAAAAGCAGTTAACATTTCTTCATCTTTCCTTCTAGAGGAGTCTCAGTTATAGCTTGTGGTCTCTGTGCCTGTGTAATTTAATATTAAGTCCCAGTCTCCTGTGATTACTTCATGTAAAGTCTTCATTTCCTCATCAGATCTTTTTGTTTCCCTGAAATCTCCCTTGAAGTTCTTCTTCATGAGTTCACCTCCACCAGAAAACATCAAATTACGTACTTTAAATATCTTCACTTTATTGTATGTCAATTAAATATTAATAGAGTTGTTAAAAATAAACCTCTGACCTTGGCCTTAGGTTGGATTGCAGTCATTCTTTTAAAACATTAACTTTAAAAAATTATGTAAAATTTACATCAATGAAATGAATAGTTCTTCATTATCATTTTTTTTCTTTTTTAAAATTTAAATTCAATTAGCCAACATATAGTACATCATTAGTTTTTGATGTAGTGTTCAATGATTCATTAGTTGCATATAACACCCAGTGCTCACCACATCACATGCCTTCCTTAATACTCATCACTATCAAATTTGATGAGTTTTGGTAAATGTATACATCCATCTGGTTACCATTCCAATCAATATTCAGAGCATTTCAGTCACCTTAAACATTTCCCTTAGGCCCCTTCCAGTGAAACCCCACACCACATGTGCTAATTTTGCCTGTTCTTAAAATTCAGAACAGTTTATTAATTATATTTATTGTTTTCAGCTTGTCCTCTCTCATTCAATTTAATGGTTTTTGAATTTATTCACATTGCTGTAGTTAATTATTTTTTATTGCTGCATCGTAAACCACTATATGACTATCTCATAATTTGCTTATTCATTCTCCTGGTCATGGTCTTTTGGATCATTTCTAGTTTTTGGATTATATGAACAAAACTGACATGAACATTCTCATACAAGTCTTTTTGTAGATGTATGCTTTATTTTCCCTCAGATGAATTTATGACTGGAATTGCTGAGTCATTTAATTTTTTAAGATGAGATATAATTTACATACCATAAAATTCACCTTTTCAGATTATTTGGTGGTTTTTACTATATCCACAAGACTGTGTAATGATCACCAATATCTAATTAAGAATATCTTTATCATCCCAAAAAGAAACCCCATACCTGGACACTCCCCATTCCTCCCCATTTCAGTCCTTGACAACTACTAATCAACTTTCTTTTTTTTTTAAAATTTTTTATTGTTATGTTAATCACCATACATTACATCATTAGTTTTTGATGTAGTGTTCCATGATTCATTGTTTATGCATAACACCCAGTGCTCCATGCAGAACGTGCCCTCCTCAATACCCATCACCAGGCTAACCCATCCTCCCACCCCCCTCCCCTCTAGAACCCTCAGTTTGTTTTTCAGAGTCCATTGTCTCTCATGGTTCATCTCCCCCTCCGGTTTCCCCCCTTCATTCTTCCCCTCCTGCTATCTTCTTCTTCTTTTTTTTTTTCTTAATATATATTGCATTATTTGTTTCAGAGGTACAGCTCT
>NC_138371.1:18141068-18183987 GCF_054177405.1 Leptonychotes weddellii | reverse complement strand
CCCCAGAGAAAAGCAGTCAGTCACTCCCATCTCCCCGGTCTCTGACCACACTCTGTGCTCACCCAGCCTGTGACCGAGCGTTTCTATCTCTGGCACCCGACTCGGTGTGGAGTCTCCAAACCCAGCAGATCCCTGTGGTGCACTCCTGCGCTGCTCCTCCCAGGGGCGGAAGGGGAGCCTCCCTGGATCTGCTGCTTGTTGGATCCCTGCTGGAGGAGCAGTGGCCTGACTGTGCCGTGGATCACGGTTTATGGCAACCCGGAGCTGGGAGCCCACTCCTCAGTTCTGTCTCTGCAGCTGGCTTCCCCACTCCAATACCTGGGAGCTCTGCCACACTCAGGCGCCCCCAGTCTTTATGTGACCCCAAGGGTCCTGAGACCACACTGTCCCATGAGGGTTCCACCCCCCACTTAGTCATTGGAGTGACGTCCCTCAGGGGGCCGACTTCTAAAAGTTCCGATTTTGTGCTCCGCGGCTCTATCACTTGCCAGAAGCAGCCAACGGACCCCCTCCCCCGCTGTCTATCCTCCTGAATATTGCCTTGGATTCACTTCTCCACATGTCCTACCTTCCAGAAAGTGGTCGCTTTTCTGTTCAGAGAGTTGTTGCTATTCTTTTCTTTGATCTCCCGTTCAGTTTATAGGTGTTCAGAATGGTTTGATCCCTATCCAGCTGAATTCCTGGGTCCAGATAAAATCCAGGTCTCCTACTCTTCTGCCACCTTGCTCTGCCCCCTCAGTAATCAACTTTCTATCCCTGTTACTTGACTTTTCTGGATATTTCATATAAATGGAATAATACAATATGTGGCCTTTTGTGTCTGGCTTCTTTCACTTAGCATGTTTTCAAGATTTATCCATGCTGTAATGTGGATAAACATGTCATTCATTTAATGGCTGAATAATAGTTCATTGCATGAATACACTATATTTGTTTTTCCAGCCACCAGTTGATGTACATTTGTGTTGTGTCGCTTTTTGGCTATTATGAAGTATACTGGCATTAGTATTTATGTATGGTAAATCCATTTTCTCAGTTCTCTTGGATATATACCTATGAGTGGAATTGCGGGTCATATGGTAACTCTATATTTAACCTTTTGAGGAAATGCCAAACTGTTTTCCAAAGCAGCTGTACCAATTTACATTCCTACCAGCAATGTATGAGGGCTCAAAAATTTTGGTTATAGCCAACCTAATGGGTGTGAATTGTATTTCATTATGGCTTTGATTTACATTTCTCTAATGACTAATGATGAGCATTCTTTCATGTGCTAATTGCCACTTCTCTATCTTCTTTGGAGACGTGGTATCTCCAAATACTTTACCCTATTTTAATTGGGTTATTTGCCTTTTTATTGTTGAGTTGTAAAAGTTTGTTCCATAGTCTGGATACTAGACCTTTATCAGATATATGATTTGCAAAAATTTATCAGTTTCTGGATTGTCATTTTACTTTCTTGATAGTGTACTTTAAAGCACAAAAGTTTTTGGGGCACCTGGGTGGCTCAGTGGGTTAAGCATCAGACTCTTGATTTCAGCTCGGGTCATGATCTCAGGGTTGTGAGATCAAGCCCCATTTTGTGCTGAGTGTGGAGCCTGGTTAAAATTCTCTCTCTCTGGGTGCCTGGGTGGCTCAGTCCATTGAGCATCTGCCTTCGGCTCAGGTTGTGATTTCAGAGTCCTGGGATTGAACCTCACATTAGGCTCCCTGCTCAGTGGGGAGTCTGCTTCTCCCTATCTCTCTGCCCCTCCCACTGCTTGTACTCTGTCTCTCTCTTTTTCAAATAAATAAGTAAAATCTTTTAAAAAACAAAAAAATTCTCTCTCTCCCTCTGCTCCTCTCTCTCGCTCTCTCTCTCTAATAAATAAATAAATAAAACAGGAAAGTTTTCAATTTTCATTAAGTCCAATTTATGTTTTCTTTTGTTATCCATGCTTTTGGTGTCATATCTAAAAAAAAAAAAATTGCCTAATCCAAGATTTTAAAGATTTATTCCTGTGTTTTGTTTTGAGGTTTCTTTTTTAAATTATTTTTTAGCTCCTACATTTAAGTTCCTGATCTGTTTTGAGTTAATTTTTGGATATGTTGTAAGGAAGAGACCCAGTTTTATTCTTTGCATGTGGTCATATAGTTTTTCCAACAGTATTTGTTGAGAAGACTATTCTTTCCCCCATTGAATTGTTTTGGCATACTTGTTGAATACCAGTTGATCACGTATGGTTTTATTTTGGGACTGTCAATTTATTTCATGATTTATATGCCTATCCTAATGCCAGTATCATACAGTCTTAATTACTGTAGCTATGTAGTACTTTTTGAAATTGGGAACTGTGAGTCCTCAAACTTTGTTCTTTTTCAAGATTGTTTTGGCTATTCTGGGTCTCTTGTATTTTAATATGAATTTTAGGATCAGCTTGTTGATTTCAACAAAAGGCAGCTGGGATTTTGATAGGAATTTCATTGAATCTATAGATCAGTTTGGAGAATATTGCCATCTTAACAATATTAAGTTTTCTAACACAAGAACATAAATATCTTTTTACTAATTTAGATATTTTTTTAATCTTTCAGTGATTTTTTTGTATTTTTCGAGTCTCACACTTATTTTATTAAGTTTATTCCTAAGAAACTTACTTTGAATGTATCATAAATGGAATCACTTTCTTGTTTTATTTTCAGATTATTTATTGCTAGTGTGTAGCAATACAATGGATTTTGTATATTGATCTTAGATCCTGCAAAATTTGGGAATCCATTGATTATTCTAATCATTTTTTTTCTGTGTGTGTGTATTTTTTTTTAATTTTCTGTATATAAGATCATGTCATCTGCAAATATAGATAGTTTTATTTCCTCCCTTCTAATCTGGCTGTCTTTTATTTCTTTTAGTTGATTAATTCTCCCTTGGCTAGAACTCCTGGTACTGTTTTGAACAGAGGTAGCAGCATTGTTACCTCTTGTCTTGTTCCTGATTTGAGAATAAAAGCTTTCATATTTCACTATTAATGCGATATAATCTTTGGGTTTTTGTAGAGCTCTTGATCAGGTTAGGTTCCCTTTATCCCTAGCTTGTTGAGTGTTTTTTCATAAAAATGTGTTGGATTTTTGTCAAATGATTTTTCTTCATCTAGTTACATGATGTGAAGTTTTTATTCTTTATTCTATTGATACCATGTGTTATGTGGATTTTTATGTTCAACCAAGCTTGAATTCTTGGGATAAATTCTCCCTCATCATGGTGTAATGATCCTTGTCATATGTCTCTGGATTCAGTTTGGTAGTGTTTTGTTGAGTATTTTTGGTATCTATATTCATAAGGAGTAATGTTCTGTGCATTTCTTTCCCTGTGATGTCTTTGGTTGATTTTGTATCAAATTAACACTGACCTCATAACGTATGTTGAGAAGTATTCTATTCTCTTCCATTTCTTGGAAGAGTTTGTGACAGATCAGTGTTAGCTCTTTAAACATTGGGTAAAATTTACCAGTTTACCAGTGAAACAATCTTGCCCTGGGCTTTTATTTGTGAGAAATTTTCTTGATTACTAACTATCTCTTCACTTGTTATAAGTCTATTCAGATTCTCTATTTCTTCTTGAGTCAATTTTGTAGTTTTTATGTTTCTAGGAATTTGTCCATTTCATCTAGACTATCTAATTTGTTGGCATAAAGTTGTTCATCTTGCTCACTTATAATAGATTTTATTTCTGCGAAGTTGACAGTAATGTCACCTCTTCCATTCTTGATTTTATAAATTTGACTCCTCTTTTTTTTCTTGATCAGTGGAGCCACTGGTTTGTCAATTTCATTGATCTTTTCAAAGAATTAACTTTTGGTTTTGCTAATTTTCTCTCTTGTATTATATCCTCATTTCATTTATTTCCACCCAAGTATTTATTATTGCCTTCCTTCTGCTTGCTTTGGGTCTAGTTTACTCTACTTTTTCTAGTTTCATATGGTGAGAAGATTAGGTTACTGGTTTAAGATGTTAGCAAAATGTATTTTTTAAGGTATTTATCCATTTCTTGTAAGTTGTAGAATTATTGACTTATATTTGTTCATAATATTCTTATTGTCTTTTTAATATTTGTAATCTCCATGGGATGTTATTTCTTTCATTCCTGGTATACCACTTTGTGTTTTCTCTTTTTATTTTCTTCAGTTTTGCCAAGGTTTAGCAATTTCACTAATATCTTCAAAGAACAAGTTTTTTGCTTTGATAATTTTATCTATTGTTTGTGCATTGTTTATTTCATTATTTTTGCTCTCACTAAATGGAGGGGTCTCATATCAGTTGGTTCATTGTGCAGACAACCATAAATGAATTTCTAGGATAAGTTTTGTTCTATTCAATGCAATTACACCTCAGTTTGTCATACTGAAGTCTTTTTTTTTTTGTCTTTGCCAGCAATTTATTTATTTATTTTATTTTTTAAATTATTGGTTTCAAGGGTAGAATTTAGTGATTCATCATTTGCATATAACACCCAATGCGCATTACATCAAGTGCCCTCCTTAATGCCCATCACCCAATTATCCCATCTCTCCACCCCCCTCCCCTCTAACAACCCTGTTTGTTTCCTATAGTTAAGAGTCTCTTACGGTTTGCTTCCCTCTCTGTTTTCTTCTTATTTTATTTTTTTCCTTCCCTTCTCATATGTTCATGTTTTGTTTCTTAAATTCCACATGGGAGTTAAATCATATGGTATTTGTCTTTCTATGACTTATTTTGCTTAGAATAATATCCTCTAGTTCCATCCATGTCATTGCATATGGCAAGATTTTATTCTTTTTGATGGCTGGGTACGCCACATCTTTATCCATTCATCTGTCAGTGAGGAACTTCTCTGGCTCCTAAGGTCAACTATCACAGAATGATCACTATGTTACAGCCTCTTCAGTTAAATTTATGTAATCATTATTATCTTGTTTTAAATATAAATAAATTAAGGCTAAGGAAATGACAGGTTTGAAATACTGGATCCAAGATCAGAGGACCTTCTACTATATCAGACTGCATCTCCATGTACTGAGCCAAAGAAAGTGACAAACATAAAAGAATTCGGTGTGTATGATAAACATGTTTCCCCATGTCCTAAACCAAAGAAAGTGATAAACAAAAAAGAATTGGATACTGAAGTTCCTCATTATCTATGTAGCCTGTTGACCAATAACCTTTTTTAATTGATTTATAATTGACATATAGTCATATTAGTTTCAGATATACAGCAAACATATTTGATATTTGTATACATTACAAAATGATCATTGCAGTAAGTCTAGTTATCATCCATTACCATACATAGTTACAAAAATGTTTTTTCTTATGATGAGCTCTTTTAAGAAATATTCTCTTAGAAACTTTCAAATATGCCATACAGTATTACTAACTAGTTACCGTGTTGTACAACTCCATGACATTTATTTTATAAATATTTTTATATTTTAGTTCATTCCTTTTGACCCATTTTTTCCATTTCACCCTCTCCCCACCCCTGATAGCTTTTATTTAATGTATAACATGATCATACACATTGCAGACTTATCTAATCTATGATGGAAATAATTCCCAAGTGGAAAGCTTCCCAAAGGTATTTATAAATGCTCTCACAAGTACTTATTTTTCTCTAAATATCATCTGGAGGATGCTAAAGTATACTGAAAATTTAATAAACATCAACCTGCAATTCAAATTGAAATTCTGCCTTCTTTTTGTTTAATTTTTGTGATAATATCTTGCCTTGGAAAAACTGTAAGCTGGCTGTTTCAGTTAGCTTTTCACCTCCAAACTCAGTAGAATGAAACAATAAAATACTTATTTAACTAAATTGTGGCTCAGCTATTTAGGTTAAACTCAGCTAGGTGTTTTTTCTGCTGGTCTTAGCTGGGTTTACTATGGACTTTCAGTCAGCTGTTAGCTTAGTTTCTGTTTATCTGTTAGTCTGTTTCTGAAGTTGGGCTGATTATTGATTGGTGCAATGAAAAATTGTGCTATTTGCCTCTTACCTTCCAGGAGAATAACCCTTGTCATATGATAGCTTATTTATATGGTGGCTCTGGATTCCAAGACATGGAGAAGGCAAGCTCCTATATATAAGGTCTTTCCAGCCTCTGCTTATATCACATTTGCTAATGTCTCATCAGTGAAAGAAAGTCACCTGGCCAATCCTAACTTATAGGAGTGGAAAGTAGATTCCACCTCTTGGCGGGAGTCAAGTGCAAAGAATGATGGCCATTTTTGTTATCTACTACATTGGCTCTGGATGCAGTAAAAGGACTATGAGGCCAGGAAAGAGGTGTTCTCATCAGTATCTCTAGGATATTAACAGAGGTATGCCCTGTGTCAGAAGGATGGTTGGGACACACCCCACATCACGATCCAGCTAAGGCTTTAATCTATGGAGAGCTTTCCTGGCAAATGAACAAATGCATTCCACTTAGAGACTGCTAGAAAAGCATTTGATTTGCCAGATAGCAGAAATATAAACTTTTCTTTGTTATCTTTCCTCTCTTCTTCTTCCCCTTTCCCTCAACCACCCTACTCTCCAACCCATTTGATATCTTTTATAAAAGCCTGCCACTGACTGTCCTGGACTCGGTCCCTGTGAATGGCCAGGAAAAGTGCCAAATACCTGCTGCTTTATCTGAAATAGGGAATGAGGCTCATAAGCCCGGAAAATAAGATCAAAGAGGTCTGACAGGTCAGGCTAAATTCTCAGATCCAATTTTAGAGCCTTTTAGGTTGAACCCACAGCATGAGTGCAAATGTACATACTTGAACACTCACCACACCTCTGGCCATGAGTACCTTGAAACACACACAAACTGAAACATTAATTTCAGCAAATATGAGGTCTGGAAAGTGGGGGTTGGACCAACAGGAGGGAAGCAAAAGGAGATGTTTTCTCTAGTAGCACAATGCCACATTTCTTTCTCTCACAGACACCCTGAGGCAGCTGTCTTGCTAGCATTGGTGACTACTCTGTCAATATTTCTCCCCCAAATTAACTCACCATTATCAGAAGGTTTATTTATCAGCTATTGTTAAGCACACCAAACCAAAGCCCAGTTGCTTGAACTAATAAACATTTACTGTGTGTCATGACTCTGTGGACTGGGTGGGCAGTTCTGTTGTTCTGAGCCAGCATCAGAAAGCTTCCTTGGACTCACTCATGGAGTTATCACCTACAGATCTCAAGGGGACTGGCTAGTCTAGGATGCCCCTGCTGGGTAAACTTAGCCTTCCTCCATGCACTTCTCACATTTCTCCAGCCAGTTAGCTGAGGCATATCTTCATATTCATGGCTCAGGAACAAATGGGGCAGGAAAGCAAACACTAGTTCACAAGTGTTTTCAAGATTCCACTTGGGTCTTGTTTGCTAACTCCCATTGGCGAAAGCAAGTGACACAGCTGAGCCCAGAAAGAAGTGGTCACTTAGAACATCTTGCCCACAGTAGTCGTAGTGAAAAATTACAGACCTCAGTGCAACCAATTTACCATCTTAGTTGTGTAAAAGTGTGGGGATTAAAAAAATAGTCACACTTAGTTGTCATATATTGAATGGTCTAGTCCTAGCATTGCCCTTGTTGGTGTTCATCTGGTTCAATCATTCCTGGAGGTTTTTTTTTCCCCCCCGACACCTCAACATCAATGAGTTTTTCTCAGACTCAAGTCAGCCTGGGTTGGTGGGAGATGGGAAAGAGAGAGGAGGTGGTGACAGCTAATCTGTTGATATTCTCTTGTGGGTGTCCCAGTGTATGAGTCGTGCATGGTGTTGGTTCTGTGTCTTCTCTCTTTTGACCACATGACAAATTGAACCCCAGAGGACTCACTTATAGAAGAAAGGCTTTCTGTTTTTGAGCAGTGGAACTAAGCCTTATGATTCACAGACTTTCTTGATTCAGCCTAGTGTTCCCCTTCTCAGTGTCCAGTTTCCCTGTATAGATAATGGAAATAATTAACCCCCAGAGAGAGCTTGAGATATATATGTGTGTGGAGGGGGTGCTAACCTGAATATAAGATACTGTGCTAAAAGTGTATAAGGGTGAGTCACCCACCAGAATTTACCCTCTTAACTGGTTCTTCAACTTATCACTGGCTAAAAGATGTAACCATGATGTAATCAAGTATGGATGTAACAGGAAGGATTTAGATCTGATGGTAGGAGTAATCTTGCGGTAAAAAATAAACAGTACAAAGTGATTCTCTTTCTCTCTTCCAAAGAAAGCCTCCAGGGTCCTGCTTCAGCCCTCACACCAGCTGTGCAGTGGCTAAGATCCTAACACCCTTTGCCTGTCTCTGGAGTGAGGTCACAAGGTATTTCAGTCCTGTGACCGAGGTGTGAACCAGAGCCAAAGGGGAGAAAGTACTTCCAGAGCCTGAGTACCAGGGTGTGATAGGACTTAAAGGTTTTGCAAGTGTTTCAGTTTTTTTTTTTTATCCTATTTTTCTTTTTGTATCTCTCTTTCTTTCTCTTATGTGAAAATAGTTGTCCTATTACTTTCAGGAAAATTTCCTCTGGAAAATATTAATGTTTTAAACTTATCTTCATCTTCAAAATAAATGTGTTTCAAAAGTTTGCTGAGAGTCTAAGCATACCTTTCTCATCTTCTTGTACCATAGGCATAGGGAAGTGCTTAAGAGCATATTTTCTTTGGGATTCCTCAATGTCCTGAGATAGGGATTTCATAACCACAACCATCATCGATAAGCAACACATAATTACTGAGCCTTTTATAGGTTCCATTTTCTGCTGGATGCCATGAAAGACACAGAGAAGGTCGATATATGGATGCCAACTTTACAGGATACATTATTGAACAGTGCAAAGTATAATAAGATCATAGGATTTTAGAGCTGAAAGGCATCTTTCAGAGTTCAAAGCACTTATTTTACAGATGAGGAAGCAGAGGCCCAGAAACACATTCTCCAAAAAGCTGATAAAATCCCAGCTGCAATTTCACCAATACTAGTTTAACATAACTTAGACAAACAAATACAAAATGTTTCTCTCATTTATATCCAGGGAATAGATTATTATTTTATATCCTGATATTGAGGTGTTGGACTTCAAATCTGCTTTCATATATCATCATGTAGGAGCAAATGTGGATGCAGATCTCGTTATCCTATTTAAAGGAGCTGATACAATGATACCACAAAGCAAGAGGTGCAGCATTTCCATAGTGAAGAATTTTTCATTATATATTTAACTAGGGTTTCAGTGGGAATTTATGTGGTGTGGATACAGGATGGGGATGAGGGATTTTATTAAGAAGACTTCAGTTTTGGAGTCAGACTTGAAAGTAAGTCTCACTCACAGGCCGAGTGGGGTCTCAGAGAAAACAATGAAAATCTAGGTAGCAAGGAGAGTCACCATGGAAATCTTTCCTTAATCTCATACATAGAAGGTTCTGTGCTGGACTCTATGCAGTTCTTAACAGTGAGAACACTTGATACAATTATAGGGCTTAGGAACATCGTGGACACCTTGGCAGGATGGGCCTCTTACTCACTCTATTCTTTACCTCCCCAGCTGATTTGCTCATTAAGGGGTTACCATGAAAACATATGGATGTGACCAAACGTGGTCTCTAGATTGGGGTGATTGGCTCAGAGGTGGATACATGAACATAGTCTTTTCAGAGGCCCATTGGAACTAGAACTGTTAAACAGTCAGTTTATCTCCATCACACATAAAGCTCAGATGTTGTTAGTTGAAGCTATATATATTTTGCTTTGTGGCTAAAAGGTAAGAAAAGTTCCACTAAGTGAACGAAGAAGGAAGCACGTGTGTGGAGAAAAACAGAGGCTAAAGACAGGGAGACAAACATATGCATTAAAGTTCTTGCTTTCAATTGTTTCTATTGCTCAACCATATTCTTATTTTCAGGGTTTTATGAGATACCTCACTATATATATGATAAATGACCTTTTATACTTAAGCTGGTATGAATTGAATTTTGAATACATGGTAGTGAAAGATTATTGAATTCTATTAAAGTCTTAGATTAAATTAATACATTTTAAGAAATGAGGCATTGAGGGTTAGTGTATGGGCCTAGAGCAAGTTGAGACATAAAAACCAGTTTGTTTCAATAAGCCTCAGTCAGATAAATATGCCTTCCTGATGCTGTCAGTGCCCCTTGGAAGGAGGCAGCTGTGGTTTTGGCTCCCTGAGCACTGAGGGAACTAGAAGATACTTTTCCACCAGGTCACTGGGTCTGAAACTGAGGACATTCATGCAAGGAAAATCCAAATCCAGAATGGTTCAGGTTAAAAGAAGTAAAGAAAGTCTTTCAAATGGCTAGGATGGCTAGGGCCATCATAATATGGAATGGAGGTTTGGAAGTTAATGAGCTCTTGAAAATGGTGGTTGAGCCAACAAGGGTAGCCTTGTGGCAGGGCTACTATAGAAGTGATGGAAACATCTGTGGGGAGACAAGAAAATAGGCTTCCAAACACTCCTTTTCCTCAAGATTTTTACATTTTGGTTTAGTCTCCAAGAGATAAGGGAGATGAGCTAGATGGGAAACTGGCCTCCAAGGGATCTAATTCCTCCACTAGAATTAGTCCCATTTCATTTCCACAATCCCATACACCCTCACTCCTTGTCCCTCTCCTGGTCCCTTCCTCTTCTCAGCTTCTCTGCTCCTCTCCAACAAAATCATTACCTCTCTTCTCTCTGGAAGCTTTTTCTAGGCAGGCTCCCACCTTGCTCTTCTACATTTTCCTTAAAAGGCCTGATCTCTGTCATTTTCCCAGCAATTTCCAAGGAAAGTCTTCTTCCATAAAGTCTTTCTCCTATTATGATCAGGGAAATAAAAGGTAACAAGTCCTCCTTGTTCTTTCCTGTCTGAATATACTATTCTTTCCTTAATGCTTTATCCCATCTAAGCCTAAACCACTGACTTAGACAAAAATGTAAATAATTTGCTTTACCTACTTACAGATATATTTGACTTGAATTATACCATTGTCTGCCTTGTGTGTTGATATTTTAGGGTCTCAGAGGCTTTTAGGATCATGTGACTTCAAGAAGAAACAGGTCCCTAGAACAATCCATAGGAATCCACCTTGGATGGTTCTGGGGACTTCCATATGCCATAAGATAGTTTCTGGTATAATGTAAACTCTGGTGATTTCACACACATAATTGCTCTTTTTATCTGCCTGGCACTTTGCTGGTTTCTACTGCATGTCTCATGTTGTCTCAGAGAGTATTTAGATACACTAGATTAAGAAAGCAGGCCCATTGGCCACAGGCAAAATAGTAGGAGCAGTAGACCTTAAAAAGATTTAACAGGCTCTGTGTTTTATTTCCATTATGTATTTTTTAAAGTTTCCTTGAATTGCTTATTTGATATAATGTTTATTCCAGAGCCTCATCAATCAACATCAAGTCTCTAGGAAATATCTTTAGTACTGCTTTCGAATGTAGATTTCAGTGTTTATGAGAGAGAAGATTTCATCAGTTAGTGATAATATACATGCCAACAATCTGACTTATTCAAGAATGTAGATTACAGTACCTCATTCATTTCCATTTTAGCAATTCATGCACACACACACACAATTTCATGACCACATAATTTTAGAGATTTCTTCCCACCTTAAATAAATGTCATTTTTTTCAATATCTAGTCAATATACTTCACCTGGCACCTACATAGAAGCTCTTATGAAACCCATCTATTCTTTATAACATAATCCATTACTTTTGTAGGAAAATCCCAGTGAACACAACTTGATAATGATTGTCAGATATATTACTGAGATTCCCATCACCTCTTCAACTGGATTTTGAGCAAGTAAGAGTGAAATATTTATAGTCATTCTTTTCACATCTATTGTATGTGTTACCAGAAATTCTAGAAATAAATTATACAAATATATTTAGGAAATATTTAATTTCACTGAGATGGAATAGAGATTTCTTTTTAGCAGTAAGTAATTTTATAATTATGAGTCTGTAGATCTTCAAGATAAATATTTGTTAATAAAATTTACCAAATATCTATATCGATAAAATCCAGATCAAGTCTTTTTAATAGTATAATAATACACATTCTGCAAAAAACTGGTAAAATCTGAGCCACAAATTCACCAACAACAGTATAATGTTTAACAAACAAATAAAAAAATGCCTCTCATTTATAGCCAAGGAATATATTACATTATGTTGATATTAAGTTGTTGGACATAATCAATAAACTTCAAACCTACTTTCATATATCATCCTGTAGGATAAGAGAAACAAATGTGGATGCAGATTTCATTATCCCATTTGAAGGAGCTGATATAATGACACCACAAACCAGCAGTTGCAATATTTTCAGAGTGAAATATTTTTCATTGTGTATTTTACCTAGGATTTTGATGCGAATTTATGTGGTGTGGATACAGGATGGCAATGGGGGATGTTATTAAGAAGACTGATGATGGACAAAAGGAAGTAACTGACTAGCTTTGCCTAAAGACTCCAAGGCTTCCAAATGCTCTCCCGTACAGAAGAGAATAGCCATCTGTTCTTTTTGTCCACTGGGGAATGAGCAAGGGGATATTGGTTAATAATGTAGCTAAGGAGATTCAGGATACACAATGAATTTCACAACTGACAAGCTTCTTGGACACTGGACCCATTGACCAAGTGCTCTGTGAGTGGGGTGAAATGCCCTTCTCTGGGGGCCACCAGATACATCTGTCTGGCAGAATATAAATGCGGTGCTCCCCAGAGGGTTAAGAATGGACAGTTGATGGCTGGATTCCTGCATTTCAGCCTGGCAATATTTATTTTAAATCCCATTTCTGTTCTCAGCATGAGATCTAGATTTCCCACCATGATTTTGAAGATGTCTTCTCTTTTTGCTTCATTCTGAAAAAGGAGAAGAATGAAGGAACTTCTTAGAGAAGAACATGTGATTTCTTTACAGAAAAGGACACATGCCTCATACTTTGGCTAGTCACATGAACACCATGTATTTAAAGATATAAACATTCATTCTTGAAATGAACAGCTTTGTTCTTTCCTCTCACAAATTGTGTGTGATGTGGAGAGTTTTGATTTTTCTCTTGACACATTTTAATGATGACCTAAGAAAACAGATTTAATGGTATTTAACTCAGAACCATAGCCTGGAATGACTTGAAAGCATCTCTCTCTATCTCTCTCTCTTTTTTAAGATTTCACTTTTTAAGTAATTTCTACATCCAACATGGGGCTTGAACTCACAACACCAAGATCAAGAGTTGCACGCTCCACTGACTAAGCCAGCCAGGCATCCCTGAAAGCATCTTGAAGTTTATATGGTAGACATGAAACTGAGTCACAGAAATGTGGAATAAACTGAGGGTCACAAGAATGGTTCAAGTTTGGTGGAAAGGCATTAAAAGAGAAAAAATTTAACTGCTTTTATTCAGGGTGAGGAAGAGTAGCAGAGAGGTCTAGCCTCACAGAAGGAGAGTTAAAATATTACCTCTAAAGGAACAAAAGGGATAAATGGTTTCAGAGGCAAGTCAGTGATTTGCAAACACTGCAGACTCAGTTGCCCAAAGATGCAAGATGGGTAGAGAAAGAGTGATAGAAACAATTAAATCATGTGCCACTTACAATTGGTAAATGGCATCTCTTTGATCAAGACATACCCAAGCAACATCTGTTTCTTTGGGAACTGATCATGGTTACATCATTATGTGTACATTTAACACCAAAGCTGGGTGTAAAAAGTAACTGTTGTGGCACACTGGTCTCTGATGAGGAAACTTTCCAGAGGATTTTCTTTGCTAATTTTACTTTACTTCTTTTTTCTTTTTTTGCTTAATAACAGCAAAAATTTCACAACTACACTAGTTCCCCTTATCTGTAGGGACACATTCCAAGAATCCCAGTGGTTGCCTGAAACTGTGAATAGTACCAAATCCTATACAGATGGTCCCAGACTTACAATTGTTACACTTACATTTTTTTGACTTTACAACGGGGCAAAAGTGATATGCTTTCAGTAGAAACTGTGCTTCAGATTTTGAATTTGAATCTTTTCCTCAGCTAGCGATATGCAGTAGATACTCTCTCATGATGCTGGGAAATGGTAGCTCCCAGTCAGCCACATGATCATGAGGGTAACTATTCTGGTTTTCACTTTCAGTATTCAACCAATTACATGAGATATTCAACACTTTAGTACAAAATAAACTTTGTATTAGATGATTTTGCAACTGTAGGCTAATGTAAGCATTCTGAGCATGTTTAAGATAGACTAGCCTAAGCTATGGTGTTCGGTAAGTTAGCTGTATTAAATGCATTTTGACTTAATATTTTCAATTCATAATGAGCTTATTGGAATGTAACCCTATCATAAGTCAAGGAAGATCTGTGAATACTTTGTTTTTTCCCATACATACACAGCTATGATAAAGTTTAATTTATAAATTAGGCATTGTAAGAGGTTAGCAATAACGAACAAAATAGAATAACTATAACAATATACTGTAATAAAAGTTACGTGAATGTGGTCTCTCTCCTCCCTGTGATGATGTGAGATGATATGCCTCCATGATAAGATGAAGTTTGGTGAATTACAAAGGCATTATAACATAGCATTAGGCTACCAGTGAACTTCTGACCTTATGTCAGAAGGAGGATCATCTACTTCCAGACAGTGGTTGACTGTGAGTAAATGAAACCTCAGGTAGTGAAATCTCAGATAAGGGGGAAAACTGTAAACTTTTTAAGCCCTGTGCAGGATGTGATTTCACTCCAATAGCTAATTTCTCCAACTGAACTGATTGCCAAATAGCCAACACCAATCCATTCAATATAAAATTAAAACAAGAGATTATTTCTTTTTAAAGAATCTCTAGTCTGCCAACTATATTCAAAGGGCTACACTGAGGAAATTAATCTGTGTTGACTGGTGTTCTGATTTGTATTCGGCAATAAGCCATCCCCTTGCCTAATGAGGGACACCAGCACATTGCTGGATCTCAGCTGTAGCACTGACAGCCTATGTTTATGTACATACACCTAAAGCTCTTTCCATGACATGATGGCTGAAGAGTCAGGAGATCTGGTCCCCAGGCCAGGCTCAATCATCAACCCCTTGTGTGATTCAGGCAAACAATAAACCTGAAAATTCTTCTTTTTGCCTACCCACCATCTAAAGAAAATCTTGAAGCATTTTGAAAAAGAGCACCTAGCTAGATGATTAGAGCCCTCTATCAGAGGCCTCTTTAGGGCCCATTCAACATTGTTTTCTAAGAATCTGGGTGATTTAAGATTTGAATGCAAAGCAAAACCAGAGGCTGTGTAGCATATTGGTCAGGGAATAAGCTTTGCAATGAGATCTTCCTTTTGTCACTAACTAGGTATGCTACTGAGGGTAAATGTTTTATTCCCTTTAAGCCAGTTTCCTTAACTGTAACTTGGAATAATAATCTTTCTTCATTGATTTGTTGTATGTTTTAACTGAGATCTTGCTTAAAAAGTGCTTAGCATAAAGCCTGGCATGTTGTAAAGGGCCAGTAAATTGCTGGTATTATTCTGATAGTTAACTGGTTTTCAAATAGAAGTATATTACAGCAATGTTCCCCTACTGTCCATTCTCAATACAACAGCCTTTAAAATATGATTCAGGTCCATCAAGCCTCTGAACCAGTTTGTAGGAAACTCTGAGGACAGAGAGGTAAGCTAAACAGCACCACAAATATGCAAACAGCAACATCCAGACTAGGAGAAACGATAGGTCAAATGCCTGGGACTTTTAATAGATAAATTATAAAGGAAAGAAGAGGTGGAGGGAGAACTTGCAAGTTAAAAGAGACTTAAGACATTTTGAATTGTGAAAAGCATGAAATACGAGCCTAGATCATAATGTCTAGAGATGCTCTTTGGGTGATAAAGCTATAAAGAAACATAAATGTGATATGAAATCAGTTGGTGGTCACTTGGTTGGGGGAGGCAGGTGTGACTGAGGTGGGCACATAGAGGGGTTGCTGGGTGACTGGCAATGTTCTATTTTTCACCTGGGTGGTGGTTACAGGGGTGATATCTCATAAAATGCATTAAGTCATACATTGGTTTTCTGTATCTGTGTTTTATTTTGCAATAAAAGTAATTTCGAAACTTAAAAAAAAACACACACACACACACAATTCAGGTCATTTTGGTCCTTGGATCAGATCTCTCCAACACCTCTCCATCTCAGAGTGAAAGCCAAAAAAAATCCTTACAAAAGCCTTTCTCTCCTCTGAGCACATCTCCTACCCCCTTCCCTTTGGGTCCTTACATTCCAGCTACCTTGACCTCATTGCTTCTGGTCCTTCTCCCCCTCCTGGAAATCTTTCCCAGGATATCCTCAAGGGTAGTATCCCTAACCCTGTCAAGAATCAGTTTTGTCTCATTATCAGTGAGGTCATTAATAAGCCCCTGTAAAATAATGAGACTTATCTATTCTAGCATTCTTTATCTCCTTACCCTGTTTTACCTTATCACCACCTAAAATATTCTATATTATCTATTTTGTTTCAGGTCTCCTCAGCTTAAAAGTAACTCTATAAGGACAGGCACTTTATTCACTGCTATATTCTCAGTGCCTTGAACATGACTGATACATTCTAGCCATTCCACATATTTTTTACAGAGTATTAAGTGATTTTTCTAGCAGGAATGTGGTCCATCTTTGCCTCAAGGCTTTGATAGGCTGACAGTCAACTTACTTTGAGTTGATGCCACCTCCATAACTCCTGCCTAGCAGTTGTGGTACTCAAAGTGCTAGAGGGGTAGAAAGGGGGGGCCATAAACACCTAGTCTGTAAGCTGTGATGGGGAGAGGAAAAATGTCCTATAGCTGTCACATAAGACTCACTCTTCTCCATCTCCCTGTCACCTGTGACTTTTAACATCATTTGCCTAGTTTATTACACCAGGTCCTTATTGATCTCCATTCTGTCATGTGTCCTTGCTTCAATACACCCCACATGCTGCCCTCGGATTTACTTTTTTAAAACTGTTTTTAATTACTTCCCTCCTCTGTCTGAGACCTGCAGTTCCTCTCTATTGCTTACAGCTTCAAATCCAGACTTCATGCTATATTCATGAACCTTCTCTACTAGCTTCTGTGATGTCCTACACACACATAATATATATTTTATATATATTTAATAAGTATATGTTATATAAATAACTTTATTTATTTATTTATTTATTTAAGTTCTCATATTAACCTTGCAAAGCAGGAATTATTATTCCCATTTTGTAGATTAAAATCTAAAACTCTTTCAGCAATGCAATCTAATAAAAAAAAAACAAAACAAAAAACTTCCAATTAAAAAAAAAAGGTCCAGGACCAGAAAGCTTCACAGGTGAGTTCTACCAAACATTTAAAGAAGAGTTAGTACCTATTCTTCTCAAACTATTAAAAAAATAATAAAAGAGGAAGGAAAGCTTCCAAATTCATTCTGAGCTCAGCATTACCTTGATACTAAAACCAGATAAAGACATTACAAAAGAAAGAGAACTACAGGCCAATATCTCTGATGAACATAGATGCAAAAATCCTCAACAAAATAAACCAAATCCAACAATATATTTTAAAAAATTGTCCACCATGATCAAGTGGGATTTATTCTGGAAATGTAAGAGTGGTTCAGTATTTGTAAGTCAATTGCTATAATACATCACATCAACAAGAGACACCTAGTCTGTAAGCTGTGATGGGGAGAGGAAAAATGTCCTATAAGATTTTAGATAAGATACAATAGATAAGAACAATGTGATTATTTCAATAGATGCAGAAAAACCATTTGACAAAGTACAAAGTCCATTCATAAAAAAAATCCTCAACAAAGTAGGTTTAGAGGGAACATACCTCAACATAATAAAGGCCATATGTGAAAAACCCATAGCTAATGTCATATTCAAGAGTGAGAAACTGAGAGTTTTTCTCCTAAGATCAAGACAAAGATGTCTACTCTCACCACTTTTATTCAACATAGTATTGGAATCAGACAACAAAAAGAAATAAAAGGCATCCAAATTGGTAAGGAAGCAGTAAAACTTTCACTATTTGGAGATGACATGATACTATATTTATTTATTTATTTATTTATTTATTTAAAGATTTTATTTATTTATTAGAGAGAGAATGAGAGAAAGCAAGCACATGAGAGGGGGGAGGGTCAGAGGGAGAAGCAGACTCCCTGCCGAGCAGGGAGCCCGATGCGGGACTCGATCCCGGGACTCCAGGATCATGACCTGAGCCGAAGGCAGTTGCTTAACCAACTGAGCCACCCAGGTGCCCCTGATACTATATTTAGAAAACCCTAAAGACCACCAAAAAGCTACTAGAACTGATAAATGAATTCACTAAGATCGTAGGATACAAAATCAATATACAGAAATCTGTTGCATTTCTTTTTTTTAAGGTTTTATTTATTTATTTGAGAGAGAGAATGAGTGAGAGAGAGAGAGAGTGAGAGAGAGAGAGAGAGAGCACAAGAGTAGGGGGAGGGAGAGGGAGAAGCAGACTCCCCGCTAAGCAGGGAGCCCGATGTGGGACTCGATCCCAGAACGCTGGGATCATGATCTAGCTGAAGGCAGATGTTTAACCAAATGAGCCACCCAGGCACCCAAATCCATTGCATTTCTACACACTAATAATGAAGTAGCAGAAAGGGAAATTAAGAAAATAATCCCATTTATAATTGCACAAAAATAACAAAATACCTAGGAATAAACTTAACCAAGGAGTTGAAAGATCTATACTTTGAAAACTATAAAACATTGCTAAAGGAAATTGACGATGACACCAAAAAATGGAAAGATATTTCATGCTCATGGATCGAAAGAACAAATATTGTTAAAATGACCATATTACTCAAAGCAATCTACAGATTTAATGCAATCCTTATCAAAATATGAACAGCCTTTCTCACAGAATTAGAACAAATAATCCTAAAATTTGTATGGAACCACAAAAGACCCCTAATAGCCAAACAATCTTGAAAAAGAACAAAACTAGAGAAATCACAATCCCAGATTTCAAGATATACTACAAAACTGTAGTAATCGAAAAGAGTACACTACCAGCACAAAAATAGACACATAGATCAATAGAACAGGCTAGAAAGCCCAGAAATAAACTCACTATTATATGTCAATTAATCTTTGACAGAGGGGCAAGAATATGCAATGGAACAAAGTCTCTTCAACGGATGTGTTGGTAAAACTGGACAGCTACATGCAAAAGGATGAAACTGGACCACTTTCTTACACCATACACAAAAAAAGCTCAAAATGGATTAAGGACCTAAATGTGAGACCTGAAGCCATAAAAATCCTAGAAGAGAACATAAGCAGTAATTGCTCTGACACTGGCCCTAGCAACATTTGTCTAAATATGTCTCCTGAAGCAAGGGAGGCAAAAGCAAAAGTAAACTATTGGGACTACATCAAAATAAAAAAGTTTCTGCACAGCAAAGAAAACAACCAACAAAACTAGAAGACAACTTACTGAAGGGGAGGAGGTATTTCAAATGACATATTCAATAAAGGGTTAGTATCCAAAATATACAAAGAACTTATACAACTCAATACTAAACCAAACCAAACCAAACAAATAATCCAATTTAAAAATGGGCAGAAGACATGAACAGAAGACATTTCTCCAGAGAAGACATACCAATGGCCAACAGACACAGGAAAAGAGGCTCATCACTAATTATCAGGAAAATGCAAATCAAAACCACAGTGATATATCACCTCACACATGTCAGAATGGCTAAAATAAAAAAACACAAGAAACAAAAAGGGCTGGCAAGCCTGTGGAGAAAAAGGAACCCTTGTGCACTGTTGATGGGAATAAGAACTAGAGCAGCCACTGTGGAAAACAGTATAGAGGTTCCTCAAAAAATTAAAAATAGAATTACCATATGATCCAATAATTCCACTACTGAGTATTTACCCAAAGAATACAAAACATTAATTTGAAAAGATATATGCACCCGTATTTTTATAGCAGCATTATTTACAAGAGCCAAATTATAGAAGCAGCCCAAGTGTCCATCAATAAATGAATGGATAGAGGAGAGATGGTATATATATAATGTAATACTACTCAGCCATCAAAAAGAAAGAAATCTCTTTTTATTTATTTATTTATTTATTTTTAAAGATTTTATTTATTTGAGAGAGAGAGAGTGAGAGAGAGAGTGGACAAGAAGGGGGAGTGTCAGAGGAAGAAGCAGACTCCCCACTGAGCAGGGAGCCCGATGCGGGACACGATCCTGGGACTCCAGGATCATGACCTGAGCCGAAGGCAGTCGCTTAACCGACTGAGCCACCCAGGTGGCCCTCAAAAAGAAAGAAATCTTGCTATTTGCATCAACATGGATGGATTTAGAGAGTATAATGCTAAGTGAATAAGTCAATCAGAGAAAGACAAATACCATGATTTCACTCATCTGTGGAATTTAAGAAACAAAACAAATGAACAAAGAACAAAAGAGACAAACCAAAAACCAGAATCTTAACTATAGAGAAACAAACTGATGGCTATAAGAGGGGAGGTGGGTGGGGGGGATGGATGAAATAAGTGAAGGAGATTAAGAGTGATGAGCACTGAGTAATGTATAGAATTATTGAATCACTGTATTGTACACCTGAAACTAATATAACATTGTATGTTAACTATACTGGAATTAAAATAAAAAAATAACTAAAAATAATAAATTAAAAAAAAAACTCTTAGAGGTTAAGTAGTTTCTCCCAAATAATATTGTTAGTAAATATTAGAGCCAAGGTTCAATTCCAATATGCCTGTCTATGTTATGTTGTCTTTTTTCCGCCTCATATATATGTAAACTCCTGGGAGAATTAGCAAGCCCAGAAATGAAAACACTAATTTGAAAAGGTATATGCACCCCTAAAGAAGAAAAAATCCAGTCAAGAAACAAGCAGAAGACATGAACAGACATTTCTCCAAAGACATACAAATGGCCAACAGACATATGAAAAAATGCTCAACATCACTCATCATCAGTGAAATGCAAATCAAAACCGCAATGAGATACCACCTCACACCAGTCAGGCTGGCTAAAATTAACAACTCAGGAAATGACAGATGTTGGCAAGGATATGGAAAAAGGGGAATCCTCCTACACTGTTGGCGGGGTGCAACCACTCTGGAAAACAGTATGGAGGCTCCTCAAAAAGCTAAAAATGGAGCTACCCTATGACCCAACAATTGCACTACTAAGTATTTATCCTAAGCATGCAAAAGTAGTGATTAAAAGGGGCACATATACCCCAATGTTTATAGCAGCAATGTCCACAATAGCCAAAATATGGAAGAAGCCCAGGTGTCCTTCACCTGATGAATGGATAAAGAAGATGTGGTACACACACACACACACACACACACACAGTGGGATATTACTCAGCCATCAAAAAGAAAGAAATCTTGCCATCTGCAACCATGTGGATGGAATTAGAGTGTATTGTGCTAAGCGAAATAAGTCAGTCAGAGAAAGACAAATACCATATGATTTCACTCCTATGTGGAATTTAAGAAACAAAACTGATGAGCATATGGGAAATAAGGAAAAAAATAAAATAAGATGAAAACAGAGAGGGAGGGGTGCCTGGGTGGCTCAGTCGTTAAGTGTCTGCCTTCCTCTCAGGTCATGATCCCAGGGTCCTGAGATCGAGCCCCGCATCGGACTCCCTGCTCAGCAGGAAGCCTGCTTCTCCCTCTCCCACTTCCCCTTCTTGTGTTCCCTCTCTCACTGTGTCTTTCTCTGTCAAATAAATAAATAAAATCTTTTAAAAAAGAAAAAAAAAAGAAAACAGAGAGGGAGGCAAACCATAAGAAACTCTTAACTATAGTAAACAAACAGGATTGCTAGAGGGGAGGTGGATGGGGGGATGGGGTAACTGGGTGATGGGTCTCAAGGAGGGCATGGGATGTAATGAGCACTGGGTGTTATATTCAACTGATGAATCACTAAATTCTACCGCTGAAGCTAATAATATACTATATGTTAAATAAGTTGAATATAAATAAAATAAAAAAAACACAAAAATTTTTTAAAAGGAAAATATATATACACCCCTATGTTTATTGCAGCATTATTTACAATAGCCAAGATATGGAAGCAGCCTAATGTCTATCAACAGACAAATGGATAAGGAAGATGTAGTAGACCTATACAATGGAATATTATGCAGCCATAGCAAAGGATGAGATTTTTGTCATTTGTGACATGTTTGGACCTAAAGGGTATTATGCTAAATGAAACAAGTCAGACACAGAAAGACAAATACCATATAATTTCACTCATATATGGACTCTAAAAATGAACAAACAAATGAATAAACAAATAAAAAGCAGAATCAAACCTATAATACAGAGAACAAACTGATGGTTGCCCAAGGGAAGGGGGGGCAGGGGATGGGCAAAATAGGTGAAGGGGAGTGGGAGATCCAGGCTTCCAGTTATGGAATGAATTAAGTCATGGGAATAAAAGGCACAACATAAGGAAGAGTCAGTGATACTGTAATTGTGTTGTGTGGTGACAGATGGTAGCTATGCTAGCGGTGAGCACAGCATAATACATAAACTTGTTGAATCACAATGTTGTACACCTGAAACTAATGTAGCATTACACATCAATTATACTCAAATAAAAAGAATAAAAAGAAAAAAATGCATTTAATATACCTAACCTACTGGACATTGTAGCTTAGCTTAGCCTACCTTAAACAAGTTCAGAGCACTTACCTTAGCCTACAGCTGGGCAAAGTCATAACAAAGTCTATTTTATAAAAAGTATTGAATATTTCAAGTAAAAAACCAAAACCAAACCAAAACAAAAAACCACTCTTTTTCCCTCACTGCTCTCTTTCTTCTGTACCAGAGCAGATAATAGCTCTAGAACAATGAGGTCAAGGCTGTTTCAAACCTCAAAAGAGGTAGATGTATTCTCTAGACTCAACCCTGTTTCCTTTTTTTTTTTTAATTGAAATATAATCGACATACAATGTAATGCTAATTTCAGGTGTACAGCATCTTGATTTGGCAATGCTGTATGTTACTCAGCGTTCACCACAGTAAGTGTGGTCACCATCTGTCACCATACAGCCTTATTACAATATTGACTATATTCCCTGTGCTATACTTTTCATCTCTGTGACTTAATTATTTTATAATTGGAACTTTGTACCTCTTAACCCCTTCTGTCCAAAAATAGTAAAATACACATTCTTTCCAAACACACATGGAATATTCCAGGATGGATCACATGTTAGGCCACAAAATGAGTCTCAATAAATTTAAGAAGACTGAAATCATATCAAGCATCTTTTCTGCCCACAACGATATGAAACCAGAAATCAATCACATTAAAAAATATGGAACGAACGCAAGTAACTAAACAACGTGCTACTAAACAATGAATGGGGCAACCAAAGAGGAAATAAACCAATACACAGAGACAAATGAAAATGAAACCACAAGGGTCCAAAATCTTTGGGCCACAGCAGAAACAGTTCCAAAAGGGATGTTTATAATAATATAAGCCTACTTCAAGAAACAAGAAAAACCTCAAATGAACAACCTAACATCACACCTAAACAAACCATGTTTCCTTTCCAAGAGCCCAGCTCTGCACTCCCCCTTCCCTGGCTATCCCCAAGGTCCAGGTCAGCTAT
This sequence comes from Leptonychotes weddellii, assembly GCF_054177405.1. Lineage (NCBI taxonomy): Eukaryota > Metazoa > Chordata > Mammalia > Carnivora > Phocidae > Leptonychotes > Leptonychotes weddellii. Next base: position 18,160,281 of record NC_138371.1, on the reverse strand, counting down.
GTCATTGCCACCTCAGATTGAGAGCTTTCCAGTCAGCCCTGGGCTTCCTGAAGTTACCAGTAACATACTTTTGGACTCCAAGCCAAGAGATGGAAGACATACATCTGACCGAAAGAAGAGAGGGCAGAGCATGCCAGGGTGTGTCTGAGCTGCCCTTCCCAAGCAGGCTTTAACCCCATGTCCTGAGGTTTCAGAAGGAGCTGACAGGTGTCATCTACAGCATGTCAGGCACTGTGTAAGACACTTCACACACAATGTCTCTTTCCAAAATTCTCACCACAGCTCCACCTGAGCCCACTGACTCTTCTGTGAAATGAAAATATTAGATCACATCCTACTCACAGTTGCTCAGACAAGAGAGGAGATTCTAATACAGACTCATCTGCCTTTATAGTCCATGCGCTTTCAACTACACCATACCACCTACCTGTACTAGGAGCCAAGAGACTAGGGTCTCTATTCTAGCTTAGCACACCACTCATCCTGGGAATCTTCAGTGTCTCTCTCTATCAGATGCATATGCAAAGCCACTCCCTTCCACCTCCAGTTGTTTCCCCCTCACATTACTTTTGAACTGTTTGTACCTTAATGTGCAAATGCATCAAACATTTCATGGGAACAAGACATGAGAAAAATGATTGCTGATTTTCTGTTCTTGTGTCTGCACATTTATATCTTATTTCCTCAACTACCCTAAGATTCTTGAGGTAGAGACCCTAATGTATATAAGCGTTCATGGTGTTCTTTCTATCACCTACAAGTAAGTCCCTTGCAGCTTGAGGAATATAGGAGGTGCTCAATCAATACTGAAGATGTAGCATACTCAGAATCAGGTGGGAAGGTAGAGGTCTTTCAGATCAACCTCCTCTTTTTGGAAATCAGTGTTCAGTGGGGCCCAGAGCAGCCAGGCTTGGGTCAGAGTCCTTGTCTACTGTTTCTCAGCAAACGGCTCTATGTACAACCACATTTGTCTGTAGAGTTTTCCGGATAGCAGAAGCCAAGTTGTGTAGGGATACAGCTAATTTCAGGTGTGGACTGGTTTCTTGCTCTGAGCTAATAGATCTTTCACTTTATAATTTTTTATAATACTTACTAATATTTGTGTAACATTTCATAAAGTAGTACCAGTTAAGATGTCCAAGGAATATTGGTAAGGAAGCCAAATAAAACCAGATACCCTGATCTTTTTTTATTGAAATTCCAATGTATCTTGGCCTGAAAAGTTAAAGTTACGTAAGGTCTGATATGATGATGATCATACTTTGAACAGAGTATTTTTTAACATTATGAGATGATTTGTAGAGTATTCATTTGCTCTTTCCCAAAACTCTGTGAGCTGCATAGGGATGGATTATCTTCATTTCACAGATAAATATCCCAACGCTCAGACAGTGATGCAGCCCCCTACACATGGCAGGCCTTTCTTCTGATTTCTAGCCCAGGTCATCAGGCAGGTGGCGGAGTAGGCCAGGTCGGGCTTGGTGGGGGACAGGTCAGAGAATGTGAGTAGGATGCACTGGAGAAAATACAGGGGTGCTGCAATGTGAGTGCTGCAGGCCAGGCAGGACTCCTGCTCTGCGTGTGCCACATCCCAGGACCTCTCTGTCCCAGCCTGCTCGTCTGCTCTGAGCCCAGAGCAGGATTCTGCCTGCCTCCAAGCTGGCCCTTTCTACTGGTGGGGATTAGGTGCCCCAGTTTTCTGCTGCTGACTGCTCTTTCCTGATACTCTCCTGCGGTATCATATTTTCTCAGCTTGTTCTTAAACTCATCTTCCTGACCCTCCCAGTACTCACTGACCCTTTCTCAGGTCACAGAAAGTTCATGAGGGATTTCAATACCACCTTGACTATGCATCTCGCTGGAGAGGGAAGCTTCTTGTCTGAATCATGCCCACCCCTGCCTCTGGAAAAGAGACTCAGTTCTGTCCAGCAATTTTCACACACCCCCCATATGCCCCTTCTAGATACTGGACCTCATCAGAATAGCCAGGACTGTCTATTCACCATACCTTCAGGTCCCAGTTCCATAACCAAATCAACTTTGTAGGTTGATTTGGCCCATTCCCCTACATCTTATAGGTGAAGTATCAGACTTGGGGATTTCTGCCCAAGTTCTAAAAGTCAGTCAGTGATTGAGCTAGTAGAGAACCACTCAGCTCTCACATTAGTGTGTGTCACCATGACCCCCCATTGCCATCACCATCCTCTCCTCTGCCTTGGTTCAGGTCCTCATCATTTCTCAGTAGGACCTCAGTGAAATCTTCCTAATGTTGCCCTTCTTCTGGGTTCATCCCCTTTCAATTGATTCCACTGAGAAGTGTGACTGGATCACATTTGAGATCAAGATAGATCATTCCATATCAAGCTTCTTAGACATGTCCTGTGGACCACAGGATAGAGTTTACGTCCCTCAGCCTGGCTTACAAGACACCCCCTCCCCACTCCCTCTTGTCACTGTGCACGTACAGCTCCATCTCATGCCATTTCCCACCATGTGGCTTGTGCACCAACCATGCCAGCCTCTTTGTGAGAATTCCTGGTGTATCCCGGGTATGATATTCTCATTGCCTTTGCACATATCTTCCTCGGTCTGGAATGTCCTTCTCCATATCTTCCTTGTAGAAAATTCCTGCTTAAAAACTAGTCTGGCACCACAGCTTCTCTGAAGTCTTCACCTACAGAGAGAATCATGTAAATGTCTCTAGCTTTTTAGTGTGAATTTTTTGTTGTACATAAAACATTTTATCATACTGCATTTTGTGGAGTGTTGGCTTATTTGTCTCATTACATTATAAGCACGTTGAAGGCTGAATTTGCATTTTCTTTTTTCTTCTTTATGTCCCCTACTGTGTCTAGGTCAAGGTTATACTAATGTTAGGAGCTCCAGATATGCTGTTAAGGCTGGGTAAGGCATAGAGGCTGCACAGCAGAGAGTTCCAGAGACTGTCCATTAAAGGAAGTAAAGTCACTCATGACCAAAGCTTTTGTCCCTATCCTATTAAGAATATTCTATTTACTACTAACCTTAGTAGTTAACACACAACAACTGCAAATGACATATAGGCAAATCATTCCAGTGTGGTTTCTATCAATTAACAAATTTAATTCAATAATCACTGTTTGGTATAGTGTAATTTTGTATAATAACAATTGTATTTATTATATAACAATTATATGTATTGTACTCTAAGAAATATGTAGGTGTGATTTCATTGAATTATGGCAACTACTTTGCAAGATAAAAGCTATTATCCTTTTTTGTAGATGAAGGAACTGGGGCTCAAGAAATACAGGCAACTTATCAAAGAGACATAGCTGAACTACAAGGAACTGGCCAATAATTTTACTGAAGATTCTGGGGCTCTGAATGAACAGACCAGGTTATTAGCTCCCCTTACCATGTACTGCCCAAATAGGGCTCACTCCTGTTTTCTATGCAATGTTCTATGAGCAGCAAACTTATAGCATTTTATTTAATTATGTATTATTCCCAAATAGAGATGAATTTTGTTGATTATAAAAGTAGCATATGTTCACTGTAAAATATCCCAACGATATGGAAAAGTATAAAGAAGATTGCTATATAATGATTTCAACACTTTGAGAAAACCACTGTTAATATTATAAGTGTCCATTCAGACTTTTTCCTGTGCATGTGTACTTATGCATATGACATACATTTTCCTTAAGTAGAGTAGTACTGCATATGTTTTATGACCTTTTCTTTCTTTCTTAATATATGGTAGCTATATTTCCATTGTTAAGGCATATAGATCCATATAGTCATTTTGAATGGTTCGTAGTATTCCAATACATGGGTATACTATAATATAATACATATGTGTTATGTACATATAACATATGTGTTATTTCCATGTTCTGCTATTATGATGAAATGTTATGATGAAAATATTATGAAAATCTATCTTTTCCCTTTTGACCAGGCTCAGAAGTAACCATGAAAGCCTATGTTTTCATTTGTATTTCTTTGATCATTAACAAGGTTGAGTATCTGTTCATAAGTTCACTGATCTGATGTAGGATTTCTTTTGTAAATTACTTCTTTTTATTTCCTTGTCTATTTCCTCATTTGGGTGTTTCCCGTTTTCTTCTTGGTTTCTAGGAGCAATTTAAATGAAATAGTCATCTCTGTTCTGTCACATATGTTACAAAACATGGATAGAAGTAACTCCAGACATATTTTAGTGTAACCCTCCCATTGTACAGATTAAACTGTCTAGAGAAAAGAGGTGATTCATCATGGTCTCATGGTTCTATCCCCAATTTTTCCAGTGACTCAATAAGATTTATTGACTCAGATTAGTTATATTTCTATTAAACTAGCCAGCCTTTCTTTATAAAGCAAAATATACTTCTAAATTCATCCCAGTATTTGATATCATAGAGAGCTTCCTGTGAAAAAACAATAATAAAAAACAGCATTTTAGCTCATTTTTGGGTCTACTCTGCCTTTTGCCCTTTTCTACTCAAGGATTCTTTTTACTAGAGAACGGAAGAAGGAGACATTGGGGAGGAGATACCAGTGTCACAAATATTACTGTTTGGAGAAAGAGAAATAGATGTGGTGACCTCCAGTAGTCTTTGTAAGCCTGAAGAAAATTTCTTAAATTTCACAATTTCCTTTTATTTAATAAAAAAATGACTTTGTTTCTGCACTTATGTAGATGGTTTCTTGGCTGCCATTTTTCAACAGTGGATGAGGGCACCTCCAAGAAGCTGCTAATTGCATGGTGCCCCTGGCTGGGAGGCTTTTTGAGGGCTGCTATCTTGATGCAATGCATACTTTTTATGCCTTTCCAAAATGGGATCCCATTTGTTTCCCCCTTCGTTATGGGGAAGGAAATGGCAGAACCCCAAATTAAGAATCATGATGAATAAAATGAACACTTGCCTATCAGATATTTTGGGTCAACTTCTTATGCCTCATATATCCTGGGAGAAGAATATTATTAGTATAGAGCAAAAAAGCTGGGTTGAGGAAGCAGTCATAACAATCAGTTGGAAGAGGAGGAAAAAAAAAAAGAATAGAGTAAGGGGTAAGGAAGCCATTGTAGTGTATCATTTGCTAATAGATGGTTCTAGACTTCCTCTCTTAAGGAAGATTGGGACATGTGGAAAATCTACTTGTCCATTTGTGCACTGCAGAAAGGGGTAGGGGGGGACCCAGACTCCCTAAAGGGGAAAAAATCAGGGAAGTGAAGCAGGTGTTTCCTGCTACATGCCTCAGAGGAAAGCTCAGAGCCCTTGGAGGGAGGTTTCCACAATGATCCAAATCAGAGGAAGCCATACTTCTCCATCAGCCTTAATTCAGAGGTCAGACACATCAGCCGGCACCTCTCAGACTTCCTCTCCCTGTCTCTCTCAATCTCTGACAGAGTCTCCCTAGTCTCAAACTAGCGAAAAGTTAATACAGGTGTATCATATAGGTTATTGTATAGATGATTCTTTCTACCCTCCTTTCTCAGCTTATCTGCTCTTTTGTTTATCCGTATCCATCTTTATTTTCTTTCTCTATTTGTCATCAATGAGAGTGTTGGTATTAATTAATTATTAATATGCTTCATCTTTTCTCCTAAATTAAAATTTAAAAAAATAAAGTAAAATAGGGTGCCTGGGTGGCTCAGTTGGTTAAGCAACTGCCTTCGGCTCAGGTCATGATCCCGGAATCCTGGGATTGAGTCCCACATCGGGCTCCCACCTCAGCGGTGATCCTGCTTCTCCCTCTGGCCCTCTCCCCTCTCATGCTGTTTCTCTCTCTCTCTCTCTCTCAAATAAATAAATAAAATCTTAAAAAAAATAAAATAAAGTAAAATATACAGGTGAAATATTACCTTGAATTTGCACATTTTGACACTAAAAGGTAGTTTGTCATTTAGCACTAAAAAGGGATCATTTACTTCTTTACAAAATCAGTATGAAAACCAAGACATACGTGGGAAGCAAATTTAAATATGCTAATATATCAGCTACATCTTTTTAAATGTTTCTCTTCCTATTCTCTCTCTTTTTGTTTTTGTAGCTCTCTCTCTTTTTCTCTTTAGCAGTGAAGTATCCAGGAGAAGAATAAAGCTGATGTGTGTGGGTGTGCATGTGGGTGCATGTATATGTGCACACGCCATGAACCCAAATACTGGAAAATAATTAAAAGATTTAAAAATATATATTTGCATATTTTAGATTAAGGGAGAGTAAAACGGGAAGGAGAAGGAAAGGGAAGCAGAAGGATAAAGGGAGTGAAGAAGGGAGAAAACAAGAGAAGGAGAGAGGAAGGGAAAGAGAAAGGAAGAGCAAGATGGATGAGTTGGGACACTTGCTACCAAGAGAAAATGCCATATATCATCCAGATGTTTTGTCTACGGCAGACCAAACATCAGGCTTTTGGGAAACATTTGGAAGATACAATGCTCCTTTCACTGTGCAGACAACTGTTGACAGTCCTATCGCCTCTTTCTCTGTGTGTATGTGTGTATCTCTTTCAAGCCTTTTTGTGGTCAAATTATAAAGGCCTGTTTAGTGGGTGGGTGACGTCACACTGACCACAAAGGCTTATATTTCCTGCTACTAAATACATAGCCCCTGCTGACGAAGTAATCATTACAGAGCGAGCTTGTTCTGTCGAGGTCACCCCGAGTGGGGATAAAGGCACTGGGGGAGGGAGCCTGGTTGAGAGAGCAGAGCCATTATTCCCAAGTGTGTCTGTCTGCCTGCTGATCTTCATCTTGTTAGAACCGAACGGTGAAAATAGAAGTCCCTTTGTGCTTCCTCCAGACCTTTGTCTCTAGGGATGCTGGGGCATATTGGGACTCAACATGGTAGAGAGAAAGGAACAGAGGAAATCCAAGTCTGATTCCAATCTTCCCATTTATATGCTGAGTGATTTTTACCTCTCCTGGCCTAATCATTATAATCATCATTTTACTAAAGAGGAAAGAGCCCCATGTAGGGAGCAAATGAGATCATGCATTTTAAAATGATTGGTTTTATTTTTGGGGGCTACTCAAATCTTAATATCATTTCTTTGGTGCTCCCACCCCCTTCCTTTGTGATGGGTAGGAACTGCAATTCTCGATTTTGAGAGGAGACAGTACAGGGTAGGTTTTATTTTTGCAAATTCCTTTTTATTTTACTTATTTATTTTTGCAGAGGTCACTAGGAAAGAATTTTTTTTTTAATGAAGAGAAATAAATGAACTTAAATGATAAGAAGAAAGCTTGTCAAGTTGAGCAAAGGAAGCCACACCAAATACTAGAGAACCACAAGGTAATAGGAGAGGATCCAGGTGAGAGCTCATGGAAGAAATACCATTTGGGTTGGATATAGTGTATGATGGGTCATGCTCATGGACTCCTAGGTACCACCCGATATTAAATTGGACTGATCTAAAGGCTTATGCCATAAGTCTTTGGCGTCACAAACCTCAGATGACATGAAACCATATGAATGTGCTTTTTGAGTATTTCATGCAGTCAGGTTAATTTCAACATTAGAGAAGTGGAAAACCACTGCTCAGCCAAGATCATACAGATTTTTCCTACTCTCAGTTCTGAGTTAACAAAGCAGGATTCAAATTCCCTACATTTTTCTTTCTTTATTTTTCCCCCTTCTGGTGAAAGACTATTACACATAGTGCCTCAAACCCAAAAAGCACTTTGGAATGAGTCCACATGGCATTCAGCAGAAGGAAACGTTTGCTATTATCCATATAATTTAGGCGGTCTGGACAACCAGTCTGAATATTCGAGCTGCTGACTAATTCCTGTAGGCCAGGGTTGACTAGGTTGGTTCTCTATATAGAGCAAAAAAATCAGAAAATTGCCGTGTTCCTTTGGGCCATGTGTGCCCACCAGACCCTTACTGGGGCAACCTTTCTGCCACAGCTACTGGCTAACTTTAAGGTCTCCAGTAGGCCCAAAGCCAGTTCTGTTCACCTGACCCGAGGCTATGGTTGAGTTGGCGCATCTCAGTTATTTCCCACAAGCTGCTGCCCCCTGGCTCAGGCATAAAGCCTTAGCTCCATTAATCATCCTTTTCCTGGAGCACATTAGACAAACTCCTGGCTAGAAGTAGAACTATCATTTTCATTTCCTAATTTTAAAAAGTGTGTGTTTGGTAACAGAGGGCAGGCAGGCCAGAAAGGCAGCTTCAAAGTCCTGCCATATGGAAAAAAATGCAGAGAGAAGGTTCTGGGCCACTTTCCTCTGAACTTACCTCTCTTGTAGTGCTGGGGAGCATGCCAGAAAATGAGGTCTGTGCTGGGAGAGGAGCCTGAACTTGCATAGAGGATGGCCACCATCAGTTTGGGGTGGGTTTAGCTGTTAGAGGTCTGAAAACAGAACTGAAGGTGTCAAGATAGAATTTCAAGTGCAGTGTTAAGCTAATAAAAGAATCAAAAAAAAAAAAACCCAGAGAATATGCAAAAATTGGTGGCCAGAATTTAGCAAAATGTAAAATCATGAGGAAAAAAAAATGTCACTTAAAAGATAGCAGCCAAGCAAGTAAGTTGATCAAAGCCAACTCAAGTAGTCAAGATACCTTTAACAGTCTCAATATATCTGACACTAAAAAGGACCTAAAGATGGAGCCAATGTCATATATAGATCAATTCCGGGAAAAGCAAGATTTCTGAGGAGAAGGCTTAGGATGGAGTCAGAAAGCAGAAGGTGAGGGCTCTATTTGGTCCACAATGGAAGAAAGGAGCCACAGAGCAATGCCTGGCCAAATGTTAGAAGCACAATGGAAGCAAGAGGATCAAAATCAGGAAGGTTCTGACACAGTACAAAAATGAAGGTCATCGATCCAGAACTTAGAATATAAGTAAATTAACAAGAGACTAGGAGGAAGAGAACATCCTCAGTGATTTTAGCTGGCTTTGCAAATCCACTTCCATGACTAGAGACTTCTTTCACAGGGACTAATTGCTGTGGGGGTGTTTATTGCCACTAAAGAGCTAAATCCTGCCTCAGACAAATGACCCTCTCCTGTCTTTCCTGTTGAAGCAAGAATCTCTGCCTTAACCAAGCAAGTAACTCATTTCTATGAGGCTCATCTGAGTTATTCTATTTGTCTATCTACCAATTTATCTATCAATTATCTATCTCTCATCTCTCATCTATCTATCTTTCTATTTATCTACCTAGTTATTTTTATGGGTAAGTATATTTCATACATAGTTATGATACCAAAACAGTCCTTTCCTACACAATATTCAACATAGTTATTTCAAGCGAAAAACTCAGGCCTTCGACTAGGGTTTAATTTCCATGATTTCAAGCAAACTGTTTGATTATTTTTCCCTTTTTTGATTCACATTTGGCTGAATTAACTTAATTGACTGTTTTGGCATTATGTGTAGATACTTTTTCACTGAAGCAAACAATCTGTTGGTTGATGTTACTCAGACTAACCTACAACTTAATTGGCTGATTTTTTTGTCTCTTTCACATGGTGTGATGACATTGTATAGACTCATTTTATATTTGTAAGAGGTTCTCCAGTGTATTTTATTTAGCTTGAGACTAGTTTTCCTGGAACCTTAAGTACAGAGAACTTCAGGAGCAGAGACAAAACCTTGGGTGATGCCCAGTGTAAATCTCATGGTCCAGAGATAATACTGTGGCCAAACATGAGCCTCATCAGATGTCAGGCTTTCCAAAAGTAGATGCAGAAGGCTCCCATCTGTCTAACTTCTGCTGTTTGTCCCTGACAATCACCATGTTGCCCTTGTTTTCAGAACTCACAGCCTAAAAATCCACCTTACTTTTTCTTAGAAATTGGGAAGCAGATCTTACTCCTTTTCATTTTTTCAAATTGCATGTGAATTCTACTGTATTTAGCATAACCCAAGCTTAGCATCTGAATACATGTTTCATAGCCAACAGCTTTGTATATCATCCAGGATTACATACTGTATTTCAGACATAGACTTAGGACATACAACTGATGTGGCCATCTACTATTGTCAGTCAGTGTGATCTCAATACCGACCCCTTGTTTTGTGCTTTGGGTGAGAAGTAGAGCTAGGTCCATATAGTAGTCTAGTGCCCTCTTGTGGCTTTCAAACCAAGAATCTTAAGCTCCTTTATAGACTTAGAGCTGTTTGTAGATTCACAGGTTTGAGAAGGGCATTGTGAAGTTAACTCTTATCATCTGCCTTCTTTCTCTCAGTAATACTACCCTCCTCCTGCAAAGTATAGTAATAATGGTAGACCCATTCTACTCTGATCTTAGAAGAACCCTTTGGAGTGTGGAGATTGGTTCAGGGTGTTGGACTTTTAAAGGGACCTTTAGAACTTAGTAACACTGTGGACACATACTACGTGACTAGTAAGTGTTACTTGAGATCCCTCCACCAACCTGCCAGTTTTTCCACTTACTTTCCACTTACTCACTTCAAGCAATTTGGTATGCTTATTCTGAAATCCAAAGAAGAATTATGAAGGATATAACAAGTGACCGGAAATTCTGAAGATTTGTCATGTAAACAAATCAGATTTCTCCATAGCTCCAGAGGGGCAAAAATGAAAATTATAGATATTGTTTTAATATAAGGAAGAATCTTTTAATGATAGCAATTGTATGAACATGTCTTGGGATATGTTTCCATCCCTTGAATCAGTCTAGCAAGTGTGGGTTAATTTGATATGGAAATTTTACAGGGGAATTTCTCCACCGGACTAATTGAACTTGGATAAAAATCTTAAATTTTTAGAATTTGAAAAGTCCACAAATATATCCAAGAAAGAATACAGCTTCCTTCAATTACTCTTAAATCATTCTCATAGTTAAAATCCTTTAATGTTCAATGTGGAACCTTCCCAATACAGTGCAAGTTCATATATACCATCACCATTTCTGGGAAATCAAAATGTATATGTATGTTTGTGTGCGCACATGTGTGGGTTTATCCAATCTTGTTTTCTAACTTACCTGGTTCTGATTATCTAGAATGTAGTAAGACCTTTGGTATTTTCTTCCAAACCTGACAAGCTGTCACTTACCTGCATTCTGTTTTAAGCAAACTTTTTGCATTTGTGCCTAATTGCATATGATGGCAACTTACATATTAGAGGAAAAATATGCACATTTGCTTGATTCTAGTTATGTGCCATATGACAGGTATATTAATATGGATTAATTAATTAATCCATATTAAAGCAGTTATTCATAGCACAACAAAAAGAGGAGTCAAAAATTTAATTTGAGAAAATCATTTATGAAATACAAGAGTTTAATTTTAGCATCACGAATTGCAGGGACAATGAAAGTCACCATCCCTTTCTAGTTCATACTGGCTTAAACTAGAGGACTGAAAAGATGACTAATGCTTCTTTCCAGCATAATTTCTTGCTCTTTTAAAGAAGTAGAATTATTTTAGAGGTACTGATTGATTTGGACTTCTGCTGCTGTTATTGTTTTGATTACATTTCATACTTAGTCAATGCAATCTTCTCTATACTTTTTTTCTGTACCCTAAGCATCAGAGAGGGGAAATAGCTAATCCATCCCATCTTGCCAAAATTAGGTTAATACTACAGCCACGAGTGTTAATCCCTTGGACCCACAGTTTAAAGCTAGTACACAGAGCGCCTCACCCTTGCTCCTTCTCTCCCCCAAAGACCTCATCGCATTTACTAGATTGAAATTGGATGGGAAGGGGTTTGAGGGTTTTCTAAGGTAAGAAGCTGATCCACCCTTCTTAAGACAAAACTTCAAAAATCTTGAGGTTCAAGGAAAGTTCAGGTCCAGGACTCAAGTTGGTTTGAGATTTTTCTTCCCTTCTTCCTCACAGTAGCTTATCCACCCTTCATCTTGATAGAAGAGCCAATGGTCCATGTCATAGACCTTGCTGGCAGTCCTGGGTTATAGGGAAGAATTCTCTCCTCTCTTCATCTCTGCAGGAGAGACACACTGGATTGTCACTAGCCTGTGAAATAAACCACCCACCTGGTTCATGGAACCATTTCAAGGCCAGAAAAGCCAGTGTTACTCAGCTGTGCCATATGGGAGAGAAGAAACAGTGTTTTTCTCCATATGGATTTGTCACACATTAATAAGAGGCATTTGCTCTTTGTCTCAGCCAAATGCCTTGATTCTTAAAACACATGAGAAGACGTGCTTGGCTTAACTTGCCAGGGAATTGGATATGTACTTCATAAAGCAAATCAAAACTAAAACCGTGTTGGGCCATTCTGTCCCTACCTCATTGGAGAGACATCCCTGCAAATGGACAGCTAATCCTTTTAATGAGCAAAATACCCGAAGGCTTTTCTGGGGAGAAGCCAGTGTTTAACCGCTTCTTGCTGCACAGCTACAGAAAACAGAATTTTTGAGCAGGGAAGAATTTTAGAGATCATCAAACCCCTCTCCCCAGCCTCATTTTCCATGTGAGAACTGAGGCCCAGAGAGGGGATGTGACTTATATGACTGCTTAGCCATGTTTTGGCATACTGGACTCATGTTCAGGTCCCTCTCTCTTAATTCTCTTCTCACATGTCACAGTTCCTTTCATCCTTTCTTCTGACAACCCCTTATAGTGCACTTACTGCTGTTTCCTTTCCAGACTCTGACCCATTGTTAACAAATTCAGTGGATAAAGGATTATGATTTCTTTACTACCTTTCCCTCAATGATAAAATTTGTATTGATGTCTCTGTTCTTTTCTTAGCTATCACCATTTTTATTCACCACCATAAAGCTAGAGTACAAGACAATGGGACAAAGCTCAGCATTAGTAGTAAAGACCTGTGTCCTGGCCCCAGATTCTTCACCAAATGATGTAAGAAGGCCACATCCTTTGACCAAAAACAGAAAGAACAATTTCCAGGTTGGGCGCTGCACCCTATATTCTTTTCTTTGTGTCCTGTATGCATGGAAAAGTATTATATCCATCCAAAAGTCATGCTAAAAGTACAAAATGACCCAAGGCCTTCATAGCTATGGTCTTCTCAAGAAAACAAGAAAGAATTTTCCAAAGGTCCTATCAGGTGTGGTCCCTAAATACCAGTCTGAGCATTCTCCTTTGGAATCAGAGGCTGCCATATTTGGCCATGCTCCTGAGGCAGTGTCCATACAGAGGAGACAGCCCATGGATCCACCATAAAAACCCTTGATTTGAATCTATTGTGCTGTGTGAACCCTTCTTTATTTGTAAAATAAGAATAATAGTATCTACTTCTTAAGGTAGTTATGATTAAAGCAGCTGTAACATATAAAATGATTAGCACAGATAACTGTTCAAAATAGGTTATCTATCATCCTTTTCTTCTTTTTAGAGTAATCTAAGCTTAGTGACTGCTTCATTGGGGCAGTTTTCTTTACTAAGGGACCCAAAAGAAATTATCTTATAGGACTAGTGGAAAAGAGGGGTGCCTGGGTAGCTCAGTTGGTTATGTGTCTGCCTTTGTCTCAGGTCATGATCTCCAGGTCTTGGGATCAAGCCCCGCATGGGGCTTCCTGCTCAGCAGGGAGTCTGCTTCTCTCTCTCCCTCTGCTCATGCCCACCACTTGTTCTCTCTCTCTCAAATAAATTTTAAAAATCTTTTTTTAAAAAAAAGACTAGTGGAAAAGAGTGCTGAATGCCAATGAATTGCCCCCAAAAGTTCATTATCTCTAGAATTATTCTTAATTCCTACAGTTACTCCTATAAGCAGGTTAGTGGAAGGGAAAAGTAGGCTATGAAGACAGAGAGAGAACCATAGCAGTAAAGGTAACTATTCCCCACAAAAGTTAGAGCTGCCCACTGACAGGTTGTGTGTGTATGTGTGTGTGTGTTGCATATACATGAGTATAGGTAGCTGTGTACATGTGTGTGTTTCTCATCTGCCCCTCTTAAACTTGCTCTCAGAAAGAATCATTTTTTTTTTCTCTTTCATTGTAACATATTTGGCTTCCACTTAATCAGAGTTAGTGGCCATATTCAGCCTCTAGAAAGAGTTGGAAAGGTTAAGTAGTTAAATAAAAATGTGAAGTCTTAGATAGTTAGTTAAGAATCTAAAATTAAAAGGCAAAGGATGCAGAACAGAACATGAAGCTTAATCTTTGGAAGCATGACCAGATGCTATTACCTTTCTACTTTATTCAGAAATGCTTTGGCCTGTGATCTCAGAGAACCTCTACTACTCAGATTCCTCCTCATTCCTACTCCTACCAAGTGTGTGTGTGGTCAATAGGAGAGAAAAATGGATTCTTGGATCAAGCTTTGAGGGTGCAGTACAGAATCTCTAGTTCTATAAATTAATTTATCCTGAAGGAGGCATCATTTTCTTTTTTTTTTTTTAAGATTTTATTTATTTATTTGAGAGAGAGAATGAGAGAGAGAAGGAGAGGGGGGAGGGTCAGAGGGAGAAGCAGACTCCCCGCCGAGCAGGGAGCCCGATGTGGGACTCGATCCCGGGACTCCGGGATCATGACCTGAGCCGAAGGCAGTCGCTCAACCAACTAAGCCACCCAGGCGCCCAGGAGGCATCATTTTCTGCTATATATTCCCCATGATGGGTAAGACAGAGTTAAAGTAGAGACTTAGAAAGAGAGAAATTCAGCCTAACCGTTGAGGTGACTGACACCTTTAATTTTCTTACTTTTAACCACATTCTTTTCAGGTACTGAGGACATAGTTGAGGCTGTGCAAATGTACCTATCAATTCAGTTGGTAGATGAAGGTATATGTCTGAAGTACACCCAGGAGCTGATGTCCATCCATGATGTTCCAATTAGTGGATTATAGTTGTGCTGGAAATTGAGCCCTCACCCAAGTGATGTTTTAATTTATGAAATAATGACAATTCTTTATTGGAGTTTTGTCTTGGGAACAGAAGAATGATAACATTCCAATGCCTCACTTTTCAAGTTATCTTTGTCTTTCTGACTTCTAAAAATGAAGCTGGGAGAGGGTGCCTGGGTAGCTCAGTTGGTTGAGCATCCAACTCTTGGTTTTGGCTCAGGTCATGATCTCAGGGTCATGAAATCGAGCCTCATGTGGGATATTCTCTCTCCCTCTCCCTAAGCCTGCTCCCCCCACCCCCACTCATGCTCTTTCTCTCTCAAATAAATAAATAAATAGATCTTTTAAAAAAATGAAGCTAGGAGAGGTCAAATGAGTAACTTGTCCAAGGTCACACTCCTAGTACAGAGCCATCTGTCAGTGTGCATCCAGGGCTGTCTATACTACTTACAAAGAAGCTGAGTTGTCAAACAATGTAAAATTAGAATTAGAATTGAGTCAGGATAATATATAGTTTAGACTTCAAGTAGAATAGGAGAGATAATTTGCCTAGAATCTGATTTGAGTCATTACCCCCAAAATTCAGGGAAAAAGACTTTAGAGGAACATGGTCTAAAACAGTGCTTCTTAAATGTCAAGGTACATAGAAATCAGCTATAGATTCTGATTCAGTAGGTTTAGGGTAAGGCCTGAACTTTTGCATTCCCATCAAGCTCCCAAGTCATGCTGAAGCTGCCAGTCTACACTCTACACTTTGAGTAGCAAGAGTCTAAGAGGCAGCTAAAGGGCATAGAAGAGACTACCCAGAATCATTGGAGAGTAAACCATTCCTGGAGTGCTGGCAATACTTCAAGCCAATTCAGCTTGTTGTGTAGCTGCCTAGGCTTGTGGAGAGGGGGCCATTTTGTCTCTCTAACCTGTTGCTCCCTTTGCCTAAGCTCTAAGGCCTTCATTCTGGAATCTAGAGAGAGAATCAACCAGCAAAAGCTGAAGGAAGGCCATGTTTCTCCTTCAGGGAAATTGATTAGGACTTTTAAAGATGATCATTTGGAGAATGTCAGTGAAAATACACTTGTTCCATTGTTTGTTTTATCAAAGAGAGCGACAGCAGCAATCATGATGAGAAGTGACCTGTTGACCTCATGGATATCAAACATCGGCACAGTGCTGGAAGTGGAGAACATGGTGAGCTCTTTTTGTCCACAGTACCTGAAAGACAGGATTGTGATCACACCTGAGACTTTGTAGCACTCCCAATTAACACCTGAGTCAATGGATGGGAGTTGATGGGATCTAATGTATCTCAGGTGACATAGAAAGTAGATGGAAAAAAGGTTGGCAAAATATATTTAAATGTTAATAATGACTATCTTTGAGAGGTGCCATTATGCTTGGGTCTTTTTTGTTGTTATTCATGAACTTTTATTTAGTTGTCATCATTTCTTACATATAATGATTACACTCTTTCTTCACTTAAAAACAACTTGGGTATTCCCATAAGCAGTGTTCTATATGTTACATGATGTTCTATCAAATGCATATATCTAAAATGTCTAGCAAAAAGAAATTCTGGACTGGCCGTGAAGTGAGGAAATGGTTATTTAAAGAGAATTCCCTATTTATTTGACAAAAAACAAAAACAAAAACAAAAGCAAAACAAAAAACCCAGTTAATATATTAATGTGAAATAAATCCTGTTTGCACCTTGATTTGTTTGCTGAAAATGTGAAGTAGTAAAAATGAAGTGACTGGAAAAAAAAAATTCATTAACTGATGATTTGTTTCCAATTTTTTCTCTTAAAATGAACATTGCAATGAATATCTTTGTGCAAGACACTTTGGAGGTCCCAGAGGTGGGATTGATGGGGTTTAAAGAATGACTCAAATATTCACCTCCATGCTGCATTCCTTTACTGATGGCAGTGTAAGCTGATGTAAGCCATTTAGAAAATACATCCTGTCTTATCACACCCACTCCTTCAAATCTAAAGTTCTAAGGTGTTTTCTTATTTGAGGTCTCACTTTACTCTCATGAACATAAGGCCCAGGACGTTGGAAATACCCAGGTGGATGGTGGCAGAGCTGCAACCTGAACCTGTTTGAGCCCCTGCCCTTGTTCTTGGAAACTACAAATTAACAGTTGTCCATAGTTGAAGATCCCTTGGGTTCTGGAGCCCTGAGAATAATATGATGCCCATTTTTTGTTTTCCTGCCATCTGTACTGGTATCTCTTATTAGGTTCCAAGTAGAAGGACTCAGTGAAATGTGCAAGATCAGAAAGATATAAATGATAATGCCAGCTCCATTTCATTCTACTTGCAAGAACTTGAACATGTCGCTTAACCTCTCAGAGTTCATTGCATTTATTTGTAAAAATAATGCCACCCTCCTTGCAGAATGCTCATGAGGAATAAATGAAATAGAGGATTTGACTGTGTCTGGCACAGGTCCTGGCTGCATAAAATGTAGATGACATAGGAGCAGAGGAGCAAGATGGCGGAGGAATAGGAGACCTAAATTTCTTCTGGTCCCAGGAATTCAGCTAGATAGTTGTCAAACCATTCAGAACACCTAAAAACTCAAGAGGAGATTGAAGAAAAGAATAACAGTAACTCTGAACAGAAAAGCAACCACTTTCTGGAAGGTAGGACATTCGGAGAAGTGAATCCAAGGCAATATTCAGGAAGATAGACTGCGGGGGACGGAGCCTCCATCAGCCAGCTACTGGCAAGTGATAGAGCAGTGAAGCACAAAATCAGAACTTTTAGAAGTCTGGTATGCTGAGGGATGGCACTCCAGTGGCTAAGCAGGGGGTGGAACCCTTGCTGGGACACTGTGGTCTCAGGACCCTTGGGGTCACAGAAAGACTGCGGGTGCCTGAGTGTGGCAGAGCTCCCAGGTATTGGAGCAGGGAAGTCAGCTGCAAAGACAGAGCCAAGAAATGGGTTCTCAGCTAGGGGTTGCCATAAACTGTGATCTGTGGCACAGTCTGGCCACTGCTTTTCCATCAGGGACCCAACAAGCGGCTGATCTGAGGAGACTTCCCTTCCTCCCCCAGGAGGAGTGGTGCGGGAGTGCACCACAGGGATCTGCTAGTTTGGAGACTCCAAACGGGGTCATGTGCCAGAAATAGAAATGCTCGGTAACAGGCTGGGTGTGCACGGAGTGCGCCGGAGACCAGGGACACAGGAGTGATTGACTGCTTTTCTCTGAGGGCTCACTGGGGAGTGGAGCCCCAAGCTCTTGGCTCCTCCAGGACCAGAGATTGGGAGGTGGCCATTTTCATTCTTGTCCTCCAAAGCTGTATGGAAAGCTTTCAGAACAAAATCTACCGAGAGCAAACCCGAGCAGATTACTTAGCCTGGCCCCTGGCAAGGGCAGTACAATTCCGCCTCAGGCAAAGACATTTGAGAATCACTGCAACAGGCCCCGCCCCCAGAAGATCAGCAAGAACATCCAGCCAAGCCCAAGTTTACTGATTAATGAGAACGGCAAAACCCCAGCGCTAGGGGAATACAACACATGAAATTCATGGCTTTTTTCCCCATGATTCTTTAGTCTTTCAAAGTTAATTTTTAAATTTCCTTTATTTTTCTGTTTTTCTATTTTTTTAGTTGAATTTTTCTTCTTTCCTTTTTCAACCATGTTATCAATTCATTTTTTAAAATCCTTTTTAATTTTTACAGTCATATCTCTTCCTTGTATTTATTGTATTTAACCTTATTTTTTGTATATATATAAGTTTTTCTTTCTTTAAAATTTTGGGATACAGTTTCTTCTAACAGACCAAAATACACCCAAAATCTATTGTGAGCCTCTGTTATATTCACCAGCTTGATCATATTCTTTTTTTTTTTTCTCCTTTCTTCCCCCTCCCCCCAACCCCAGTTTCAGGTCTCTTCTGATTTGTTTAGTGTATATTTTTCTGGGGTCACTGTTACCCTTTTAGCATTTTTTTAGCATTTTGTTCTTTCATTCATCTGTTCTCCTCTGGACAAAATGACAAGACGGAAAAACTCACCTCAAAAAAAAAAAAAAAAAAGAACAAGAGGAAGGGGACTGCCAGGGACCTAATCAATACAGACATTAGTAAGATGTCAGAACTAGAGTTCAGAATGATGATTAGAAAGATACTAGCTGGGCTTGAAAAAAGTATAGAAGATACTAGAGCATCCCTTTCTGGAAAAATAAAGGAACTAAAATCCAACCAAGTCAAAATCAAAAAGGCTATTAATGAGGTGCAATAAAAAATGGAGGCTCTAACTGCTAGGATAAATGAGGCAGAAGAGAGAATCAGTAATATAGAAGACCAAATGATGGAGAATAAAGAAGCTGAGAAAAAGAGAGATAAACAACTACTGGATCACGAGGGCAGAATTTGAGAGATAAGTGATACCATAAAGTGAAACAAAATTAGAATAATTGGGATCCCAGAAGAAGAAGAAAGTGAGAGAGGGGCAGAAGGTATATTGGA
>NC_138371.1:18103858-18140568 GCF_054177405.1 Leptonychotes weddellii | reverse complement strand
ATAATCCTAAAATTTGTATGGAACCAGAAAAGACCCTGAATAGCCAGAGGAATTTTGAAAAAGAAAAGCAAAGCCGGTGGCATCACAATTCTGGACTTCAAGCTCTATTACAAAGCTGTCATCATCAAGACAGTATGGTACTGGCACAAAAACAGACACAAATATCAATGGAACAGAATAGAGAGCCCAGAAATGGACCCTCAACTCTATGGTCAACTAATCTTTGACAAAGCAGGAAAGAATGTCCAATGGAAAAAAGACAGTCTTTTCAACAAATGGTGTTGGGAAAATTGGACAACTACATGCAGAAGAATGAAACTGGACCATTTCCTTACACCCCACACAAAAATAGACTCAAAATGGATGAAAGACCTCAATGTGAGACAGGAGTCCATCAAAATCCTGTAGGAGAACACAGGCAGTAACCTCTTCGACCTCAGCCACAGCAACTTCTTTCTAGACACATCGCCAAAGGCAAGGGAAGCAAGGGCAAAAATGAACTATTGGGACTTCATCAAGATAAAAATCTTTTGCACAGCAAAGGAAACAGTCAACAAAACCAAAAGACAACTGACAGAATGGGAGAAGATATTTGCAAACGACATATCAGATAAAGGGCTAGTATCCAAAATCTATAAAGAACTTATCAAACTCAACACCCAAAGAACAAAGAATCCAATCAAGAAATGGTCAGAAGACATGAACAGACATTTCTGCAAAGAAGACATCCAAATGGCCAACAGACACATGAAAAAGTTCTCAACAACACTCAGCCTCAGGGAAATCCAAATCAAAACCCCAATGAGATACCACCTCACACCAGTCAGGAAACGACAGATATTGGCAAGGACGCAGAGAAAGGGGAACCCTCCTACACTGTTGGTGGGAATGCAAGCTGGTGTAGCCACTCTGGAAAACAGTATGGAGGTTCCTCAAAAAGTTGAAAATAGAGTTACCCTATGACCCAGCAATTGCACTCCTGGGTATTTACCCCAAAGATATAAATGTAGTGATCTAAGGGGCACATGTACCTCAATGTTTATAGCAGCAATATCCACAACAGCCAAACTATGGAAAAAGCCTAGATGTCCATCAACAGATGAATGGATAAAGAAGATGTGATCTATCTATCATCTATCTATCAATCTATCTATCTATCTATCTATCTATCTATCTATCTATCTATCATCTATATCTATCATCTATCTATCTATCATCATCTATCTATCTGTATATATACACACACACAACGGAATATTATGCAGCCATCAAAAAATGAAATCTTGCCATTTGCAATGACGTGGATGGAACTAGAGGGTATTATGCTAAGTGAAATGGGTCAATCAGAGAAGACAAGTATCATATGATCTCATTGATATGAGGAATTTGAGAAACAAGACAGAAGATCATAGGGGAAGGGAGGGAAAAATGAAACAAGATGAAACAGGAGAGGGAGACAAACCATAAGAGACTCTTAATCTCAGGAAACAAACTGAGGGTTGCTGGAGTGGAGGGGGGTGGGAGGGATGGGGTGGCTGGGTGATAGACATTGGGGAGGGTAGGTACTATGAAGAGCTCTGTGAATTGTGTTTAGACTGATGAATCACAGACCAGTACCCCTGAAACAAATAATACATTATATGTTAATAAAAAAAATTTTTAAAAATGTAGATGACATAGCACTTATATAAAGAAATGTTTTTGAAGATTGAATGGCAACATGCTTAAAGAGCTAAGTATTGCCTTCTTTGTCTTCTTCTTACTACTATAGCTATTTTTCCCATTGCTTTTTCCATAGTCCAGATTTCTTCTTTTTTGTTTGCACACATCTTCATTATAAATAAACCAACATAAAAACTCAATGAAACAGTAAAATCACTAAAATCCATGCATTCATTGAACTACAAGATAACAGTTTTGTTTTTTAGGGATATTTAATATTGGTGTTTGATAAGGACACTTTTTTTAAAATTTTATTTTATTATGTTATGTTAATCACCATACATTACATCATTAGTTTTTGAGGTAGTGTTCCATGATTCATTGTTTGAGTATAACACCCAGTGCTCCATTCAATAAGTGCCCTCTTTAATACCCATCACCAGGCTAACTCGTTCCCCCACCCCCCTCCCCTCTAGAACCCTCAGTTTGTTTCTCAGAGTCCATAATCTCTCATGGTTCTTCTCCCCCTCTGATTCCGCCCCCCTTCATTTTTCCCTTCCTACTATCTTCTTTTCTTTAACATATAATGTATTATTTGTTTCAGAGGTACAGGTCTGTGATTCAACACTTTTTTTTTAACTTAGATACCTCTTACCTACTTCATCCCAAATAGACTCTGGCATGTCACAGTGCAGAACTTCACCATATTTTTTCTTTATGCTATGCATAAAGTACTTTGCATGGGGCCCAGCACGTAATAAGCATTTCATCAAAACCAGCCATTATTAATAGTGTTTTGCTCCTTTGTCTTCTCTTTCTTCAGATGTCTAAGACTTTGGAAGTTGTAATTCAAAATTGCATGTTTGGTTCTTTTTTAAGATTTATTGATTTACTTGAGAGAGAGAGAGAGCATGAGCGGGGAGAGGGGCAGATGGAGAGAGAGAATCCACAGGCAGGCTTCCCACAGAGTGCAGAGCCCAATGTGGGGCTTGATCCCACGACCCTGAGATCATGACCTGAGCTGAAATCAAGAGCCAAATGCTTATCTGACTGAGCCACACCCAGGAGCCCCCCAAATTGCATGTTTTTTAAACAGCTTTATTGAAGTGTAATTGATGTACAAAAAATTGCACATATTTAAAGTATACAATTTGATTAGTTTGAACATACTCCATGCATTCCTTAAACCATCCCTACAATTAAAGTAATAAAATATCTATTACCTCCAAAAGTTTCCTCCTGTCTCCTCTTTTTTGGTGGTAAGAACACTTAACTTGAGATTGAAATCTACTTTCTTAAATTTTTCTATGTACGATATAGTATTTTTAACTATAGGCAGAAGATCTCTAGAACTTACTCATCTTGTATAACTGAAACTTTATACCAATTGAATGATTCCCTATTTTCCCTACCCACTCCCAGCCCCTGATAAACACCATTCCCTCTGTTTCTATGAATTTGACTACTTAAAAAACCTCAAATAAGAGGGATTATAGAGTATTCATCCTTCTGTGACTGGCTTATTTCATTTAGCATAATGTCCTCCAGGTTCATGCATGTTGTTGCATATGGCAGGATTTATTTTTTAGTACTTTTTTCTCCCAGCTTTATTGAGAAATAATGGGATATAGATCACTGTATAAATTTAAGGTGTATAGCTTGATTTTCATGTATTGTGAAATGATTACCACCATGGGTTTAGTTAACATCCATCATCTCATATAGACCATTGTATGTATATACCAGTTTTGTTTTTTTTTTTATCAGTCAATGAACATTTAGGTTGTTTCCATATCTTGGCTATTATGAACAATGATGCAATGAACATGGGAGTATACATCTTCAAAATCCTGACTTCAGTTCTTTTGGATATATACCCAGAAGTGGGACTGCAGG
The DNA here is from genome assembly GCF_054177405.1 of Leptonychotes weddellii. NCBI lineage: Eukaryota > Metazoa > Chordata > Mammalia > Carnivora > Phocidae > Leptonychotes > Leptonychotes weddellii. The sequence continues at coordinate 18,137,010 of NC_138371.1, read as the reverse complement.
ATCATATGGTAGTTCTATTTTTAAGTTTTTTTTTTTTTTGAGGAAAATTTGTAATAGACATTTCTCTAAAGAAGACATACAAATGACCAACAGGTATATGAAAAGGTGCTCAAGACCACTAATCATAAAGTGAATGCAAATCAAATCCACAGTGAGATTATCCTCACACTTCTTGGGATGGCTATTATCAAAACAAAGGACAATAAGTGTTAGAGATGATATGGAGAAATTGGAACCCTTGAACACTATTGGTAGGAATGCATGGTGTGTGTGTGTGTGTGTGTGTGTGACTTCAGAGCTTATAGTTTTATGCAGTTATGTTAGAGGAAAAACACCTTGATTTAGGTTTGTTTGAATTGCCACAATATTCAAACCCAAGATGCAAGGATGTCTGTTTCTTTAAACCGATGATTGATGCATATTCCCAATTTACTTCTGTTCTCATTGGGAGAGTGCTCCCATCTTTGTTGTCACTTTTGTCACAAGGAGTCTCTGTGACAACACTGTGTCCATCAAAACTTTGGAAGGTTTCTGGTTTCTCTGCTTCTTTTTCATTATCTGGTGTATTTTCACTTGCTTAAAACCTACTCTTTAAACCATCTGTTTTTAATTACTGACTTATGTTCCAGTTGAAATATACTTAATTTTTTTAAAGATAGATGAATTATGATAACAAAATTACTAAGAGTGTTCCATATATTTGGGTAATCAAGGAAATCACCAGGTCAGGAAAAGCAAATATACATAGGCATATGTCTACAAGCGATACATTAAATCAAGCATGATGCTGGCAGGAAGTTGAAATGATTTGTGAAAGCCAATGGTATTAAAAAGTAAAGAAAAACAATTCTGGTTTGTAAGGTGAAAAATTCAAAATGTGCACAAACACGCACATACAATGAGGTGAGCAGCTGTATCAGTTAGCTTTTGGTACATAACAAAACACCCCCAAACAGTGGCTTAAAACAGCAATTATTTGTTTAGCTTGTGATTCTGTGGGTTGGTAATTTAAGTTGGGCTCAGCTAGACAGTACCATTGATCTTGCTTGGGGTCTCTCATGAGGTTGCAGTCAAATGGAGGCTTTACTGAGACACTGAGGATTCTCTCCCTCTTCATGTGTTCTTGGGTCCTGTCCTCTTCATCTGCCTCTGCACATGGTTTTTCCATATGGTCTCTCCAGTAGCAGGTAGTAGGATCTCTGACATGCAGGCTCAGGGTTCAACAAAATGTGAAAATGGAGGCTACCAGAGCTTCTTCATGGCTGGACTCAGAAGTCCTGCATGGTCATTTCTGCAGCATCCCACTGATTAATGCAAATTACAGGCCAGCCCAAGTTCAATGTGGGGGGAGGAGTTGCTACATAAGGGCATGAATACCAAGAGGCATAGCTCATCTCATCAGGGCCATTTTTGGAGATGAACAGTCACGTTCCCGATATTGAGTTAAAATTTATTTCTTTTTCCTTTCATTCTGCTCTACAATCTATGCAACACAAAATAAGTCCATTTTATATGACAGGCATTAAGATGATTTGAAACAGCTATTATGCTTCCTTTCACTCCCAAATTTCCAGGGAAAATATTTCCAGCTTCCTCCAACACTCTTCACATGATACAAATTTGAATTTTCTAACCACTGTGTTCAATTTCCCATAGATCTGCCCCAGATTATCAGCACTGAGCAGACAGTTCAGATAAGAGGATAGTATAATGGCCCCCAAAAGATGTCCATGCCCTAATCCTCAATACTGTGAATATGCTATCTTATATGGCAAAGGGGTGTTACATGTATCTAAGGTTATAGACCTTGAGATGAGGTGATTATCCTAGATTATCCAGGCAGGCCCAATCTAATAGCATGAGTCCTTAAAAGCAGAGAATCTTTCTTGATGGTAATAAAAGAAATACAATGATGGAAAAGGGTCAGAGAGATGTGGCATGAGAAGGACTCGACTTGCCATTGCTGGTTGTGAAAATGGAGGAAGGGATGTGGTGGTCTCCAGCAGCTGGGGATGGCCCTCAGCTTATAGACAGCTAAAGAACAGGGCCATTTGTCCTTCAAACCCAAGAAAGAGAATTCCACCAATAGTCTGAACATATAGGACGTGGGTTCTCCTATAGAGTCCCAGAAAACAATATAGTCTGCCAATGTCTGGATTTTATTTTGGTGAGAACTATTACTAGAGTTCTGACCTCCAGAATATTAAAAAAAATTATAAAAAAAATAAAAATAATAATTTTGTGTTGTTTTAAGCCTCTAAGTTTGTGGCAATTTATTATGGTGGCAATAGAAAACTAATACAGACTGTTATGATCACTTTTTTAAAATATTTTATTTATTTATTTTGACAGAGAGAGAGACAGCAAGAGAGGGAACACAAGCAGGGGGAGTGGGAGAAGGAGAAGCAGGCTTCCCGCTGAGCAGGGAGCCCAATGTGGGGTTCAATCCCAGGACCCTGGGATCATGACCTGAGCCAAAGGCAGACGCTTAATGACTGAGCCACCCAGGCACCCCGTTATGATCACTTTTGAACAAAAAGATAAAGCCATCCTATATGTTTGGAGAGAAATATGACCTAGGGATACCTTAGCTTTTTTGACAATGCTATGTTGATTCATATGGAGCTTACATTCAGCAAAAGCAAGAGGTCTTTTTCCCATAAGCAACTGTATTGTGAACATTTTCCCCTTTAATAATTAAATGCAAAATGGTACATTTAGTCCAGCTCATTTCCATCATGTTAGATTCAGTCTATCGTTCCAGCCTGTCAAGATATTTTGCACTCTGGTTTCTGTCATTGAAAGATTTCAGCCATGCCCTCCCAGTTCTAAGTCATTTCAACGTCTGATCAGCCCTATTGGTGAACAGGTCTTGCAGATTGCTTCTGCCACCATGGGTTGATGCTGTTCTGTCCATTACAGTGCTCATGCTTAGACTCCCATTGTTTATTGAAGGCCTACATGTTTTTCAAGGTACAACTCAAATTCCATGTCTTTCATGAAGCCTTGCCTGATAGTATCAACCAGAAGTGGTTTGTCACACTCTGGCCCTTATAAGTACCTCATTCGTGCTGTTGGTAGAATATAAATTGACTTCTATGGTAATTATCTGTTTGATAATAGATAATTCTCTCTTGAAGACAATGATTGTCTTTAAAAATTTTATATCCCCTAAAGTCACTGGCATTATGTCTAGTCCATAACAGGTGCTTAATGGAAAAAATAATTTGTTTAGCAAGTCCTAGTTGAGCTAAGATGCAGTGCTCCAAAACATCCCTTTCTACTTTTAATGGATTGAGAAAAACATATATGCAGTGAGTACATCATTGTAAATAAGCAATTTGAGACACAAAGAAACAGAGTTCTTTTGTGGGAGAAATTATGACTCAGGGCCATATGTGTAATGCATATACTTCATGGTTTGTGAGAATACAGCACCATGTACTTGAAATTATGGGAGCACTAGATCTTGGGCTCCTGAAGAACAGAAAGTGGATCTTTAACTCAAGAACCTAGCATGATGCCTAAGACAGAGAATGTATTCAATCCATTTGACAAGTCATTCAACTATGATTTATTCATGTTTCTCTACATGGCACCCACTCTGCCCACTAACCTCCCACCACTCAGCGTCATTTCTATACCGTCAAACAGCATCAACTTTTAAACATAGGTGGAGAGTGAATCAGTTAGGATAACATTGGCTGCTAACTTGTAGGAACCCCCAATTCAACTGACTTACCTTACTGGGCTGTTTCTATCTCATACAAGAAGATCCAGAGGGAGGGCACCAGCGTTAGCTCCTCAGTCACCCAATAATGCCACAAGAGCCTCTTTATTTTATCATAGGAATCTCTTTACTCTTTTGATCTGCTGCCATCTTTAGGCTACCTCCTCTCAAATCATGACAAGGCTGTCTTATTTCAGCCATGACACCATCCTGCAGGACAAAAGACTACATCATGAAATAAATGAAGGTATCATTTTCACAAACTTCCAGAAAGCTTCATTTCATATATCAGTGTCTAACCAAATGTGGGGGCACATGCTCATTCAAAACCAATCACTGGCAATGCAATGGCATCTCCATGCTTGTGATGTGAAACATATGGTTTTGTGGAGAAGGGTGTAATTCCTGTTCCACAGCAGGGTTCCATTAGAAATGAGGAAAGGGTGAAATGGTGGAAAGACGACCAACAAAATATACAGTCACTGAAGCCAGTAACTAGACCCAAAATATATATACTCTCCTTTTTTTTATCTTTTAATTTTTCTTGGTGTCCCTTTCTCTGAAGCCAGCCATACTTTTCTGGAACTGTGCTGGGAAAGTAAAAATTACTTATTGTTTTCACATCACTATTATTTACTTTTATCCTAAAATGGAAAAACACACTTGCCTGCACACGTGCGTGCATGCTCCCGCACACGCACACACACAGAGAGTTGTTGTTTGCCAATACAATTCTCACCATAGTTTTTAGAAAATAAAGGATCTTTGTGAGTTGCCAACCTCTTGAGTTTCAGTCCTTGTCAGAATTTATTCCTCTGCCTTCCAAGTGGAGAAAGATGGCTTATGGCTCAGATGAGGCCTTTGAAATTGGGATCCCTTAATTGAAATAGACATTTACCCTTCCAGATAGAGTCAAAATGTTTATCCCACAACTGAAATTTAACTTCTTTTTGTAATTTTTAGAGTCTGCAAAATGGAATGTGAGATGAAGGAAATGATCTGGGAACATGTTTGTTTGGGGTTTTTAAAAAAATTATTTCTGGTAAAGAGATTTGTAGGAAGTTTATTTACTATTTTTTAAAAATTTATAAAAGCAAATCTTTTAACTTAATGATTAAATCAGTCATGAGCCAGTCTTTGTCATTCTTAAGACATAAATCTAGTTTGCATTTGGAAACACATTTTATACTTTTCAAATCATTTTTATATTATTTATATTGGGTTCTCAGATAGTCATATAAGGTTGGTGGGACCAGTATTGCCATCCTTATAACTGGGAGACTGAGTTTCAGAGATGTTAACTGACTTCCCATAAGTCACAACATGCTAGTGACAAAGCACAGTCTGATTTTTGAAATATCATAATTTTTGAACTGTATTCTCTGGATTATAATTAGCCACAGGACAAGGTGTTCTCCTTTTATTTTATTTTTTTCATCTAGTTGAGTGAGATATGATGAAATAAATTTAGAGCAAATCACATATCAGAGAACACTTTCAACTAGTGAAGATTAGGCAGTCTCAAAGTGGACTATCAAAGTTATAGTAATCACCTTCCTTACTGGTAGGTATGAATATTGAAAGTAGTCATCTGACAAAGAGGACAATTTTACTCTTGTTTAGAGAGAAAATATGACCCTTACAGGGTAATGAATATTACAGAGGAAAGTGTGTGATGGGCATTTTCTGACACTTGCTGTGAGACAACATGCACTGTGCACTTTGGAGTGGGTGCTTTCTCTTTTTCTTCTTTCCCTCTAACCATTTCCTGGCTGTGTGCTCAATTCTGGAGCCTTTTTCAATCTGCAGAGGCTCAACCTGCAGCCCTTTGGACAGGAGCCTGGTTCTCTGTCTGTTTTACCAGCCTGTGCACCTTAACTCCAAGAGTCCTTGTTTGTTCACCTTACTCATAGTTTCCATGTGAAGTCACCCAATTTGCAGTTTGTGTCTTTTTGCAGTAATTAGTTCCCCACTTGGTGAGAGCACAGCTGCACATTAAGTCCAGCTGATCCAATGGCAACATGTTACTCACTGCTGTGCTGGCAGGCAGATGCTTCCTACTGCACCTATAAGCAAACACACAGATCCACTTTATTTCCCAGAAACTAGCCTGGATACAGCCTCCTGTTTGTCAAGACCTGGAATGGACTGGAAGCACCAAATCGGATGTTATTCGAGGTTTCTGCTCTATTCCCCCTCCCTTTTTTCCCTCCACATTTGCTTAGAAAACATACCACATCGTGGATAGGGTCTGCTCTTCGCTGACATTCCACTGGGGTTTTTAATCATTATTATTATTAATATTTTTAATCTCTGGTAGCAGTTGGCTCTGGTGACTTTTGCTCATCTGGAGAGGCATATGGAGATCCAGGCAGATGGGCTCCACCTTACGGAAGTGTCAGAGGAAGAGGAACTCAGGATAGGCAGGGCAGACTGAGTTTCACCTGCAATGCTCTGGCCCAGAGGTGAATGAGGGCCATGTGTCTGAGGTATGCTGACTAGCTTTTGTGCAGAACAGCTCACTGACAAAGAGAGTAAACACTGTAGTCCATAAACCAGACTAGGAAGCTCATGGAACTGAACTCAAATAAAAAATGATGAGAGAAGGTGTTGAAGCTAATGGAAGCACATATGCATGTGGCAGAGGGGCATCAGAGTTATATAGAAAGCACTATGTGGAAGACTAATAGTGGAAATTAGTGAGCTATATATTCCAGAATGGTGTTATACTAATTATAATCCCTATTTTCCTCATCAAAATATGTCATTTGGCTCTCCTGCTCAACCTAACGGTTCCTTGGCTTCATTCAAATGGTAAAATCATGGTCTGCTACCAAAACTCCTCTTGAGCAGGCTGAAGTCATTAGGCAGACAGATTTACAGGACATTTTCTCTATTTTGCTGATCATTGTGGACGGGCACACACACAGCTATATTTCCCTAACTTGAAGATTTCTCACGTTAGCACTGGTTAGCCATCCATGCCTGACTCACGTGGTATAAAATGCCATGTTGGATTCTTCAAGAACCTGCCATTTGTCATACCTTTCCTTCTTTCAAACCTGTGTTACCCCCAGATCACTCTGGAATTTTCTAGGTTTTGCCTAAGGGATCTAAGTGGCTTCCTTAGAAAGAAATGTGGGGAAAAATAAAAGTCGTACCCTGCCAATAGATCCAGGGTAGGATGGTTTCTATGTCACTTTTTTCTCATCTCAAAAGAGTTCCTCCCAGTACAAAAGGTTGGAAAGTATGCTTTTGGCTTAAGATAGGGGGGATAGAAGGAGGGAAAGATGAGGGGTAGCTGAGCACTTTGGGAGAAATATGTCTGTAATAAATGCCATTGCTTCAGAGGAACCCTCTAGTGAACAATTAAAAAAATGAATCACGTTGAATCCTGAGTCATAAGTAGGATGGCCATAAAACTCATCGCCCAAATGGAACACTTCTTAGAGGAAAATGAACACACTGGTTATAATTATTCTAGACAATAACCATCAACTGGGTCTGTCCCTGGTCACCCATGGAAGGGACTGGATGGATGAGATTTAACTGAGAACCCATTTTGTGTTAGCGGCTGTGTCAGGCTCTGTCACGTCTGCCATCATGTGTAACACTCACCAAAGGCTTGTAAGGCTGATTTCCTAATATCCCGTGTAAGGAATTGATGCAGTTGGGACTTCAACCTCCAGTACCAAAAACTCAAAGCTTGGATTTGGGCTTTCAATGGTATGCAACGGAGGTTGGGGGGAAGGCAGGCTCCTTCATAATTCTGGAACATATGTGAAGAGATAAGTACATATGTGAAGAAAGCTAACATATTTATTGGGAGGAGAAATGACAAGGTAACATTACGTTCAGTGACTGGGTCTTTCTTACATGTGTCACCTAACCCAGTTTCTATGAATAAGTCAGGTGGGGGGAGAAGAAGGAAAGCAGATTCAGGTACTGCATTTAAGTTGGTGCCTCCATTCAGCAGGCCTAAGTCTTACCCAGTTGTATTACAGGATATGTCCAGATTGCTTCCTCAGGGGAATGCCTGCAGCAGAGAGAAGCTCAGTTATGACATATCTCGTGACTTTCCCTAATCTGCTTCATCCTAATCTGTTCTCAGGATATTAAAAAATAATAATCAGGGAGCATCCAGAGGCCAAGAATATCAAATCCGGCTTCCTCCAAGCTCTGCTTTTCTTCTAGAACTGGCTCAGAAACTGCAGGACTAAATATCCCCCCTGCATCCAGGGCCAGGGATGAGCTGGACAGGCTGGGACAGGCTTTTGGAAGCAGGAGAGAGGCTGATCTTCGAAAACAGAATGTACTAAAGCAGTTCTTGGAAAGTCAAAGGAGGTTAAAACTGTAGTCAGCATCATTTTCCCCCTGGTGGAGTTAATGACCTCTCTCACTGACGATTCATGGGTCAGATGTGAACATCTGTCCCATGGTGGGAAAGAGATAAATAAATATCTGAATTTAAAAATTAGGACCAGAAGCAAATGATCGTCAGTCTTGTGCTGTTTCTTTGTTGGTTTATGTCACATTTGCTCATCAACTAATTCATCCAAGTGTCAATTTTTAAGTTCCTACCATGTGTTCCTACTCTTTCATAAATGATTATCTGGGGAGTAAGCATTGAGGATAGAGACAATTAAATGAACAAATATGTAAAGTGAGATGTAATCTTTGACAGTACAGAATGCAATGGGAGTGCCTAGTAGGGACTCCCAACTTAATCCTTAGGGTTCCATTCCTTAGGGAAAGTAACATATAAGTTGACATTCATGGGGTTCATAGGAGTTGAGCAGCCCAAGAGAAAGTGACTCAAGAAAGGAGAGTGCTCAAGGCCTGGGAGCAAAAGAACATGGCTCACTTGAGAAAGTGTAAAGTGCTCAGTAATACTGTATCCTGAAGGACAAGGGAGCAGGAGAATTGGAAGAGATGGCAATGGGTAATCTTCCATTTCCTCTTTCCTTTTCTTACAGTCACAGACCATTAGAGCCAACAGGGACAGTAGTGCTCATCAACCCTTCCTTTTAGAAATGGGGAAATCGGAGGGAGAGATGAACCATGAGAGACTATGGACTCTGAGAAACAAACAGGGTTTTAGAGGGGAGGGGGGAGGGGAGATTGGTTAGCCCGGTAATGGGTATTAAGGAGGGCACGTACTGCATGGAGCACTGGGTGTTATATGAAAACAATGGATCATGGATCACCACATCAAAAACTAATGATGTATTATTGTATGGTGACTAACATAACATAATAAAATTAAAAAAAAAAAAAGAAATGGGCAAATACAAATCCAGAGGAAGGAGTCAACTTGCTCAAAGGCATAATTTTTCAAATTGGAAGAATACACAAACCTGACTTCTGTTCCCTGCTCTAAGTCTGCTGTTCTTGTATGGTCTGGTTGTTTTCCCCTTTTTTTTTTTTTTTAAGAATAGTTGAAACCATAAAAACATTTGACTTGACATTCTTGGGCTAGAGACCTATTAAAAAAATTGGGTGCTTGAAACTTATTGAAAATCCAGCTAAAAGACCTAACCTCTTATATCCACAACCTTTGATTGTTTTCACAGAGTTTTGACTTAGTGAGTAATTTGCAAGTGTTTATATTCTAAGTAAATACATCATTTGCTCTTTTCACAATTGGTTAGACCCTGGTCGTATGTTAACACCTCTGGCCAAGATACTCCATGCACAAAACAGAGGAGTGTGTGTGGGGGGGGGAGAGGTGGGAAGTGGGAGTTGGGAGGGAGCATATATGATTACCAGAACAAAAGGGGAAGTTGTAGGCAGTCAAAAAATTTTAAATTGTCCATTGCATGTACCTTGAGGGATGGTGAGAGATTGAAGAGAGAGAGGGTGAGGGCCAGTTGACCCAAGATGTAGGGGAAAGTAGAGGTTAGTCATGGGAAAAGTACAGCTGTCCAGTTTGGCTGGAACAAAAGGAACATATAAGAAAGTAGTAGGAAATCAGTCTAGAAGTATAGTTCAAGTGTAGACTGCTGAATTCTGAATACCAACCTGTTTGGTGGACAGTAGGGGGACAAGTTTTACATGAGGGAAAGGTGGACTCACGGTGGAGCTCCAGCTGGCAGGGAGTCTGCAGTGAAGCCTGTGCTGTGTTGTCTAGACCTTTTCAGGACCCACCACTGATTCCCTCGCTACTGAGAGTGCTGGCCCTGGAGAGCACACAGCTAGCCCCTGGGATCAGCTTCACTGGCAGCCACACCTCTCCCCAGGGCCTGGTACCTCACCCCCAGTGGGTCACACATGCAGGGCCTCCCCAGGTCCCGAGCTCCACATGGGGTCAGCTGAGTCCTTTGTCCTGACTGCACCACAGCTCAATTTTCCTTCTGCCCCACCCTGCATCCTTCACCACCCCACATGTTGATCCTCAGTGTGCCCCACAGTGACCTACCTCCCCAATACCTCAGCCTGTCTCCTGAGGAACCAGATCTGCAATGGAGGGATAAACACTGTAGGGAGACTATTAGCCAGGATGCTGGTTAGTAAGCATGAAATGATGAAGGCTTTGCCCTGGAGGTGATGTGGGGCATCTAAAAAGAGAAAAAGGACAAGGCTAATGGGGGAACTTTATCTCATCCGTCTTATCTGTAAACCCCCAAGGAGCCTCTATCACTGCTCCAATTTCTTGCCAACAACCTCTTATGTTACTTTTTTTTTCTTTCTAGAGATTTTTGGAAGTATAGGTTTCAAAACTGGCAACATATCAAAATAACCCTGGAAGCTATCAAAAAACATTGTTCTGTGACCCCACTCCCAGAGATTCTGATTCAGTATTTCTCTGGGGAGAGCTCCAGAAAAATGAAATACATACCCCTGCTTTGTTTCCAAAACACACTTCCAAGTGCATTTTCTTATTTGATTCACACACATACACACACACACACACACACACACACTACAAAGTAGGTTAATTATTATTATCTTCATTTAACGAATGAGGACATCAGGGCTAAGAGAAGTTCAGCAACTTCCTTTAGGGCACCCAGCTAAGTAAAGAGACAGAACCTAGATTAAAGACAAGATCAGATAAGCCTCCTGATTTCTTTCCATTATGCCACCCAACCTCTTTCAGCTCTGGGAAGACCAGAGTTCTCAAGGCCTGTCCTTGCATGTGCTTATTCCGTTCTCCCTATCTTTGCTGAAGTTCCCCCCCCGCCCCAACTTACTCCTCTCCTCTCCATAATGCAGACCCCAAGAAATCCTCCAGACCAACCTGAGGGGTTTATAAAGTCATTCCATGCAAACTGGTGCAGCCACTCTGGAGAACAGTATGGAGATTCCTCAAAAAGTTAAAAAAAGAACTACCCTATAATCCAGCAATTGCAATACTAGTTATTTACCCACTGGATACAAAAATAAGATTCTAAGAGGTACACGCACTTTGATATTTATAGTAGCATTATCAACAACAGCCAAACTATGGAGAGAGCCCAGCCCAGATGTCCATTGACAGATGAATGGATAAAGAAGATGTGGCATATATATATAATGGAATATTACTCAGCCATCAAAAAATGAAATCTTGCCATTCGCAATGACATGGATGGTGCTAGAGTGTATTATGCTAAGCGAAATAAGTCAGTCAGAGAAAGACAAATACCATATGATCTCACTCACTCTCATTTCACTCATATGTGGAATTTAAGAAAGAAAACAGTTGAACATACGGGAAGGGGGAAAATTAAAAAAGGAGAGAGGGAAACAAACCATAAGAGACTCTTAATGATAGAGAACAAACTGAGGGTTGATGGAGGGAAGTGGGTGGGGGATGGGCTAGATGGGTGATGGGTATTAAGGAGGGCACTTTTGATGAGCACTGTATGTAAGTGATGGATCATTGAGGGGCACCTGGGTGGCTCAGATGGTTAAGTGTCTGTGTTCAGCTCAGGTCATGGTCTCCAGGTCCTGGGGTCCAGCCCCACGTAGGGCTTCTGGCTCAGCGGGGAGTCTGTTTGTCCCTCTCCCTCTGCCTGTCCCCCCCTGCTCATGCTCTCCTCTGTCTCTTTTTCTCTCAAATGAATAAATAAAATATTTTTTAAAAAAGTGATGAATCACTGAATTCTACTCCAGAAACCAATATTGTGCTATATGTTCACTAACTAAAATTTAAATTAAAAAAAAAAAAAGAACTGATGGAGTAGAAGATGGGAGGAAGCTCATAGAGGTTCCAACAAGCTATTAAAAAAAAAAATGTCATTCCAAATAGGGTTACACAGGGCACTTCCAAAGTTGGGAACATCCACAGGGAGCTCTCCATGCAATGCTCATAAAGTGTCCTTAGGTAACTTTGAACCCCAAAGAATGCTCTTGATTCATAACCTCTACCACATCCCTCAGACCTTGATCATGCTCAGTTCCTTAGTTGGATTTTTTAGTATATGTGCTGCCGAAGTGAGCACATTAGTTGGATTTTTAAAAAAATATAGTTTTAGAATGTCTTTTTGTCTTTTTTACCCAACTAGACTGGAATCTCTGAGAGGAGAAATGCAGGCTTCCAATCCAATTTAACAAAGTTAACAAACTTTTCTGGCCCCTCTTATGTACCAGATACTGGACTAGTAAACTAGTAAAACATGGGTGAGTATGATACAGCCCCTGCCCTAAAAGTGTTTATAATCTCTCCATTTTATCCACAGCTAGTCATCCATCTCATAAACATAAATTTATTTGTATGAACAGTGTTACATGGATACGGAGGAGAGAGTGAGTAAAGCAAGTTATGAGGGTTTCTCAGAAGAGAAGCTATTTGAGCAGAGCCTTGACAGTAAATTTGAAAAGTAATCAGTAAGCCTTAAATCCATGCCTTAAAAGGAAGATGTCTAAGGACATTCATGTGTTCCAACTAAGGGGCAGGGATTCATTAAATGATTCAACAAGATTTATTGGATACCAATAATCCTAGGAGTTTCTATTTACACCTCCCTCTTTCTCACTCCCCACATTCAATCCAAACTCTTCTACCCTTCCAGTATCTTTCCAACCATGTAGCTTCTCTTCATCTCCATTACTACCACTCCTAATCAAGACTTTGTCAATAGCCTACTGACTGGTTTTTTCATCTAATATCCACTCCTGTTAACCCCGAGCTACTTTCTTTCTACTTTGCAATTGGAGATTTTTTTTATTATGTTCAGGTAGTCACTATATAGTACATCATTAGTTTTTGATGTAGTGTTCAGTGATTCATTAGTTGCGTATAACACCCAGTGCTCATCCCCACGCATGCCCTCCTTAGTACCCATCACCCTGTTACCCCATCCCCCCACCCTCCTACTCTCTGAAACCCTCAGTTTGTTTCCTGGGGCCCATAGTCCCTCGTGGTTCATCTCCCTTTCTGATTTCTTCCCCTTCAGGTTTCCCTCCTTTCCCCTATGGTCCTCTGTGCTATTGCTTATGTTCCACATATGAGTGAAACCATATGATAATTGTCTTTCTCTGCTTGACTTACTTCACTTAGCATAAACCCCTCCAGTTTCATCCATGTTGATGCAAATGTTGGGTATTCATCCTTTCTGATGGCTGAATAGTATTCCATGGTATATAAATACCACATCTTCTTTATCCATTCATCTGTTGAAGGGCATCTTGGCTCCTTCCACAGTTTGGCTATTGTGGACATTGTTGTTAGGAACCCTGGGGTGCATGTGTTTCTTTTCACTACATTTGTATCTTTGGGGTAAATACCTAGTGGTGCAATTGCTGGGTCATAAGGTAGCTCTATTTTTAACTTCTAACTCTCATTGTGGTTTTTATTTGTATTTCCCTGATGGCTAGTGATGTTGAACATTTTTTCATGTGTCTGTTAGCCATTTGTATGGAGAAGATACTTCTTCTTTGGAGAAGTGTCTGTTCATATCTTCTGTCCATTTTTTGACTGGTTTATTTGTTTTTTGAGTGTTGAGTTTGAGAAGTTCTTTATAGATCTTGGATATCACCTCTTTACCTGTAATGTCATTTGCAAATATCTTCTCCCATTCCGTGGGTTGCCTCTTAGTTTTGTTGACTGTTTCCTTTGCTGTGCAGAAGCTTTTTATCTTTTTTTTATTATTATGTTATGTTAGTCACCATACAGTACTTCATTAGTTTTTGATGTAGTGTTCCATGATTCATTGTTTGCATATAACACTCAGTGCTCATTGTAATATGTGCCCTCCTTAATACCAATCAAAAAACGTTCAACATCATTAGCCATCAAAGAAATTCAAATCAAAACCACATTGTGATACCACCTTATACCAGTTAGAATGGCAAAAATTAGCAAGACAGGAAACAACAAATGTTGGCGAGGATGCAGAGAAAGGGGAACCCTCTTACACTGTTGGTGGGAATGCAAGCTGGTACAGCCACTCTGGAAAACAGTATGGAGGTTCCTAAAAAAGTTAAAAATAGAGCTACCCTATGACCCAGCAATTGCCCCACTATTTACCCCCAAAGATACAGATGTAGTTGAAAAAAGGGGCACATGCACTCCAGGGTTCATAGCAACAATGTCCACAATAGCCGAACTGTGGAAGGAGCCAAGATGCCTTTCAACAGATGAATGGATAAAGATGTGGTACATATATACAATGGAATATTATTCAGCCATCAGAAAGGATGAATACCCACTATTTGCAATGACATGGATGAAACTGGAGGGGTTTATGCTAAGTGAAGTAAGTCAAGCAGAGAAAGACAATTACCATATGGTTTCACTCATATGTGGAACATAAGAAACTTTTTATCTTGAAGAAGTCCCAAAAGTTCATTTTTGTTTTTGTTTCCCTTGCCTTTGTAGACGTGTCTTGAAAGAAGTTGCTGTGGCCGATGTTCGAAGAGGTTACTGCCTGTGTTCTCCTCTAGCATTTTGATGGATTCCTGTCTCACATGGAGGTCTTTCATTCATTTTGAGTTTATCTTTGTGTATGGTGTAAGAGAATGGTCCAGTGTCATTCTTCTATATGTAGCTGTCTAATTTATCTTGAATATGTAAATCTGAATGGTATCTCCCCACTCTACTTCCCAAAACTCTTAGGATAAAAGGCAACACTTTAGCTTGGCCCTACAAGGCCCTACACATTTTGGTCCTTCTTATTTTTCCAGCCTCATCTGGACCTTTACTTCCTGTCATCTCTATGCTCTAGCCACGTTAGCTTTCTTTCATGTTCCCTTCTGCCACATGACCTTTGTGTGTGTGTTCTTTCTGCTGAAGATGCTCTGCCCCACACTTACTCTTACTGTATCTATAGCCCCAATACTTGCAAGTATGATGGATCCCTCTCCTGCTACTTTGCAGCATTAATCACATTTATAATTTTACATTTGTTTGACTTTTAAAAATTAAATCCATCCTTCTCCCACCCTTATCTTAAATTCTATAAGGGCAAGGACTGTGCCTGTCTTTGCATACCATTGGATCCTTAGAACTCAGCTGGAGAAGGCTCTCACATACTTGTTAGGTGAATGAATGAGTGAATCAATGGATGAATGAATGAACTGAGAGATGTTTGGCTTATTAGGTCCTGGACATTACAAAGGTGAGCAAAAAGACCTAGTTTCTGCCAGTGTGGAGTTTCCAGTCTAGTACTGGTTAAGCATAGAGATTGAAAAGTCAGGGTGTGGTTGTTTGGAATTTAGACAAGCTCTCTCCATGACTCGTCCCTGACCCCATTTCACACTTCTTGTGCTGGAGATTTCAGGATCTAGATTAGCACTTGAAATTGCATCTGAGTCTAGAGTTGTTTTATTTGTTTTTGAACATTCTCTATAAGGCACCGATGCCAGGATTCAGAAAGAACATGTCCCTTTATATTCAGAAAGATTCTGTAAAAGATGGAGTTTTTTTTTCCTCTGGTGGCCCCACATCCACTTCCCTTTCTTGCTAGAGCTCCTCAGCTTTTTTGTGGGGACTCACCTCTCCTCCCTTCTGTTCACTCATGATGGGGCTATCTATTATGTGTTAGGCTCACAGCCCAAATTAAGCCAATGAGACTCCCTGTTAGAACATAATGATTTTCCCTAATCAGGATACCCCAGGGAAGGGGTATATGGATCCCTGGAGCTTCCCAAGGCCTCTCCTTCCTGAGTCATTCTATGAGACCTTGAGTAATTCTCTTTCTTCTTCAGTATATTCTGTTGCTTGCACCCAGCCCTCTTCAATTACAGTTCCACTAAAGCAGAAGTGGGCAAGCTATGGCCTGCAAACCAAATCTAGCCACTGCCTATTTTAGTGTATAAAGTTTGACTGAAGCACAGTCATGTCCATTCATTTATGTAATATCTTTTGCTTTTTCATGCCATGAAAGCAAGGTTGAGAGGTGTGACAGAAACTATAAGTTCTACAAAGTTGAAAATATTTACAGAGAAAATTTATTAGCCCCTACACTAGAATACGAATCCCTAATACCCTAACACATGTATTGTATGTGATTGATTGACTTCTCTTCTAGAATGGTACCAGATATGTGCCAACTCTGGGAGAATTGAGAAAAGAGTTAACTCACATCACTTTGGGTAGGGCTTAATGTTTGCATAGGTTGCTATGAACCTGAGGAATACTAAATATTCCACCAATTGTTTTCTGATCTAACTTTCTATGGTCCTCTGATTCTCTATGCTGCCTCTTTATTATACGTAAGTAGAGGATGTTGTTGAGAGTTGACCTAAGAACTGGCACTAGACCCAAATATTCTAAATCCCTCTGAGCTTTGGAAAAGTTCTTCATCATTGCTGTGCCTCAGCTTCCTCTTCTATATAGTGAGGAGCTTGAAAATTCTCTTCTCAAATTCTGTAATTCCTCTATAGGAAGGTAAAGGTAACCCAATATATAAGTAACAGTCAAGGAAACTGTTGTGAAATGGACCTGGGAAGAAAACGGACAATATGTATCATGGGAAACAGCAAGAACTAGTGTGTGCTTGTGTGCAAAAGTAGGGGTGTGTGTGTGTGTGTATGTGTGTGTTTTAAGGAGCAACCAACATATGCCTTCATTTGACTACTGTCCTGTCTGGAGCCAGTGGGAAAAACCAGATGGCCTGCAATTCTCATTTAAGTTCCAAACTTAAATCCATGGTAAATAGCCTATTAGTGGGAAATTTTGGGACAGTCCCTAAGCAAAGTTTGTTTTGCTTTTTACTCTCAGACTTGCTCCAAAATCTCAGTTGAAATTACACCCTAGAAAGTGCCTACTTAAATTCCTTTAACAAGCAATCCCCTCTCAGTAGACACAAGTTTGGGCCTGTCCAGTCACCTCAAACAGACTATCCATCTGAATTGTTTGCAACGGCCCCAGGCTACAGGTAGTTGAAAGTGCCACTATCAGATTGCTTCTCAATCTTCTCCTCTAGACTAAATAGTCTTGATTTTTGTCAGCAGCTTTTCATATTCTGGGCTCCCTTATTAACTATGTTTGTACTGAGTTGGATTTTCATCCTACCACATGCTGTGCTGGCTTTTGCCCCTGTTAGGAGCTCAGGGGCCAGACCTGGGACTTGCTGGCTCCAGGCCCCCTTCTTCCCTTTAAAAATGTTTTGATGATCATGTGTTAAGAGCTAATGACAATTGTCTGCCCAGAATGCTCAAGCATAAACTTGCATCGAGTCAGGGGGATTGATGAAATCAGCCTCAAAATCCAGAACATCTATCCTATAATTAAGATCCACTAATATATGGACAAACAGGTCAGCAAGACCTACTTATGGTCTCCACAAATTAAAGGGCTTCAAAGAAAATACTCCTTTCTTCCAGAGAGTGATTTTTTAAGGAGCACATTAAATAAACATTTATTGAGCATCTATGTTATGACAGGCACCGTGATGGCTTCAGGGATAACAGCAGTGAGGCCTCTGCCCTCATTGAGCTGACCAGCCATGGGACGGCATTGGAAAGGGAACATGTCACAGAAAAATATATAGGCAGTTATCATGAAGTGAGTTAGTGCTATGGCAGGAGACTGATCAAGGCACCTAATTCAGAGTTGGATGGAGCAGAGGTGAAGGAGCCCTGGTCAAGGACCTGAAATAATTTCCATGTGGCTGGCTCACAGAGCAGAGAGGCAGTGTTGAGAGAGAAGCCCACAGAAAAAGGTGGGATCGAAGTGGGCAGGACCTTGTAAGCCAGGTAAGAAGATGAAAGTGCCCTAGAGCAGTGGCTTTTAACCAGGGGAAATTGACAATGTCTCTTCCGACAGTTTCGGTTGTCACACTAAAGAGGTGCTACTAGCATCTCATGGGTAGAGGCCAGGGATGCTGCTGAACATCCCACAATGCATAGGATGGTGCTATGGTGCAGAGTTATGGGGCCCAAAGTGTCAATAATGCCGAGGGGGAGAAACCCTGCTCCAAAGCAGCTGGAATCACTGAGAGCACCAAGATTGGAGTTATGTTTTAGAACTTTCCCTCCAGACACAGAGAGGTGGTCAGGGTGTATTGGAAAGAGCCTAGGTGAGAAAAAATTTGTGCAGCTTGATTGAGAAAAGATGAGCTATGAGAAAAACCCTCTCCCACATCTTGTTTTGTGATGCAGAATAAAAATGCCACAGTAGGAGTTTTTAGGCATTACCCTTCCTCTGCTAGTGAGGGATGGAACACTGAAAAGCAAATGTAGTAAAATAACTATTTTCATCTGTGCATTCGTGTATCTCACTATTTCGTTGTCTTTGAACTACTGGCATATAAATTAAAAGGTTCTGGATTAAAGTGTGAGCTGACTTTGACATAAAATGGTAGAGTTGAGATATTTTCAACACACCCAAATACACACACACACACACACAGATGGCATGATCCTAGGTATTTGGGGAACATGTTTTGCATTCTTTGTGACAGGTGGGGTCCTATAAATGAAGACAATGACAGCTGCTTAGCATGATAATGTGTTCCATATTGTCAGACCAATTTGGAAAAACTCAAGAGTATCTATTATGAAGACTGGTATAATATGTATGAAAAGTCTCTTTGCACAAGGTAAAGTGTAGTGATTCCTACCTGCCTCCTCCCTGATGACTCCCAGTGCCTTAATGAAGCATCTAATAATATTTATTAAGTACTTGCCATATACCAGGCCCTGTGCTAAGCACTCTATATATGTTTTCTCACACGATCATTACGATCCTGTAAAACAGGTATCTTTCTTCCAATTTTACGTGTAAGAACACTGAGGCTTGGAGAGGTTAATAGTGATTTGTCCAAAGTTAAAAGGTTGGAGAATGCAGAGTCTAGATTTCAATCCAGGAATGAAGTTTGGCCCCAAGAGCGTGCTTTTCTGGTCAACAGCAATGAGTGATTTCAAGAGGCCATCTGGAGCGTCTGCCCTTTGGAGGTAAGGCCGACTGATCATTGAACTCTGGCCATCTTCATGTTGTTCGAGGAATATTCAGGCCCAGCAGGATCCAGCTGTCTAAGCTGCAGCCACTTCAGGGCTACACACCCTGTTTCCCCCACACAACCACCACCAATCCCTCCATAGCATTCTAGTAAAGTGAGTAACTTGGCATCTCTTTCCAGAAATTACTACAACAAAGAGATGACTGCTGATCTCCCAGTACCAAATTGGCAAAACCCATGGTTCTTCCGTGGGTTATTTTAAAAACACTTGAGTCCCAGGTTCAACTAATACAGGCAGGAGAAGAGGAAGGGATTCCAGCCAGAGGTGCAGACCCAGGGCAGACCACAGAGTCTCTGCTTGTTTGTTCCCCTGTAATAACCATGGGATGTTTTCTTGTTACTCAACAGATAAGAACTTCTTATCACTCTTGGCACCTACACATGTTTTCCTATTTTTCATTTGGAAGCATGCATTTTCCTGATGTTGGTCACCCATTCCCCAGAGCACAGCCAAATGTCCAAAGGCTTTCAAAGAAATGTGCAGCCATCCCTTGGGACTCAATCTCTTCACAAGATATTTCCAAAGGACCCCAAATGACAGACCTTCCAGAAAACACACACATGCCACACAAAATACGGTATTTCCTCCTCCGAATAAAAAGCTTATTTTCCCCAATCCTATGACCTCAGCTCTAGATGGGACCACGTGGCATGAAGTCTCCTGTCCCCCAAGAGCCAACTCACCAGCCACAGTTGAGTTGACTCACAATTGCTAGGAGGCAGGCATAACTAGGCCTCCATTTAGGCAACTTTTTCCCCAAGTTCTAGGCATCACAGTGCCTACACATACACACATGCTCCCTATTAAAATTGTAGGGTGATCTGAGGAGTTGCCTATTTTTCCACTACAGATCATTATGGAGATCAAAATCCATCACCAGAAATATCCTGCATTGTGACAGAAAGATGAATATCAACAAAGGCCACATTGCCTCTGGTTCCCTGTCTTGGATCTAGTAGGTTATGTTTGTTCTAACCCTGGTACACACCCTCCTGGAAGGAGAGGACTCTGGCTTTGATCCTCAGGAGAACACTGTATTAATTTCCTGGGGCTGCTGTAACAAATTATCACAAACTTGGTGGCTGAAACAGCAGAAGTGTATTCTCTCATAGTTCTGGAGACCAGAAGTCCAAAATGAATTTCACTGAGCTGAAATGAAGGTGTGGGAAGGCTGTACTCCCTGCGGAGGCTCCCTGGCCAGTGGGTTTCTGGCCTTTCCCAGTTTGTGGTGGCTGCTGGCTGTGGTTGCATTGTTCCAACATAGGGGCCAACACCCTCACTGCTCGCTCTGCTTCCACCACATTGCCTTCTCCTTTGAGGGTGCCAAATCTCTCTCCTACAGAGGATACTTGTGATGCCATTTGGGGCCCAATAGATAATCCAAAATAATCTCCTTAATGTAATCCTATCTGTGAAGAACCCTTTTCCTAAGGAGGTAACATTGACGAGGGATTAGGCCCTGATAATCTTTAGGGACCTTTACTCAGCTGACCACAAACACTTCTGCAGAAAGATGAGGGAGCACAGGCTGATAATGCCCTTTCTCAAAGGGTTCAAGTTAGAGGTGGAACAGGTCGTATACATAAATGAATAATAACAACCCTGTAAGGGCTGTGTATTCATTTGACATGTGTCATATTTGGTATATCTGTTCCAAATTCAGAATCATCTGTTCTCTAGTATCTGAATCATGTTTCTGCTACCATCTACCACCAGGTTTCTCAACCTCAGCACTATGGATGTTTGGGCTGAATCATGGGGAGGGAGGACACTATTCTGTGCATTTAGGATGTCTAGCAGCATCTGGCAAATAAACATTCAGGAAGGCCACTTAAAACTGAATTTCAGATAAGCAATGAAATAACTTTTTTTTTAAGAGTAAGTATGGTGTGTACAATATTTGGGACATTCTATACTAAGCAACAACAACAAAAACCCCCAAAACCCACAGAGTTCTTTGTTTATCTCAACTTTAAACGTAACTGGGTGTCCTGTATTTTATCTGTCAACTCCACAGTAGGTGCCAGCAACCCACACCCATGCATACCCCCAATTGCAACAAAGAAAAATGTCTCCAAACATTGTCAAATGTTTCTTGGGAGCAAAATCACCTTTGGTTGAGAACCGTTGATGTACTTAAAAAAAAAAAAAAAAAAAACCTTGTAAAATAAGAAAGACTGAGAAAAATGTGTGGAACTGTTTTAAATATGTACAACCTGGCAGTTGTTGCTACTTACCCTCAAAGCTACCAGATCCTAGAGCCATAGGCTGAATGGACAGTAACATCACTCTGAGAGGAGAAGTGTGTATCATTGTAATGAGGACATGGTTTGGAGAAGACCATCTCCTGGAAATAATCCTACCTAGTCCTGCCCCTTTCAAGCCTTGGAGCCGCAGGCTGAGCAGCAGGACCAGGCATGATGTCCCATCCCCCATTCACCCTCTAATTTATTTTAATTATTCTCCTCTTCACTCTGAGTCCTCGGGCTTTGCTTAGGAGCAAGTGGCTCTCTCATTCATGCAGCTAAGTTTGAAGGTGCCAGGAGACGATTGTCTGGCAGAGCTGGGCTGTGAGGTCCCTTCACTAAGACTTTTGATTTTGAGCATGTCCCTACGGGTAGACACGCTAAACAAATGAGGGGCTGAATGGTTGTGTGCCTGCCTGTTTCTCCCTCTTTTCTTTCCTGTATCCTCAGTCTCCCTGTCCCCAGTGAATACTTGGTGCTTGTCATTCAGAACATCCATGCCTCACCCAGGCTTTCTATACTGATAACCAGTGATTCTCCCTCCTGGCCCCTCTAACCCACCAGCTGCCTCTACACTGTATCAAATTTGGCTCTGAAAAGGATTCTCCAAATATAAGCCTGGTGCACAGATAGCAATTGGGTGTGCATATTGTATGTCTTTATAAACAAAGCCGTGTGTATTTATAGACCCATATCAATGACAGATCTATAGGGAGAGATAATGGGAGTTTCACAGACCAAAAAAAAAAAAAAAAAAAGGTGAGGCTTTGAAGCCTTTGACCCAAAATAAAATTAAATACCAAATAATACTCAGCAACAAATCCCTTAATAAGGGAAGGATGTTATCTATCCCAGGACTGGTGGAGTCTAAATGGGAGATTTGTTTGCAAGGGGTCAGACCTTCACAGGAGGGAAACAAGGTTTAGGTTCTGTTCCAGAGTCATCTGCTGAAGGATGAGTATTTCATTATTTGCTGCTGTGCTTCTGGTTGCTTGGAGTCATTAACACCATCTTCAAAGGGTTTGTATTAGCCAGCTACACATGGCCTCATAGAGCCATCCAAAAACAAAGCTGCCATTTAGGAAGAGTTTTAAGAATGAATGAATGAAATCAGTGAAACATCATCTGTTGCTTCTGGAAGTCAGAGACTAGGACAAAAATGTCTACAGAGGAAAATTACAGAGAATGTGAAGTAAGAATAATGCTGGAAGGAGGAATGGGTCCCTGGATGATGGCCCCAGTTACTGGCCTGACTGGAGGAGGGCCAACTTCAACGAGGACTCTCCATCCAGTCTGGGAGATGGGGCCAATTTAGTTTTTAGGATGGGTTAGGATATGTACATAATTAGACCAACTATAGGGAAACTGATAGAGACTTACAACTGTATTAAACTGTATTTTATCTCATTTCTTTTTTGAAGGACATTTGTTTGCTTTCTGTTTTGGACTATTACTTTTTATTTCTTTCTTTCCACCTTAACTGAGGAATAATTGACAAATAAAATTGTACATATTTAAAGTATACAACACGATGATTTAATATACATATACACTGTGAAATGAGAACCAAAATCAAATTAATTAACTATCTATCTATCACCTCACATAGTTAACTTGTGTGTGTGTGGTAAGAATACGTAAGATCTACTCTCAGCAAGTTTCAAGCATATAATACCATATTCTCAACTGTAGTTACGATGCTGTAACTTAGATCCTCAGAACTCATTTATCTTATGACTAGAAGTTTGTTCCCACTTTTTAAAATGCTCCTACAGACAAACCTGTGTTAGTATTTTCATGATCATGTTTTCATGTCTCTGGTGTAAATCCCTAGAAGCAGAATTGATGAGTCATGGAGTATGTTTATGTTTAACTTTATAAAAAAGTGTCAGAAAGCTTTCCAAAGGGATAGTGCACAAGCAATATATGAAAGTTCCAGTGGCTCCAAGTACTTGCCAGCAGTTGGTGTTTTCACGTCCATTCTAATGTGTATGAAGTAGTATCTCTTGGTAGGATTTTGATCTGCATTTCCCTGAAGACTAATTATATTAAGCATCTTTTCATGGACTTATTATCTATTCAGATCTACATATGTATTTATACTCAATTACCCCTTGTGATTTTTTTATTCATGGATTATTTAGAAATTTGTTTTTTTATTTCCATAATATTTTGGGATTTTTTGGCATCATATGATTTCTAATTTAATTATACTGTGCCCAGAGAACATGCTCCACAAGACTTTAAACCTCCTAAATTTATTGAGACTTACATTATTGCCCAATGTTTGGCCCATCTTGGTAAATATTCCTTATGCACTTGAAAAGAATATGTGTTCTATTTTTGTTGGGCAAAAAAGTTTTATAAACTTCAGTTAAGGTCATGTTTGTTGATGGTGTGATTTAGATCTGCTATATCCATGCTGCCTTTATGTCAAGTTGATCTATCAATTAATGAGAGGAGAGTGTTAAAATCTCAAACTCAAGTTATTGATTTATCTGCTTCTCCCTTTAATTCTGTCACTTTTTGCTTCTTGTATTTTTTTTTTAAAGATTTTTTATTTATTTATTTGAGACAGAGAGAATGAGAGACAGAGAGCATGAGAGGGAGGAGGGTCAGAGGGAGAAGCAGACTCCCTGCCAAGCAGGGAGCCCGATGCGGGACTCGATCCCGGGACTCCAGGATCATGACCTGAGCCGAAGGCAGTCGCTTAACCAACTGAGCCACCCAGGCGCCCTGCTTCTTGTATTTTAAAGCTCTGTTATTAGGTACATGTGCATTTAGGATTGTTATATCTTTCTGGATAACTGACTCTTTTATCTTATTGAAACATCTCCCTTTATCTTTGTCAATCTTGTGTTAAAGTATACTTTTCTCTAGCACAAATACAACTGCACCATCTCTTTGTGCTTACTCTTTACATGATAACTTTTTCCCCACTGTTTTACTTTCAGCTTATCTGTGCCTTTATATTTAAAGTGCATCTCTTACTTTTTTATCTAGTTCTGACAATCTTGCCTTTTAATTGGAGTATTTAGTTCATTTACAATTTAATATAATTTCATGTAAGTGTAATTCTATCATCTTGTTATTACTTTACTATTTCTCCCATCATTTTTTTTCTGTTCCTCCATTCCTCTTTTCCTTCCTTCTTTTGAGTTAATTGAATATTTCTAGTATTCTTTTTATGTCCCCTATTGGCTTTTTAGCTATACTTCTCTGTACTTTTATTCAGTGGTTCCTCCAAGAATTACAGCATAAAATGTTAACTTATCACAGAGTACCTAGAGTTGATACTGTACCACGTCACTTCACATAAAATGTGAAAGTCTTATCACTGTGAAATTCCATGTACCCTACCCCCACTTTTTCTGTGACTTTTGACATCTATTATACATCTACTTATGTAGCAAGCCCTATAACTTCATGTTATCACTTTTATTTAAATAGTCTGTTGTTTTTTACAGAAGTTAAGAGAAGAAAAAAGTATTCTTTGTATTTACCCACGTATTTTTATTTCTAGTACTCTTTATCCTTCCTGTAGAGTGTTTTCATCTGATGTCACTTCCCTTAAGCCAGAAGAACCTTCTTCAACATTTCTTGTATTACAGATCTGCTGGTGATGAATTCTTTCCACTTTTATTTATCTCATGTGTTTGTCTTCTCTCAAGGATCACAAGCCTGCACTGCCTGTTGTCCATATGTCTACAAACAGTTCCCTCATAAATTCTGTCCAGTTTTATAGTTGTTTTCAGTAGGAGCGTCCTAGGACTGCCAAAGTACCACAAACTAGGTGGCTTAAGAAACAAATTTATTGCTTTATAATTTTGGAGGCTGGAAGTCCAAAACTAAATTGTTAGCAAGGTTGGTTCCTTCTGGAGGCTCTGAGGGAAATTCTTTTCCACGCCTCTCTCCTAGCTGCTGGTAGCCTTAGGCATTCCTTGCCTTGCAGATGAAGTACTTCCTGTGTCTGCACATGTTCTTCCTTCTGTGAGTGCCTCTGGTTCCAATTCCGCCCCCCCCCTTTTTTTATTAGTTTCAGAGGTAAATTTTAGTGATTCATCAGTTGCATATAACACCCAGCACTCATTACATCAAGTGCCTTCCTTATAAGAAGAACAGAGCCATATTGGATTAAGGTCCACCCCACTGATCTCCCCTTAACTTGATGAACTGTAAGGACTCTCTTTCCAAATAAGGTCACATTCACAGGTACCAGGGGTTAGGAATACAGCATCTTTTTAGGGGACACAATTAAATCCATAACAGAGGGTAAGTCTAGTGCTACTTATTCTGTCATGGCTAGAAACAGAAGATAGCCTTGAGTCTTTTTTGCCTGTGTCATTTTGCTATGAATTTCTTCATCTTTACATACTTTCTTTAGATACTTTCAGGTTCAGTGGGGAAGAGGGAATGGATTATGAAAGGATGGAGGATGGAGGATGGAGACAGGAGCTGGTAAAGTTTGGGCCAAAGGAAGAACTTAAGGGAAAAAGATTGAGATCCTCCAGAGGAAAGTATTTCCACTTACCCAATTTTCCCTTAGGTCTGTGGTGGGGACCATGCCTATGGTGGTGGACTTAAGAGGGAGACAGAAATGGTTATGTCTATTTGCTCATTCATTTATGGAAAGAAAAAACACGACATATACTGAGCTCTTAGGTGTGGCAGACATGCATCTAGTAGCAGGAGACAGAGTAGTGCAGGAAACACACATGGCCCCTGCCCAGGGAGCCTTCATTCTAGTAGAAATTCAGAGTCTATCTGCTTAAGCTTTAGTTGGATTGTGGTTTTAAAAAAATTAACAAGAGAAGAAGTTTTAAATTCGTTTTCGGCCAAGATACAGTGTAGGAAATGATTGAGAGGGAGTAATTGTCTATTCATTCCTTTGTTCAGCAAATATTCTTGAACACACATTGGACCCAAGGAGAGAGATTTCAAAAGATTTGTTTGTATATGAAGAGATAAGATATTTATCAGATAATAATTTCAACTAATACTTGTATGACAATTTCTGTGTGGCAGGCACTGTTCTAAACCCTGTACCAGTCTTAACTCCTTTTGTCCTCCTGACAGCTAAATGCCACTATCATCCACATGATGAGGTTAAATTATTTGCCCAAATTTAGCAGCTAGTAAGTGGTAGAGGCATCACATGAACCCTAGTACTGTGGCTTTAGAGTCTGTGCACTTAACCTCTATTCTATTCTAACCATGAAATGTAGAGTGCCCGTATATCCTGGATTTTTTAGACCCAGAAGTCTCGGTTTTTAAATTGTTTTCCATCAGCTATTTCCCCTAAAGACACTTATATTAACCTGATCTGCAATTTTGGAAAAATAGTTGCAATAGATATAGAAAATATATTTCTCCATACTTCCTAAATATTCCCTCTGGAGCTTTCTGAATGTGTGCAGTAATGCAGACTATTAGGAGTGTTCCATTATGGAATACATCAGACACAATTGCTTGTCTTGAAAGCATCCATTCTTTTCTTTCTAATTTCCAAGTTCCTAGAGACTTGGCTACTTTTTAAATCTACCCTTCACCACAAGGCCGTATGTTTCAGGAGGGTCACAATTAGTCTAAGGCTGTCATGGTGGTTTCATGATACTGGCCATGTAATAAAAATATGATGAAACTCTGTCTTATAAATCATGGAGAAAGTATGTGGAGACTTCTGGAAAAGGTTTCCTTTCTTTCCAAAATAGTTACACAGGAAGAGAAAGCTGCTTCTGCTTGAAGTTTTAACATCTGCATTTGATGTCTGGAACTTCAGCAGCCATCTTGTGATCATGAGGAGGAGGAGCCTGAGGACAGAACTGATAGGTTGATTATGACAAAGCAGAAATAAAGAAAAAACAAAAACAACAAAACAAAACCCTGGATGAATAATGATATCTTTGAGCCACTGAATGAGCCTACTTTGAAATCACACTAATTAACTTCTTGTTCAATGAGAAGGAAACTTGATAAATTAACATTTTCAAGCCATTTAGAGTTATGTTTTCTACTTATGATCTTAACTGAGTAAAAAGGTAAGAAACGAGAAGCCTTAAGAATTTTATGTTCTTATTCCATTCCCTCCATTTCTCTCTACACAAGAACTTTCCGCTATCAGAATATGTTCATTGTCCACTAGATAAATGTGATGCCTCATATTTAGGGATAGAAAAGCAGATATGTACATGTTTAAAATATCCAAAGGCAGCTGAAAGGTTAGCAGCTATCTAAAGCCCATGATAAATGTCTAAATTCCTCAGCAGCATATTTCTGTGTTTGCAGATTCAGAGACAAGAGACTTTAATCACAGCTGCTAAATCTCTCTTTTAAAATTGAATTTAAAGTAACATTTAAGGCTGTGTATATTGGCTGCAGATTCCTTCCCATATTCTTCCTGGGAATTTCCCACCCTATAATAAGGTAGCTTTTTCTCTTTTTTTCTTTTTTAAATAGCTGCTTATTAAGGCTGAGATTCTAATATTAGCCTGCTATTCCACTGAATGAAGGAACTGGGTATCTTCTGCACAAACTTGGGAGTCTGGATGTATTTCTGCGCTTTTCCTCAATGCTTTACAGAAACTGAAAATAGCACTTTTCCCCCTTTCCCTCAACTCTGTGCAACCACAACCTAATGTGAGGGACTGGTTTGGGTTTGGAGCTGGCATATGCTGTGTGCAGTTTTATTTTCCATGCTGAAATGAAGTTAGTTCCTTCCTCTTTCACTTTGGATGCAAGGAGGGAAATGAATATTATTTTTATAAATATGACTCGGTGTCGTCTTGCCCAAACCTGTCTGTGGGCATCAGGAATAGGGGGCTGCTAGGGGGTATATGAAAAAGGAGTACCCCAGGAAAACATTTTGGAGATGCCTTTTTTTCCCACTGGTAACCTTAAACAACTCTGGTCTTTACCAAAGGGCAAGGTCAGTGAGCAATGGATGAGGGGGTTGGAGTGACAACCTATAGGAAAAGTTCTGATTTTGTGATGGTCTGGGGATGCTAATGAATGTGGAATCTTGCTAGCTTTCCTGAGAATTGAAAAGTGGGCTTTATTTAATCTCCCTTTGTATTGGAGGAATGAAAGAGCTATGAAGAGATAACGGTAGAAGGAAACATAGAGACTATGTCACTCACCGCTTCATGCAGTAGACAAGGAAGATGAGACACAGAGCCAGGAAGCTGGTGGTCCAGGGTCACACTGAAATGAAAGCGGAGCAAGCAGTGTGGTAAAATGGTTAGAACATGGCCTGACTCCTGAGAATGACACACCCCTGCCTGACTCGGCTGTGTGTCTAGGGGTTCATTCCATAGCCTGGTCGATCCCCACAGTCCTCACCTCTACTGTGGGGGCCACCACAGCACCTTTCTCATGGGTTTGCTACAAAGACTGGGTGAGTTTTCACCTCTAAGGATCCAAACATCTAACAGATAACAGGCACTCAGTAGAGATAATTTGTATGAAACCCAGATTCAAGAGAAAGTCCCAGAACACGGGTTGCTGACTATAGGTTACTCTTCCTGCCATTTATCCTCATCCCACCAAATGCCCCATTTATGGGTTGTTGAGATGGTGGAGGCTTCTCCCAGGAGAAAGAGTGGACAGAGCCTTCAACCTGGGAACTTCAGATGTGAGGTGAAAAGTAATGACTCAGTTGGCTTATTCAGCATTTATTAAGCACCTTGATGTACCCCACCCCCACTCACACCCCTTGTATTTTGCTAGATTTGAACTTCCCCAAGGGCTTTCTCCCTTGTCCCTAGTTTATTTTTCTCTCACTTTAGTTCATTTCTTCACAAGAAGAATGTAGCTTGCCAGACACTGGCTTAAGTGATGTGTGACTGGAGAATGCCTCTGCTCAGGGGGATAGATTTTAAGATCCATCTGTCTGTTAATGGACTTGGTGAAAGAGCTAGGTAAGATATCGCTCATTATGGGGACAAGAGACAAAGATCAGACTGCAGGGAGGTGATGAGAGATCCCTCTATAAGTAGAGTTAGAGACGCCCCTGTATCAAATGTCTTGTGACTGGCAGTCTCCACAAATCCACAAGTATGTGCCTCTTTCTCTCCATTATGGCCTCTAATAAGTTAGTGAACAAAAGCACAAGTCATGTCTCAGAAGCTCATCACCACAAGAAAGCACAGCTGTCACCCAACTCTCCTATGAAGCCATGCCTCAGGTTGAGCTTGAGGCATGAGCAAAAGGATATGAAGGAATTATCAGACAGCAAGCCCTGTTGGAAATGAAATAGTGAGAAGAGCTGATACAGAGCATCAGCAATGGGCCATACACTGATTCATTACCTCTCCACTCCCCCCTGTGAGCAGTAATTCTTACGCTCATTTTACAAGTGGACAAGAGACCATGGCATGTCCAGGATGTGCTAGAACTCACTCCGATGGTCCCTGATGCTCCCCAGAGCATCCAGGAAAGTGAATTGTGCCAATTCGCATACCTCATGGGCTGTCTGCCTGCAGGGGCATGGTCCTACATCCCACTTTTCTCAGCAAGTTTCAATAGGAGTGGAAAAGGAACGATCTCTGGATTGCTGGGCAGAGAAGAAGAGGCACAGCAAGGCAGATGAAGTGCCCAGGGTCCTTTAGGAGAGGGCCAGAGGGTTTGCAAAGGGAGGTAGGGCTGGAAACAAAAACAAACACAACCCCTTCATCATGATGCCTGGCCTGGTCCTGACTCAGCTGCATCTGGGTGTGGTGGAGGAAATTGGGGATTTGGGCATCTGGAAAGCTCTTTAAGATTCCAAGCTGAAGAAAGAGCTCATTCCTAATCCTCAAACCACCATGAGGGTCTGTTCCACACTAGGCCAGGAGCTGGCAGGCAGGATCTGAGGCCCTGCTTTTCCTTCCCTTCAGGGGCCTTCAGACTGAAAGGAAACTCTCCTCTGTTATCTGTGGTTTTAGTTCTTTCCCCCTTTTGGAAGTGGAGAGGAAATAATAATAATAATCTTCTGTGGGTTTGGGAGTATCCTTGGTCTGGTGGGGCCAGAGTAAGCAGAACAAAGTCAAGTTGCCTTATCTTGGTGAAATCGGTGGCCTGGAGAGAGGATCCCAAAGGTGAGCCCAGAGTGGAAGGTAAGATTGGCAAGTAGGGAATGGATTTGTTCAATAAATCATCAGGGTTTCTGCCTGGGCAGGCATGATGGCACAATAACTAGAACTTTCCTTTCCTCATTATTCTTTTCTTTTTTCTTTGATTTCTCTTGACCTTTCTTTCCTTTTCCTTCACTGACTTTCTTAATAACAAAAGCAAAACTTTATATTCTTGAGACAACAACAAGTTCCATCCTCTTGAGGAAACCAATATTAAGAGAGTGACAGGTATCCTTTCATATCTTTCTATTATCTAGAACTTTAGGATTTATCCCTGTTTGGGGGGGAACTTACTCTTCTTAGAGGAAAAATCTCATCTATAGAGAAATAATTATAGTAAGAGCTTTAGGAGTGGCTGCCATGATAGGACCACTGTAGGGCAGGCTGTGGATGTACTGGAGATTTGGGGACTGCACAGGAATGCTAAATAAGACAAAGACATTTTGAGGAGAGGGAAATAAGTTAGGGGTATTCCAAGACACTGTTATTTAAATACCCTTCATCCTCAAGGAATCTCAGAATTGGGAAGGTCCTTTGAGATTGGTGGTCCATCCCTTTACACACATTGTCCACATTAACGGTCATCCAAAGGGATTTCCAGATCCAGAGACCTTGATGAGAATGTGTTCCTGAACAGCCCACTTCAACCCCAACTGCTGGTCAAGAGGCCACCTGGATTCTTTAAAATACTTTTTATGTTTGATGGTTATTTATGTTTATATATATATTACAATTTTTATGCAATTCTCTTCCCTTTTGGCTTAGTGTAAGCAACCTGAGGACAGGGTGTATGGTTTATTTTTGCTGCCCAAGTAACATGTGAATTACTAAGTTAACTCAAGAAAATAAAACCCACACACTTTGGACCCTCCTATTTGAGGACATTAGACTAAGCATGGAAAAAGATTCAAACTGGAACTTCTTCATGGGGCTTCAGTTTCCTCTGCATGGGGCTGACTCCTACATTCCTCCTGTGATCCTTCTTCCAGCTGCAGGAAAAGATTCCACATTCTCCCCTAAAGCTGTGTCTATGTGGTCTCTCTAGCAACTCTGAATATCTCCATATAAACTCAGGTGAAATACAGTGAGTTATAAAAAGTAAAAATTTTTTAAATTTTTTATTGTTATGTTAATCACCATACATTACATCATTAGTTTTTGATGTAGTTAAAAAGTAAAATTTTAACTGAGATTCTATATCAAAACCAACTTTTGCTGGGATGATAAAAAAACAAAAACAGCAACAACCTTAGTCCTTCTAGTGGGTTCCCACCCCTCACTTCCATCTTGGTGTGACAGAAGAGGGCAGGGAGGCATCTGACCCACACTCGCAAACAAACAAAACAAAACACAGGGCCAGAACTTATGTCTGCTGCAGAATAATCTTCAGTACTTCAAAGCCAGACCCAACTAGGGCAAGGTCCTCAGAGTTTTGGACAAAAGGTTGTGGTGTAAGGACGCTATACTTGGTCACTTGTCTTTGGTGTAAAAGCAGATATATCAAGGCTTAAAAAAATAGATGTACTTTACATTTTCACCTTGAAGATTTTTCTTGATGATATACTCCAGGAAACTGAAAAATAAGTGAAAAAGATAAAGCGAAAAACTGGGACATAATGGTATATTCGGACTGGTGGTTGGCATTAAACCTGTTACACACAGAGTAGTCTCTAAGTAATTAAAAATATGGTTATAAAACAAAGCAAATGTTGTTTTATGAAGAAAATATACATTAGACAAATACCAACTTACTATAAAGGAATTATTAATGGAAATGGAACCAAAAACCATAAGATACCTCAGAATAAACTTAACCAAAGAGGTAAAGGATCTATATTCTAGGAACTACAAAACACTCATGAAAGAAATTGAAGAAGAAACAAAAAGATGGGAAAACATTCCATGCTCATGGATTGGAATAATAAACATTGTAAAATGTCTATGCCACCCAGAGCAATCTATACCTTCAAAGCCATCCCGATCAAAATTCTAATGACATTTTTCAAAGTGCTGAAACAAACAATCCTAAAATTTGTATGGAATCATAAAAGACCCCTAATCACCATGTTGAAATGTTGAAAAAGAAAAACAAAGCTGGGGGCATCACGTTGCCTGATTTCAAGCTATATTACAAAGCAGTGATCACCAAGACAGCATGGTACTGGCACAAAAACAGACATATAGACAAATGGAACAGAATAGAGAGCCCAAATATGGACCCTCAACTCTATGGTCAAATAATCTTTGACAAAGCAGGAAAAAATATGCAATGGAAAAAAGATAGTCTCTTCAATAAATCATACTGGGAAAACTGGACAGCCACATGCAGAAGAATGAAACTCGACCATTCTCTTACACCATACACAAAGATAAACTCAAAATGGATGAAAG
Source organism: Leptonychotes weddellii (assembly GCF_054177405.1). Lineage (NCBI taxonomy): Eukaryota > Metazoa > Chordata > Mammalia > Carnivora > Phocidae > Leptonychotes > Leptonychotes weddellii. The sequence continues at coordinate 18,104,143 of NC_138371.1, read as the reverse complement.
ACCTCAATGTGAGACAGGAATCCATTAAAATCCTAGAGGAGAACATAGGCAGTAACCTCTTTGACATCGGCCACAGCAACTTTTTTCGAGATACATCTCCAAAGGCTAGCGAAACAAAAGCAAAAATGAACTTTTGGGACTTCATCAAGATAAAAAGCTTCTGCACAGCAAAGGAAACAGTCAACAAAACTAAGAGGCAACCCACAGAATGGGAGAAGATATTTGCAAATGACACTACAGATAAAGGGCGGTATCCAAGATCTATAAAGAACTTCTCAAACTCAA
>NC_138371.1:18083243-18103358 GCF_054177405.1 Leptonychotes weddellii | reverse complement strand
CAACAATTGCAGTCTTGGGTATTTACCCCAAAGACACAGATGTAGTGAAAAGAAGGGCCATATGCACCCCAATATTCATAGCAGCAATGTCCACAATAGCCAAACTGTGGAAAGAGCCGAGATGCCCTTCAACAGATGAATGGATAAAGAAGATGTGGTCCATATATACAATGGAATATTACTCAGCCATCAGAAAAGATGAATACCCAACTTTTACATCAACATGGATGGGACTGGAAGAGATTATGCTAAGTGAAATAAGTCAAGCAGAGAAAGTCAATTATCATATGGTTTCACTTATTTGTGGAACATAAGGAATAGCATGGAGGACATTAGGAGAAGGAAGGGAAAAAAGAAGGGGGGGAAATCGGAGGGAGAGATGAACCATGAGAGACTATGGACTCTGAGAAACAAACTGAGGGTTTTAGAGGGGAGGGGAGTGGGAGGATGGGTTAACTTGGTGATGGGTATAAAGGAGGGCACGTACTCCATGGAGCACTGGGTGTATAGAAAACAATGAATCGTGGATCACTACATCAAAAACTAATGATGTATTGTATGGTGACTAACATAAGATAATAAAATAAAATTTAAAAACAAAGAATATCAATGGAAACCACAGGTTATATTAATAAAGATCAGGGAGTCAAAGGAAGGTGGGAAGTAAAGACATTGTAAACTCCATGTATTACATAAGGGGAAGTGATTTTTGGTTGTGATAATCACAGAAAAAAGATTCAAATAATGCCTTTGGAAAATATAAAGATGGACACTTGTCAATTAAAAACAAATGTTTGCCTTTTAAATCATTTAGTGAAGATAAAAGCAAACAAACCTAGTCCACCTATCAAAAGATAGAAAATAAGGAATAAAAGGAACGACAAACACAAAACTTAAAATAACGGGATCTATGTATAGAATGGCATAATATATATATTTATCAATATATGTCTCTTGCCATTTAGATGTCTTCTTTGGAAACATGTCTGTTCATGTCTTCTGCCCCTTTCTTGATTGGATTATTCTTTGGGTGTTGAGTTTGATAAGTTCTTTTCTATTGACTATTTTTAGCAACCTTAGTAATATTATTTAGTAACCTTAGTAATATTATTGTTTCAATGTCACAGATGAGTCAACAGGGACTGGCGGATTATAAACCACTTTCCCAAGGTGTCCCAGATGTAAGAGGCAGATTCAAGAGTTCAACCCAGGCTTATCTGACCCACAGACTTATTTCCAGTCACTGCACCATCCCACATCCATACAGCAGGGTGGGATGAGGGAGACGAGATATATCTACTGTGAATTCCCCAGTTTAAAATCAAAATCAAATTTGATTTTAATTATTATAAATTTATATATATTATATATTTATATATACATTTTAATTATTATAAATTTATATATATTTATATATACATTATAATATATATTTTATATTATATATATAAGTTATATATATAAATTTTTATAAATATATAAATATATCATATATATAAATTTTGATTTTAATTATAAATTTATAATATAATATATTTATATATTATAATATATAAATATAAATATATATAAATTTATATTATAAATATAAATATAAATATAATTTATTTGTATATTTATATTTATATAATATAATATATACTTATATATTATATATTTATATTATTATATTATATATTATATTATATATTATATATATTATATTATTTGTATATTATATATTATTTATATATAAATTATAATATAATTTTTATTATAATACAAAATATGGTATGTTGTTTTTAAGAGAAATGCCTTAAAGATAGCATGAAAAATGCACACACAGTATATTTATCAGGCAAAGAAAGAACAAAAATCAAAAGCAGAGGTCCCAATATAAATTTCAAACAAAATGTAAAATTAAAGGCAAAAACATTAACATGATTTGAAAAATATGTTGATAAATGATATAATCCATGATGATGGTATCTTTATAGACTGAAAATTTCACAGCAAACTATAAAAGCCAAAATAAAAACAAAAAATAGCTAGAAATACAATTTCAGGGAAAAAGGTAAGGGAAATGAACACACGGTTATTATGAGAGACTCTAACTCAGTTTGCCACTGATGAAGTAGATCAAAAATAAAGCCAGTGAGCATGTAAACAATAAAATTAATGATATATTAATACATATGTACATGACCCTGTGTACATATATATGTGTATCTGATATATATGTGTATATATGGATATATGATATATATGTGATATATCTGTTATTTATATATATATTTAAATTTGATAAACATATCTCACACTTCTTTTTCATTTGTCCATACTATACACTCAAATACTGATAATATACTTTACCAGAAAGAAAATCTTAATAATAGCAACATTTTCTTGCTAATGCATAGTTCATCCATCAATTAATAATGACATTAAAATTTCAAAAATGTAGTGGACCCTGGATGGCTCAGGCAATTAAGTGTCTGACTTTGGTTCAGGCCATGATCCTGGGGTCCTGGGACTGAGCCCCACATTGGGCTCCCTGCTCAGCGAGTAGTCTGCTTTTCCCTCTCCCTCTGACCCTCCCTCCTGCTTTTGCTCTCACTTGCTCTTTCTCTCTCTATCAAATAAATAATTCTTTTAAACAATAAAATTTAAAAAAATGTATAAAGCAAACAACTACTATAATTAAAAAGAAACCCTCTTCTGTATGAATATTGGATGTAAGATCAAAATTGCAATTAGTATTCATTAGAAAATAATGGCATTAATGAACTACTAAACTATGACAAAACATATATTACTAAATATATGGGATATAGCCAAAGCCCTACTGAGAGAATAAATTCATTTTCTTAACTTCTTTTATTAGCAAGACAGAATAAAAATAACTGGATCAAATATTTACCTTAATTATTTGAAAAAATAAAGCAAAAACAGGAAGCATGTTATATAGCAAGTACAGAAATCAATGAACTGGAAAACCAACATGCAAATCCAATAAAATTGAATACTAGAGCTAATTCTTTGAACAAAACCAATCTAGCATACACAATTTGGAAATCTACTAAAATGTTGGATATCAACTACCCTAGTTATTATTCTTATAGTCACAACTCATTAAAGTTCTATCTCTCCTTCAGATAAACCCAGGGAACTCTGGTCTTCCTCTTCAGCTCAGTTCCACCATTTCAAACCAGCCCCATGGTCTGACTACCAGAGGGTCACTGAAGGAAGTGGCTTACAAAGGAAATGAGTTTAACTAACTTTTTTTGGTCTAGCTCTGACTTATCAGTAGGGACAGCCTCAGATAAGAGTAATACACCAGCAAAGCTTTCCTTTGAAATGAGTGTCTTCCTCAGTTATATAGACTCATGTGGGCCCATCACAGGTAAAGGGGCATTCGCTAGGCACATAAGATTATGTGACTCTCCCAATTTCCTCTACACAAAACGGGCACTCAAGTTTTAGAAAATTGAGTTTATGGCAGACAGTTGCTCATCTTTGCTTGCATCATCCCATTTCAACAGATTTGACTTCTTTTATTCTTGTGCCATCACTGGAGCATAGAAGCATGGGTATGAGGAAGGAAATTCAAGCATGGAAGGAAAATTAAGAAAAGAAGTCTCCGCTCAATGGGCTCAAATAACTAACAATAGTGAATCCGTATATTTTTAGCATTCCTTGCTGCCCATGCATTGTGGCAAGGTCTTTAATTTTTATTTCCTTAAGCCTTCACAATAACAATATGAAAAAAATACTCATTATCCTCATTTTACTTTTTAAGAAACTGAAGCTTAAAGAGGCTAAAAGAAGCTTTCCAAAGTCACCCAACCAGTGACAGAAGCAAGGCTTACAAAGGCAGCCAGGGTCCAAAATCCATGCTCTCCCTGTTCCCCACTTCCCCCTATCTTGATGTTTTCTGTGACAAGGGCATAAACACAGAGTGTTTCCCTCTCCTCACACTCTGTTGGCTGAAAGAAGAGTAAGTTCTATCCTGACAAAATCACTACTGAGAACTCCCCTGAACCTCCTTCTAGACCCAGCTGGCTTCTCCCTGAGGTGAGGAGGAGATTTATATGATTGATGAAAGAGAGGAAGACCACAATCCATTGATCCATGTTCCTGCCGATTTGCAGTCAGCAAGTTAAATGTCAGAAACACACCAGAGCTTACCATCCATACACCTCCATCCCCTCAAGACTTCCTGTTTCATGGGGAAGTTTCCATTTTCCTTGTGGCTGACTGAATAAACATCAGCTGTGCAACACAGATTTATATGGCCTTGGATCCCAAGGTCATCACAAGGGCAAATATAAGGCAGCCTGTTTGACTTCATATTCAAAGTTTAATTCTGCAAGCATTTAATCCCATGATCTCTAGTCAATTCTTGGGTCTAAGTCTCGACTAGTTCAGAACTCTGAAAGAGAAGGGTGTGAATATTATCTGCCTAAAACTTCAACACAGGATATTTTGATATGCAAGACACCCCAGTGGTCTTCAGCATACATTCTTGGCTGTAAGAAATGAAGTCTTGAACCACTCACCTGACACTTTATGATGCTGAGAACACATACTTTAATAAATGCTGGAGAAGTTCACTAAAATACTGCTCTAGCAATGCACACGACAATTATATTTGAGACGGCTTCTCTCTGAAGGTTTGCATAGGACTAAGGCAGTAGATAACTCAAGAGTAAAAGGGATGCTCTGATGGATCTTCACCTAACTTCCTTCTGTGTACATAAAACAGTGCTCCATGCCAGCTGATTTGCACAGTGCCATGTACTCTTCCCCACCCTTTGGAGCAGATGAGCTGTCCTAGGCAAAACAGCTTTCTATCCAGACAGAGTTCCTGGAATTATGGACAAAATATCCATGGTGCATATGAGATAAATTTCCAAACAGAAGAATGAAACTTTAAAACTTGTATTAAGATCCTTACTTATAAACATGTGGAGCATCACAAAATTATAATTTCAGCCCATTTTACTCAAAGACATGGATGAGTTAATGTATAAAATTAGATTTTGACATTTGCTTAACAAGAAAGATTATCAAAATCGCAAAGGTTTGCAGTATAATTATTTCACATGGATACTGCTGCTACCTTCACAGAAAGATGGGCATTTCCTTTACCATGTGACACATGACACAGTCAGCTGATTTGGGATGGAACTACTAGGAACCTGAAGATGTTTATATATAAAGTGTATACTGAATGTTTGTATACAGTGGCTGAATTGTCTGGTTGGCTGCTCTTAACATCAGGTAGAAAATAGGTCTTGACAGCTTTATGTTCTGTTTCAAGTTTATAACCCCATTAAAAAATATTTAGAATTTTAAAACTTAAGATACTTGATTGTACCACAGACTATTATTCTGAAGAAGCACATTGGAATTCACTTACTGAATGTGATTTTTATTTTCCAAAGATTCTTCTTCCTTCCTTCCATTTTCCCTCCCTCCCTCTTTCCCTCTCTCCCTTCCTTCCCTCTCTTTTCTTTTTCTCTCCTTTCTTTTTTAAACAAGGACTTTACTCTTTATCATAAAGTGATAAAGCAGTCAACAATGACCTTGAATTACTGTTCACCTCCAAGTTGTACTGGAATGTAGAACTCAACTCAGTCTAAGAGCAGTCCCCACGTAATGAGAAAATTCATACCAGGCCTTGTTTTCAGCCTGAGAGTCCCCTTCCAGCCTCTCTGGAGCTTCAGAGAGCCTCCTTAGTTGGACAGTTAGCCTCCTATTTCCCTGGAGAGCTTGTTTTTGCATATTTCTGACAGCCTGACTTTTGACCTGAAGGTCAAGACTTTGGCCGATGAAATAGAGTTCAAATTAAGTCAACAGTTGTCTGACCTATTGTTATGTTTTCACTGGTTCCTTCCGCAAACAGAAAACTTGCTTTTCTAGTAATTCTCAACAGATTAAACCTCTCTTTGGATCAATTGACCTCTTCTCTGATTTCTGAATCGGTGAGAATGAGCTGTGTTGATGGGGGAAGTGGGGAAGGATTGCAATGATAAGGAGGTGCTAGGAAATATGTTGTGAACAAAACGGTGGAATGAAAGAACCCTGGACAGAGAACCACTGCTGTTCACAAAGACTTCAGGCCCTGAGGGTGGATGAACAGGAAACCAACATGTGCCAGTCCCCAGGCACCTCTGCACTTGGACAGCCTGGAGAGAATGTTAGCACCCCATCTTTGGAAAGGATCTCAGAAATCATTTAGCCTGGGGGTTTCTGAACATGTTTATCAGCTTGACCTTTTCTTCAAACCTAACTCAGATTAGCAATTTATAAAACAGATACAATCAAAACTGCTCTGATGAGGCCCAAAAAGAGGTCTAGCTCTTTCTGCTCCCCTCTGCCGAATGGCTCTGAAACGTCTCCTCAAAGCCCTAGTTTAATCAGGCTGGAACAGAGTTTGAAGGCCGTAGGCCCAGAACAAGTCATGACAGGGGCTCCTTTGCAGGAACCTGATGAAGGGTGACACAGCTCCACTCAGGGGAATTTACCCTGACACCCTTCGCCACCCCCCAATAGAGTTCTCTAGAGCCCCTAACAGGCTGACCCCTCCATCCATGTGACTCTCCGTCAAATGCAGGACCATGGCCAGTATGTCTCCTTGTGATCTGAAGTTCTCATTATTTGTTGACATTGGATTGTTTGCCCTTTGAGGTCAAGGATCTTCTGTTTTATCTTTACAGTCTCAGTGGCTTGTACAAAAGCCTGGCACATAGTGAGTATGCTTGTCCTCGAGAAATTAGAGAGAGCTAGGAGGCAACAGAAGGATGATTAATAATAAAGTAATAGTAAGCACTCCAGTTATGGAACTAGGCATTGGGTTCAAGACTTCCATACATATCTCAGTTTTTCTGAATACCTAATAGGGATTATTAACCCTGATAGAAGAGCTGAGCTGAGTTGGACCTGACAAAGCAGGGCCACACAGCTCATGAGTGGAGGAACTGGGATTGGAATACAAATGTATCTCAGCTTTTAATAATGGTGATGGAAGTCTAGAGGTTGAGCCCAGGGCTGGCAGATGCTCAGTAGAGGCAACAGCTGGGGAGGGAAGAAAGGAAGGCTCACTGAACTTCAACTGTGCTTTGATTGTGAAGGAGTCTGACTTGCTGTTTGGGAATTTTCCCTAATAAAGCCAGATATGGGGGCGACTGGGTGGCTCAGTCTGTTAAGCATCTGCCTTCAGCTCAGGTCCTGATCCTGGGGTCCTGGGATTGAGCCCCACGTTGGGCTCCCTGCTTAGCGGGGAGCCTGCTTCTCCCTCTTCCTTTGCCTGCCGCTCCCCTTGCTTGTGCTCTCTCTATCTCTCTCTCCCTGCCAAATGAATAAATAAAAAAATATAAAAAAAATAAATAAAGCTAGATATGCCTCTACCATCAGCATAACCTCAAGTTCCTCTCTGCCTTTCTCTCCACCAGTTCTCCTCCCAACCCAGTCTTTTAATTCCAGCAGTCAATGGGTGGGTACTGTCTAGATTCCTAAAGAGTTTGTGTTACTAGAATATTCCCACCCAGAGATGTCCGCTATCCAGTGATGTCACACATTAGGAGCAAGTGAGGTGGGAGGTGGGCTGGAGGACATGAGATGATAGATGTATGTGGAAGTGGGTGGCATAGCTTCATAGCAGGCACTTAGCACATTCTGTGTTCTCCCTCCTTTACAAATTTCTCCTTGCCAGTTTCCCACGGTCTCCCTCTTTAATTTCCTCCTCTAGTGGCTCTTGTTTTGTCTCAGATCATCCATGAAAACAATGCCTCCCAGAAGGCGTCATCCTTTCAGCTCTTGCTACCATCAAAGCAATGTGCTCCCTCCTGTTGCTCAGCGCCCATCTTCCCTCTGCACTGGCACCCTCTCTCACCACACACTGATGTTTCTTCCTTCTCTGCCCACCTCAAGGTGAGGATGTGAGGCTTTTGAGCCCCCTGTTTCATTATTACTGGAACCTGAGATTTAGTTTCTCACTTCAGAAGCTACACGGCAAATGAAAGCAGTAGCAGCAAGAGAGGTTTGGTATGCTGGCTGGTGCCAAAGATTTGGTTAGGTCTTTGAAGCCAGTTTCCTAGTGACTTGGGATTAGGGTAAGAATACACATTTGAGATTCATGGAGGAAACATCCATCTCTCGGGCAGGGGCATCTCTGAGAGCAGTTTATTAACTAATGGTAATCCCTTCTATGGGTTCCAGTACTTCACAGCTCACCAAGGCTTCCTTGTATATGATCTCATTTGATTTTTACATCAGCTCTCGGGGTTTGCCAGAAAAATACCATCATCTCCATTCTACACACATGGTGCACTTCTTAGTAAGGAGACCAAAGTTGCATGACAAATCCACAGTCACTCAGCCCTTTAGTGTAAGAACCAGGATGGAAGCCCAAGTTTTCTGTATTGTGAAGATCCTATGAATGAGGCAGGTAGATGAAATACATAACAAAATATCTTGTTCAATTCTGTGTTCTGAAGCCTTAGTCTATATCCTCATTTCCTTTCTGGATCCTGGACCTCTGCTCTGTTATCATTCACCATGGTGGAAACATAGATGAAATGGAGTGATGTGAAGAGCAGGTGGCTCCTGATCTCTAGGGGCTGCTTCTAAGACAGGCTTTGGAGGACAAAACTGATGCTGTTGTGAAACCCATGTCTAGCATGACATTGGTAGGTGTAACCAGCAGAAAGAGCAGGGAATGGTGCCCATCTCCACCTCAGCTTCACTGCCTGCCTCCCTTCCCACCCTGATTTTGTGGTTTGTTAATTACTTGAGGCAAGGGAATGGGAGGTGTCCAGGCTCTGTCTTCTGGTTCAATCTTAACCCTCCCTGGCCCTTAAACATTTCTCAGAGTCCCTGTCAGTTACAGAATAAGAGGCAGACTGGGCACCTCATCCTTCCCAGGCTTGCACATAGATGCCAGAACTGTCCCCCACAACAAAGCTTCCTCAGGGTCCCACACACCCAGCCACCCTCACCCACCCAACTTCCTGGAAATCTCTGTTCCTCTAAAGCAGGCTTTGGCTTTGTTCCCAGAACCAGGCAGAATGGAAATGCTTTCTAAGAAAAACATGAACAAGGGAATTACATTCTGATCTGATGTTCCTTCACCAAGACAATTGTGTTTGCTCTTCATCAACATTGCTTTATCCCCTTTTCTGTAAAGACTGCTCTGCTGGTCAAAAAATAACTATAGTTTGTTTTTTCCCTAGTAATTAAAAAACAAAATCCAACCCTTATGAATTGCTGTCTTATTCTGGTAAAATGTCATTAATCATACCATTAGCACTGTGGTATAATAACCTGGAATGATGGTCCTGGAAAGTCTGTGGGGTATCCCTTCTTTGAGATTATTTAAAGAATTGAGAAACCCTCCAGAGTCCCTAGATTATGGCTCTCCCTCTCTGTCCTCTACCCATAGCTCAAATTGTGTTCTTTCATAGTCTGATTATTGAATTTCACTTACTGCTGCCATATTTGGATAACACTATCAAGGAGCATGACTTTTGCCCAATGTCTAGTGATCCAAAATACTTGTTCTTTCCCCTTGCTAACTGCCTACAGTCCAGTACATGCTGTGTTGTTTTGATGTTGACCTCATTTGACCTTCAAATCATCATTGAAACTGGCTTTCCCATAGGAAAAGAATTTCAGGCCACACACTACAACCATTGTGTTTGTCTCACACAATATTGTTCTGAAGGCTTCTGTCAACTTAATTCAAGTGTGAAGCACTAAGCTGGCACTCAACAGAAGTTGGGAGCAGTTTAACTATAGGATATACTGTTTATTACTTTAAAATTGGAGCTGCTTCCCTTAGTAGCAATGTGGGGCTATCTGCCAAGCCCTGTGTTGGATGCTGTAAATACCAAGATTGTTATGAACAGTCCCAGCCTTAGACTCTAAAGAAATTCTTACTGGGTTTTCATATACCAGTTTATAGATCTTTCATCTAGACTATGCCTTTCAGATTATTCAACCACCATATTATGATTCATTTTTGTTTCAGCCCTTATCTGTGTCCTAGACCTCTTGAAAAAGTAGCAAAAGCAATGGTGAGGACAAAGGGAAAGACAGACTTGAGTTCTGCTCTTAATTCACTCTGTGAATGTAGATTTTTCTCTTGACTTCTCTGATCTCAGTGAATCTTTATGTAATATTAGAGGAATAGGGATACAAGAAACCCTAGGGATAAAGTCATTGCTGGTTGAAAGATACAAATACTTATTAAGAGATGACTATTGCCAAGATGTTGGAGATGGAAAGGTAAAAGAAATTTGGTCCCTGACCCTGATGGGCTTACAGCCTAGCAGTGAAACAATCTGTGAGCCTGTGGCTTCTGCCTAATGCCTAGCACATTCCTTGAACTTGGCAAGTACTGGAGGAATGGATATTAATTTGGGCAGGGATTTAAGACTAGTTCTTTCACCACACTTGCTATTTCCAAGTGGAACTGATTGCCTTTCTACCTTCTATTTCTAGAGAAGAAAGATACCTTTTGAGATAGGTCCTAAATATTCCCATCAGTTCTATAACTGGCTTTGTGATGTAGCAGAAAAAGCATTGAATTAAAGCTGAAACATCCAGTTCCATAACTTTGGGTAAGTCGTGGCCCTCTTTTGTACTCTCCTGGTAATGAATGGTTTAAATTAGATGAGTTCTAGGGTCCCTCCCACTCTAGCATTCTTTGAGCTGAAGATCATGGCCACATCACTTGGACATTCTACCAGTGTCCTGGCTCTATCCTCAGGAACATGTGTCTAAACTGAGATATTTAATTGTCTCTTTTCCTGCCCCTTTCTCCCTTTGACTTCACCCCCAGTCTCTGCACTCCAGATCCACTGCATTCGGCCTGCCATATGTGTCTGCTTCTCAGCTTCTCAGTTCCTCCTTCTCTTCCTGTTCAGCTCTCTTCTTCTTGAAGTCAGAATCTCTCTGTCCTTGGATCTTACCATTCCTCCTAATCTGGCTGATGAGTACCACCTTCTCCCCTTAGCTTGAACCATATTTTGCTCCTGTGAATATATCTCCTTTAAAGCTGTATCACATCCATTGTACAAGCAACATAAATATGAGGATGCTAATTTTTAGTTTTTACACTCAACTCCTTAGAGATTATCCCTTTGTATTTCAGTCATTTTTATTGCTACTCACAGTTACATAACCTCATTCCATGACCCTCGCCTCATGCCCTCTACTACTGGTTAAAATGCTTCTGTAATTGGTGACTAGTATAGCACATGGGCATACATTAGGGGGAAAAAAACTTTTCAAAGACATTATAGGAATCTACAGCTGCTTTGTCTGAGTATCTGGCTATTCACTTGGCAGCTTGCATTTTTGTTTGACATTGATAACTGGGAACTGGTCTAAAATTTACCCAGACACTTGCTAGTTTGGAACATTGTTTCCCTCTTGAAAATTTTTCTCAGAGGTATTTAAATTTATTTTGGTCACTTGTAATCAAGTTGCTATATTTTGCTTACTTCAGCCATAACAAAATAACTTAAAACTATTAAAATCAACTTATTTATTTATTTATTTATTCATCCATCCATTCATTCATTCATTCATTTTACATTTCTCCAGGGGGAAAAAAAAATACCCTTCTTAACCTACACTTCCTTTGTCAATAACTTGCATTTTACCAGAGTAATGGTGGTTTTGAGAACATGATTTTTGGTAATATTGGATTTCTTAAGAAGGCAATTAACGCATTGTAGCAGAAGAGACTGTCATTAAACCTTTTCGTTATTTATTTTGCATTTTTCTCTTGCCATAATTTGGAAAGTGTAAGAGGCAGAACTATCTAAGGGTAAGAGAGACAGGCAAGATGTCCCTGGAAGAGCTGGGAGTGGCATCTTGAGGAAGACAAAGATGCTCATGGGTAGGAGGAAATTCCCCTCCAGTCCAATCAAGTACAGGATGTCGTTGACTGACATCAATGACTGCAAAACTGGAAATAGACAATCCCAAGGACTTAGCAATGAGATAGCATCTCTTTTCAGTTGATGGCTTACGTCAGTGGATGTGATACAACTTTGTTAATTATTATGCTAAATATTTTTCAAGCCTCTTGTCATTTTATCCTTCTAGCAATCTCATAAGAAATATACTACTGAGATCCCCATTTTATAGAAGAGGAAACTGAAGTTTGGAGAAACAAGTCATTTAGGAATCATTGTGGAACAGGTAAATAGCAGAGCAAGCCAGGGCCACTATGGCTACCTCATTTTCAGGCTCTGTGCAAAATATGCAAAATGGAATGTGGGATCCTTTGTTCAAAAAACAGGAAATGTATTGTATGGTGATTAACATAACATAATAAAATTTAAAAAAAAAACAGGAAAATTTTTCATTAAAGGTAGTAAAATATAAAGCTATTTCCATTCTTTCACAAAGTCTTTTAACTTGTCATGGTATTTTTATAATTTGCTATTTAATGTTGTAAGTAAAGAAAAATTAAAATTATATATTATTAGCATAGATTTTACTGTTCACCCTTATATTGTGCAAATAACACTTTTAAATGCAAATATAAGGGCATTTCACTCTTATGAGTAATCCCTGAAATTACACAATTCATATTTTGTATCTCATACATGCACACATTTCGTTCTTACCAGAACAGTGTAAAAACTGCACAAAACTAGTTCAAATAATTTTGCTTCACTTCTTAATATAGAAACATTCTTTATCTTGAATTGCTGGTTAGTACAGAAGGCTGAGAAGGAAAGGAACAGTGAGTTGTCCAAACTTTCTTTTTCTTTCTGTCATCCTTTTCCATGTAAGTGGTTGACTAACAGGGAAGTAACATGAGTAATAAAGGGCATGATAAGATTCCTTACTCACTGTTGGTTCTTAGAATGCCATTGCCTTCAAAGCAAGTTGCATGCAAAGCATTCAAATGGAAAATATGGCTTCTCTGGGCTGCTGGAAGCCCCATTCACTCTGTCACAGACACCACTTACTCACCTGATACTTGCTTTGAGTCTCTCTAAACTCCAGTGCATTGTGGATCCACCAGAATCCTGTGCTCACAGGATTTCATGAACATTATATGCAAATAGAGTGCCAAGAAACAGCAGTGAACACTTGTTCTGTGGCTCTCTCATGCTCCATGGTCCCACTGAACTTCACTTACAAAACACAAGTACAAAGATACAATTACTAAGGTTTTTTGCCATGGCAATGGCAGTGCATTAAACCTAGCATGGGGCCCTTGTCAGGATAAGGCTCTGGGGGACAGCATTAGCTGAATGCCCATAAAGCCAGCTTTGACCAAGACTTGCACTTGAATCTGTTTGAGCACAAATCTCACTCCATTCCACTGTGATAAATGGACTCCAGCTGAATTCAAGGTATTATAACTGTGGACCCTTCACTTTATTCCTCCCATGCAGTCAGTAGTTTTAAAATATGCCCACAAATTATTTACTCCTCTTAAGTGTGCACTGTACTTAGTGACTTACTTGTAATAAATATAATGGGGCAAAATGATGGAGTATGACTTCCAAGAGTAAATGAAAGACACTGCACCTCCAGTCTTCCTTTCTCTCTTCGATCACTTGCTCTGGGGGAGGCCAGCTGCCATAACATGAGGACAAAGCCCTATGGAGAGCCCCACATGCACAGCAACTGAAGCCACCTGCCAATGGTCAATGAAGAACTAAAGCTTCTTGCCAATAGCCATGTGAGTGTGCCATCTTAGAGGCAGATCCTTCAGGCCTGGTCAAGGCCTTCATGTGATTGCAATCTTGGCTAACATTTTAAATACGATCTCATGAAAGACCCAAAGCCAAAGTCACCCAGCTAAGCTTCTCTTGAATCCCCAACCCACAGAAACTTTGAGATTATAAATTTTTTGGTTTTAAGCCTCTGTGTTTTGGGATAATTAGCTATACAGCAATAGATAACTAACATACCACTGTTTTCAAGTAGAACTATATTCTTAGTACAATTCAAAGAATCAAAGCTATTTCCAGGAGTTTTTCTGGCCATGTTAGAAATCTCAGGAGATCTGAAAATAGACAAGAGACAAGCCCCTACTTGTAAGGTACATACTGGGGAGAAGAAGCAGAAGATACTCTATAGGTGTCATTTCTTTTAGGTACCCTTTAATAAGACCAGGGCTTATTTCCTGCTCTTGATTGTTGGAGGATGATGACTAGGCACCCACCACCACCCCTATACACTCACCAGAGGGAGAAGAATTGCTAATCTGATTGGATGATATATGTGCCCTAGGCTGTATTCCTTGTGCCTTCTTCAAGCTTCACTGTCATCTGGCGGACCAAGTTGAGGCACATTTTACACAATTCCTCAACAGACTCCAATAGTGTTAAGCTTCAGCAGCTCAGACCCTTTCCTCCATCCTTGCCTCACTCCACCAATTTCTTTGCACTAGCTCCCCTACAATCACCCCTGGGGGGCCTGGATGGGGGCAGTGGACCAAAACCAAGACAGTTGGTCAGTCTGGCATTTGGGAAGGCCATGCTTTACCAGTCAGTGAAGTTACTGTCTTCTAAAAAGGAAGAAAGTCCAGACTTCTCTCTACTTCTCTTCTCTTACACAAGAGTCTGTTCAACCACAGGCCAAATGGCCTCAGCTATTTCAGACCCTAAGGAAAAAATGTTGTTTTCCTCATTGTTTACAACACTATTTTTCTCTTGTCACTTTTGAGTATGCTTCAACTGGACTTTCCTTACAGCACGAATGCTAACTAAGACTTTATCCTGATGTTGAAGGTTAGCTAGCAATGAAAGAAGCAGAGACCTACCTAGGATAGGACCAGTAACATACAGGTACCTAATATAGGACCAGAAATCATCGCTGAATAAAGTTTAATATTAAAAAGCACAGAACCACATGGAAGCCTGCATCACTGTATTCAGCAGTTGGTCGGAGTTGCTGGTCTAGAGGGGGCTGGTGCCCCTAGGCAAGGAGAGGCAAATAGTATTATGGCTGAGGATAGAGTTAGATCACAGAGAAGGAGATTTATTTAGGGGACAGCTAGAATTGACAGGGTAGGTTGTAGGGGCTGGCTTTAGCAGCCATGGGGCCCAGTTGTTTTTAAGTAGCTAGTGTATCTGTTAGTTTTAGCAGTATTGACAATAATCACCAGGTTTAACAAACATAGGGACTCAACTGGGAAAAGGCAACTGGGACAGCATGTATCTGATATTGATGGGAATGGTTATTTCCATTCAAGAGGTTAGAGGAGGGTTTTTTTGGTTTTTTGTTTTTTGGGGGTTTTTTGTGTTTTTTGTTTTTTTGTCTCCCCAAGAGTCCTAAAGAAGCTTCATTTCTTTGCAACTTCCAGTTGTATCCAGACAGGACAGGACTGCTGCCAGAACTGCTCATTGCAAGCATTGTCATCATCTTTGAGGTTTGGGTAGTCCTGGGCAGGTCTTGAGAGTATAAAATTTTTGATGGTTAAGCATTGACAAGCAGTCTGTTCTCCGTCCTGCTCTGTGGCAGGGACTGAAGAAGTGTCAGGCTTCTCAGGGTGTAGGGAAGAACCTTTTACACTTCGTCCATCTCAGTCCAGAGAGGTAGAACTTTCTCCCAATACAATGAAAAGGGAAATTCTGATTCTCTCCATCAATCGCAGGAGGTAAGACATAACCTGAGTATTTGTGGGAGTCTGGAATTGTAGGGACTATATTTCTTGGTTGGTTAGTGCTAATGCTTTGAATATCACAGTCATAGCACAGGCTCTTGCCTCCTTTATCCCCTTCCCCAAGGGATCAGATGGAGTGGGCTTATTGTTTTTGATAATGTACTTGAACTTCATATAGTAACTCCCCAAGACATTGCCTCCCTGAAGTGAGGAACATGCTATTTTCCACTTTCTCTGCCTCCAGTTGACCCTGCTGTGTAGATTAGATGTCTTTATTTAGTAGGAAAGGACTGGAAGTCCCACTCTGGACACATGTTTTGCCTCCTCCATTCCAACTATTTCTAGAGATGGATGTTGAGGAATTATATTTGGGGCTGTTATATCAACATAAGTGTATATATATATATACACACACACATACATATATATACACATACATAAAATTTTACAAACATAAATATTCATACACACATATATATATATAATTTTTTTCTGATTCATTTGAAAGTCAGTTGCAGACATGCTACTTTATCCCTAAACACTATGATACCATAGCGTGTACTTCCTGAAAATGATGACAT
Organism: Leptonychotes weddellii; assembly: GCF_054177405.1. Taxonomy (NCBI): domain Eukaryota; kingdom Metazoa; phylum Chordata; class Mammalia; order Carnivora; family Phocidae; genus Leptonychotes; species Leptonychotes weddellii. The sequence goes on along the minus strand of NC_138371.1, from coordinate 18,087,152 downwards.
TCTCTTATATAAACACAAAACAATGATCAAAACCAGGAAATTAATATTGATGCAGTGTAGATATGATCTTACCTACAGGCCTTATTTATATTTTGCCAAGTGTTCCAGTGATGTTTTTAATAACAAGAAAATTCTGGATCATGCTTGGATTTTGATTGCCATGTTCCTTGAAGCTGCTTTAATTTAGAAGTCCCTCAGTCTTTGCCATTCATGAAATTGGCAATGGAGAAGAATGCAAGCCTCAGTTATTTGGTAGAAGGTCCCTCCAATTGGGTTTGCCTGATGTTTCCTCTCTATTAGATTTAGGTTACATGACTTTGGCAACAATACCACAGACATGATGCTGTATTCTTCTCAATACATAAGATGAGGAGGCGCCTGGCATCTATGTGTCTCATATCTGGACGTGGTAATCTTTTTTTTTTTTTTAAGATTTTATTTATTTATTTAGTAGAGAGAGAGAGCATGTGCACGAACAGGGGGACAGAGAGAGGAAGAGGGAGAAGAAGACACCCCGCTGATCAGGGAGCCCAACACAGGGCTTGATCCCAGGACCCTGAGATCATGACTTGAACAGAGGGTCAGATGCTTAACTGACTGAGCCACAGGTGCCCTGGGACATGGTAATCTTGATCATTTGGTTAAGAAAGTGTCTGCCCAGTTTCTCCACTAAAAATTCATTTTCTTGCTTGTAATCAGCAAGTACCTTGGGGTGGGGACCTAAATTGAGATTATAGAAGTATCCTGGTACTTCTTAAATTTTCACACTTTAGTTTTAACATCCATTGGAGATTTTGTTTAAATCGATTATTATTATGATGATGATTACTGAAAAGTAATGTTCTAATTCCATCATTCTTTCTATGATTATTGGTCAGTTTTCTACTATGAGAAAAACATTCCCTTCTCATCTACTTTATTTGTTTATTAATTCATTCATTCATTTATGTCAGTGTTGACTAATGGATTTTATTCTCTTCAGCGGATTGTATTCCTTTACTCTGATTATTTGGATGCTCAGATTGTGCCAGATTTTGCCAGTCCAAGCTCTTTCAGACTGGCTCCTGTGTTCATCTGACATATCTGCATCATTCTTTGTGCACTTTCTTACTTTTTGGCACAAAAGGATATGTTCATCTCGTTTTGTATTTTTCCCTGCTCCAGCCCCAGAAGCAGCCATTTCACAAAAGAGTCTTGGTTCTTTTTAGAGGCAAATGGCATTTAGATCCATGCTTTGGGGATGATTGTTACTAGGTCCTATCAGCAAATACATATATATATATATATACATGCATATATATTCATACATACAAGTTCATGTGTATGCAAATATAATATCTATATCAATATCTATATACTAGAAACTATGAGTTTCCAGGGATACCTCCATTCCAATTCAGTGGCACAGGATTCATTCCATTCTTCCCCCTATCCATTGCTGGAGCTTCCTTATCTAACAGTGAGAAATATGGCATCCATTTTCCACAATATATGCACTTATTTGCTCAACACATAAAAAGTATTTTCAAAATTGCTAACCCATGCTTCTTTGAATAAAAGAACTAAAGTTCAATGTTAGTTTAAAAATTGTTGGTTTTGGGAGGAGTAGGAGACCTAAATTTCATCTGGTCCCAGGAATTCAGCTAGATAGGGATCAAACCATTCTGAACACCTATGAACTCAACAGGAGATCGAAGAAAAGAATAGCAGCAACTCTCTGAACAGAAAAGCCACCACTTTCTGGAAGGTAGGACGTGTGGAGAAGTGAATCTGAGGCGACATTCAGGACGATAGACAGCGGGGGGAGGGAGCCTCCATCAGCTGCTACTGGCAAGTGATAGAGCTGCCACAGAGCACAAAATCTGAACTTTTAAAAGTCTGCTCCGCTGAGGGACACCGCTCCAGTGGCTAAGCGGGAGGTGGAATCCTCATGGGGACAGTGTGGTCTCAGAACCCGGGGGTCACAGAAAGACCAGGGATGCCTGAGTGTGGCAGAGCTCCCAGGTATAGGAGTGGGGGAAGCTGGCCGCAGAGATGGAGCTGAGGAGTGGGCTCGCAGCTCAGGGTTGTCATAAACCATGATCCGGGGTATAGTCGGGCCACTGTTCTTCCAGCAGGGACCCAACAAACAGCAGATCTGGGGAGATTCCCCTTCCTCCCCCAGGAGGAGCAGCGTGGGAGCGCACTGCAGGAATCTGCTGGGTTTGGAGACTCCAAATGAAGTCGGGTGCCGGAGATAGAAACGCTTGGTCACAGGCCGGGTGAGCACGGAGTGCGGCCAGAGACCAGGGAGATGGGAGTGACTGACTGCTTTCCTCTGGGGGCTCACTGAGGAGTGGGACCCTGAGTTCTCAGCTCCTCCAGAGTGGAGATTGGGAGGCTGCCATTTTCACTCTCATTCTCCAAAGCTGTATGGAAAGCTTGCAGGGAACAAAAGCCCCCGAGAGCAAACCTGAGCAGATTACTTAGAGCGGACTCAGCAAGGGAGGGGTAATTCCGCCTCCAGCAAAGACATTTGGGAACCACGGCAACAGGACCCTCCCCCAGAAGATCAACAAGAACAGCCAGCCAAGACCAAGTTTACCAATCAATGAGAACAACAGAACTCCAGCGCTAGGGGAATACTGTACATAGAATTCATGGCTTTTTTACCATGATTCTTTACTCTTACAAAGTTAATTTTTTTAAACTGTCTTTTGTTTTTTTATGTTTTTTCTCTTTTTCAACCAACATCTTATCAATTCCTTTTTTTAAAAAATCTTCTTTATTTTTCATTTTTAGAGTCATATTCTATCCCTTCATAGTAGTTAACCTTATTTTTGGTATATATATATATAAGTTGTTTTCTCTTTAAAATTTTGGGATACAGTTTCTTCTAACAGACTAAAATATACCCTAAATCTCTAGTGTATGGCTTTATTCTAGTCTCCTGCCTGATCACATTCTCTCCCTTTTTTTTTTAATTTCTCTTCTTTCTTTTTTCAACCAACTTCTTATCACTTCCTTTTATAAAATCTTTATAATTTTCATCTTTACAGTCATATTACATCCCTTCATTGTATTTACCCTTATTTTTGTACATATATAAGCTTTTTTTTCTTTAAAATTTTGGGAGGCAGTTTCTTCTAACAGACCAAAATATGCCCAAAATCTAGTGTGTGGCACTGATCTATTCACCAGCTTGATCATATTTGATCATATTCTTTTTTTTTTTAATATTTTTCTTTTTCTTTTTTCTTTTCTTTTCTTTCTTTCCCCCCCATTTCAGGTCTCTTCTGATTTATTTAGTGTATATTTTTCTGGGGTCATTATCCTGTTAGCATTTTGTTCTCTCATTCATCTATTCACCTCTGGGCAAAATGACAAGCTGGGAAAAATCACCTCAAAAAAAAGAACAAGAGGCAGTACGGACTGCCAGGGGCTTAATCAATACAGACATTAGTAAGATGTTGGAACTAGAGTTCAGAATGATGATTATAAAGATACTAGCTAGCCTTGAAAATAGCATGGAAGATATTAGAGAAACCCTTTCTGGAGAAAAAAAGAACTAAAACCTAACCAAGTTGAAATCAAAAAGGCTATTAATGAGATGCAATCAAAAATGGAGGCTCTACGAGATGCCCTTCAACAGATGAATGGATAAAGAAGATGTGGTCCATATATACAATGGAATATTACTCAGTCATCAGAAAGGATGAATACCCAACTTTTACATCAACATGGATGGGACTGGAAGAGATTATGCTAAGTGAAATAAGTCAAGCAGAGAAAGTAAATTATCATATGGTTTCACTTATTTGTGGAACATAAGGAATAGCAAGGAGGACATTAGGAGAAGGAAGTGAAAAATGAAGGGGGAGGAGATTTGGAGGGAGAGATGAACCATGAGAGACTATGGACCTAAGAAAC
>NC_138371.1:18017001-18082743 GCF_054177405.1 Leptonychotes weddellii | reverse complement strand
AGGGTTGCTGGAGTAGTGGGGGGTGGGAGGGATGGTGTAGCTGGGTGATAGACATTGGGGAGGGTATGTGCTATGGTGAGCACTGTGAATTGTGTAAGACTGTTGAATCACAGACCTGTACCTCTGAAACAAATAATACATTATATGTTAAAAAAAAGAAGATAGTAGGAAGGGTAAAATGACGGGGGGGAAATCGGAGGGGGAGACGAACCATGAGAGACTATGGACTCTGAGAAACAAATTGAGGGTTCTAGAGGGGAGGGGGGTGGGAAGATGGGTTAGCCTGGTGATGGGTATTAAAGAGGACACGAATTGAATGGAGCACTGGGTGTTATACACAAACAATGAATCATGGAACACTACCTCAAAAGTTAATGATGTAATGTATGGTGATTAACATAACATAATAAAATTTTTAAAAATTGTTGGTTTTTTCCCTTGAGCCTTAGGGCATACAGTTTAAATATTATGTTCAGAAGTTACTCTGGTTAGATTTTCTTTCCCACTTTAGTATGGTTATATTATTTGTTTCATTTTTGGCTTGGTTCACTTGCTTTTGTTTGAATTATATTTTAAGATTTTTTTTTCCTCTCCATGTTGACTTTTTTAACTATGTGAAATGTTAACATGATTCCCCAAGACTGAAGTATACAATAGATATGTGTCAAAGATGGGATTCTCCCAATTCCATCTATTCTTTCAACCTCCTTCTCACTCACCCTTTATAAGCAACTGTGGTGAACAAAATTCTAATGACCATCAGAGCCTTTGGCCATTATAAATGCCCACCCCTTCAAGTGTGCATGGAACCTGTACATATGATGAGTTATTCCTCTTATGATTATGTTATGCTATAAGGCATAAGGGAGATTTGTCTAATCACATGAGTTCTTTGAAAGCAGAGATTTCTCAGGCTGCTATCAGAAGTCAGAGCAATTCAAAAGATCTGACACATCATTGCTGTCTTGAAGATAGAGAGGATCATGTGGCAAGGAGTACAAGCAGAGCCAAGAAGCTGAGCAGCCTCCAGCTGAAAGCCAGCAAGGGACACATGGACCCTGGGTCCTACAACTGCAAGAAACCGAATTCTGCCAGCAACCTGCATACACTTGGAAGTGGGTTTTTTCCCAGAGTCTCCAGATAAGAACTCAGACTGGCTGACACCTTCATTTGCATGAGACTCTCAGCAAAATCCCAGTCAAGCCCACTCAGGCTTCTGACCCACGGAACAGTGAGTTAATAGATGGGTTTTGTTTTCAGCCACTGCTGTAATAGTAACATAGCCACCAGTCTCATTAGTTTCTAGTTTATCCTTATGGTATTATTATTATTTTTATGAGCAGATACATGTTTATTGCCTTCTCTCTTAAACAAAAGGTAGCATACTATTTATACTCTTTTGTAGTTTGCTTTTTTTTCACTTAATATATCCAGAAAATCACTCAACCTTAGTCCAGAGAATTCTTTCTTCCGTGTTTTTTCCTGCAAAGAGTACTTCATTGGGTGGTTGTAACATAGTTTATGAAACAACTTTTCTATGTCTGGGTATATAAGCCATTTCCCATAGTTTGCAATTGTGAATACTGCTGCAATGTATAACCCTCAAGGAAGTTTCTAAAAGTGATACTGCCAGGCCTAAAGGTACACATGTACATGATTTTATTCAATATTGCCAAATTTCTCTCATAAGGCTGTACCATGTGACATTCCTACCAGCAATGGAGTTATGTCAATGAATGTGTTTTGTATAGTTTATTTTTTCCCTTGGGTATTTTTGGGAGTATAATGGGAACTAAATGTATGTAGGAAGCCATTACCTAAGCTCCCATCTATTAAATATTTCAGAGGGTTATTTTTTCCTTTTTCATATATGTTGGCAAATAAATTTCCAGAAAAATTGTTCCATATTCTCCCAACAGTATATGTGAGCACCTGTCTCACTATACTTTGCCAGTGGAAAGATTTGATTTTAATCTTTTAAAAAAGTATAATTAGGCATACACTGAATAAACATTTTGGCCAAATAAAAAATGGGAGAATGTTAAAATCATATTTGTCTGAAATAAAAGGTGAAGACAAATATTATCATTATCATATAATAAAACATGGGGATACAAAAAATATTCTGAAATTTTGCTTAAAAATTTAATTATAATGATAAATTTTATTATGAAATATTTAAGTTAGTTTTTAAACTTTGAACTATAATGCAAGAATAGTATTTTCTCAGAACAGTCAGGTGTTATATTGCTCATTCACTCATTACTGAACTGAGTGTAATATTAAAAAGAATCTCTTTCATTTGTGATTGGTGGTGAAGTAAGGTTTTGGGGGGTACTGAGTTCTTCTCTAACATTTTCTTTCTTCACATGTGATATTCTTTTTTTTTTTTTTTTAAGATTTGTCCATTCACTTTAGAGACAGAGAGAGATAGCGGGGTGGGAGGGGAGCAGAGAGAGAGAACCTTCAAGTAGACTCCTTGCTGAGTCCAGAGCCCCCACACAGGGCTTGATCCCATGATCCATGAGATCATGACCTGAGCCTAAACCAAGAGTCTGACGCAACCAATTGAGCCATCCACGCACTCCAATATTCTTTATTATGTCAATATGGAATGTATCAAGGGTGTTGATCTTTTTTCCTTAATAAATTTTGAGGTGACAAAGTAAACATTCTGCTTTTATATTTAGAAAGTTAGTAAATTTTGTATTTTCTTGAGCGATTCACGACCTGAATCTAATGTAATAACTAAAAATTAAATATAGTGCTTAAAGGCTATTTTGTATTTTGCTTCATGTTAATTTTGTTTTATAAATGCAAATATACCAAAAAATTTACAAAGATCAAAATTATGATCTATTATATGCCTATCCAGGAAGATATTTTATTATTCTGACTCATTATTATTGAAATGTTTATAAGCATATTACCTCCAAAAGCATGCTCTTTCTAAATTTATCGAGCTAAAATATTCTTTTAATGTTAGTAGTCTTTTAATATTAATATTAACTGGAATGCATTTTCCCATTTATTTTGCTAATTGGAAATTCTTAGCAATTGTTTTACATTCATGAAATTAACAACTTTCATAATCATTTTAATTATTCCACCATTGTACTCTTTCAATAAGTTATATACATGCCTACTTCAAATAATGAAGAATTTCAACACTTAGCACACAGGGAACTCATCACTGAAGTTTACACATATGATGCTTACCTGATTTTGCATATGAATATGCGTAGTTCATATTACTAGTGTTTTTATGTTGACTACTTCTGATAGGAACCTATGAGATCACATTATTTTAATTACATAAAAGTTGAGAGATGGCAGAATTCATATTGAAGAAGAAAGAAGCTGAAGCTGAAGGGCTGATGTTGTTGAGAATACCAAGGCTGGAGCCAAATGTATGCATCCATAAAATATATTATTTCAATTTAATTCTTATTTCTTGAGTACTGCTGAGGTTGGACTCTTCCATGTTTTTTTTTTTTAATGCTTTTTTTTTTTTAAAGATTTTATTTATTTATTTGAGAGAGAGCACATGAGAGGGGGGAGGGCCAGAGGGAGAAGCAGACTCCCTGCCGAGCAGGGAGTCCGATGCGGGACTCGATCCCGGGACTCCAGGATCATGACCCGAGCCGAAGGCAGTCGCTTAACCAACTGAGCCACCCAGGCGCCCCGGACTCTTCCATATTTAATAATACTTTGTATTTCTTTTTCTCTGAATTATATAGTCATGGCTGTTCTTCAAATTTGGGTTTGTAACCTTTTCCACTGTAATTAGTAATATTAGTCTCATATTTGTGGAGGTCTTTATGGTGTCATTGATTATAATCACTGTGGAGGTAGCAAAAGAGATGTTATTATCCCTATTGATAGCCATGGGAATTGAGATTCAGAGATCTGAAGTAGCTTGCATAAAATTTTCACAGTATGAATATAGGATGGATATGAGGCAAATCCTGTGATGTATTAGAATGTTCTAAGTCTCTCTCTGCCACCACCTTATTCTGTAACCTGGACTTAATCTCCTTCTAGCAGAACACAAAGTATATGAAAATCCATCATTCGTTCTTTTTTTTTTTAATATTTTATTTATTTATTTGAGAGAGAGAATGAGAGAGAGAGAGCACATGAGAGGGGGGAGGGTCAGAGGGACAAGCAGACTCCCTGCTGAGCAGGAAGCCCGATGTGGGACTTGATCCTGGGACTCCAGGATCATGACCTGAGCCGAAGGCAGTCGCTTAACCAACTGAGCCACCCAGGCGCCCATCATTCGTTTTTTCATCATTCAACAGCTCCTTACTGAGGTATATCATCAACTGAGTTTAGCTTACTGTCTTGCATATATTCGTAAAAGATGACTTAGTTGCTGTCTGATCTCTTAGAGAAATTAAGGGGGGGGATAAAAAAAGACTTCTAGCAAATCCTTCCTAGATATAGAAAATTTCATGAGAAGGGGTGTTATGTCAGTTCAGATGCATTATCAACATGGTCAATATTTTAAAGAACTCAGATATCATTTCTGTTTGTAGGAAGATACATTTGTCTTTACTGAAAATGTTCTGTGTGCAAATGGAAACCTTTCTGCCAGATGAGTTCACAGCAAAACTTTAGCCTTCGTGGTGTTCTGGAATCCAGGTCTATAGGGCAAGCAGAGTTCTCAACGGGCCCAGTTCCCTAGCTCCTTTTCTCTAGAACAACAGATAAATCATTCCAAAGACAAGACAAGACAACACAACACAAGACCACACAAGACAAGACAAGACGAGACGAGACGAGATAAGACGAGACAAGAAAAGGAAAAGAGTTAGTATAAGAAGTTGAGTGGAGGGAAAAAAAGAAAGGGTGCAGGACAAGGAGAGAAAAGCCTGGGTGGAGATGGGGATGGTATTCCTCATGACCTGGAAACTGAGAGGGTCTCTCATTTGCAGTTAGACTCATTTAATCCTAATTATTCAAACTAGCAGCATTCTTTTCTTTCCAAGATTCTCAAGAAGTGCATATGTTGTTTTTCTTGCCCTTTTCAATGTATTAACCTTATTTATAACAATTTCAGTTTTTGTAGACTCTCACTCAGACTCTTTTTTTTTTTTAAAGATTTTATTTATTTATTTGAGAGAGAGAGAATGAGAGAGAGAGAGAGCATGAGGGGGAGAGGGTCAGAGGGAGAAGCAGACTCCTCGCTGAGCAAGGAGCCCGATGCGGGACTCGATCCTGGGACTCCAGGATCATGACCTAAGCCAAAGGCAGTCGCTTAACCAACTGAGCCACCCAGGCGCCCTCACTTAGACTCTTAGTATGTTTACTTTTATCCAAGAATTTGTCTTTATAATGATTGCTGCTGTTTTCCGGGAACAGTAGGATAAACAACATGACTTTGCAGGACCATTCCAGGCTTCAAATTAGTATTTCCTCCCCATGTGACATGTCTCTAGAAATTTTACTCATTCAAGTCCTCTGGCCCAGAGTTATTGTGCACTCGAGAGGCTAGGGACAATGTAGGATGAAGGCATGAATTCAGGAGAGCCAATGTGACTGTCACACTAGCCTGGCTTACATTCAAGACGCACACAGGAGTACTTGAAAACTAGGGTAAGCATCTGTCTTTCTATCTGTGGTATGAACTCTATAGACAGAACTAATTGAGTCTGGGGAAGAGGGATGTGATGGCAAAAGCAATTTTGCTAATGGATTAGACATTAGAAAGTTCTGGATCAAAGGATTCTGCATCATTAACCCCCCCACCCCACCCCGGGAAGAGTACTATAGCTTCCTGAGGCAGGTGCCTAGGCTAATTTCTCAAAGATTTGCATTTGCATTTTGGGGGTAGATCTACAAAAATGGTTTGAGGCTGAAGTTATCCCTGGATCATCCACAGAAAAGAACAAAACCTTTTTTGGGGAATCTAAAACCTGAACTTGATGAATAGAGCTGTGTGAAATTTCATGTGCTTTGGTTTTCTGCAAGCCCAATGTAAATAATGCCCATCTGAACACCAGCAATTAGTGACAAGCAGTGGAAAGGCCGTGTATAAAAGGAGAGGATTTCTGATTATACATGTGCGTGCAGACACACAGACACACAGACAGACACATAGACAGACACACAGACCTGCGCTTCTGTGCGCACGCACGTGCGTGCACACACAGGGTTTGCCATTGTCCCGCACTGTGCAGTATATAGATACATAATAAAAACAGTGGAGTAGTTTCTTCATAAAATACTATCAATTCTTTGAGGGCCAAGCCTAAAACAAGTTTCTTTGCCTTCTATGGTTAGTAATGTGCTTATTTGGGACATTAAAGAATTGTAATATCTCTCTCCAGTCAAGTTTCTAAAAATACCTCTATAAGAGGAATTCAAATTTAGGAAACTTATGCTCTTATCTGGAGGAAAAATAGGGCAAGAGGATGAGACACTGGGAGATGAATTTACTTTCATAATTGTTGTATCATGGCAGGACGAATTAGAAGCACCTCCCTGATGCATCCCAGCTGGGAGCCACTGATGGGAATAATCCCCTGGGAAACAGCACTTTCCCCCAGGTGCAGATCAAAGCAGCTCCTTAAGACCTCTGCTGCTCATTTATGATAATGGCAGCCCAAATAGGGTTACTAGGTTTGGTAAATGTAAATATAGGACAACTAGTTAAATTCAAATTTCAGGTAAACAGTGAATAATGTTTTAGTATAAATATGTATACCCCATGTAAACATTGAGGTTCTCCCTGGATCATTACAAGGAAATATTTCATGGGACCTGCTTATGCTAAAAAATTAATCATTGTTTATCTGAAATTCAAATTTAACTGGAGGTCCTATATTTTATCTGGCAATCCTAAATCAATATTCCTCTTCTGACCTTCCCTCCAAAAAAAAAAAGATCTCCTTCATTAAGAGGAACACAGTGACTCTATGGGCAAGTCCAGGTCTTGATGATGGAAGATATATTATTTTATAAGAACTAAGACTGTATACTCAATAAAATACATGTCCTTGTAAAAAAAATTGTTGTTATTTAAAATTATTTTAAAAGAAATCTGCATTTTGGCAATTCAAACTGTATATACACATATAAAGAAAATCTTAATAATCTACTCCCCACTGTTCTTCAATATCCTCTCCCAGAGTGACCAATATTCACTGTTTATTGTATATTTGCACACATCTTTACTACACTCATACATTTATGTACTTATGTGCAATTCTCTTTGAATGGGATCACATTACTCTGAAATAGATATGCGTACATGAAGGCTGGCTAGTTAAAGGAACTGGAACATTACAGCTCACCCTGTGGACAATGGCAGATTAGCATACTTATTCTATCATTCTCAGTGGTGACTGAAGGAATGCGTTCCCTAGGACTTCTGTTCCTCCCAGTACCCTTCCCTCTAGCAAGGTTGAGCTGCCTCTGACCTTTCCCACCTCTTCTCTGGTGGTCTAGTTCCCACCCCAAGGCACATGGATCTCCCACAGCCTCTCCTCCAGAACCTCCTCAGAATCCCTCCCTATGAGGTCCTCCTGGGGCTTTGAAGGTTACAAAGAACTGGCGTTACATCACTTTGATCCTAGAGGTGATGAGAAGAGAGAGAAAGCAAAAGTGAATGAGAAGATGGATTGATCCTGGGGCTTGGACCATGGGAGGAGGATTCTCTCTCGAGTCAGTTCCCTTCCAACTGAAACCAGTACTTTCTCAACTCAGACTATTGGTGCTAGAAAGGAGTTTTGGGAGTGCTTTTTCAAAAGAATATCTGTTCAGTCCTTTCTTTTGGAGTTACTAGGTTGACACTCGGATAAAAAGACCTCCATGGGGTCAGTGAGAAGTATGGGATGGAAACATGGGTAGTCAGGCAGTTGCACAAAGAAGGTAGAGACAGGATGGAGCTTTCTTAAGGGACGTGGATGCCCACCCCCACCCATCAGTGGCTCAGGTCCATGTGCACGTGCACACACACCCCTTGCCCTGTCCCCAGGCTCCTTCTTCCTGAAATTGAAGCCTGCCTTTGCTTCTGGTAATTCGTATATCTCTTTCCCACTCACATATGCATTCAATCCCTCACTCTTAATGCTTGGAAAACATTTACAGATTGAGGGCTTGTTCTGTGGAAGGCACCAAAATACAAAGAAAATGGACTCTGATGACCACATGCAGGGGATTCTGGGTTTGCTGTCTTAGATTGAACCTAATAAGGTTGCCTATGTTAGTTTCTGACCTACAAAATGGCCATTTTATACAGTTAAGCTTAATATTCTTGATGCACACACATACATATTCTGGGGTTTGTCCCAACATAGAACATTTGTTAAGGACACAGATTCTCGTGCCAGACTTATCTTTTTTTAACCAGTTTTGAAAACTTAAGTAAATTTTAACTTACCTCATCTGAGCCTCATTTTCTTCATATGAAAATATAAATAATAATAGGTTCCACTTCATGGAGCCGTTGTGAAGATTAAAGACATAATCTTCATAAGCACTTAATAGATGGCCCAGCACATAATACATGCTCAATAAATGGTAGCTACTGTGCCCACCTGTTGCTGGGCGCTATTATTACTGGCATCTACGAAGCTCTATTATATGTATTCCTATTTGCAAAGCAAAAATGAGACCTGCTCAGACCACCGTAAAATCCCTTACTGTTACACACAGCCAGCAAAACTACCACCTTTATCAACAGGGAAAAATGAACATCTAAACCATAAAAACTCAACAAAAGTTCTTCAAAGAAAGCAATTCAGGATTTTAGTGTTTGCCTTTTTGTAGAGGAGTAAGTACAGAATGGCATTGGGGCACCGAAGGGACACAGAAGATGGGGTGGGTACAGGAGGAGAGGTGGCCAGTGAGCATGCAGGCTTTGTTTCACTTTGGGGCAGGATTGTAGGGTCCAGACACTTGCCTGTTTATTCTGAATGAGTGCCAAGGGGTGAGTGCCCTTGAGAGGAGTCCACCGTGAGTTTCATACTTGCGCAGGGAGAGTTTGGAGGGCAGAACGTGGCCACAAGGGCCAGTGGACAGAGAGATAGCCATGCCTGGATCATGAGTGAGCTGCTGACAACCGTCAACACTTTGGTGAAGGACACAGAGTCGATTCAACACAGGTTGCTGGACTCCGAAGCCAGAAGCTGAAGAAATCACTGGTGTCAATAATCTTCTGGAGGGAGGCTGCACTGGGGGCCTCACTGTGCCAAGCTGGCTAAGATTCTCGCATGCAGATGCCCAGAGTGCACTGAACCTGTCCCTACAGAGAAGCTGCAGGTTAAGCGCCCCTTCCCTGTCGTCACCAGAAGCCACCGCAATCAGCCCGGTCAATCACTGCAGCAACCAAAGTGTTGTTTGCAAGAGAGAGAGCAAAACAAAGGAAAAGCAGAGGTGTGGATTAGATTGGCTGGTGAAGCCAAAGGTTTGATCAAGAGATGCCAGAAAGATGCATAAGACGAAGGAGAGCAGGGCCCTGGGCACAGGTGGGGGTGGGATCGAATCTCACCGTTAGCGTTTAATATTTGTGGGGCACAGGGCCAGGCCTTTTACTCTGTGCCTCAGTTTTCCCATTGAGAAATGGTGATGAAATCTGCCTTGCAGGGTTGTTGCGAGGTTGAAAAGAGATGGTGAACGTGCCGGTGCACATTGGTTTCCTTTCCTCCCTTCTAGAAAGTCACTCTAGGAACTAGCCAGCAATTCTGACCCTGACAGGCACACACAGCCTGCCCTGCCTTGTGAAAGCAAGGTTTCCCCCTCCCTCTCCCTCTCTGCCTCACCCTGTCCTCTCTTCCTGGCTTTTCCCCAGAACGCCCCAGGGCTCCCAGGCCAACTGCCAAACCACAGGACGCCGTGATTGGCTTTCAGGGAGCGCCCCTCTCCCCCACCACCTCCAACACTATCCCCTGTGTAGCAGCGGTGCTCAGGGCGCCCTCCCTGGAGGGTAAAGCCCCATGGCTGCACAGTTATGCCAATACTTGCAGGGGGATTCATTTGAAACCACTATCAACAGTCTGTGTTTATTTGGGGCATGCACAGGAGCCAAGGGCTATGAATGGAGCTGCATTCCAGAACTCTCGATGATTCCCATCAGGCTATGTCAATCAGGCCCTTTACCTGGAAGGAAGCTAGGCTTTCTCTTTCCAATTCCTCAAAAAGGGGCCACACACTAGCTGCAGACTGAAATTATTTTCACACACTGACAACGTAACCCAAGCCCATGCCTTGTCAAAGACAAGAACCATCAGAGCAATGAGAAATGGTGGCACCAAATCCTACGTGTTTACAGTTGCAAGGGATGGGAAGACTACTCCATTTTATGCTGTTTAATGTTTCAACTTTTTATTGAAGTATAACACAGAGAGAGAAGTGGACAAAGAATAAATGCACAACTAGGAGTGGGTGGCAGGTCAGAATGGACCCTCACTCTGGGCTCTGACTTTTCCAGCAGCACCATGAAGCCTCTTTTGCCACAAGAATGGACAACGTAGCTTAGTAACTTCTTCATGTGGCTATTACCACCAGCCTGGGCCAGAGCCGGCTCCCACCAGCTCGGAAGAGCTTACTGTGCACAAACTTCCCGGCTCCACATTCGGAGGCTTCACACTGGGACTTAAAGTCCGCGGCGTAGATGGGAGCGTTTACACTACAGAAACCAGGACTTCTGTCCCCTGGAGAGACAACTGTTAAACATTTATCAACAGATCACTGTTTGCCACCCTCCTAAACTTTGTGAACCCAATTGAAGAATGTTTTTGATCCCCTGCAGCTTAATCAATCTCTTCACTTTCTCAGGAAAAAAAAAAAAAAAATCCATTCCCCAATATCCTGCCCTCAGAGCACGCAGCGTGGACTATATTCCTTCTGGAAACACTCCTACATTTAACTGCTACACCTCACCTTTTCTCCTCTTTTCTGTTTTCCACTAAATGATTTCTGTCCTTTCTTCGAGTGTGTGTGTGTATGTGTGTGTGTGGGGGGGGGTGTGTGTGTGATTCCCCAGAGACACATCCGGGTGGATGATGTGTAAACCCCAGCTCGTCCTGGCAAGAAAGCTCCGAGGCCTCCAACAGCATCCAGGGCCCCTTGGATGCCGACATTCCCCAAAGATGTCCCTCTGTCAGCTGGCTGCTCCTAAACCCTGTGCCTTTCTCGATTTCTTGCATTCCTGATCTGACCACAGACTGCCCTGGGGACAGATCAGAAACCCAGGACCTTGGGGCAACAAGGTAAGAAGAACCAAAGGGACAGCCCCTTCACTACCCTGGCTCTCAGGTCCTCCATTGCTGCTGCTGGGTCTGTGTGGGTCAAATGATGCCTGCATCCCTTCTCATTCGGTGGATTGGTCTCTAGGCACACGGTGTTCCTTTCTGCAGCTTGGCTGCCAGGGAAGCCTTTTTTTTTTTTTTTTTTTTTTACCCAAACGAGAGGGGGTGGGGCAAAACACTGAAGCAATCTTTTAAAGACTCTCCACCTGACCTCTGTCTGAACATATAATTAATCTCTAGAAAAAGCAGCTCACTGATGGGTCCAGGCTGTGCCTTGCAGATTGGGGCCGGGAACAGAGCCTGTGGATTTATGAGGTGACGTCAGTTTGAAGACCGGCAGGCAGGGCCTGAGCTGTGTTTTACACACTCCTCGATTGTTTTAACGGGCCTGCTCTTGAAGGCCTCCAAATCTCTCCCCAAGCTAAGCTTTATTAAAATGGCAAAGATGGAGAGGAATGCTTTTCCAGAGAAATCAGCTTATTTAGGCTCTGCTCTCTCCCCTCTCCCCCTGTCTACTGGAAAGCATGCCCAGAGGGAAGGAAAGGAAGAACTGGAAAGTGCAGGCAGGTACACGCTTAATGCCTTAAACTCTTACGCTGTGTTAACAGCTTTTCATGGGTTGGGCTTGAAAGAAATGGATGGATTCTCTATCTGACCAATTTAAATAATGCCTGTGAGAGAGCTAAGGGTAAGATTTATGTCCTTAGTGACTAAAAGACACACCAGAGTTTAGCCTGGAGGCTGGGCCTCTGCACTCGGAGTATTGCAGTGTGATTCCTTGAGAGGACCCAGTTAAAACTAGGTTTAAAGAATGAAGGGGGAGCGGAGCTGGGGGCTTGGGGGGAGGCAAAGCTTTTGTCCTCAAGATAAGACTAGAGAGGGAGTGAAGGGCTTGAAGTAGAAAGTATACTTCTACTTTACATTTATTACATGTATTATGTGTCTGCTTATTACATCCATACATGTATGATACACACACACATACCCAGTCTCTCTCTATATAGACTGGATGGATCCATGTCTATTTCTAAGACCAAAGAAATGTAAAGGCAGACTTAAGTAGAGTTAGAATTTCAGAAACATATGTTAATACTGAGGTGAAAAGCCTCAAAGGCATGAAATACCTCATTTACAGGAACAGAATAAAAATTATTGTTGCAATTTAGAAGATTTTTGAGAGATGGTGATAGTAGAGGAATAATCTCAGGGAAAATGAGAGGGGTTAGTTGAGAAGTGAGAGAAAGGGCTCATCAGGAGTGAGTGTGTGTGTGTGTGTGTGTGTATGTGTTGGGCACACTTGTAATGCAGCAGTAGCCAATGAAGGAATGGGGAAAGGCACGGAAATGATCTGGAACATTATGCCTCAATCCCAACAACCCTCCTATATTTATATTAGGGCTACAAAAGGTAGGTCAACCTAGCTAAGATTTAATGGGACAAATAAGTGACAAATCTAACCAGCTCAGTCTGGGTTGGCTAAATTGAATTTGAATTCAATCATGTCTGATTCTAAGACCCATCTCTTTCCACTAGTTCACAGTTACTATGCAGTCAACACTGAGTATGACAGATGAAAAGGTCTCTAGGGCTAGAACCAAGAAAGATTGTGAGGATAATTTGGATGAGACTTTTGTCATCTCAGTGTTTGTAGGGTGAATCCCCGGAAAGCCTGGCCCAGCTGCTTTGGCACCCCTCTCCGTCCTCAATGCTCGATAGACCCTCTCAGGAACCTCCCTCAAGGTCAAAGAGGACAACCTTTCAAGACAGAGATGGACCAGCCTCTGGAGGCCTGAAGAGCAGAAGCCATGACTCTTTCATTGGATATCTGCTACTCTGGCAATGGTGTCTGGCACAGGTAAAACTTTAGGAAATCTTTTATAGAATTAAACATGTCTCTGCCATGTGAAGTGCATGGCAAGATAAGGCCTGCCTTCTAGAATTTCATAATCTAAATGAAACTGGATTTCCACCCAGGGAGAGATGACTAGAAATGACATGATATATCATCAAATCGAGAGACTTTGAAAGTGAACATATATCAAATAGAAAGAACCCTGATAGATAAAATCAGTTTTGTTTTGTTTTTTTCTCTTCAGCCCAAAGGCCATATCATCACAGACTTAGGGCAGTCTCTTTGAAGCAAATTTCATGTTCTTGGCACAGGCTCCAGATTTATTCTTCAAACTACCCCCTCCCCACCCACACATGGGGTTATAAGGGAGAACACACAGCTGATGCCTTCAAAGAACTTAGAGTTCTTAGAGTGAGAAAACAGACACACAAATACTGCTATGAGGAGTAGCTCAATAAAATAATTGAGCTCTATGTACAAAGGGAAATGGCAGAAGAACTAAGGAATGCTGCCTCCAAACATTAGGAAAGGCTTAACAGAAGAGATCATGCTTAAACCAAGACTTGATGGAATTTTCCTGGGAAAGGGGCTCTCCTGGTAGAGGACACTGTGTGCAAAGACACAGAGGGGTGGGAGAACCTGATATGCTAGGATAACTGTTTAAATGTCAAACCTGGAATTAAAAGGTAAGTAACACCATGGAGGCAAAAGGTGCTTGATCACCAATGGCCTTGTGAGTCATACAAAGAGCACATTTTTATCCTGTAGGGGAAAGAATAAGGAGTCTTTGGGAACTCCTCATCAGCAGGGTGACATGATGAGACTCGTGTGTCATGATGAGAACTCATTTATTGTATGTTGTCTGCTTAGTAGCCACAAACAGGAAGTAGTTTGGATGAGTTTCCCCCAGGCCTTCAGCCATGCCTTTCTGGCCTTGTAATGACATCTGAAACATAACTTCCTGGTGGCCAGTTTGGGGTCATTTTCGGTTATTAGACATGCTCCAATTTAAAGCTATAATCTTATATTCCATTTAAGGGTTTCCTCTTCACTGTTTATGATTAAAGAGGCCAGGAGAGGGGTGCCTACTCGTTCTCTTATTTCCTACTCTTTAGCCTAGGGTTTGTGGTGGAGGAACGGTCTGCCCCATGCCAACATATCCCTTGTCCTGTTCAAGGCTCTAGCCCATGCCAGATGTGGGAGGACAGAAAAAATAAGCACATCTTGCTTAGGTAGTAGTCTCGGTTGTAGTTGTTCCCATGGCCGTTTCTGCCTTTCTCACTAATGTGGCTGATAGATGCCTTCTGTCAGCAGACACACAAATGCTTCCTCTTGAGTCCTTTGGAGGAAGGAGATTTGTATCAGTTGCCTGATTTAGAGAGATTGGTCTCCAGCTTATGATTTCCAACAGCACTTTCCCCTACCTGCTTGGTGTCACCACCTGTTGCTGCTGGGAACCAGGGCACATTGGCAACCCTCCCCAGGTGGAAGAGAGCAGAAAAGACAGCCAAACAGCATGAACACAGCTCCATTCTGTGGTGGGCATTTGACCCAGAGAAATCTCATGTCTCTGTAACAACACAAAACGAGGGAGGGTATATTCTCTTCTTCTCCATCCAGTCTTCTTTTTCCCTGCTGAGGGTGAAGGTGGGGGTTGGGGAGAGATGCATGCAAGAAAGGTTGTCAAGTTCATCAACTCTGCTACCCAAGAAACCTCTAATTAGAGATTGGAATCCTAGTCTTTATCTCTTGGAGCATCCAGAGTCTCAAAGAGTGATTCTCTTGGTGGCTCCCTCACTTGGCTTAGGAAAGAGGGATATATAACAGTCCCCACCCAGGCTATAAGTCACTGAAATGATGATTCCTCCCTCAACTCTTCCCCTGTCTTCTACTTATATGGATCTGGGGTCAGGCAAGGGAAAGGAAGGGGTGTTGGGGTATTGGTGGTAAGTGGGCTCATAGTGAGATGACAGGGAAAGTTCCTGTTTCATAGTATCTTCTAAAGGTAATGTAAAAAGATAGATAGAAGCATGTTATAGCCATAGTCCAGCTCAGAGATGATGGGAACAAGAACTAGGAAAGAGAGCAGAGAAAGACAGGAAATAATGGGAAGGAAAGGGAAGAAATTCTTGACCCTGGGGTGCTAGAGGAGGTAACATATATTAAAACCAGAGCTATAGGTAGCCACCAGATTGCAAAGCATGTAGAAGTAGGGTGACATAGGATGAAGGGCAACAAAATAGGGTGTGCATGCACCATATCAGCAAATGTGGTGGGACAAGGAATGTACTAGAACTGGGAAACTGCTTCTATTTGATAAAGATGTACTAGTGATGTTACTAAAAGGACAAGGCTCTTCTAGGGGATTTAGGAGTACCTGGCACCCCTGTGGGTGAAGCAAAGTACAGAGCCTGGTCTCAAATATTGTCTATTATGACTGGACCAGACCTCTGTAAATTGCCTTACCCACAGGGGTAGAGTGTCCCTCTCTCCCACCCAGCCTCTGCTAACCACATGGTTGGAGTCCTTGAGCATGTCAGTGAAGGGGCTTGGTGGAAGGGCTCAGATAATGTGTTTATTCTTTCCCAGATACCCTCCTCCCATCCTCAGCTTCAAATCCATTTATCTCCCCTGTAAAGTGCTTATTGACAGAGAACTTGAGTGCTCAGAATGGTGCCAGCTGAAGACGGGCCTCTCCAAACAGAGCAGTCATGCTTTCCCTTGATCTCCCCAGGCTGAATCCAAAGCAGCCGTGTTTCTGTCTCAACCTCAAGGATTAGCTCAGGGACTCCCCCTCCTCCCACCACCAACTGCTTTCTTGGGTCGTTGGTTTTTCAGAGAGAAATGCCTGCGGTAGAGGCATGAAGTAGCACTGCTCAGCCTTAAGAAAGGATTTGCAAGCTCATTTAGCCAGAAAGTAATTTTACTGGGTCTCCCAGAGAGCTGCTGCCCCACCTACATTTGCAAACACTCTCTTACATGCACTCTGTGCTTTCAAGTCTCCAATTCTAACTCTTCTTTTGTTAGGTTAAGAAGAGTGTGAATTTCCAGGTATACATACCTGATTTCTCTTGGGTCCCTTCTACCCTCGCCAGATATTACTTAAACAATCTGGTATGGTTAAAGCCTGTCATCAGACTGGATTAGGTACAATCTCCCTTCTATAGAACATCAGGACCAAATGACTTCCAGCTTCATGTTCCCCTGAATGCTACCATCAAGCAGAATCTTCATTCATTAAAAAAAAAAAAAAAAAAAAATCAAGCAGTAGACACTATTAGTAACACATTGTGCAAGAATCACATGGTTATACAAAACAACTCCCACTTTGAGGAGCTCAAAATTTAGAAAAGAAGCCAGGATGTTCAACGTAGCCCTTTGTTCACAGGAAAGACAAAGATCAAGATTCAAATTCATGTCCTCACTGATGAGGTTATCTTGAGAAAGTCACTTAACCTCTCTGTACCACTGTATTCTCATCTGAAATGTGGCTGATAATCATTAATTATCAATGATAATTGACAAAATACAGAAAAATACTATGAAAATGAGCCCCCATTTATTTTGACAGATGACAGTATAAGGAATGGGGATATATTCCAGGTATGAAGCTAAGTAATAGGCAAAGAAAACCTGAACTATACTATTACTGTTACCATACTAATTACTATACTATTACTACTCTCTACTATTACTATACTATGTTAATTATTATACTATTATTACTACACTAATTACTATACTAATTACTATACTATTATTGTACTATACTGTTACTATACTATATTAATTAATATACTATTACTATTAATATGCTATACTATACTATACTACTGTGAAGAGATGAGTCCACCAATTTTAACAAATATTGTAGTTGTAGAATCAACAGGTTTTGACATCCATTAGATGGAATGGATGGTTGAAAAGGACTGAAAGACAATTTCCAGGGTTGAGTCTTGGCAAGTTGGGGAATTATAGGATCATTACTATAAATTAGGAAGTCAGAAAAACAAATCTGTTTGTAGAAGAGTGTGACAAGCTTGATTTTTGATGATGTTGAGTTTGAGGCGCTAGCTGAATGTCCTGGTGGGGACACCCAACCGGCAGCTGGAAATTATATTCAAGGGAAAAGATGAGTTTTGGAAATGTGAATTTAAAAGTAATCAGCAAAAAGGCATAGCTGAGAGTTTGAATTAAAATGTCCAGACAATTGAACATAATAATAAAAAATAAATTTAAAAAAATAAATTCTTTTTTTTAAATAAAATAAATAAAATTGCAGAAAATAAAAAAAATAAAAATAAATAAAATAAAATATCCAGACAAAAGGTGAATATAGAATCTCAGACTAGGTGTGCATTTAGGGTTCTGGTCACTTTTCATTCCATAGCTATCAAAAGGAGAGAGAAAAGAGTCCCTTTCTTGAAAGACAATGCATCAACTTGCCTATCACCTGAGTATTTCAGGAGCTATTACGAATGTCATGGTGAATTGATTTATCAAACCATCATTCGTTGATCTTTTCTCTTCAGTGAAATGAATCACATCAATTTACATGGAATCTGGTCAACCCACTGTGAAAATATTAAACTGTCTCTAAATAGGAAAGCTTAGGACCAGATGCTGAAGTGGAGCTAGAAAGTCCAGCCATGCCCAAGTGAAAGCTAGTTAGTCTGGTCCCTCTCTCCAGTGTGCTCCACCAATGACCCTGATGTCTGCGATTAGAGTCCTTTAACATTCAGGATCCATGATCTGGTCTAGAAATCTTTATCAGAACTGTTCTTTGCATCTGTTCTACCATGCCCATTCACATTGACTCTGGGCCTCTAAAAGAAGTATCCTCAAATTTCTGAATTATTGCCATGGTTCCTACCTGGTTTTCCACCTTCCCCTCTCCTTTAGTCAACCCAGTCAATTCACTGTTTTCTGCTCAGTGTTACTTGATTAACAATGTTTTATATTATCAACACTCTTTAATGTTACTCAAGCCCACCTCCTGTCATGCCCTTGCTCAAAAAGCCTCAAGAGTTCCTCATTGTCCAACCTCTATATGTAAACTCCTTACCTCGGCATTCAAAATCCTCCCTAAAATTGCTTACTCTCAACTATTTTGTGATTTATATTCCAGCCAAATAGGACCCTTGATGATTCTTGAACTTCATCCACATGTCCATACTTGTGACTAGTGCTGAATCCCAAACTGAAATCCAATCCACACTTCATGAAACAGGTGGTTTTTACACTCATATCTTGAAATCTATTTCTATTCCCTGAGCTAGATATAAACTTTTCTAGGATCCAGTAGAATGAAGTGGCCAAAAGCTTGATTTCTAAAGATGAACTGTATGGTTGAAATCCCAGCTATGCTATTAACTGACTGTGTGACCACAAGCAAGTCACTTTGCACTCTACATCTGTTTCCTGATCTGGGAAATGGGAAATATTAATCAGATATTAAATGAGATGATACATATTTAATCTGGCACATGGAATCCTATAAGCATGCAGCAAATTTGAGCTATTATAGCAGGTGCTGTTGATAGCCCACCCATATTCCCCTGGTATTCATCCCTACAGTCTCAAGGCTGTTTATGGAAAACATCTGTGACTCTGAGTAGTCATGAGAACATGCTCAGCCCTCACATAGGACAGAACAGAAGTATCTGAGACTTAATCCCCTGAAAAGCAACTCTCAACTGATGACAGATGGAGAATTAGTGGATGAATACCCCTTGTTTAGAGTAACTCTGAAGTGTATTCTATATATGGACAGTATAGTGTCTATTTTGTCTCAGAGTTCCCAACCAACCTGTAATGCAAGTTGCCCTTAATGGTAACTGGCTTGACATATACCTTTTAACAGTTTCCTTCCTTGTCTTACTCTCTACTGTTCCACATGTGTTTCCTGGGAACCCCTCCCAAATAAACCAAGGATATTTGAATTCTTATTTCAGGGTCCACTCTAGGGGGAATCTAAAACCATGACAAGCTCTTACCATTAGAGATGACTTATGAACCCACCAATAAACTTTCTTTGCATTGGTCTTCTGGTAATTAGAATTTACTTTCATTAGACCTAAAATCCAATTAAAAAATTAAGTAGGATGCAAACAACTCTAAGCCCTTATGTACCCTTCACACAGAAGTTATTCAGTCTACATTTGAAGAACAAAGAATAAAGGGAGATGAAAAGGCTATTTAGTGAAATTAAAAATAGAGCTAGAACAATCAATTGATCCCTAGAAGTATTTGACAAACTTTTGTGGTCTGACACACTCTTCCTCATAAGGATGGTTCTACCTAAGTACACCTGCTGCCACTCATGATCTGCACCCCCATGATGTCAGGACTCCCCACCCTCCTTCAGCTAGATTCCATTGGACCATCATTACCTCATCACATTTTCTCCTCTCAATACACTTATGTAACCTTTTTATTTTCCAAATATGGAAAATATTGTACAGAGATTACATTTTAGGCAGGCTCCTTCCTGAAGACCTATAGGTTCTCATTCTAATCTTATTAGCACATTCCTCAGATAGCACTGTGGGGTGGGTGATTTTCAGGAGACTTTTCTGTAGCTGACTAATCCAGCCATGGGGTGTGGTTTCTTATAACAGCCAGTCAGGGAAATCTTCTTCCCTAAACTTCTGTCTTGACCCCGTCCTGAACTTTGCCTCCTAGATCTGGGTCTGTGTTATATGGAAGACAAATGCTAGAAATCAGTGAACTGTGAACTAGAGCCCTCAGATTATCAACAGGTAATGAAGAATTACTCTCAGAAGTCTGCATAAGATTTGTGATCACAAACTTGAGAATTGCTAGAGCTTTCATGCTACCAGCAGTACCTTTCAAAAGTATCCTTCCATGGTAATGTTTCTCAGAGGGTGCCCCATGGGCCAACTATATTAGAAGGGCTTCTGTTGCTGCTTAAAATGCAGATTTCTGGTCTAGCTCAGGCACACTGAATCCCAGTCTCCTATGAAGGTGCTGCAATTTGCATTTTTCACAAGCTCCCCACATTGTTAAGGTAACCAACTCATCCCAGTTTTCCCAGGACTGTCTTGATTTTAGTGTTCACAATCCCATGTTTAGAAACTCCTTTGGTCCTGGGACAGTTGGTCACCCTGGGGGCCCATCTTTTGCACACTGAATTTTTAGAGCTTCTTACCAACTCCAAAGTAAGCCACAATGACACAGATGCCACTTTTACCCATTAGAAGTCTCTGAGCTCTGAGCCCTTGAGGTGGCTTTAATCCAGTGTGATATTGGGGTGTGGGATCTTGGTGAGAACCTTCTGTTAGGGCATGAGTATTAGGAGACATACAGGGTTTGTTTCATTACTTTCCCTTTCTTTTGAACCTCAGATGCAGAAAGTTGAACTTGGTCCTGAGTTCCCAGCCCGCCATTTTCTCCTGTGTCTGCAAGGCCCCACTCTGGATTTGTGTAGTTATTTATTCTCACTTTTCCTCCGCTCTCCATTGCCAGCAGGCAAACATTGCTGTTAAACTGGTATATGCCCTTGAGTCTGTTGTGTCCTTGTAAAACATCTACCACTGCTTCCTCTGTATTTTAATTTACATGGGTTGTAAATTAAACTGCAGACTTCATCCCAGCTCTTACCCTTTTCTGTGAAGTACTGTATTTAATGCTGTGTGGTCCTTTAATTTGTCACTTCCTGTGGTGGGTGGCTCCTAAAGTGGCTCCAGACTGTTGTGTTCATGCCCTGAGCAATCACCTCCTCTTGCATGTGAGCTGGACCTAGTAACCTGCTCCTAATGAACAGAATGTGGCAAAAGTGATGGATGTCACTTATGAGATTCAGTTACGAAAAACTTCCATCTTCCTCTCTTGCTTTCTTATTTTGTTCACTCTGATGGAAGCCAGCTGAAATGTTGAGAGCTGCCTCTTACAGAGGCCCAATGGCAGGGGCTGAAGAGAGGTCTCCACCCAACAGCCAGCAAGGAATTGAGGCCCACAGTTCAATAGCACAAAAAAAAACTGAATCCTGCCAACAGCCTATGAGTGACTTTGGAAGTAAACATTCCCTCAATCCAGTTGAGCCTTGGGATGACTAAAGCTCTGGATAATACTTGATTGCCCTATTATGACAGGTCCTGAGCCAAAGGACACAACTTGGGCTATGCTGGCTCCTGACCCATAGAGTCTGCAAGATAATAAATGTTTGTTGCTTTAAGATCCTAAATTGAGTAATTTGTTACACAGCAATAGATAACTTATACACTTCTAGTCCTTGATCAGTATCCACACTATGCTTCTACCACATGTACGTGTCCATTCCCTGAAGATGGACACCTAACTGAATCTAACTCCCATGACTACAAACATCACCACTGTGAATATCTTGAGCAAGACCCTCTTCTGCACCTGTATGAATAGTTCCCTGGGATGTATATGCACAGTAGGACTTCTAGTGAAGACCCAGAGACTAGAGAAACCCATAGAACGATACATAGGACAATCCCCCAAGGAGGATAGTCCTTGGGGAAAATAAAGAGACCCCCTGACTAGGATATTTTACCTGCAGAATGGTGGGTCAAGGAAGAGTCACATGTGGTCTGTGGAACAACTTGGAGGGCTGGTGTTTTGTCTCGAAAAGACACTCAGGTATGTTGCTTTCTTTTGTGACCCAGGCTGACTGATTCATGCTGGGCTTCAAACATGAGGGGCTAGGAGTAGGCGGGAGGGCTTGTTCAAAGCTGAGTGGACACATCTATAACCATTAAAACAATGTTTCTCTGTTTGGATTTAGTAAATGGTCTCAAGTTCCTGGAAATGTGTGCAGAGACCCTGTGGCCAAGAGAAGATCTATCATTTTATTCTTTACAGTAGGCTGAAGTATATTTGGAAGTCATTGGACTGTGGCTGTCCTACATCAAAAGGCATTTCATAACAAAACATCATCATGCCCCATTTATAGAAATAGCATGCTGTGCTTTGGCTGCTGTGGGCAAATAAAATATGTTCTTGTAACATAAACAGCCTCACCTTACTTCTAAAACTTAAAGGGCCATAAAAATTTATTTAAATAGACTTTTGACATAGAAACACATATAAAAACATGTTAAATATATACATATGTGTTCATATATACATGTATATATGTATGGTTAGATAGCATACACAGGAGATATTGTCATAAATGGATCTTAAAACATGATAGATAGTACTGGGAGAGAGAATATCAAAGTCAAAGGGGACTCTGTAAAAATCTAGTCCATGCACCTTATTTTACAAAGGAAGAAACTGAGGCCCAGAAGAAGTGATATGTCCAAGGCCTCTGGCATGCCAGAGGCAGAGTATAAAATAGAACCTGAACCTCCAACTCTTGGTCAGTGCTATTCCAAACACTCACAGTTGACATAAATTTAAATTGTTGGACTTGAAAATGAATTTTGCCTTTTTTTTTTTTAATTTCTCTTGAATTCACTAAGGTAAAATTTCCAACAAATGGATAATGCTCAGGCTAATAGAGCATGTGATGATTTTAAAATATGTCCACAGATTCTTATTTTTTCTTTTTTTAATTTAAATTCAATTAGCCAACATATAGTACATCACTAGTTTCAGATGTAGAGTTCAATAATTCATCAGTTGCATATAACACCCAGTGCTCATCACATCATATGACCTCCTTAATGCCCATCACCCAATTACCCCATCCCCCCCACCCACCTCCCCTCCAGCAACCCTCAGTTTGTTTCTTATAGTTAAGTCTCTCATGGTTTTTCTCCCTCGATGACTTCCCATTCAGTTTTCCCTCCCTTCTCCTATGATCCTTTGCCCTTTTTCTTATATTCCGCATATGAGTGAAACCATATGATAATTGTCTTTCTCTGACTGACTTATTTCACTCAGCATAATACCCTCCAGTTCCATCCATGTTGATGTAAATGCTAGTTATTCATCCTTTCTGATGGCTAATATTCCAGTGTGTGTGTGTGTGTGTGTGTGTGTGTGTGTGTGTATACATATATATATCACATCTTCTTTATCCATTCATCTGTCGATGGACATCTGGGCCCTTTCCACAGTTTGGCTATTGTGGACATTGCTGCTATGAACATTGGGGTACAGGTCCCCTTCAGATCAATATATTTGTATCTTTGGGGTAAATATCTAGTAGTGTAATTGCTAGGTCATAAAGTAGCTCTATTTTGAACATCTTGAGGAACCTCCATACTGTTTTCCAAAGTGGCTGCACCAGCTTGCATTCCCACCAACAGTGTAAGAGGGTTCCCCTTTCTCCACATCCTCACCAACATTTGTTCTTTCCTTACTTGTTAATTTTAGCCATTCTGATTGGAATCTCATTGTGGTTTTGATTTGTATTTGATTTGTATTTCCCTGATGCCAAGTGATGTGGAGCTTCTGCACAGCAAAGGAAACAGTCAACAAAACTAAAAGGCAACCTACAGAATGGGAGAAGATATTTGCAAATGACATTTCAGATAAAGGGCTAGTATCCAAGATTTATAAAGAACTTATCACACTCAACACCCAAAAAACAAATAATCCAGTCAAGAAATGGGCAGAAGACATGAACAGACTTTTCTCCAAAGAAGACATGCAAATGGCCAACAGACACATGAAAAAATGCTCCACAAATTCTTAATACTCCCCCTTCTATTAGTGTGAACTTGATTTAGTAACTCATTCCTAAAGACTAGAATATGGCAGAGATAACAGTGCTGAGACTCAATCATAAATGAGGCAGCATCCTCCTTGGTCTCTCTCTTGATCACTCCCTCTGGGGGGCGTCAGCTGCCAGGGCTGGCCCTTTACCTCCATGTGATGAGGAGCTGAGGCCTCCAGTCCATAGCTGTGTGAGTGTGCCATCTTGGAAGCAGATCCTCCAGCTCCAGGCAAGCCTTCAAAAGACTACAGTTGACATCTTGACTGCAACTTCATAAGGGATCTCAAGCCAGAACCACCCACCCTCTCAAATTCCTGACACACAGAAATTTTGATAAAAGTTTATCATTGAAGCCACTAAGTTTAATTTGTTATACAATAGATAGGAAGTACAGAGCCCTAACCTGCCTCCCTTAAATTACCATCATGAAAACAGCTACCTATTTTATTAAAGGGTAAAACTAGCCTGTTGGAGAACATTCTTTCTACCAAAGTCTGAGTAATTGAGATTCAACAGCAAGAAGAGTACAAGAGTAAGGGCTTCCTGGCACCCCACTGGCTACCTGTGTTTGGTCTGCAGCCTCATAAGCCTGGTTGTTCTACCAGAGCAACCCTGCATGTTACTGACATGTGGGGACATGTGTCCTTTCTCAGGGCCTCACTCTGGAGACTTGGGGAAAACATCTTAGATTCAGATCACATTAAAACATTCATGAGACCTGCGCTTTTGTTCCAGATCTGCCCAGATCTTGGATGTGTCACCTTGGCAAAGTTTTTTTCCCTTTGTAATTCTCAAGTTTGAGTTTTTTCAATAAGGCAACAATTATCCAAGTCCTTTCTTGTTCCCTTATATAGGTTAGTCAATGCATTATCAAAAGACCCCAACTAACAGTTGGTCAGTGTGCCAGGAGTTGAGCACAGCTTGACTAGTCTCCAAGCCTCATGATTTTCCTTTGAAGGTGAAAGACAAGTGTCTTCTGAATTCCTCCATAAAACAAGGAGCTGAAGAGGCTGGCCACCATCAGATGACTCATGGATGATTCCCTCTACTTTATCAGAACTTATAGTCTGCTTTCTCTTCATCTCCTTCCTACCTTCCCTTGACTCTGTTTGCATACTCAGTTTTTTCAGCATGGGTTCACCAGAGACATTAAATGGGAAAAAACTGCTAAGCAAATACAGTTCTGGTAGAAGTTCACCTGTGGAGCTATGGAAAGATGATGCTATCCAAGAAGACTGAACTTTAAGCCAGATGCTTGGAGGTACATTGACTTGCCTTTGCTACTCACTGGCTATGTAGTAGATAAGTCACCTCACCCATCTCAGTCTCAACTCCTTCATTAAGAAAAAATTAATAAAAACTATAATAGTCAATATTGACCACATTTTAAACAATAGGTTAAGTGGCATGCATTGCCTTTAACACAACTTTTGTGACATAAGAATTCTTATCTTCCATATTTTACAGATGAGGAAACTAGGGTCAGAGCTAGTAAGTGGTAGAACCAGGATTCAAACCCAAGCTCTTAACTACCACAGTCATAGTAATTCTGAATCTGTCTCAGTGTGAATTAGAACTATCTGAGTGCTGGGATTTAGGAAACATGCCATATGTGGAGGGCTGATGGGGTAAGTCTGCCAGGTATTTATACAAGGAACCATGGAATGGAGTTAGTGTCAGGGCACATGTGTTTGCTTTCAGGACACAGGCTCACTAGTTCTAGGGGAAAGGGCATCTCACCCCAGATTCCCTTTCCTTCATGCCAGCCACTGTGATTTTGTGGAACTAGTAGAAGAGCAAAGTGAAAACAAAAGTGCTGGGATATTAGCATGCAGGGCATCTGCAGCATTGGTGCCAACATCTTCAGTTGTAACTGGTGAGGATGCCCCACCATAGACGGCAATGACATTGACATTGGATACTGGCAAGAATTAAATGTCTCCAGCAGGCATCAGTGACAGAGTTTCAGCAGCAATGGGAGTCATTACCCCAAATAAGCTAGAGTGGGAAAAGATAAAAGCACCAGATGTCATATGGTAGCCCCAAGGACTGCCTTGCAGAGCCCATAATGGACACTCTCTGCTCTGAGGCTACTGTTGAGACACCAAGGGAGACAGAAACTCAGGGCTGCTTGAAAGAAATTTGAGAGGGAGCTGGAAGTTCTACAGAACACAAGTGTAGTTTCCTGGAGAAGTTCTGTATTTGCTCTTGGGATCCTATTTTCATCCTCAGGCTTGGGTGGTCTGAAAAATGTAGGTTACTGAGCCAATGAAAGGGTGCTTCTCCACAGTGCTCTATAGGGGTCCTTTCACCTTTGCCTTACAATCCTCAGAATTACAGAATATCAAGCTGGACTGACAGAAGCACTGGGGCTGGCTGAAGACTGTGCAGGCCCACGGGTGCATCTGGACAGGATTTCTGATGCTACATGGCTACCCTTGGGAACTGGTGCTGAACTGCAGTTATCCCTAATTGAGTGGTTCCAGTGGTACTTGGCGAGAAAAGTGAACAATTCCTCTAACTGGCCACAGCTCTCTCCTGGGAAAGACGTCTGCTCTGAGGCAGAGGCATTGTTCCCCCACTGATAGCTGAAAAGCGCAGCTTCTCTGGGGAAGTGGGGTTTGCAGCTATCTTACTGAGGTGAGTGCTGTAGGGGAGAGGATGGGGGAGATGCAGTGAGGGCCACATCCCCCCTACTGGGAAAAGGAGCTGGAGTCCTGAGACTGGCTTTCTGCTGGGAAGGGGCTGGGTGAACCATCTGACCCCACCTTTTGCTTGGAAATGGAGAGCATCTCACCCCAGAGGAAGGAGGGAGGAGCGAAGGGAAAGGGCTGCAAGGCATATTCCTCCCCTTCCTTCCCAAGCAGAAAGAAAAGCTGTCTTTAATTAGGATGGGAAAGGAGATTCAAAACATCTGGCGGGAAAAGCGCTTGTTCTGGAGGGCCTTGGAAGGGGAGGGTGAAAAGAAGGGCAGCTGGGTGGGCGGTGAAGGCTCCGGACAACTGGCCTTCCACCGTCCTCTGTGTCCATCACTTCTTCCCCTTCACCTCTGCTTTGTGTCCTTGTCAGGCTGAGGCTTATGGCTGCCTTCTGCCCCAGGCTAAAGGGAGAAGTAATAGCAGTCCAACCCCGGGCAGCACAGGCCACAGCTTTCTGGGGGTCCATGGGTAATTCACACAATAGCACAGACCACCCACTGAGTGGGTACCCGGGGGTTCACAGCCTCTAGCATTCAGGCACCTAATCAGCTTGGGTTTGCCTGTGGAAAGCCTCTTTTTAACCTCATATCTATTAATGTGCCTTCCTCCTCCCTCGTTAAAACACTCTCAGGCTCCCACCTCCTCTACGAAGCCTTCTTGGATTCTCTGGGCAGAAACTGCACATACCTCCTTCCAAACCACACACAAAATGTCAGTGCTCTGAAGTTTCTGTTATTTTACTGTTGCTCACTTCGACTTTGGGTGGCTCGCCTTCCCCACCTGAGGCAGAGCCAATGACCGAGAGAACATTGGGGTTGCAGAATTAGCTTTGGCTAATTCCCTAGAAATCAACCTCCTATCCCTAAGACCCCAGGTTTTGAGTCACAAGGCACCAAAGCCTGAAGGCTCCTTAAAGATTACCTACTGGATAGGATTTACTACATTCCCCAAGAGGTCACTGCCCAGGGAGACTCTGATCAAGGTTCCCCCTGGGGGTGGATGGCTTGGGTCTGGCTATGGGGCCAGGGAAGGTCATTTCCATTTTCTCAATTACTGACAGGGCAGAGAGGTATGCTGAGTAGGAGCTGAGCAGTCCCCAGGAACTCTGCAACGATGGGCCCAGGATCTGTTTTTCATCAGACTCTTTCACTGGAACATGGTGGTCTCTTCCAGTTTACAGTTTGTATTGGACATCCCGACCCTAAAGAGTCCTTTGTTTCAGGGAGGGTGCATTCTCCATCCCACTTCAAGCCACAGAGTCATGTGCCATATCCCGAGGGAGGAGCCATTCAAAAGCACATGCTAAAGTTTCATCTTTGCCCTATGGGCAACTATGGCTTCCAAGGCTTCCAGCCAAGATGATAGTAATAAGTTAATTATAATTTTTAAACCTCGGCTGCTTCATGTATAGGAATTTAAATTACTGTAAAGTTGTAGCATCATGGACTTTTAGAACTGAAAGTGATTTTAAACATTGAGATCAATTTTTATTTGACACATTAAGAAACGACAGTCCAAAGAAGTTACACAATTTGTAAAAGGCGAAAGATTTATGCGATCTGAAGAGAAACCAGAGTATGAAGTTACACAATTTGAACAAGCTCGTACAACCAGCTAGGACACCTAGGTGCTAGTCATTCCTCTACAATGACTCCTGACTGTGTGCTGTTTCTGTGATATGTGGGGTCAGAGAACACACTAAGAGATGCTAGGCATGAAAATAATTAATGCAACTTTCAAAATAAATAACACCAAATTTAAGAAGACAAGACTTAAAGATTTACTGAAATAAAAATAGTTTTTCCCTTAGATATTTTTGATTGCAAAATTCTTCAAAAGTTCATCAAAGATGAACTTTCTTATTTTCTGGCTATTTCACATTTAGCTATTTCACATTTCTGTCTATTTCACATATAGCACATGTTCAGTCTTGCCAATTGAGAAGATAACCCACAATGACCCACGCTGTGTATTTTGAGGGTGAGCACATTTAACTAGCAAAGGCCCCACACTCTCATTTTCCCATTGGTTCTCCTGGGAGGGCACTGTGGGTAAGGAGAAATCTCAGGAGTTGTTGAAGGGCTGGAAAGGGGGCACGGGGCCAGGACCCCCCAGCCAAGTCAGGATACAGTGACAAATTGGTAACAGCAGCTCCTGGTCACTGGATACTTGTGCTATGCCATGGGCTCCTT
Source organism: Leptonychotes weddellii (assembly GCF_054177405.1). Classification (NCBI taxonomy): domain Eukaryota; kingdom Metazoa; phylum Chordata; class Mammalia; order Carnivora; family Phocidae; genus Leptonychotes; species Leptonychotes weddellii. The sequence goes on along the minus strand of NC_138371.1, from coordinate 18,054,085 downwards.
GGGGACCTGGAGAAGAATGGAATTCTGTTTAAAGTGATGGCTTTTTCTGCCCCATTCTTGTATTGCAAGCCAGGAACCCAACCCAATGAAAGAGTGAAGAACCAAGGAGATGAGACTGAGCACTCTGGGAAATGGGCTAATTTTAGATCCAGAGACTGGGTGGAGATGAGATGTGAGGGTGGGGATCTGGGATGGGGGCCTCTGAAGATTCAAAGCTAAATGCTGGGGTCTAAGATGCTCCAGGAACATATGAGTGGGAGACTTTATAGGTCCCATGAGACAGGAATAACTAGGGGCATTGGTGATAGGCAAAGGTGTGTGAACATCTGGGAAAAGCAGAAGAGATCTTTCCAGCAAATTTGTAAATTAACTCCTTCCAGTCTCTTCCTCCATTTCAGAAGCAGAATTTCCCTGTTTGCATAATACTTTTACACAGATCCTTTTAGTACTGAAAGGATCTCCTCCAAGTAAAGCTGGCTGTAAAAATGATATTTCATGCTTCTTTTGGCATTTTAGAGGGTCCCCCCCCAAATCATTTTAATGTGAAGATTTGCTTGCTTAAAGTGTCTGGAAAGACGACTGGAGAAGTTCAAAGCAGTATTCAGAAACTTTTGAAGGCTAGTCTCATGGTCAAGGTATGAGTGGAACCTGGTATTCTTTCATTCCCTCACTGGGAAATTACAGCTGACAAAGTTTAGGTTCTTCCCCTCACCCCCACCCCCTGTTCTACAACAGTGAAATCCCACAGGCATGACCTGGTATGGAGCCAAGGTGCTTTTATAGCTTTGAAAAGAGCTGACAGTAAAGAGATGAGATGGGGAAATAAAATTCTTCCCTGGGAAAATAAACAAGTCCCTTTTATTATTGTTATTATTATTATTATTTTTTATTTAGGTGATCAATACTAATCAGATCAAGTTTATTTCAAGGCATGGAGAATCACAAATTATCTGGCTCAGAGTGATGATGCCTTTTGAGGAATGCTGAGCAGAGTCTGAGAAGTCAGGGCCGTATTCTGCTTGGGGAAGGGAACAGGAGGTGTAGGGAAGAGGAGGAAGGAACCCTCATTTTCCTGTTTCCTTTAACAAAATAAAATAAAATAAAATAATGTTGAGACACCCCTCTTGGGATGGTGAAAACTGAGGCTAATCCCAGGTGGATTAAGTAGCCAGGAGTCCAGGAAATTTCTAGTCCAATGACTATTTGACAGGTAGGGGATTGGAACTCTGAAGTCATTGCACTGATCAAACCTCTTCATACAGAGCCAGGAATTGGACCACCTGTTTGAGCTCACCTCTCAGCAACCTCCCCATCTAACCCAGCTCCCCCAGAGCCACATCTGGATCCCAGCTATGCTCAGATGCTGGAAGGGTTTATCACACCCATCCTCCTCCAATTGCTGGAGGTGTCAGGGGAGAGATGATGACCAAGGCAACAGAGGGACCCCCCACCTCTACCTCCTGGGTCACCCTTTCAGAGGAGGAACATATGGAGAATGAGGTTGAGAGTTTCCAAAAGGATACTGTTCATCCATCTCTTTATGATTTAAGAGACCATCCTAATACTACCACCCAGTGATCCTACTAGAAAGTAGGCACATCGAGAACTGGGACCTTCTCTATCTTGTTCAAACTGCATTTCCACTGCCTAGCCCATGCCTGGCACAAGTGGAAATTTGGTACTTGTCAACTGAACATGGGAATAGAGGAATAATGCCCCTTGTGGTGCAGTCTTCCTGGTAATGCTCATGCTCTGCATCCATCAGCTTTCTTTCTTCCATTTCCCACTCCTCTTTTCTTAAACTCAGCCTCCCTCCTCATTATACTTGGAATGCAGAGAGCATGTCTAAGACTGGAGGGGGGGTTGCTCTGCACAGGATTGCCCTCATTCCCAGGAGTATTGGTCTAATTGGGCCACCATAACAAAATACCATGGGCTGAATGGCTTAAAGAACAGAATTAGTTGCCTCATAGTTCTGGAGGCTGAAAGTCAAAAATAAAGGTTCACATGGTCTTGGGTTCTGGTGACACCTCTCTCCTAGGCTTGTAGATAGCCACCATTCACTGTGTCTTCATACAGCCTTTTCTGCGTGAGCACAGAGAGAAAGAGAGACAGAGACAGAGATATATCTGGTGTCTCTCCCTCTTATTATTTTTTTTAAATCTTATTTTATTATGTTATGTTAGTCACCATACAATACATCATTAGTTTTTGATGTAGTGATCCATACTTCATTGTTTTCGTATAACACCCAGTGCTCCATGCAGTACGTGCCCTCCTTAATACCCTCTTATTATAAGAACACCAGTCCTATTGGATTAGGGCCCCACCCTCACAACCTCATTTAAGCTTAATTACCTCCTTAAACGACCTATCCCCAAATGCAGTCACGCTGAGAATGAGAACTTCAACCTTTTTTTAATGAATTTTGGGGGGATACAATGCAGACCACAACACAATTCAGACAAGAGGAGTCTTGCCCTGGAGTCCCACACTTTAGAGGGCGATCCTGTATAGCCTCCTCTGGTTTAGCCCCTCCTCAGAGCAGGAAAAATCTGCAAGGTCATGGGATCATGCCCACCTAGAGCTGATGCTCCACCTTCCAGACCACGTTCTGGGGACATGGGACCTCAGAATTTCCTTCCCAAGGGAAGGCCATGCCTCTCACTCAGGCAGTGGCCAACGGGCAGCTATTGGTGGGGAACAGAAACACAACTTGGAACTGTTGAGATGGGGTGTCCATACCTGGTATGGGAAGGAGTCTGGGAAGGAAATAGAAAATGGGTAATTCAGGAGCCCAGGCCCAGGGTCTGGGGCTGAGGGCAGCTTGCCACAAGCCACCATATTGTGGCAAGGTATTCTGAGGAGTCTGAGGGTCCTACCTGCACCAGGCCTTCCAGCCTCAGTGTTCTTTGGAGGCCTGGAAAGGTCTGTGCTGGTGGAGCTGGTGGGTTAGGATACCTTGTAGACAGAGTTTGCAAAGCTTGGACTTGGGTAGGGTAAATAGAAAGCTTGAGACCGCAGCCTGGAGGCATCTGGATGGTGGAAATTGGAGAGGGGCAATAGGGAAGGGGTCAGTGAAGCCTCTAGTAGGGGATAAAAGAGTCCCCTGCTCCCCCTCCCCCATATATAAACACACACACACAAAATAAAGGTATTTTCCTGTGGATTTCTCAATTATTTGGAAAGGAGGAGAGGGTGTGAAAATGAGTATTGTCATTACAAAGGCCTATTTTTTGAGACAGGAGGATAGTTTATTTAATGCTTTCTTAGCTTCATGCATAGCTTTTAAATATTTAGATGTGATATGTGGGCCTCCATTTGTACCCTCCCTGCTGACATGGTAAATCCTATGAGTGGGCCTACCTTTATGTCCCAGTTTGCAGTTTGCCCTGGAACAGTTCCAGTTTATGACTGATATCCCTCAGTGTTATTAATACCACCACACTTTCACCCTCAAAATTGTCTTGGTTTGGAACAGTGAATGACATAGTCCCCTCAACTAAGAAAGACAACACTAACACAAGTTGGGGAATAGAACGGTAACAGGTTGGTCTAGAAGCATGAAATAGTTGGTCCAACCCTGAGTTGCCTGCAGGATATATAAGATATACAAGACATGATTCCTCCAAGGAGTTTGCAGATTATGCATAGGACAAAAGACTTACACTTTGCTTTCTCTGGAGAACAATACAGGGAAGTGCACAGATGGTGTTGAGTGCTTAATTAACCAGGGCCCAAATATATGGTGCAGATGATGAAAGAAATATGACTTTGTTCATAGAATTCTCCAAACTAAGGTTTCCAGGCTGCAGCCTAGAAAATGTTGCGACACTAGTTCAACTACAGGAGTAATAATGCAAAAAGAACAAAAATATTTATGTATATCTAAAGCAATAAACAAAAGAAGTTCATGGAATACTCTTAGCACCACCCAGAGCCCTGGGGTCAAGAGCTGGGCAAAGGTTTCAGGCATTTTCTTTTCCTGCATCCAAGTCCTTATTTCCAGTTAGCACTCCTGTCACATCACTTCCTGAGGACAAGGAACGTGCAGAAGCCTGAAATCAAGTGAGAACCATATGGGCAGCTGCACTAACCTAGCTTCTGCCCCTGTGGTCCCTCAACAACCTTCTCCAGATGCTGAGGCCTTTATGTCTTGAGCTCATTAAGTCTCTGCTGCTCAATCACCTTTATGGCATCTTGCTCCATGTGTTGTTTTTCTTTCTCATGAAGCACCTGCCATATGAACACATCTGCCTTGTAGTTAGCTTCCCAATCCCAAGTTGGTAGGGAACTCCCAAGATTGACCCCTCTCTTCTTGTGCCACTATGGAGGGTAATTCCTGTTGAGACTTCTATTATTTTAATGATATTTAATATTAAATATTTAAGATTTTCAATTACATTAAATATTTAATACTTTTAAAAAATAGGTAAAAATAGTCTCATAAAAGTAATAATCAAAATGTGCAAAGGAGAACACAGTAAAAAGTCTCATCTACTGAGCTTCTCTCTAGTTTTGTGTATTTTCTTCCAGAGACATTTGTTTTTCCTTTTTTTTCTTCTTTCTAATCTTCTACCTCCTAGTTGCCCTTTAAACAAACACACACACACACACACACACACATGCGCACACACACAAACAGAAACATAGAAAAGTATTGTTCTGCATTTTTAAAAAATAATTTTAATTATAGAATGGTTTTAAATTTATAGAAAAGTTGCAAAAGTAGTATGGAGAATTCTCACAAGCCCCACACACAGTGTCTTCTACCATTAACATCTTAACATTAGTAAGGTACATTTGTCACCATTTTTGAACCAACATTGATACATTATCTTTAATAAAAGTCCATATCTTATTCAGACTTCCTTAGTTTTCACCTAATGTATTTTTTTTCTATTGTAAGATCCCATCCAGGATGCCACGTTACATTTAGTTGTCAGGCTCCTCTTGGCTGTACCAGTTTCTCAAACATTCCCTGTTTTTGATGACCTTGACCGTTTAGAGGGGTGCTGGTCAGGTATTTTGTAGAATGTCCCTCAGCTGGGATTTTTCTGATGATTTTCTCATGTTTAGGCTGGGGTTATGGATTTGGAAGGAAGGCCACAGAAATCAGACCACAGAAATCAAGTGCCATTTTCATATGAAAAGTACACGCCATCAATATGACTTAGCACTCTTGATTTTAACCTTGATCACTTGGCTGATGATGATCACCTGGCAGATTTCTCCACCACAAATTTATTCATTTTCCTCCCTTTCCGTACTGTGCTATTTGGAAAAAGTTACTCTATACCTCCTCCTTGAGGACAAAGTATCTGAATAAATTATTTGGAATTCTGTGCAGATTTGTCTCTTCTCCTGCATTTATTTATTTAAGCAGTCATTTATTTATGGCAGTAAGGACCCATGGATATTTATTTTATAGTTTGTATTGTAATCTGTATTAGTCAGCTCAGGCTGCCATAACAAAATACCACAGACTAGGTGGCTTAAACAATAGAAATTTATTTTCTCACAGTTCTGAAGGCTGGGAGGCCCAAAGTCACGGTGTTGGCTGGTTTGATTTCTGGTGAGAGCTCACTTCCTGGCTAGCAGACATCCACTTTCTCATTGTATCCTCATAGTAGAGACAGAGCAAGCTTCCTCAAGGTTCTTATAAGGACACAAATCCTATCAGATCAGGGCCCCTGCCTATATGACCTCATTTAACCTTAATTGCTTCTGAAAGACCCTATTTCCAAATACAGTTACGCTGAGAGTTAGAGCTCCAAATTATGAATTGAGGGGTGACACAGTTCAGGCCATAGCATAATCTAATACTACTTTATTTATTTTGTTCCTCAAATTATTCCAGTTGAGGCCACTGAGAACTCTTTCTGTTGACACCTGTGTTCCTTTGATACAATCTTACCATCGTGGGGTCTTTTGAGCACTTCCTTACTTGCTTTCTTTATCTAATAATCTATTTTAGAAATCGCCCTCTATTCAAATCTTTCTCATTTAACTTACAGTTATGGAGAATGCTACTCAAGAGTCATTTAACTAACCAGTCTTTTATTAATGGATATTTAGTTCAGTCATTTGTACTAGAAGCAATACAGTGATGGGTAACATGGTACAGATATTAGTATATTGTCAGATAAATTCCTGGATGATGAATTGCTGGGTCAGAAAGATGTATGTTTGTCTTTTTGATGGATATTGCCTTAGATACTATGAAGGACACTATGAAGTGTCCTTCAATGAGGTGGCACCAGTGGACATTTCCATAAGTAACAGATGGGAAATGCCTGTTTTCCCTCCAGGTTTGCCCATATCGTATATAATTAAATGTTATGATTTTTCACAGGTCTTAAAGGTCTATTGTTTGGATGACCCTAGAGAAAAATACCCCAGGGCTCACCTTGGTCACTCAATGAAATTTCTAAGAGGGAGTGAGATTCTTCTGGGTTCTGAAGTACCTTCACAAGAGAGCTCCACCTGGAGCCTTCCTGTGAGTGCCTTCCTGTGGGATCAGGTACATTCACCAGCTAACTGGGAAGTAAAATCCATCTGACCATCACAACCTCAGGATGGTGGGGCTGGATGACATCTCAGACATCACCTGGTCCAGATTCCTTGTTTTTGGTAACAGGCATGATGTGTCCAAGATCATACAGCTGGTCAGTGCCAAAGCCTTGGCCAGAATCCACCTCTTCCAGTTCTTTGTTGAGAGAGCTCTTCGTGATGCCTGCTTTCACTTAGAATCTAGCACCTTCTTTCAGTAAAAGCCTCTGGATTTCACTACAACGGGGCAGCCAATTAATCTAAAAGAGTGAGACCCATCCATCGAGGATTAAGTTTCCCTTGCCTAAAATAGGGAATTGCCTTCATGGGAGACCTGGAGTCAGAGTCTCCCAGCTGTGTGACTTGGGATAAAGTCACAGGATGTATGATGTTGGAATTCGTGTATGATGCTGACAAAAATCAAAGTTGTATCTTGCCTCTCTCACAGTGTAGGTAACAATGTCAAGTAAGTTAACATAAGTATGCCTGAAATTTGACTAATAATGGCAATGCTAGCAATGTTTTATTGCAATTTCTATTTGTCTTTACTGAAACAATTGCTCCTGGGTGGTGCTAGAAGGCAAGCAGTTGACAAGTTTCTCTTTGAGGGGCTCTAATCTCACTTCCCTATTCTTGGGCAACCATAAATTACATACATTATTCCCATCTTGTTTCTTCATACCTGCCCTCTCCCTTCCTGTTTTCTCCTTGCTGTTCCTCTCCTAGCCTCTTTTCCCAGGGTTACTTTGTGCAGATCACTTCCCTTCCCTGGGCTTCAGTATCCTGATTTGTATAATGAAGGGACTGCACTGGATGACTGTGAGTTTCCTTCTGGTCCTGAGATTCCATGATGACCCTGCTCACCATTTCTACCTTATTTTCTCCAATGCCAAATAACACAAAAATTGTACTCCCAATAGGTTGGGAGCCTAAGAGTTTCTTCCTTGCAGAAATGAGATGTCTATAAAAGTACACTTTTGAACACAATGTTGTAGCCTCTCTAATCCATTCTGGCCAGTCACCTCTAAAGTAATAGGATCAGTTCACAGTCTCCTTAATTAGAGAGTGACATTGTCCAGTAAGAGAATCTAAAGAAGGGGAGTGGCAGGGATCCAAATACATTACAACCCTACCAGTTGTTCAAATACAGCTGAAATGGTTGTTAAAATTGAAATACTTCTTTACTGGTTGGTAAATACTCACTGTCCCGAGGATCCAGAGTGACACCCTGTTCTAATCACATCTTATTCACCCACTCATGAGGGAGAGATCCACCCCCCCCCCAAAAAAAAAACCCACACAAAATAGTCTGAGATGACTGAACACATAACACCCAACACTGGGGAGATAAGATTCACAGCAGTGTATTAGTCACATACACTCCACACCCCAGAGGAGGACAGACATGTCTTACAGGACCACATGAGAGTTGCACTTGGAGATAGGGTGAACAAGCAAGAGCTATGTATGGCAGGTTTATTAGTAACAAGAGGGCAGGGGCCCCCTGGTTCATATAGGAAGATGCAATTGGTTTGTTTAAATACTTTTGTGGACTGGCAGAGAACTAAAACCCATTAGGTTGAAGACCTGGTGGAGTGCAGTTGGTCTAGCTGATAGAAGAACTAGCCAGGTGGGGAGCCTTTCCTGCTGAGTGTGGAGCATCTAATGAGATGTGTTAAGAAGAAGAGGATCTTAGGGTTTGACTGACACATCTTTTCCTTTGAAATATTAAATGTTAATAAAATTGGAACCTGAGATGCCTTGGGATTGAGATAAAGAAAATAGATTAAAATAACATGAGTAAGAACCTTTTTCCTGAAAAAGACTGGGAAGGTAAGAATGAGTTTATTGAGTAAGTAAATTTCTCTTTCTAGAGACACCCCCACAGGAGACTGTTGTAGCCAGGAGCAAAGTCTTCCTGGCACCTGTGACTTCAATGTGGCAAATCTGCCCTCATGGAACCCCAACACAGAGTACTGGGAAACCAGCATCTGCCAAGTTTCATTGCCTGGCATTTCCACTACATGCTTGCATGCATCTTTGTTTCTCAGGGAAGACTAAACGGTGGAGTGCTCTGGTCTGGAAGACAGTGGATGGTAAAAGTTTCCAGGAGGACAGGGACGGGCAGATTGGCTCAGCTGGTTAGAGCATGGTGTTAACGAGGCCTGGTCATACCCTGGTCCCCCACCATACCCATCCAGCAGTCTCCATTCTGGGATCACAGACTACACTCCTCACCAGAAAAGGAGGGGCCAAGAGAGAAAGAGTGTAGGAATAACTCCATGCAAAACCACCCTGTCTGATGAAAAAAGAATTCTCCTGATGGAGACTTCTTGACATCTTCTTTACATAGATCATCTCTCATTCATTTGGGGGCATGATCACATTGAGGCACTGTATCAGCTAGCTTGGGCCGCATAACAAACTGTCTCAAAAACTACTAGTTTAAATCAATAACCAATTATTTGACTCACAATTCTCTGGGTCAGCTGAGCAGTTCTTCTGGTCTAGGCCTAGTCAGTTAACTTTGCTTGAGTTTGCTTATGCATCTGTAATCAGCTGGAGGGTCAGCTGGGGGCTAATGATTGAGGATGGCCCTGTTCATATGATCTGATAGCCGCTGAGCTGCCCATCAGGGCAATGGGGGCCATGGCACTGCATGTCTCTTGTCCTCCAGCAGGCCAGCCTGGGTTTCTTCATGTGGCTTTGATGCCAGAAGACAAGCTCCCATGCATATTGGTGTCTAAAAGTTACCAAAATATTGACTTAGATTTATTTTAGAAACATAAGTGATAAAGGAGTATTACCACATTTTAAATAAATGATGGCTATTTTAATATATTAGGAAATGTACTAAGTGCTTTATATACATTATCTCCTTTAATCCTCTGAGGAAGGCAGTACAAAGCTTGTCTAAATTCACCCTGCTATAACATGGCAGAGCCAATATTCAAACTCCAAACTTAAACCACCATAACACGCAATTACAACTCATGCATTTGGGGAATAACATGTCTCCCCCAGCAATGCCACCATTGTTCAAAACTTTACTGGAATCTCATGTCAAATCCAGAGTCTTGACAACCCTGAGCCAATTGGACAGAATAGGAATTGCTTCCTGTAGCTGCTAAACAGGAATTTTATTTGGCTCTGAAGCAACAGATGACTAAGATGAGCAATCAAACTGGATATTTTTGGATGACAGCTGAAGAAGATGAGAGAGAAAGAAGATTCAGTTCAGAGATGGAAGGTGATGTGTGCCACCTAATCTTTTTAGAGCTGGAATTGGGATTTTAGCTCTTGTTCACAATGCCCAGTACGCTTAGTCTTTCTGAAACTTTGGGAAAATTCCCTCCTTTTTCCATTTTCAGTTATCTCCTCTGAGATAAGAAGCTTAGACTGTATGGTTTCCAAGATCCTTCCAATTTTTGAAATCTGTGATTCTACTGTATATTTTTCCTCAGAAGACACCATTTTAACTAAAAATAATGTAAATTTCTCACCTTCAAAATAAAGACATGATTTTGCTACTACCCCACTTCAGAACATGGAGGAGACTAAGGCGATGTTATTTAATAATGGACCAGATTCCTTTGGAAACAGGGATTTGAGGAGAGTGTAAACATTATACTCATGCGAGGAACTCAGACTTAAATGCTGAAAGTCTTGCCTCTCAACCTTCCATGCACTGTAAATTTTACCATTTATCCCCTGATTTTCCTGACCCAGAAAGAGGCCAGGTAAAGTTATATACGATACCCTTCTTATTTACCATTCAGATGTCTGAGGCTTCTTTTTCTTTTGGTCAAATCTGATTTGTATTTCCCCTTGGTTAATACCCCCAGAGTGCTTCAAGCTGTTTCTGCCTGAATGTTACATAAATAAAAGTGTGTAATATTGCAAGGATGAGCAGAACTAGGAAGTCAGCAGGGACTGAGACACTGAGGACAGGATGAGCCATTCCATTTCCCCACTTCCCAGACCTTGTTCTTGCCCTCCTGCAAAGCCTTAGGAAGGCCTCATGGGGGAGTTTGAACTCATTCCCACCCAATCCTACTCGTTCCAGCTACTCAATGTTTTACTAAATAACTCGGCACAGCTGTTTCTAGTTAGGTGTCTGTTTATGTTGTTGGCCTACGTGTGCTTGTGTACAGTGTGTGTGTGCCTTATCGCCTTGCTTCTCCAGCTATTCAAGGACCCCAGAAAATCCACTTGGGCTCATTTGGAATCCCAAGTGGAAGGAATCAAAAAGCAACATAATGTTCAAATTCAGGAAGAATTAACAAAGGCTGTATTTCACACAGCATGCTCTCTGTCATTCACAAATGCAAGGGAAGTTAGAATTAAAGAACAAGGATACAAAGATTGTGAATGTCTTCAGTCTCCAAAAGGGAAAATTGTACTATTGGCATAAAATTAAATTAAAACTTCTTTCTTTTTAAGGTTCATCAATGACTAATTTAAGACTTAACTCTGACTTTACCCATTGTTTTATTTATTTGTTCATTCATTCACTCAACAAACATTTATTAAGTCTCTCCCTGTGCACCATACTGCTCAAAGCCCTGTAGGAGATACAAAGATGTATTTTGCTCCCTCTAAGTGGAACATTGTCCCTCCAACCCAATGGGCTTGGCTAGGCTATGGAGGGCCTTTTGCACTCGTCTTCAACTTGAGACCAGTCTGAACATGGGGTGAAATCACCAGTGTCCCTGGCAAGGGAGGGACCTGATTCCACACCCAACACATCATCCAGAATGGTAGGCTTTTAACACAGTCTTATTAAATAGTGAGACATGTCTCTGTCTAGGTTTATATAATCAGTGCTGCAAAATTCAAATACTTTGCCTCTCCAAGGTCAGTCAGCAAGCTCAGTGAGATCCTATAAACAAGTTTGAAAGGGATTACTGTCTACAGACATGCTCCCCATTCTGCCAGCCATAGTTGCCAAATGGTGATTTCTATTTTCATTATCCCTTCTATATTTATTAGTTGACTTTTTAATGTAAGGAAGAGCTTTCCCTTCTGATCATTTAGTTCAGTCAGTGAACTCTTGTTTTATTCAACAGGCTATAATTCTTCAATATCATAACTTATTTTGATGTCCAAACTGTCCCAGAGCTTCCAATGGAAGCTCTTATAAGCTGGATTCTGTATTCTTTTTGACTTTTCTTCTTCATTCATTGGGCACGTTCTTACTTTATGAAACACAAGATAGTCTAGACTCATCTTTTACCTTCCTTCTAGCCATGGAATCAGCCATTTCTTCAAAGAGCCTTATTCCTTTTAGTAGAGAATGATATTTAGAAACCAAGATCTGGAAGCCAGGTGTGCTTATTACTACAGGGATTTATTGGCTTTATGCCCCTTAAAAGGACAGAGCTAGGAAATAGATGCATGTATACACACACACCCATCTACACCCACATATATCTTTATATTTATATCCATATCCATCTCTCTCTCTCTGTGTCTCTGTCTCTTTCTGTAATAAATGCCATGAATTCCCACTGAGAGCTCCAGTTCCAATCCAACACCACTGTATTCATTCATCTGTTCTTACCATGTTACTTCCTGTCCTGGAAACGAGGACACTGGATCCCATTATTTTTATTATATTTACTTATTTTATCATTACTAAAATTCACACAGACTAGATTCAGATTTGCTAATCCATGCCTCTGTGAAAAGGAAATCTCACTCTATAAGCACAACAATGGTTTAGAATTCTTTCATTGTTTGACCTGAACACCTACAGTCAAAGAATAATTGAATTAGTTCTCCCTTTAGCATAAGTTTAGAGCACCAGACTTACTTCCTTTTCTGGGTATCCCTTTGAGACATTACCCTGAAGCCTTGTTTCAGTTATCTCCAAAATAAGCTTTAAGTAAGTCTTTTCCTGGGGCTCTGGTACTGCTGCTGGAGTCAACACATGTCTCTAGGAAACACTAAGTAAACATGCAATGCATGTTTGTTTACACTCCCTCTCCTGAAGTTAATCCAACAAATAGATTATAGAAATATCTCTTTTCCCACAAACATACTTGCAAGTTTATAATAAGAGGGTTACCTCCTAAGGCTCTTCATATTCCCATGGCTTCTCTATCTATGTTTCAATACCAAAATCTTTCTTCTCTTTCAGGAAGATCCCAATTCATCTTCCCTATGGAGGCTTTGCAATACCTGTCCCCCGAAACACATAGCATTGACTCCCAAATGGACACCCATCGATTTAGAAGCTTGTTTCATATTTATCAAGTTCTCACATTCTCCATCTTCCATATTTAAAAATATTTATTTAATTAAATTTATGAGCCAGAAATTGAGAAACATATGGAGTTAAGGGAAGGAAAGAAAGAAAGAAAAAAATAGCCCATTCATTCAACTTTTCCCAGCTGCCATTCTTGAATTGGGAGATTTGGCTGAGGTCTCAAGTAATGCTGTGCAATAAAACTTCCATAGGATGCCAAATTTAGGTCCAGCATGAAAAGAAAACAAAATCCCACCTACAAGATAAACTGTTCAGTTTGGAAATGGGAGTTTTTTAGGGTCTTATATTAAACCCTCACAGTAATGGTTTCTGCAAGGGAGAAAATCAGCCTGCCTCTTGGAAGGTTTCCGAATGGGGCGATATACAAAATTTTAGAAAGCATTCCTTTCCCTGAAAGGAGATCTGTTTCTGTTGGGGGCTCTGGCTTCTCCTTTTTGGAAAGAATCCATTCTGCCATATCCTGGCAAGAGGAAGGAAGGTTGTACCATGCAGAAGGTGGGGTGGTGGTGGGGCAACTCCAGGTGTTGGAGACTTTACACAACGACTCCTATTCTTTGTTGTTGGGAATCCGTCTTTTCTCCAGCTCAATTCTCAAATAGTCCACCTTCTTCTGCAGGTTAGCTCTCTGGACTAACCCACCTGAGAATCTGGGTGGGCGTTTCCTTAATATAAGTAAAGTCCAAGACACGACAAGTGAAAGTGAAGAAGAGAATGAAACTTCCCACACTGAGTATTGTACAGTATCACATATAGTCTAGTCATTTTTATGTTATGTCTATATCTATGTACATGGAGATATATAGAGATATATCTATCTATCTATATATATCCATTTTACATCCTGGGAAACCCTCAGTTCCTCAGTCTTGGGCAAACTAGGGAACTTGTCACCTTGTGCTATAGAATTCTTCAAATAACAAGTAATAATTAGATCTCACACATTTTTATGCCTGAGCTAACATGCTTGGAAACCATATCTTCTTTCCTAGTTAGAATTTCTAGCTCATTCCAGGATTCCTCTGGCCTACTATCCCAGAGAATACCCCATGACTGCAAATCAATCCTAGCCAATCTCCTCTAAACAAGGAGCACAGCTGCTCCCTTCAAGACAAGACTCTGAAACTAGAGGCCTGAAGGACAGTTACTCAGGAGATCTGCCATATCAAATGATGATGAACCTGAGACAGCAAAGCCAGAGGTCCTCCTTATGGACCTGGTGCAATGAGAAGGAAAATGCCCCTCTGTGTTTCACTTTGCTGCTTGAGCATCAAAGTGTGGCAGTGTTTATATTGAAATAACTGTATCATGCACCTGGCCTGTGTTCACAAGACACACCTGCCCACTTGGATCTGGAAGTTCCAATTCAGGCAGCATACTGTGCCTATTTTCCCTACTTCCTTCTCATGATTTAGACCTTGGTGCTGAGTCTAGTTTTTAAGTTCAGACTGCCTTGTCCCTTAGAACAAGTTCTTTCTCAGGGGTCTCATTCTCTTGTCCTGTGATTTGTTCTCAGCTGGTGACACCCCAATCCAGCAGACATGGGGTGGGACAACAATCAGGAACCCCTCCCTTTGTATCTCCATGGCTGCATGGACACAAGGGGAAGGGGTCACCCATATCCACCTGCCAGGAGCACAGCAACACAGAAGAAAATTCATCTATAGCAGAGGGTAAGGAAGGAGGAGCTGGGGAGAGGGACTGCCGGTGGCATCCGTGCTGCAGCCCCTAAGATGGGCCAGAGTGTCTTACTACATGGCATTCTATAGCATATAACCATCATTTTGGTCAGTTTGGCTTATTACCATAGACTGGAAAGCTTAGACAACAGACATTTATTTCTCATTGTTCTGGAGGCTGGGAAGTCCAAGATCAAAGTGCCAGTGGAGATCTGGTGTCTGGTGCAGACACTTTGTCTGGTTTGCAGATGACCATCTTCCCCTTTTGTCCTCACATGTTGGAAAGCAGAGAGGGAAGCAAATTCAACTCGTGTCTTTTATAAGGGCACCCACGCCCCAATTTCCTCCTGAATGCCCCATCTCCAAACACCTTTGCACTGGGGATTAGGGTTTCAACATATGAATTTTGGGAAGGGCGCAAACATTTAATCCATAGCAACCATTCATAAAATGCTATGTTGAAAGGAGGTGTAAAGGGGGGTCAGATAGCACCATTTTCTGATGGATACGTATCTTGGACTACTAAGTCATTGGCCAAGAGTATTTTATAACTTCCATAATGCTGGCAAAATGACCACTATTATTCTCATTATTATTGCTATTAGCAGTGACAGTAGTGTTAACAACAGCTAATGTTTATTTAATAGGTCAGCATTATGTATCTTATATGACAATCCTTCAAGACTGGGTGATTGAGGGAACTAAATTTGAAAGCTTGAGATAATAATGCATTTGTAAAGAGAACATGGAGGCCCAAGAAGTGGCTGGTTTCAAGTGTCACAGCTAGCAAATGGCTCTTCCCACTTTTATTAAATCAGGGAGAGCCAGAAACCTCCCTGAAGTCGGCTACCCTACCGCCGTTTAAACAGAGAGACCCTTAAAAGAGAGAGGAGAAAGTCCCAGGGGAAATGTTGAAAAGAACTTTCCAACTGTTAGCAACTAGGGGCATCTTAGGGACGGAGAAGTTTTAAAGCCATGATCACCTTGCAGAGGTCGTTAATTAGATGCAAGGTACGAGCAGATGTGTTTGAAAGCTGCCCCCATCCACTTCAGAAGCCAGAAGAAGGTCCCCAAGCAGAAAAGATGCTGGAGATGCAATTCAACATAGATGTCCCCAGCAGCACAATATTTTGTGTGCCTTCCTTTGAATATTTATTTTATAATTTATTTGAAGTGACAGTCATTGCTGACTGAGGAAAGGACAGAGAAGGATGACCCCTGGAGAGGCCCTCTGCCTCTCTTCTTGCAAAACAATTTGCATAATCTTCTCTTAGGAAAATGTATCACCTCCTCAACAGATTCACCTTCCTTGGAGAGGGATCAAGGGAAAGAACCCTCAAGCAGGCCCCATGGGGGGAAGTCTTACATCATTTGTTTGTACCTGCATCCCCTCCTCCCATCCTTGACAACTCCTCGGGGTATTCTCCCTGGGAAACCCAAGTGTGTCCATTTTGCTGGATCTCTCAGTACATTTTAGCATCTCCTAAGGGCTAGCACTTAAAGCAGTCCTTCATAAGCTTGCTCTCTCTCCACTTTTTTTTAAGATTTTATTTATTTATTTGAGAGAGAGAGCTGGTGCACGCATAAGCAGGGGGGAGAGGCAGAGGGAGAGGGAGAAGCAGACTCCCCACTGAGCATGACCACGGAGCCCAATGCAGGGCTTGATCCCAGGACCCTGACAACATGACCTGAGCCAAAGGTAGATGCTTAACTGGCTGAGTCACCCAGGTGCCCCTCTCTCTACTTTTATACAGACATCATATTGTATTAGAACTGAAAATGGCAAGGGGAGGGAAGGGGAGGGTGAAGATAACCTGCTAATCAATTTGGTATTCCTCTGCCCTTAGGCTGTGTTGACACAGCTTAGTTCTGGCCTGCCCCTCCCAGATGAGCTTATCTGCTGCACACTGAACTCCATTAATCTTCCTGAAAGGCAAATGCATCCGGACAATGTTAACACTTAATTCTCTGGAGAGAAGACAGATGCTGTGAGATCCAGAAGACAGGACTCAGGGGTCTGCACTGGCTGCTGGGGAAAGGCCTCAGCTGGATGGATTCCATGTGAAGAGTGGACCGCCCAGAAACGGCTTTGCAGACTTGAATGCCAGCATCACATCAAATACAACTAAGCCAAATCTAACCAAGTGAGAAACAAATGTAAACAGAAAAACCAAACCAAACAATGGATGATGGCGCCAACCAAATAAAGACCGGGGCCATTTTGAGGCAATATTCACCAGATTTACTTTTGGTTTCAAGTAGGCAAAACAACACATAGCACCATATCCAATTGTTCAAATTTTAGCAAGTGAATAGTGTTGTGCAAATAGTCTACACGATAACAGTAAGTAATTTAAAGGAAAGAAGTATTATGGAATATATAATTTGGTATCATTAAAATACTTAAAACATTTTGCCTTGATTGTATGCATCCTCCCCCTTGCCAGGCTTAGAGCGCACCTCGCACAGCTCACAGAGTGATCTACCCAATCCTGGTAGGGCTCTGCTTTGGGGTCTCTCCTGACCCCACATTGTCTCAGGATAAGGTCTTCCTCTGGAAAGAGAGTGGATTGATGTCTGTCCTCCCTGCCCGCTTTTGTGCTGACCTCCTGCACTGTCCCATCTTCCAGGACTCATCTCTCATCTCCAACAACTCCTGTCACTTGCAGACCTACAGTCCCTGGTTGTGTCCATTTGCCAGTGACCCTGAAGAACACAGGGTAATCCCTAATGTTTCTGGGGCAGGAATCTGAATCACTATCAGGCTCTGTCTTTTGCCCCAGTATTACAGGGTCAGTTTATGTGATTCAAACTGAATCCAAAGTGCATGCTTCTCAGTAGGGCTTTGTTACAAGAGGGATGGGTTATAAGCACATTGACTTAGACTGGAGGATTTTTCAAGGAATGCATGTTATCACAAACATCCAGAATGTATGGTGCTGTACGCATAGCTCCAACATCCCCACACTCATTGTATATGCTTCTGCGCCTTTGCCTGTATGGGGTGTCCTCAGAAGGTTTTTCTCCATTACCATCCCCATAAAATGACTTTGAAGAACTGCTTCTGTGAATTAGCTATATTGACAACTCAGAGAATTTCAACACAAAGATTGACTCAGAACCCGAAAGGCTACAGCTCAAAGAGAGGGAGCAACAGGTAAAAAGCGTAGGTCACACCTTCCAACGCTGGCTACCTTGGCCTTGGTTATAGCAGACAGATCTCCAGTACCACTGGGCAATTTGTTCACAGTTAGGCCAGCCATTGCCTTCTTGATCTTGTACATACATTGTAACCACAGTCCCCATAGACATGCCTATAGATACTTTGTGACAAAGGCCTGCCTTTGTTTGCATATAACCCAGAGGTTGCCAGGTCCCACCAGCCAATGGGCTCAGTGAGGTAGCATTCATACAGGAAGGAAGCCTTCTCTTTTTCTAATCAAATGATTGCCTTGACCCATAGAGAAAGGAACTCTTGTCACCTCTTAAGGCTTTCTTCCCACCCCTTACTAGCTCTCCTCTTAAAGAAGAGGAGTCATTATCTAACTGGTGAGGGTCTGATTACCAGTGGACCACACTGCCTGAGCTACTAGGTAAGGTGACTTTGCTTCAAAACCAAGAAACTCCCTCTCTTGCACACTTTCTTCATCTGTGGTGGACCTGCTTTGCACTCATCTGTACATTAAGTAGGTAAGGGATGAGATCTTTGTTCTCTCTTTTCTTGCTTCTATCTTCCCTCTATCAATGCCTGGGTGAGAAAGTGGGGGGGAGGATGTGTCATAGTGGAAGACAATTAGTTCAATTCAAAAGGTGAGAATAGGAATCCCAGTTTTAGGGGTGCCTGGGTGGCTCTCTTGGTTAAGCATCTGCCTTCGGCTCAGGTCATGATCCCAGGATCAAGCCCCAGGTCAGGCTCTCCACTCAGTGGGAGCCTGCTTCTCCCTCTCCCTGCCACTCCCCCTCCTTGTACTCCCTCTCTCTCATTCTCTCTGTCAAATAAATAAATAAAATCTTAAAAAAAAAAAAAAAAGAAAGAGCGAGAGAAAGAAATCCCGGTTTTGGCCTCCTACTTCATCTGCATCCCCAAAACAGTTTCCAGGAAGCCTTGTCATCTGGAAAACAAAGCTGTTGTTTTGATCCCATTTGACTCAAGTCTCAGTGTTAATGTTTGATTGGCCAAAACCCCAGACAGAGAGGACACCAGATACCTTTGTTCTAACTCTCACCAAGGACCTTAGTAGCATTGCACTGACTTCTCATACCTGCTCTTCTTGAAGCCTCCCCTAACAGTTTCTGTGAGGCATCAGGAGAATCTCATATGCTCTCAGAAACCAGTAATTTCCTGTTCACTTGTTCTTTGACCTGTGTTTAAATTCTTTTCTGTTCTGGTCTCCTCATGGCAAAGTGATACCCACAGGTCTTTCAAGGGAAGTGCTTCCCCACTTCTGCTACTGTGGGTGCCCTGGTGAAAATGCTGCTCCCCTGGTCCCCCGCTAGGCCACTGTGGTGCTCCCTCCTTCACTGTGTCGTGGGCCTTGCACACGTTTGGCCTCACGTTTAATTCTGGGGTGAATTTTAACATCTGGTTTTCAAGGATCAATTTGGTCAGCCCAGATTTCATCATGGAAGACGGCTCAACCAAAACAGCACCTTCTGTTCCTACTGGCACCTTCTTTCTGCATCTGGGTCAGCATTCATCTCATAGATGCTCAGGGGATTAGCATCTAATTGTTCTAGAGTCTTACCATTATTTTACATTCCCCTTCCAGTGTCATTTTGAAAGGTCTTAGTGAAAATAAAGTCCTGAGGACATGACTAGCCCCAAGTCTCTGCTTCCTGGTTCACCAAGTTTATCCTGGCTCCAGATTTGATATGATAGATGATAGATATAGATAGATAGATAGATAGATAGATAGATAGATAGATAGATAGATAGATAGATGATAGATAGATAGATGATAGATAGATTTGGTGACTGTATTAAATAGGGCTAGGCAACCCCAAAACCATAGTGCCCATAACAACAAACCCTGACAGAAGTAAAGAAGCATTGGGAGAACTAGAAGCTCAGAAAAATGTATAACCTCTTCTTGATCATTCGAAGGGAGAATTTATCCAGAGAGTTCCCACTAGAGTAAAGATTAGAGTGAACAGATACTTGTACCATTTGAACATCAGTCAAAACTGGTAAGAATCACAGAGATGTGAAGGTACCACAGATTTAAGGAAATTTACATTCAGTTTATATATGTATTTATATGCCACCTCATGCTCAAAAAGACTTGAGGTAGCTTACAGCACAAATGTACTCAATGAAGTAAAGACTAAATAAGAACAAAAAAATTAGAGAAGTAGAAAATCAGACCACGACAAGGAAGAAAACAGATATATAGACCATAATAAATGCTAGCATAAATATAGCAAAAGAGTTCATATTTGCTATATTTTTTTTTTTTTTGGCATCACAAAGTATAAGTGACATAATCCTTATTAATTAAACATTTTTTTTAAAAGCCCCAGAATGCCCATTCTTTCAGATAAGCAAGCTTGAGCCAAACAGATTTTAAAATCTCTCTTTTCAGTCAAGCTTTTATTCGATGCCAGATAGCAGACAGTTCAAGGTTACACTCAATGAGGACTGAAGAGTTAGTGTTTGTGGAAGTCCACAGAGCAGATGCACATACTCTAGATCTTGATGGGAAGGTTGAGTAGCCTCCCCAGGCCTTTTGCCTGCCATCTGCCAGCTCCTCAAAGGCACTTTGGATAAGATTCCAGCACACAAAGAGCTCAATTGATTTCTCAAAGTGCTTCAATTTGAAACTTTTGCCAAGATTAGTTACCACTGAAAAACATTCCAACTTGTCTGTTTTAAAAAAAGAAAATTAAAGCCTTAATAATGCTCTTTTAGAATGACCGATTCGGGGTGCCCTGACTCCTAGAGAATCTACCAGGTTGAAATAACTGCTAAATACATCTCCCTAAATTAAATAATTTAGTCTTCAATTTGGAGTAAGTTGATAAAAACCAATTGGAAGTTGAAAAAGTATGGCAATAAGATAATCTTGATGTTGAACTTGACTTTCTGTACTAAGGGCTAGATCCAACTGTCAGGATCATCTCAGATTTGTGACAATGAAACCATATTATCAGTGTATAAAATCACAATTTACTTTCTACTCTTTATTGCATCAGCACATGCATCTTGTTCATCTGAAGATGATTTCCTTTAGTCAAACAGTAGGCTAAAAATAAGTGAAACCAGAACACAATCTAGTTTAGAGCCCTCAAAAGTATTCTATAATCTGTCAGATAGTTAACACTTAATTTTTTAGTCATGTTAAGATGCAAGGATATAGGTTTAATATTAAAAACATCATAGAAGGGTCTATATTATGTAGTTTTCCCTATTAATGGTGTCTGTTATAGGTCAAATACAGATAAAAAGTCCAAAAGAGTTGCTGATAGTCATATTATTCTAGAGAGATTTTCTTGTAAAGCTGTTAGAAGCAACGTATTCAGTTGTTAAGTATTATAACCCCAAATTTATCTTGTACTTTATATTAGCTATTGAATAGATGTTTAGTTTGTTAGAAAGAAAACTGGCATTAAATTTTGATTGGGTGTCTACCAAAATAATAGATCTATAATTTTGAGAGATTGGAGGACTGAAAAAAAATGGGCAGATTCTATCTCAAGTTTATTCATACACCATTGTACCCATGTTTCATTATAATAAAAGAGATTGACAGTGATTAGAGTCAACCAATCAGAACACAGTTCAGAAAATTATGATTTTGTTTTCTGGGAAGAATGTAATAGGTCACAGCAGGTCATTGTTCCCATTGCCACAGACAGGGAAAGCTACAAAAATTACCAAAAAAGAAAAATCACAATTTTAAAGGATAAAAGATCTGTGGAAGCAATGTGTACTGGGTCAACTAAAATTCCAAAGAGAAGATGTCATTTCAAGATGATCCAATGAGCATCAGTCATTTTTTTTTTTCCAAAGGGGGCATTTGACAAATTTAGTGGTGGGATGAGAATTGCTTTTTCCAAGATAGAGAGCATCTACAGAAGGAAAGAGAAAAGAATTAAAAAAAAAAAAAGATTTCGACAGTCATATGGACCAGAAGTTACCCGTTAGAAAATTTAGAAGGCTTCAAAGGCATGGCTGCATGGAACATTTACTAAGTTGTGAGTCTATAGGGAAGCCTAGAGAACTGGGCAGAAAGCTTTGAATAGGGCAAGTGAAATTTCACACATGGTGCAGAGGAAACAAAGACCATAAGGGAGGAGGCCTATCTCAAGATATTTGCCAAACTGTGAAGTTATGTAGGGACAGGGCTAAAGAGTATGCTGAAAATCTGTGAAGGTCAGAACTGAATCTCCACAGTTTTCCAGGATTAAGGCTCTCAATCAAAAGCCTGGACCCACAACTGACAAACCAAAGAAAATCAGAAGTAAATTGTGTTTTACAACTGCAACCCAACCTGGACCAAGCTCAATTCCTGATCTCAATTCCTGATCTCAATTCCTGAGGTCGGTGACTTGTCTTTTCTACCTAACAGAGGAAAGGTGGGTCTTTCTTGGGTAGAAATTAATTTCATCCAGAGCATCTGTGGTTATTTTATACACAATCTACATTCTATAATAGAAATAGATCCAGAGACAATTCAGATATTGGAGTTAGCAGTTAAGGGCTTTGAAATACAAGCATACCTCAAAGATACTGTGGGCTTAGTTCCAGACCATGGCAATAAAGCAACTATCACAATAAAACAGTCAAATGAATTTTTTGGTTTCCCAGTGCATATAAAACTTAAGTTTACTTTATACTGTAGTCCATTAAGTGTGCAATAGCATTGTGTCTAAAAAAAGTACCTACCTTAATAAAAAAAAAAAAAACCACTTTATTGCTAAAAAATGCTACCCATCATCTGAGCTTGCAGTGAGTTGTAATCATGGATCAAAGATTACCATAACCAGTATAATAATGATGAAAAAAAATGAAATACTGTGAGAATTACCAAAATGTGATACAGAAACATGAAATGAACAAATGCTGTTGGAAAAATGGTGCCAATATATTCACTTGATGCAAGGTTACCATCAATCTTCAATTTGTAAAAAACACAATATCTACAAAGCACAATAAAAGAAAAGTGCAGTAAGATGAGGTATGCTTATAAATACAATTAATATTTTTAAGAAAATAGGGGAAAAAGGAAGCACACATTTACTGTGATTCTACTGAAAGTTCAGTATTTTTCCCCTTTGAAAATACAAAAGTGTATTTTGTGTAGATTCCTTACTATCCCTCTTGTGTTTTTAAATAAAATCAATTAAAATTGAAAAAAAAAGAAAATAGGGGAAAAGATGGACAGAAGAGATGGACGTATGCAGAAATCTCACAGGCAATTTGAATCTATATTTTCTTAAAGGCATCAAGTAGACATTTAAAAGTGCAAATGTCTGAAATTAAGAATTTAATAAATGGGCTCAATAACAGGTAAGATGTTTTTGATCCAAATGTTTTGCTATGTCTAAACTGAGGTTGAGGGAGGAAAAAAAAAAGAATGCAAAGACTGTAGGAGGCACATGGAACATGTCAAAGATTAACATAGGTATGATTGGCATCCCAGAAGGAGTAAAAGAAGAAAACGGCTCAGAAGCAATATTGGAAGAAATAATAGCTGAGAATTTTCAAAAATTAATAAAGGACACATAGATTCAAAAAGCTAACTGAAACCCAAGCAAGATAAATACAAAACAAAACATGTTCAGCACAAAACAGCCAAACTGCTGAAAACCAAAAGCAGAGAGAAAATCTTAATAATACCCAGAGGAAAAAAGACATGTACCTTCAAAAGAGCATCTATAAGACTGACAGCTGACTTCTCAAAAGAAACAATGAAAGCCAGGAGACAATGAGGGGATAGGAGACATAGTTAAGTACTGAAAGAACATAAATATCTAATAGAACTCTATAACCAGTGAAAATACACTGTAAACTGAAATAAAAATATTTTTTCAGAAACAAACACACCAGAGTTTGCATTACCAGGTTTGCACTACAGGAAATAACAACAACAACAACAAAAGTTATTCAAACAAAAGAAAGATCATCCCAGATAAAAACTGCAACTGCAGGAAAAGTAAAGAACGCTGGAAAAGGTAAATATGTGGGTAAAACTAAATTAACATTATTCTTCAAAACAATAATTGCAATATTTTATACATTTAAAAATATACATAAAACTAAAATTAATGACAAATATAATGCTTAGCAAAAGGAAGTGATAAAATCAGAAGGTTCTAGCAGTGTTGAAGTAGTGGTTAAAATAATAATGTTTTGACCATAATAAATCAAGACTACATGTTGTAATCTCTAGGATAATTACTAAAAAATAGTAAAAAAAATATGTTCACAGAAGAAAAAATGGAATAATAATAATATATTTTAATCCAGGATAAGGCAAGAAAGGGTAAAATACAAAAGAAGAGAAAACAGATGAACCACATAGCAAACAAATAATAGAAAGGCAAATATAAACTCAATTATATCAGTAATTACATTAAATATAAGCTATATTCTCCAAATAAAGGACACAGATTGTCAGGCTGGATAACCCAATGTGGATTCTCAAGTTGGTTTTATGTTTGCTTGTTTTGTGTTAACTACAAGAACCACAAACGAAAGTGTTACTGGATCCCAACATTAGAGGGTCTAGGTTCTATCATATTTGAGGTAGTTGATCTAGCATTACAAAGTTGGGAGGTGAAATATATCTACTCAAGTCCCCAAAAATGATATCTATCTGAACAATGAGGTTTAGTAAATGTTTAAAATTTCTGAGATGCCTGACTATATCTAGTTGTTTGTATTTATGTTTTGTACACAGAACTGATTCAAAAATCAAAAATTTCAGGTAAACTCTGCTATTTTCTGGAAAATTAAACTACATGCATGTTTATTAAAGAAAGGTATGTCCATGCCAACTCAAAAAAAAAAAAAAAATCAAAAAATGGAGAAAAGAATTTCCTGTCTCTCTTTGCATCTAGGAAGACTGAAGAGTTTCCTTGAAGGGGATGTCTCTGTCTCTCACAGCACTTCATCTGTCACTTTTAAAAATTATTTCCTGATCAGATCCAGCTCTGTCAAGGGATAATAACTGGATGGTCTTTCAAAAGGAGCCAAGAGGCAGAAAGGGAGTTGAGAGGGGGCTTAACACCTCTTGCTGATCCAGAAGGGTATAGCAACCCCAATTTTCTAGGTGTGAGCTGCCCCAACGATGACGAAGAAGTCACCCACATATTTCTCCAGTCAACTTGGTTCCTGTCCAGCCACGGCCCGTCCCACTAGAAGCCCAGCTGCAGGGACTGACCGTACAGGTCACATAAGTGCCTCTCATGCTATCTTGTCAGAAGCTTCTGCAACCAGATTGAAATCTTCTCAAAAAATTCTTTGAATTATGACTTTAAATGGAAGACTGAAGTATTAAGGCTACAAACATTTTTGGGAATAAAATTCAAAGGAAAGCCCAGTTGGCGTCTGAGAGAAAAGTGAACTTTGTCAGGTCCTATTCAATAGCCTCTAGGTAGCAGAGTGACTATGGTAGAGAATGAGGAAGGAAGTCCAGCCATTCTGAAAATGTTCAGTATCTTGATGAATGTGGGTCAAAGGAATTAAAGAGAACTGAAAAGAGCATTTCCTTTCCCTGTGGCAGCTCTTCAATACTAGAGATCCAGGAAAAAAATCACAAAGGATCTGTTTTTCTGAGTTTGGCAGGTGTGGCTTTTTACATGGAAATGATTGTGTCAGTAAGACTGAATTATTCTGGTTAATTGGCTGCATTTGTTATCTGAAATGTCAACATTGCCTCATACACAAATTATTTTATTGCCTGCTAATTTCTTGAAAATCAGTAATCCCTGCAATATAAAAACCATATGGTTTCATCTTGATTTGGTTACTCGTGGAACACACCAAAATCCTGCAATGCTTCACAGATGTCATCTTGAACAATAGTTATCAACAGGACCAAGTGGGAAAATATGGTTAGTTAGGATTTTAAAACCTTCAGATTTATTAACTCTGCATGAGTGTGGTTGAATCACAGTTAATGCACATGTGACTGGATATCTTTTTGTGCCAGGTACTCTCACCTATATTGTTTCTCTTAAACCTCATTTTAAACCTTTTAGGTAGACTTTGTCATTCCAGTTTTCCCAAGGAGGGAACTGAAGTTCCAAGGGATTACGCTATCTGTTTAAAACCATATAGCTGGAAATAGGGACTTGAAGCAAGGCTTCTGAATCCAAGCCTGGTGTTCTTACTACCACTTCTTGTGTTCGAGCACAATCCTCACGTTTGTCATTATTGATAACCATAAATAGTAGTAATGATGATCCAGAAAGTGGTACATACTTGTACACATCTTTCCAGTCTCTGCCCGATGATTTCATTGGATCACAGAAACAGATGGATTCCATGGAAATTCTTAGAAAATAAAATCTGAAATGCCAAGATAAGTTTATGAGTTGCTGTTATGAGTTTACTCTACAAAATAATGATGGTGATGATGAATTAGAATGAGGATGGGTCTTGAATGTAGGTATTCATGTGGCAAGAAACTCTGCTTTTGGAATTTTCTTGGTTCTTTTTAAATTTCAATGATCAGAAATTTATTTTGGGGGTGAGGCCAGGAAGCACGCAAATGTGTTTTGGTCTATGGGAGAGCGTGGGTGTTTGTGGTCATGTGATTTCACTCCTGTCTCTATGTGAGTGTGTCTGGGTATTCAACAACATCGTCACTTTAGCCCCATATGCCCAAGGGCAGATCGCAGTGATGGGGAAGGCAGAAGGTCACTGGAAAAACAAACTGGGACTGCTAAAGGAAAGATGGCTCAAGGGTCAGTTTTCCTGTAAAGTAGCAAGAGGTTTTAGCATTCGTGAAAATTTCCAGTGCCGGTTGGAGTCCAGAGGGACCTAGGGTGTTCATTTGGCTTGCCTCTGCCACTTCCTGGCTCTGGCCAGGACACAGATTGCCCTGTGACTCTGGCCTGGCAGAACCCGGCACCACATCAAGGTCTGTGCCCTCTGTCCTCACCTGCTCTGCTCAGAGATGCCCCTTCTGTGCTGCTCCAATGGGTGCCTGCCAACCTGATGCCAAGAAACATAAGCACCAGGCAGAGTAGAGACTAAACAAAGAGCCTGTGCCCGCATCCTGGAGAGTGGAGAGGAGGGTAAGAAGGTGGGGCAAGATGGAGACAAAAGATGGGGGCCTTTCAAAGGTGCCACCCCTCCTTTTTACTCTGGATACTTCCCACCTCCTTCTCACATGGATCCTGGCTTTTTCTGAGTTTTCCCAACTCTATCTAATCACACACCTCCAAGGGTTGTTAGGGACCACCTAATCCAATCTTATTTGACTGACAGGGGAAACAGGCTAAGAGAAGAGTAGAAGTGAAACTCCTGTGGTCATACTGAATTGGCCCAGGCCTGGGAATCAGAATGTGAGGCTCTCGTCCAGTGCCAGTGTTGCCCTACATTATTCCGACAGGGCTGAAGTATTTTGTGACGAGCACTCAGACCCGGACCTACTCAGTGCCAAGTCTATTCTCTCTACTGACTTTTAATTTTGCTTAGTTCATAAGATCTGAGCCTCACTCAGTTGAGTCCTTCACTGAGCCAGCCTTGCTACTGAGCATCTCTATGGAATGGCACATGGGCTGTGAGGACAACAATGGACAGAATCTCATTTAGTTGTGGAACTTAGCTTCTCCTGTGGCCACCATGTCAGAGGGTTCCTTCAACATCTGACCACATTCACTCATCCATCCGCTCACTTATGTATATTTTCTGAAAACCATCTGGTTTTCATTTTAATTGTTAATTTTAATCACACACTTTAATTTCCCTCCTCTACCACTCAGATCCCCCAATACTAAATGATTTGAGCATTATTTGAAGTAACATTTCTATTCATTCTCATAAAGACGCTGAGTGCCTCAATGGAAACAGGCAATGATCCCAGGCTTCCTTTGTATGTTGCAGGGGAGCAGATTTCTGCATTTTCCCAGTTTTTATGCCCAAACCAGCAGGGGGTGCACACTGAACCAGCTGTATGGGAAGCAAATATGAATGGAACATGTAAGAAGTGCCATGGACACCCAGGAGAGGAAGCATGTGGTGGTCTGGCTAGGTGGCCATAGCCCATTTCTGGTGACACTTCCACCAACAGCTAGTTATGCAAAAATCAGGCTGTGGTCCCCAGGAGGGACAGAACTGCCAAGGAAGGATTCACAACCCCAAAGGGCATAAATCAAGGATCCTTCTGGCAAACGAGAACTGATGAGGAGCCCAGAGTCCTTTCCATAAATCTCAAGCAGTGGACTAATTCTTAATTAAATCCTTTCTTCCCACAATGCTTAAAGTGCTTTATATGGTTGTTCATTCATTCTATTTCAATAGTGGTTTATCTGAATCCTTCATGCTACAATGATTGATTTTGTTGTCTTTTCTTCTCAGAAAACCAAAAGAATCTGCCTATTTACCTCTGTGCCTTAAAAGGCCAGAGTGGTATCTGCTACAATTCAAAGCAAACAAGAAAAATTATATATGCCAGGTCAGTTCAGTTGGTAGCTAAGAGCTGGGCTGTTGGGGTCAGACAGGCCTGTATAAAGCCAGATTTAAAACAGTTTTAAAACTAGTTTGGGGTGCCTGGGTGGCTCAGTCAGTTAAGCATTTGACTCTTGATTTAGGCTCAGGGCATGATCTCAGGGTAATGAGATGGAGTCCATGGGCTCTGTGCTCAGCATGGAGTTTGCTTGAGATCCTCTATCTCCCTCTCCCTCTGCCCCTCCTCCTGCTCACATGCTCTCTCTCTCTCAAAATAAATAAATAAAATCTTAAAAAAGAAAACAAACTAGTTTAAATCCTAAGTTGCAAGCCTAATCCTCCCACTTAATAGCTGTGTGATTCTGGGAAAAAATGTTAACATACTGATCCTTAGTTTTATTTTCTCTTATATAAAATGGGATAATGGGTCCATTTCTATCTGTCAGTGTCTACTAGCTCAGCAACCATGATCAACAGACAAAAATGGCTGAGCTGAGCTCAGTGCTTTTATAAAGAAACAGGAAAAGAGTTTATATAGAAAACTTGTCTCTACCCCCAAGGGCACCTGGGTGGTTCAGTCGATTAAGCACCTGACTCTTGATTTGAGTTCAGGTCATGATCTCAGGGTTGTGGGATCAAGGCCCGTGTTGGGCTCTATGCTGAATGTGGAGCCTGCCTGAGGTTCTCTCTCTCTGCCACCCCCCTTGCCCTCTCTCTCTCAAACAAAACAAAACAAAACAAAAAAACTTGTCTCACCCTCCAATATTTTGTATCCTATTACCCCTTCCTGACAGTTTCTTGCTGACCCTAAAGATGCCTCTTCCTAGCTCTCTGCCTTTGCCCTGTTCTCACTCATGCCCTCCAACAAGGAGTATAAGAAGATAAGCTAGCTCAGTCCTCACCAGGATTTAGGCGACTTTGAAAAGAGACCCAGCCCCACCACCCTGAGGACACCCAGTGAGAACAGGGGTCACCCAAAGGAGAAGACTTTGCATGTTAAAAGACTGGTTGATGACTTTTCCTTGTGTTTTCTGTTGGAACCAAAATTAGCTTCACTGGAATGACTGAGTAACGACTCATCCCTAGCTATCAAAAAATATGAGAAATTGAGATGCAGGGTAGAGTAACCACCTAGTTTAATCGGTCAAAGCATATTCATAAACTCCACAGGGCATGGAGAATATAGCAGTTATTCTCCATCTCCATTGGGTTTTGATTCAGAAATGGGCTCAGGATATGACATGGGCTTTAGAGTCATTTGCAAGCAATTCTAGATAGTAGGCACAGTTTATTTTTTTATTATTTTGTATTTAAATTCAATTAGCCAACACATAGTACATCATTAGTCTCAAATGTACTTTTCAACAATTTATCAGTTGCAACTAACACCCAGTGCTCATCACATCACATGCCCTCCTTAATGCCCATCACCCAGTTACCCTATCCCCACAGCCCCCTCCTCTCCAGCAACCCTCAGTTTGTTTCCTATAGTTAAGAGTCTCTCATGGTTTGTCTCCCTCTCTGATGACTTCCCATTTAGTTTTCCCTCCTTTCTCTTATGATCCTTTGTGCTGTTTCCTAGATTCCACATATGAGTGAAACCATGTGATAATTGTCTTTCTCTGACTGACTTATTTCACTCAGCATAATATCCTCCAGTTCCATCCATGTTGATGTAAAGGGTAAGTATTCATCCTTTCTGATGGCTGAGTAATATTCCATTGTATATATATACCACATCTTCTTTGTCCATTCATCTGTCCATGGACATCTCTGTGAGCACAGTTTAATAGCATTAGAGAGCTAATGCAAGTTACTGAAATACCTTTTCTGGAAATTCTTAGAAACTCCAGAACATGAAGGACATGATTTTAAGAATCTATACAAGAATAGCATTTGTTCCAAGACCATTAATCACTTTTCATGCACCAAGTGACATGAAGTTGTCATATAGCACAGGGAAAATATAGGGGGCTTGGAATGCTCACTTCTTTTTTTTTTATGATTTTATTTATTTATCTGAGAGAAGAGTGAGAGAAAGAGCACAAGTAGGGGGGAGGAACAGAAGGAGAGATAGGGAGAAGCAGACTCTCCACTGAGAAGAGATACTGACATGGGGCTCCATCCCAGGACACTGAGCTCATGACCTAAGCCTAAGGCAGACACTTAACCAACTGAGCCACCAGGCACCCCTTACTTCTTTTGCTTTCCAGCTGAGCATGAACTCTCTCTCTCTCCCCCCACCCACCCACCCCCCATCATCTCTCTTTATCCTCTACTCCTAGCTTCTACTGTTTTGAACTCCTTTGACTAGATCACATAAATGACATTTGTTTTATGTCTACAGTAAGTGTTCGAACTAGTAATTAAGTAAGGTTACACCCACTCTCAGTTTAGACCCACTTTTCAGAATCTATTTCCTTGAGGGCCTGAAAAATCTCTTGGGAAAGGATACATCAAAATGAATGAGTTGGGAATAAGAAGTCTGGCCAAATAACCAAGCCCTGAGGTTAGTTGCAGGGGAGAAAAGATTTTAAGTGCAGCATGGCATCTAGGGGCAGAGCTGGTGATACTTAGCAGGAGTAAAAGTGATGCCCAGCAGAGGTGGGAGCACCCAAAGAGACTAGTGGTCCCCCAGAGAAGCAGGAGGAGTTCTCAGTGGATCCTCTGGGGAGTTGATCAGACTTGTTCAAGAGCACGTGTGAAATTATTAGCTGGGAGCTACAGTTTTGGAGAAGCAGTGAGAGGCAGTGAATTGGGATCACTCTATTTGCATACCCTGAAGGATGAAATCTAGAGAAACATGGGTTACACATATATACTGGACCACTCTTGTGTATTACTACACATCCTGTCTATTTCACTCTGATTCCCCTATGGCTGTGGTGACCAGTTCCCTGAAGACCTTGTCAAGCCTCAGCCATGAATCACCTATTACTTACACCTATTCCAACATGCTACTACCAATGGACTAAGTTCATGAAATCAGATCCCACTTGTCTCCATCCACCCCTACTGGTTTTTTTTTTTTAAGATTTTATTTATTTTTTGGAGAGTGAGCGAGAGAGAAACAGCATGAGAGGGGAGAGGGTCAGAGGGAGAAGCAGGCTCCCCACTGAGCCGGGAGCCCAATGTGGGACTCGATCCCAGGACCCTGGGATCATGACCTGAGCCGAAGGCAGACGCTTAACCATCTGAGCCACCCAGATGCCCCACCCCTACTGTTTTTATCGTGCTTCCTGATTGTTCTGCCCGTCATGTTTGGTGACTTATTCATGACACACCTGGCTCTCCATCCTTCTATGTCACTCCTGAGTATACCACCTGACTCCCTTTCATTGGCATAGGACCTCTTAGGGCTACTGTCTTAGTAACAGGTGCCACTTGGGCTGACTCAGCATCCCGGCCACACCTTCTCCCTGACCCATGTCCTAGAGGACCAGAGAGGACAAACTCTCCATATGGTATCATTGCAGGTGTCCACTGAGCCTCTATCTGAGCCTCACTGGTGAAGGGAAACATGGGACCTCACAAGACAGTGTGTATTCTGTTAGAAATCTTTGCTTAGAAATTGTCCCAAAAAAACAAATAATCAAGTCAAAAAATGGGCAGAAGACATGAACAGACCCGTCTCCAAAGAAGACATACAAATGACTAAAAGACACATGAAAAAATGTTCATCATCATTAGCCGTCAGGGAAATTCAAATCAAAACCACAATTAGATACCACCTTACACCAGTTAGAATGGCAAAAATTGACAAGGTAAGAAACAACAAATGTTGGAGAGGTTGTGGAGAAAGGGGAACCCTCTTACACTGTTGGTGGGAATGCAAGTTGGTACAGCCACTTTGGAAAACAGTGTGGTGGTGCCTCAGAAAATTAAAAATAGAGCTACCCTATGACCCAGCAATTGCACTCCTGGGTATTTACCCCAAAGACACAGATGTAGTGAAAAGAAGGGCCATATGCACCCCAGTGTTCATAGCAGCAATGTCCGCAATAGCCAAACTGTGGAAAGAGCCAAGATGCCCTTCAACAGACGAATGGATAAAGAAGATGTGGTCCATATATACAATGGAATATTATACAGTCATCAGAAAGGATGAATACCCAACTTTTGCATCAACATGGATGGGACTGGAGGAGATTATGCTAAGTGAAATAAGTCAAGCAGAGAAAGGAAAGTCAATTATCATATGGTTTCACTTATTTGTGAAACATAAGGAATAGCATGGAGGACATTAGGAGAAGGAAGGGAAAAAGGAAGGTGGGGAAATCAGAGGGGGAGACGAACCATGAGAGGCTACGGACTCTGAGAAACAAACTGAGGGTTTTAGAGGGAAGGGGGTGGGGGGATGGTTTAGCCCAGTGATGGGTATAAAGGAGGGCATGTATTGCATGGAGCACTGGGTGTTATATGCAAACAATGAATCATGGAACACTATATCAAAAACTAATGATGTAATGTATGGTGATTAACATAACATAATAAAATTTAAAAAAAAACTAATGATGTACTGTATGGTGACTAACACAATATAATAAAATAAAATAAAATTTAAAAAAACCATCCCTTTTATTGCACGAGAATCTGCATCACTGTAGCTTTGGGGTATCCATCCTGGTTCAGCCTTAGAAAACAGCACCGCCTGCTCTATTTGAAAGTCCTTGATAGTTGAAGGCATTTCTCAGACACAGACTCATTCTTTTCTTCTCAAGACTAATATCATATCTCCAAGTCCTTCAAAAATTCCTCATATGATGAAGATTCTAAGTCCTATACCATCCTATACACCCTGCTCCCTGTTCCATCTCTGTCTGCCCTCCTAAGGTGCTGTATGCTGGGATGAATCCTTTCCTCCAGACAGGCTCTACCCAGTGTAGTCACCAAGAGGTTATTACTTTTGGATCACATTGAATTTGTGGGTTAAATAAACTCATAGGCCTTTATCTCAAGAACCAAATCCAAATTAGATCTCTCATCATAAAGCAGTTTTGGAACAAAGTGAGCAATTAGTAAGTTAACATACAAATGAATATAAATAAATGTTTAAATGTGCTCATATTTAAATATTTTCAGCCCTAATTTGAACCAGACATATCACATGCTATATATACTTCACCAAGGACACTTTATATAATCAAATTATTAATATTATGTCATTATAATGTCATATTTCACAAATCACTGACCAGTAAGAGGCAAGTACAGGAAGTGCAAAGGCCCTGAGGCATGAATGAGCCCAAAGTAGAGAAAGCACAAGACTTCTCCTCTGTGGCTGAGGCAGGACATAAGGTCAAAGTGGTAGATGGCTTCCTCTTTTTACCTGATTGTGACTTTGGGCAATAAAAATAATAGGGAACAGTGTCATGAGTTTAGAATATGACCATCACTATATCATCTTACTTAATCCTCACAGCAGCCTGATAAATAGGAAGATATTTGAAATATTTAACAACAAATATATCATAAGCACTAGCCAATCAGAAAATGCCCACCTCAACCACCACTCTGGCCATACTAGTACAGAATGGCTTGAAATCAGGGACCACCATGGCTCCCTTGAACAGGTGAGGAAACTGAGTTCAGACATGATGGAGTCACCACGAAGTTATACAACTGGCCATTTTACCCCAAACTGTATTTTGAAACCAGCAAGTATACTACCTCTGATAAATGCTGTTCATCAAATTCAGGGAATATAATAGGAAAATAAGGAATTTGGAGATTCATTGTCCACACTGTGGGAGAGGGAGCACTGTGATAGGAGTATGAACTCACAGAATCAGCCCTGGAACTGGCACTAAGTAGCTAGTGCCAGCAGCCTCAGAAAACCTCCAGCCTATGGATGGTAACATCACATATTTCTTGAGTGGTATTCTCAACTGGGGGAAATTCTGTTCTCCAAGAGACAAGTGGAAAGTTTTAGTTGTCACAAAAGGTTGGTGTGGGTTGGTGGAGAGCTAGTGGCTTCTAGTGGCCCTCCCCAGAGGTCAAGGATGCTGCTGAGAACACCATAATGGACAGAACAGCCCCCACTGCAAAGAACTATAGTATCAAAGTTGAGAAACGCTGTTCTAGGGGCCAGGGAGGTAACAGACACAGTGAAGAGTGTCTGGTGTGACATTAGGGAGTGGTGGAGACTATGGCAAGTTGTAGAATGCATATACTTTCTAAAGGCATTTCATACAAATATTTATAAACCTCTGTGAACTAAAGAGAACACACATGCAGACCAGTTTCAACCTGTTTTTGGCCTAATTTCAACCCTGGTTACAATTTTCTCTTTTTCTTTTTACAGGTGAAGATGAAAGTGTCTTCTAGTCACACGGAAGTACATATGTTCATGAGTATGCATTGACAAGAAGATTTATTTTTAAGTATTTTCCAGAGAAAGACCCTCCATCCCTCTTAGAACTAAGTCTCCATTCTTTTGCTTCTTCCTCTGCTCTATACTTTCTCCCTCCTTCAATTACAGCAACCTCCTTCCTCTCAGTCTGGCTTTAGCAAAGGTGTAGGCCAGCTGCTCCCCTCCCAGTGGAGGAACTCCTGGTTTAAGTTTTGATGGCTTCACGTTGCTTAAAGCCTCTGGGAAGGAGGCCCCTTCACTTGCATTACCCCTTTAGCCTTTAGAGACTGATGGGCTGGAAAAGGCAGGTTGGCCTCATGTTTTATGACGTGCCCCTGGAGTTATTTATGGTTTGTTTATCCATTCAATGTGGAGCAGTTGTGTGTGGCCTATGACTTTCAGCTCCAGGGTGCATTAACAGATTTAGGGGGAAATTGGCAGTGTCAAACTAAATAGTTGCACTGGGCTTTTCAGCCTCCCCCTGCAAAGCAAACAAAGCCTCGATCCCCAGACACTCAGGCACAGTGTGATTTCTAGAAAGACAGCGATGACCCCATTGGCCAAGAGGCTGGGAGAAAGCCTGCAATAGGTGAGAAGCTGATGAAATTAAGAGAAAGCAGTTCTCTGCTCGTTGGGCTCGGATGATGGGAACAAGTGTGGCCAGAATGAAGCTACGATATGGAAAGTGATAAACACTATAATTGTGATACGGGCAAGCTAAAGGCTGATGGGACACCCAGGTGAGGTCTCCAAGATCCTAGGAGCATTACTGCACACTGCTGGAGGGGCAGAGCTGCTCTGACGAAGTGCATTTCTGCCCCAATGTGAGATAGGCATTTCAAAACCCTTGTATTGTACAAACAATGGAGCTGATGGAAGAGTGGGATGGGCACACTACCCCAAACCTGCCTAGTGACCAGAGAATGAACAAAAATCATCAGAACCACAGTGTCATTGGACATTAAAAATGATCTGTGGGCAGCCTACTTTATTTAGAGCAGATCCAATGGGTGCTGGGCAGGACTGACTGCTACAGAGCTCTGAGCGGCTGGTGTCACTCTTAAGGTGGCCAAAGAACTCCTGCAACTTGCTACAGGCTTCTGGGGTGAGGTCCTGGGGAGGAAGCCCTGATTATAATGAAAAAAATTCTAATTTTCCTAAAACACAGCTGAAAAGTTCCTCAAGGCTATGCAGCAGCAGCTCTGGGGGCTTTTCCTCTGTACTCCCATTGACCATGTTAAACTGACACCATTCCCCCATATGTCAATGTTATAATCAATTTGCTTTGCAGAACATGAGTGGTAGCAAAAGAGTCCATAGAAGAGAAAGAGAAGTCCTGAGGTCCTGGGAACTAATACAAGGTGCCTAAGACTTATGCAGAAGAATATAGGGCCTTGAGTGGTTTCCACAAACATGGAGCTTGGGTTTGCCTTGTGTCTGGCAGGTAATAGCTAAGCCTGCAAGGCATTAAGCAGTCTGTGCAGCAATCAGCAATCAGGAAGCTCAAAGGAGTGGCAGGGCTGGGGGTGGGGCTGGAGGGAGTCAGATGCTCTGGGAGATATGGAAGAAAATGGGACATTTACATAGACTCACTTCCCAGATGCTAACTTTTAGTGATACTTCTAAACATAGGAGTGCGGGAAGAATGTGGTGAGCAAAGGAGGATAGAACATTCCAGAAATTAAGAAAGTCTATCTTTTTCCAAGTCATGACAGATCGAAGGAGAAGGTGGAAGGGATGACTGCTGGATGTTTTTTATGGAACAACATTACTCGAATGCTTTCATTAAATTATTGGGGATTCATAGCTTTAATTGTCTATCACTTCTGAGAGGAGAGAGAGTTATAAAGACTTCCAAAAGAATCTTTTTCATCTACACAGTAGGACCCCAAACCCTGGCAAAATAGTAGACATCCAATAACTAATAAATCAAAGAAAGGAAAGGAAGAAATCCACTGATAAATACAGGGATGAAGTACAGTATTAATAATACTTTTTTTAAAATTTTATTTTAGTATGTTATGTTAGTCACCATACAGTACATCATTAGTTTTTGATGTAGTGATCCACGATTCATTGTTTTTATAAAACACCCAGTGCTCCATGCAGTACATGCCCTCCTTAATACCCATCACTGGGCTAACCCATCCCTCACCCCCTTCCCCACTAAAACCCTCAGTTTGTTTCTCAGAGTCCATAGTCTCTCATGGTTCATCTCTCCCTCTGATTTTCCACCCTTCATTTTTTCCCTTCCTTCTCCTAATGTCCTCCATGCTACTCATGTTCCACAAATAAGTGAAACCATATGATAATTGACTTTCTCTGCTTGACTTATTTCACTTAGCATAATCTCTTCCAGTCCCATCCATGTTGATGCAAAAGTTGGGTATTTTCTGATGGCTGAGTAATATTCCATTGTATATATGGACCACATCTTCTTTATCCATTCATCTGTTGAAGGGCATCTCAGCTTTTTCCACAGTTTGGCTATTGCAGACATTGCTGCTATGAACATTGGGGTGCATATGGCCCTTCTTTTCACTACATCTGTGTCTTTGGGGTAAATACCCAGGAGTGCAATTGCTGGGTCATAGGGTAGCTCTATTTTTAAT
>NC_138371.1:18009416-18016501 GCF_054177405.1 Leptonychotes weddellii | reverse complement strand
TGCATATTAATAAGACCAATATTTTATATTTGTATTTGCCATTTACATTTTCATCTATGAAATGCCGGTTTAAACGATTTTCCTGTTTTTCCATTGTTTATATTTTTTCTTGCTGATCTGCAGAAGTTCCTCATATATGCAGGAGCATTGTTAATTCTTGGGCCAATAAAACATCTTCTCATAATATATAGCTTGTTTTTCACTTTCTTTTTAATATCTTCTAATAAAGAGAAATTTTAATTTTTATTATAGATTTCTCAATCATTTCTTTGCGGTTAGCCTTACTGTGTTCTATTTAAGAAATCTCTTCCTATCTCAAGGATAGGGAAAATAAAATTATTTTCCTTTATATTTTCAGTTTTTTAACTGAAAAAATCTACACAAAAGGAGAGGCTAAGTATCATAAAAATATAATTATTTCCATCTTTAATGATTTATACATTCAGTGTAATTCCCATTAAAATAGTCCTAAATGATTCTTTAGAAACTTAGCAACTTTATTCTAAAATTTAGATAGAAGAAAAAAGAGCTATGAATAGCCAAGTCACTCCCAAAATAAAAGCATACAATTGAACTTAATCCTACCATACATCTATGTGTATACTCATATACTGATGTAATACTGATATGATATGCATCTATACCTTTATTCATATGTAAGTATATATGTATATAAATATTTACATTTATATTCTTATATACATATATACTATTTATATTTAATTATACATTTATATAAGTATAGATCATATATGCATTATATATAATTTTAAGAATATACTTATAAAATTATATAAGGATATTCATTTTACCTATAATTATATATATATATACACACAATAAGTATTTATAAAATGTACTTGTATCAATGTATATTTAAATCTATAAAATATGTGTTGGATTTCATCAAATGCTTTTTTGGCATCTATTGAGATGATTATATATATATTTTTCTATGTTCAGTTCATGTGGTAAATTACATTCATAGATTTCTAGTGTGAAACTGCTATTGCTTTGTGGAATCTACTGAATTTTATTATGGTGTATCATAGTTTTACACACTATTCATTTTATTTTGCTAATGTTTTATTTAACGATTTTACATCTATGTTTTTGAGTGAGATTGACCTGTGCTTTTCTTTTTTCTTTCTGTCTTTGCATGATTTTGAATCAAAATTACATTGACCTCATAGAATGACTTAAGGAAGTTTCCCTTTCTCTAATCTCAAGAGTTCTATTGTAACATTGGAACGATCATTTTCTTGAAAGTTCTGTGCTGACATTCAGTTAAGTGTGTAGAAGCATACCTGTGCTGACTGTTCATGACCAGCATTGAATATGATTGTTTAGGACACACACTATACTCATTGTTAATGATTTTAAGTTACGTCTTGCAAAACACTAGCCTGTAAAATAATTTGGGCTTATTGTTTCCTTCACAGGGTTACTGTTAACTACAGATTGAATTTCATTAATTTTTATAGAACGCCCCAGGCTTTCTATTTTTTATTAGGTCAATTTTGATGTCTTTTTTTTTTTTGGAGGAGGAATTTGTTATTCCATCTAGGTTTCCAAATGTATTGCAACCCAAAATTTTTATGCTGTTTTCTTGTTGTTTTTATACCTGTTACGTCTATAGTTATGTTCCTTTTTCATGTCCCATATTTTTATTTGTGCCATCTCTTTCTCAATCAATCTTGGCAGATATTTCTCTGAAAACATTAACGAAAAATAAGTTTTGCTTTGGTGGTCTATTTCATTTGTTCATTTCATTAGCTTTCCATCTTATTAATTTCTCTTCTTATCTTTATTATTTCCTTTCTTCTACTTTCTGGGATTTTTTTTGTTTTCTTTTTTAATGTCTTAATTTGGATTGTTAGTTCATTACTTTTCAGTTACTACAGTTACTAAAGAGTGATTTTTCATCTTATTGTCAAATATAATTAGACAAGGCTCTAACTTTTCTTCTTAGTACTATTTTCACTGGATCTTTAAAAGTTATGTATATAATATTTTCATTTTCATTTAGTTGTAAGGATTTTTAAAAATGTTATCATTGGGGACCTGGGTGGCTCAGTTGGTTAAGCGACTGCCTTCGGCTCAGGTCATGATCCTGGAGTCCCGGGATCGAGTCCCGCATTGGGCTCCCTGCTCAGCAGGGAGCCTGCTTCTGCCTCTGACCCTCCCCCCTCTCATGTGCTCTCTCTCTCTCATTCTCTCTGTCTCAAATAAATAAATAATTAAAAAAAAAAATCTTTAAAAAAAAAAGTTATCATTACTTTTTAACCCATTAGATATTTAGACCTTTTTAAATAAAACAAAAATGGATGTATTTTAATGCATCTTTTTGTTAATGATTTCTATTTTAATTTCACTTTGTCAGAGAACATGCCCTGTAAATATCTATATGTTGGACATCTGTGAAGACTTACAGAGCCTAGAATATAGTTGGGTTTTATAAACGTTCCACATGGGCTTCAAATGGATGTATGGGATTGCTTTTTTGGATATGACTTCTCTATATGTTATTAAGTCAAGCTTGTGATTTCAATATTCACTTATTAATATGCTAATCATTATCACTGTTTTTTTTTAAAGATTTTATTTATTTATTTGACAGAGAGAGACACAGCGAGAGAGAGAACACAAGCAGGGGGAGTGGGAGAGGGAGAAGCAGGCTTCCTGCGGAGCAGGGAGCCCAATGCAGGGCTTGATCCCAGGACGCTGGGATCATGACCTGAGCTGAAGGCAGATGCTTAACGACCGAGCCACCCAGGCGCCCCAATCATTATCACTATTAATATTATTTTACTTCTTGACCTATCAATAATTGAGAAGTGTGTGTTGAAATCTCACATGAAGACAGTAGATTTGTATTTTTCTTCCTCTACATCTAATTTCTTTTATTTCAAGCATAGTTAATTATTTACAAGTTTATAATTGGTATTAAACAATTCTTATGAAATTAATCCTTTAACTCTGTTACTAATAATGTCTCTTTTATTTGCAGAATAATAAATATGGTGTCATTTATATAAATTTTAAAACATGCAGATATGTTTATGGATTTTATGGAGAAAGATATTAAAATAAGATTTTTCCTATTGTTCCAGTGGACTGTGTCCGCCAAGCTGAAAATACCCATTCATTCTAAAGAGGTTATTATATGGGTGGCAAATCATTTTCACCAAGTCTGGGACTAGTCTTCTTTTTTTAACAGTATCTTCTGGAGATCAAATGTATAGCATAGTGACAACAGTTAGCAACACTGAGTTGTATACTTGAAGTTTGCTAAGCGGATAGATCTTAAATCTTCTCAACACACACACACACACACACACACACACACATATACACACAGTAGTAACTATGTAGATGTGATGGGCAAGTTATTTAGCTTGATTGTGGTAACTTTTTCTCTCTATATATAGTTGCATACCTTCAGTATATACACTTTTTATATGTTAAAGACATCTCAATAAAGTTGCTACAAAAAGACACACAAAAATATAGATTGACAAATTCAACAATTTAAAAAATTTAAATGATTATTTCTCGAACAGTTACAATACCTTTTGCTTTCAATGGTTACCAGAGTTTTCTTTTGGTATTTTTCCGCCATGTCTTTTCCCAGTCTTTCATTTTTTTTTTATACTTTCACTTTCAGGCATTCCATCTTCTTATGTTTCCTGTAAAGAGTATATCATTGGATACTTCTTTCACCCCAATAACCAGAGTCTCTGCCTTTTAAATGTTGGGTCTAGTCCAGTCAGATTATTGAGATTACTGGAATAATTGCATTTGTTTCTACCATCTCCTTTTTACTACTTTTTCCTCCACTTGTTTTATACTTCTGTTTTTCTCCTCCACTCTCCCACCACATCCTCATTCTGCCTCCTTCTCTCTTCACTGTCCCCTGCTTTCCTTGTCTCCGTGGGTCGCAATCTGGGTACTTTATTCACACATTCTTCCAGTTCAATAATAATCTCTTTGTTTGTACCTAATATGTTATTTTCCCACACACTGAACATTTAATTTCGGCAACATTATTCTTAATTTTCATGTCTTATCTGTATCTTTTTCAAATCTGCCTGGTCATCTTTTTTGTCTCTTTGTTCATTTTGTTTGCAAGGCCCAATAAAGTAAACTGGGCTTTTGCGTGGGATATGGAGGGTGTAATTTGGCTCTGAAATGGGACCTACTTATAATATCTCCTTTTCTTTCTAGTGCCTTAGATGCTTTCTGACTAATTTTCACCACCCCACAGATTTCACATATCCCAAACATAATGTAAGGCATGACTCTCTGTGAATTATTAGCACTAATAATAATCCCTTAATAAAAATAAAATTCTGGAGCTCATACCATCCATCTTCTTCCCTGATACAGAGTAGGTCTTGTTGCCAAAAGTTACCAGGCAAGTAGAATATTCTCCTGATGTCATTTATCTACAGAATTGGTCTCTAATTTGCCCATAATTGCCCTTGGGCAAGCCTAACCCCAAAGACACATTGATGGCCCCCTGCTCTTTCCCCCAACCAATTAGGCACAATCCACATTACTGCCCTATGCTGCAATTCAGATCTCACCCA
Source organism: Leptonychotes weddellii (assembly GCF_054177405.1). NCBI lineage: Eukaryota > Metazoa > Chordata > Mammalia > Carnivora > Phocidae > Leptonychotes > Leptonychotes weddellii. Next base: position 18,011,909 of record NC_138371.1, on the reverse strand, counting down.
GAAGTCCAAGGCCAACATCACTTGGCCCCACTCAGTGACAGGATCAGGTTTAGCTTAGAAGTGATTATTGCCAGTTGAAAAAGAAATTTTGCCCCAAATTACCATCATGTTGACTGTATTACTAAACCAGTCTCCCAAGCTGGACTTGCAGAATATCATGGGAATAAGGAAGTGTAGATGTGTTGCTGGTGATGGGAACCCAAGAAGGGATTCTTTTCTCTATAGCCTGTGCTTCTCCTCAGCTTTAAGGAAGTACTTTAAGTACTTCAAGAAAGTCTGGGACTGAAGTTACTCTCACTTGACTACATACCATTTTCTACAGATGCTTCTTCTTCACTGTGTTAGACCCAGATGGAATGAGAGCAAGTCCAGACGGTGACATTCATGGATGATCACTGGGCCCCCTTGATCAATCCATACCTTTCACCCAGTGTGTGATTATCATACTTTATCCAGCTGATTCCATGCACCAGCTGTTCAAGGAAGTGAAACTATTACAGTTTATGGAGGGCTCACTATGTACAAAAGCATTTTCCATATGTTACCCCATTCTGTGCTTACAACATCCTTATGAAATAGGTACTATTAGTATTTGCTTCTTATAGGTGAGGTGCTTCAGGCCTGAAAAGGGTAAATTACTTGTCCAGAATCACATAACCTGAAAGTTGCAGAGCCAAGGTAAGGACAGCTGCTTCCTTGTTTCATATCACTTATCTTTACAACTCTATGAGGCAGGTGGTCTTCCCATTGTGAAGTGAAGAAACCAAAGCACAGAGAGGTTAGGTAACTTGTGCAATATCACACAGTTTGTACGTGGAAGAGCAGGGAAGGACATCAGGGTAGCCTGAGTGGAGAGATTCTATGTTGCTGAATGTCTCCATCCACCAATAAAGCTAGAAGGTGTGGTGAGTGTGCTGATGCATCTCACTTCATTTCCTATCTTATATGACCACCTGATGTTAATAAATTTCTGCTGTGGTCCAGCTTCCACCTGAAACTCATATTTATATTAATATACACTTTAAGAAGATAATGTTAGTGTAGAGTGAGAATAAATAAATAGTAGTCTAGTCTGAAAATGCAGTGGGAAGAATGATGGGGAAATTTATTAGCATTAAAATGCAGGACAACCTTCTGACATATGGTTGTGACTTGTGTCTTCCTTTATGTATTGAACAGGGAAATGTCCATTGGTTTCTCAACTCCAGCACAATTGGCATTTAGGACCAGATAATTCTTTGTTGTCTAGGGATGTCCTTTGCATTGTAGGATGTTGACCAGCATCTCTGGCCTCTACCTACTAGATGCCAATATCATTCCACCCACCCCAGTTGGGGCAATCAAAGTATCTCTAGACATTGCCAATATCCCCTGCTAGCCAAAATCACTGCTAGATAGGAATCACTAATTGAGGGGGATTTCAGAGAGCAGATATAAAATAATTCCTCTGCCTCCAAAATTAGACACTGCCTGCCCTGAGTTGGTTAGACTGAGCAAGAGACCCCAGGGAGGTATCTTTAGTTAGAGTGAGAGATTATCCTGAACCAGAGCTGAGTCAGGGCCCAGTGTGCTCATACCCTCTTCTCAGCAAGGGAAAGGGGATAAGGGAACTGAGGGGATAGACAGAGACCACTGTGTATTCTGAAAATACAACTTCAGAGAACTTTGATAAGTGTGTTGGAACAAATGCTTGGTGATATGGGAGAGAAAAGACACCTCTTATCTCATTTAGTCCCCATGATAATACAATAAAGGAGGTATAGTTTTCATTTCTGTTTCACAGATTAGGAAAGATGCCAAAGACACTGAAAGACTTGCCTAAGACTAGAAGGTGAGGGAATTGGAACGGACGACAGAAGTGTCTGAATCAATGTCTGTACTCTTTCCGTGCATCCTAGGGGTATAGAGAGAACCTTCTAGAGATGACAGGGAATAAAACTGTCCTTTTATTCATTTATAGAGCAAAATATATGTACACCTACACTGTGAAGATGCTATGCTATCCACCAGGGATACAAAGATAAATAAACTCTAACCCCAGGTTTACAGAGCTCAGATTAGTGAGAGAAAAAATATATTTAAAAATTCCAATGCAGCGTGCTAAACATGGTGAAGGAGTATATATGCAGAGGGGGCCATGGGAATATAAAAGAAGGGAACCTAGCACAAGCTTGGGAGGGGAACAGTTCCTCAGGGTAGGCTTCATGGAATAGGTGATCTGTGAACTGAGTCCAAGGATGCCAGGAGTTGAGATTGGTCATAGGGAATGACAGAAATCTCACAGTTTACCAGTACAAATCAACTGCTACACATTGCAGTTTGGATCTGACCACTAAAAAGTGCACTAAAATTTTTTGTTAAAAGGAATGCAGAGTATGTTGGACTGGGATGTCCCCTCCCTGGGGAGTGAGTAGGAGGACTGATTGCCATTTGTATTGGTCAAGGTCCTCCAAAGAAACAGAACCAATAGAAGATAGAGGAGAGAGAGAGAAA
>NC_138371.1:17996913-18009316 GCF_054177405.1 Leptonychotes weddellii | reverse complement strand
TGAAAGCTGATAATGCCATCTTGAGTCTGAATTCCTCAGGACAGGTCAGCAGGTGGGGAAACTCAGGCAGAGCTTCTACTCTGCAGTCTTGAGGAAGAACTACTTCCTCTTTGGGAAACCTCATCTTTGCTCTTAAGACTTTCAACTGATTGGATGAGGCCCACCCACGTTATGGAGGGTCATCCGCTTTATTCAAAGTCTACTGGTTTAAATGTTAATCACACCCATCCACATCTAAACTGGTGTCTGACCAAACAGCTAGGTACCACAGCTAGTCAAGCTGACATGTGAAATTAACCATTGTACCACTGTTGGTCATTTATTAATCTCCCCCAGAAAGGACTATAATTTCACACCCAGAAACCTGTTAGAGGTGGGAAGTGAGAATCTCTGTTGCCACATGTGCTCCAGGCTTCAGTGCCTCTGGGGAAGCTGTGCTTGGGGGGGGTGGGGGAGGGAACACGCCAGCTAAATTCAGCTGAATATTTTAGCACACCCTTACAGTCATAAATCCTGATGAGCTCTCACCCTAAAGTAGGTCCCTGAAAGAGATCAAGGAATTCTGAAAGTTTTAGTAATTCAACAGCCATTTTAAGTATATAAAAGAGCTTCCTTTTTAAAATCCTAAGGTGAATTTTTTCAGAAAATAATAAATTAAGTAGTGATTTTTTTTTTTTTTTTTTTTAGTTTGAGGATGTATTCATGCATTTCTAATGTCATACACTAAATGTCTTGGCTTGAGCTGTGTGTGTGTGTTATTCATCCTTGTTTCCTAACTAACAAAAGGATGTGATCATTTCATTCAGGTCTAATATAGCAGTGTGTGCCTGAGCATGTCTGTGTATACATAAGCCATAATGTCTCAGTTATTGGCACAGTGGGGAGCATTTCTTTCCATGAACATAATTTGTTGATTAAATCAGGACTATTATCTCCACTTTTGTACAATGAAATTATCCAAGAAAGAAGCCCCTATGTAGAAATCTATAAGATTATGTCCCTGGAGTTTACTGTCATTTTTTGATCTCTTCATTAAAAAAAAATACATTTATAAGGAACATATCAGATTCCTAGCCAGCAATCTTTCACTTAGTAACCAGTTAATTTGTTGCAGAATTCGCACACTTTGAAAGGGAACCCATACAAAGAAATCTTGACAACTCTAACATGAATCAGTCAGTAGGAAGAAAAAAAAAAGTTTTCCCTCAAACTTTGCCCTACATTTGATCTTCGCCAAAAGGCCTAGAAGCGATTCCCCCAACTTTGCCCTGATGGAAGAGAGAGGGTGTCCGAAGTCAATGAGAAATGGCAGGCATATCCAAAAGAAGTTTTGTGGTTTTTTTTTTAAGATTTTATTTATTCATTTGAGACAGAGAAATACAGAGAGAGAGAGAGCATGAGCAGGGGGAGAGGCAGAGGGAGAGGGAGAAGCAGGCTCCCCGCTGAGCAGGGAGCCCAATGTGGGGCTCGATCCCAGGGTCCTGGGATCATGACCTGAGCCGAAGGCAGACACTTCAACATCTGAGCCACCCAGGCGCCTCCTACCCCCAAAAGAAGTTTGACTGCAAAAGCAAGAACTTCACTCTGGTTCTGTAAAATGAGGGGAGAGAAGGGGCTAGGAAGAACCTGGTAAATTATTCAGGCTTGAGAGACAGTGATAAAAATGCAAATGTAAGCCTGCCACTGACTCTTTGCACCAGCTGAATAAATTCAGCCTAGAAGCTGAATCAGCACCTTGCCTCTGATTAAAACCAACTGAAAGCACAAAGACAGGAAGAAGAAAGCCTCAGAAGCTCTTTGGAAATGACAGATAAATTGATCAAGCATAACTGCAACCCGAAGATGAAACAGTGTTACGGATTATGTACCACAGGCCAAAGGGTCCTTCCAGCTCTCTTCAAATGGAAACACTTGTAATCAAAGAATCAGGTCTTACTTAAGCCCAAAAGTGATTATTACTTCATTAATTATGGTCATGTCTACTCGTTCATTGTGAGCACATGTAATCTTTTCCCAAGAGTAGTACAATAGCCTCATTTTATCTTTAATCAGTATATCCCTTCCCAGGCTGTTCTCTGCATGCATGGATCCAAACTGCCTATCAATAGCTCTATATGCCAAATTGATGGCCAACAACAGCCCTATGCTTGGCCTAACATTACAGTTGAGAAAGCAAAATATAAGAAAACCACCCCACATTGCAATGAAATAAAAACAATTTTTTCCAGGTCTATTTTAAAACAGATCAAGAGATAGGGTATAAATGTGAGCGAATGTATTTTTCTTGTACAGCTCAGTGATTAAAAGTGTGGTTTTGGAATCCAGGCTCCCTGCATTCAGAGACAGACCTGCCACTCCAAGGAAGCCAGCTGCTTAACTTCCCTCAGACTTTCTATCTCTGACACAGGGATAATTACAGGGTTTGTTGTGAGGATCAAATGCGTGAAAACATGAAAAGAGCTTAGGACACGTCTGGCACATACTAAGCGCCCAATAAGTGTGAGTTCTTATTAATATCGTGCTTCCGTTAAGCGTAGGCCACCTACATGGGGGTTGGACAAATGCAGTGCCCTGAGCTACTCACATGCATCCCTTTTAACAGCACGACTTTGTCTGTCCATTTACACATATAGAGAGAGTTAGAGGGATAAGGGCTCGTGTCCATGCTCTTTCTCATTTTGGGCTATCAGCCCTTAGGAGACATTCTCATGTCACAGTGTAATGAAAATTAGACAATTCTATCAACATCAAATAATAAAGCTGTTTAATGAGCGCATTCCCAGATAGCCACTGGGTAGTGCCCAGAATTATGTCAACCCTGATGGGGCACAAAAGAACCAGGGAACACCAGAAAGCCTTCTAGACACTGACAACCATTCAGGGAGAAAAAGGCTTATCATGAACTACTAAACGATGAAGCTATTATGTGAATTATGTAATTACGGACAGTTCTACAATAAGGTAACATATCATCATGTGCTATTTGTGGGTTTAGAACTTTCTGCAAAGGAGAATGAGGGGTGATGAAGCCGAACCGGGAGCCGTGTGCTGGGAGCGGGGGCCTTGCTCACAAATGGCCCTCCCGCTGCGGGGTCAGGTGAGAGTTCTGAGGCTCCACATCCCTCCTCAGCCTTCTTTTCCCTATTTAACCAGACAGTGTCATTTAAGAACCAAAACAAAACCAAAAGCTCCTTCAGTGGCAAGATGATATTATGCAGGGTTACTGACAGCTTCTGGCCTACTTCACCTTTGCACGTGGCTGTGCAGAATTCTCTCAGAGACTAGCAGGGCAACTGTCCTGACAACTGCACCCACCCCAACCCACCCCCAGAACCTTCTGCACACTAACAACATGCTAACCTTCACTCCTGTCTGTCCTGTCCTGCTTTTCTCCCTGGCTATGGCCAGAGTAGGGAGAAAAAGGTAAACGTCACCCTTAAATTATGTCGGTGTCACTGGCGAATGGAGGGGGACGGTTTACACAGCTCTGTTTCCCCCCTAAACCAGGATTTTGTTCCTGGCCCTGCCCTCCAAGGTCGCACCAGAGGGCTCAGTGTGGGCATGGTTTGCAGCCTGTGTGCCTGTCTGTCCGGGGAGGGTTCAGATTGAGGCCTAGGCATGTTAATTTTTGTTTGTTTGGCTTTTAAGCCAATTTATTGGCAAGTCAGTGACATAAGAGATTCAGGGAAGCTCATGCAATAGCTTCCACACTGCCACTCCTCAGTAGCACCCCTACTTCTTCTCGGTCAGGCAGCTTGTCCGCTGCCTAAACATTTTTGCTTTGGAAGGACAAATGCCCGGGCTGATTCATGAGCTGTGGTTTTGTCACCGTGAGTGATGGGCTGGACTTACTTCCTTTGAGTGAAATTCCTATCAGAGTGACCTCACCTTGAAAAAATGAGGCCATACATGGCACAGACTCTCTTTTTGGGTACTGCAGACCCATTCTGAGCCCAAGGCACTGTGCTAGGTGCTGGGTAAGGATTTAAAAACATAAGTCATATCTAGTGCTTGCCCTCGTGTTGACAAGAATTTCATATTACTATAAGATTGGTAGGAAGTGGAGGCAAGAATATCAATTATTCAAATATAAGGAGGAAAGCCCAGGTTGGGAATTTGGGAGAAGCTTTGGAAAGTTGTAAGCAAAGGGACCAGCATGAGCAGAAGCACTGATGTGGGAGGAGGCCAGGCGTATTCTCAGGCCAGTAAGCAGAAGTGCGTGGAGGTCATAGGTCATTGAAAAGCACTCTCTTGGGTGAAGCAGAGAATCTCAGAGAAGAGCTGCCAACTGTCCTTCTCTTAAGGCTTTGAAACTTGCCCTCTCTGCATACTACACTCAATTTGGGGCCCATCTCACTTTAGTTTATTGAAACTCAAAATGCATACTAAAGCTCTTAAGAGTGGTCTCAAACACTGAGCCTTTGTGGTTTCTAAAAATCAGAGAATCATTGCCTAGGAGGGGGAGATGCATGAGCTATTCACTCTCCCATGGACTCCTGGAAAATAACATAACGAAGTTACCAGGCAGCTGAGAGTCTCACACAAAACAGCCTGTACGCTTTTTCCTATCTCACTAATATTAAAAACTGGAAAACTATGTAATTACGAAAACGATCAATCATTAGAATGAGCTCTTTGGGGAATGAAGGAGCACTGAACACTTTAAACAGAGGCCAAATACTTTTGTCAAGAATTCTGTGAAAGGGACCCTGTTGCTAAGTGAGATATTGGCTCAGCTCACGTTTCTGAACCCAAATCCTGCTGTGGCCTAGAAGACTATTTATATGCCTTCATAAGGATGACAGGAATGAAGAGGAGGGGAGAAGCAGGAAAGGAAACAGTTGAGCAGGAACAGAAAGACTGAGTAAGGAAGCAAGAAAGATTGCAAGAAGGAAGAAGAAATTGTTTTTGCAACACATGGGCCAGTATTTTAAAATATTGAACCAGAATAAGTCCAAATTCTAGTACTATAAAAATCTTAAGTGAGCTCTTCAGTTTCATGACAAAAGCATGGACATTGGTCATGAATTTTATAAGAGATCAGATTGGGCTATCAATCTGGTTAGAAGAAGGGGGTTAAAGATCAGCTTCAGGATGAGTGATCTCTAAATACTCAGACACGATGATCCTCACTTTTTTTTTTTTTTTTTTTTTATTTGCGAGAGAGAGAATGAGAGACAGAGAGCATGAGAGGGAGGAGGGTCAGAGGGAGAAGCAGACTCCCTGCCGAGCAGGGAGCCTGATGCGGGACTTGATCCAGGGACTCCAGGATCATGACCTGAGCCGAAGGCAGTCGCTTAACCAACTGAGCCACCCAGGCACCCCGATGATCCTCACTTTTATTTTTTCCTTTTTTTTTTTTCTCTACTCAAAGACACTTTATTTTGTTAAAATCAAGCAGGATGATCTGTTGAGAGGTAAGTGGTAAGAGTCAGAGCATGAAAGCTGAACATGTTTTCCACATTTTCCATTTGCCCTGTGTTATGGTAGCTGGCAACTTTGTCCAGCACCCTGCATTATAGCATGGGCTTGGAACCATGTTGAGTGAAAATAAAAAAGATCTGGAAAGATTCTAGCTCTTTACTACCAGCTAGTTGTGTGAACTTTCCCTTTGTAATGAACACCAAGCCAGTCAGATTAAAACTACCAGCCCATTGAGTGAGATAATTTATGTGACAGCACCTTGAAGTAAACAAAAGTCACTGTGTCCTAGTAAGGTATCATTATGCAAACAGAGGTATAATGTGAGGTTCCTGACACCAACGATCTGGATGTACTCCAGGGTCTCTGTCATCTTTAAACACATGCTCTCTTGCTTGTGGATATATTAGGGTAGATGTACACTGAGAATAGAAGGTCTTCCAGGCCCTCTAATACCTAGGCAACTACAGTGTGGTCAGTGGAAATTAGAAGTAAATGGGAGAGTAAAAATAAAAGATTTTGAATTAAGCTTTACAGAATTTGGAGTTGTTTTGGGGCTTTCATGGGAATGTGAGAGATGGCTAGGTCGTTAGGTTCTGAGTTTGATAACTCCATATCTTTCTCTGACAGTTTAACATAGTACATGGCACATAGAAGGTGCTCAAGCAATATTAGACCTATAGCTACATGGTATGCTTCATTCAATACAGGCCAAGTTGTGCTGTGATACAATCCACCCCCCCTCATATCAGTGGCTTAAAAAAAACAAATATCTATTTATCATTCATGCTACACATCCCTTGTGCTTGGCTGTATGTTCTGTCCCATACCATCCTCACCATAGGATCTGGCCCCATGAAGCAACTGCCATCTGGAGCACTGCTCGTCACTGTGGCAAAGGGAAAGAGAGCTTGAATGGTTTCCTACCAGCAATCAAATGCTTTAGCATAGAAATGACACCCATCACTTATACTCACAACTCATTGGTCAGTACTAGTCACATGGCTCCGCCCCAATCAGCAGAGCACCAGGAAGTGTGATCCTACTATCCACCCAGGAGGCAGAGAGCCTGAAGTATCTGGTCAATTGTGCTAATGATAATCAAATGACACATGCTTGTATTTGAATAAAATTGAACCAGTCTACTTGAGTAAAAGATTTGGCAATGCCTGTGGCTGAGTCTGCATTAACATTTCCCAAAGACAATCATCCACACGGAAAACCAGAGGTCACAGGGGGTCTTCTTAAGTCCGGGAGTGTACATGAGTTACAGATGTCATCATTGACATCATCTTGGCATTTTGCACCAAACAAAAGCTCAGCGTGGAATGGCCCTTAATGAAAATTTTGTAAATATGGTTTTTGCTGTCTGCTTGACGGGCAAACTGATTGCTAGAGTTATTTCCACACAGTGGAAACAATGAATAAAACCCTCCCAAGCCAGGCCAGCCTTATGGCAAGCTAAGATGGTAGGTGATTTCAACTGCACCAAGAGAAAACCACCTATCTCAAGGGCAAAAGGTAGAAAACTAACCATACTGGGTGTCAGACAAATTTTCTAGAGTCCAAAAGTGGTAGATAAATGCATAATATCTGTGGCTATAGTAATTGTGGTAACTCCAATCTCCCAGGGTTGTTGCACCCTTCAGCTGATGCAGGACCTCCACGGCTGACCAAGTCCCCTGAAGTATTCTCAGAGTCTCCATGGTACTTCCATGAGGACTTAACCTGCAGTTATACTGTTCCAGTGGGTACAGCACCTTCTCTCAGGAGGCCACAGTGCCGGCCCAGGCAAGGCAGCTCTACACCTGCCATGGTGATACTGCCCTCCACCTGTGCATGTCTTCAGTCTGCCCTGGGGCTCCATGGAGCATGAGAGCTCACCCCAGGAACTCAGCCACAGTCATGGCTCTTCCTGAGTGCTACTGCTCCTCAGCTGCTCCCTTGCTACTGGAGCCCTCCTTGTGCCAACATATACTGAGAGTTTTGGTCAGGTAGAGAATGAACTCCCTTCTCTTCATGCGGGGGTGGGGGGGCAGGGAGGAGGAGTAGGAGAAGGATCCCACATGAGTGAATCTTGTGTGACAAATAACATGGTGTTTAGTTAAGCGTTCATGTTAGCATTTAGTAACAGTGTCCATGATATCAGCAACTCAGGCATGGATGTCAGAGCCAGTACCCAATGTCAGTTACATGGGAGTCACCAAGGTGTTCTCAGGATCACTCCTCACTCTCCATCCATCTATTAAGTTCTGCTATGGATTACTTTAATTTATATAATGTATACAATGTGTGTAGACCATGGATAGTTGCACAGTGGTCCCTACATAGGTATTTTCTTGTTGTGGTTACTAAGAGTCCAAGTGCTTCCTTGAGAAGCATTCTTTCTTAGAAGGCTCCTGAGGCCCACTACAAACCAGCTTCTGGATGGCTGTTCCCAAAGATTGCCAGACAATCCCAAACATGTCTGAATTACTCCTAAAACTCATATAATCCTCCCAATTCTGCCAGCCTGAAACTGTTATACTCACATTGTATAGAAGAAAACTAAAGTCCAGAGAGGTTAAGTAACTTCTCCAAGGTCACAGAGTAAGAAGCGATAGAGCCAGGATTCAAATTCAGGTCTATGTGGTTTTGAACCCATTAATACCATGAGGAGGATGAAGGGTTAAAGTGGTGATTCTCAGCTAAAGGTGATTTTGCACCCCCAGGAGATATTTGGCAATCTCTGGAGACATCTTCACTTATCATAACTTGGGGGTAGGGTGAAAGGGTGCTACTCTAGTGGGTAGAGCCCAGGAATGCTACTGATATCCTACAATGAGCAGGACAGTATCCTACAACAAAATAGTACTGGTCCAAAATATCAATAGTGCTGAGGTTCAGAAACTCTGGATTACAGGAAGATAAGTTGTATCAAATTGCTAGAAAAGGTTAAGCAAGGGGATGTCAAGAAGGACATACTGAAAAATGTGTTTGTAATTAGGGAATAAAGTGGGATTTGGGTGAGCAAAGGGGAGAGGTAGCATAAACAGCAAGGAAAGGAACATAGTGGTTAATTTGCAGAAAACGCCCATGAACAGGAAAGAAGTAGCAACAGATATTGGAAAGGAAAGTTGGAGCCTGGAATGCCAGAATTTAAGTGCAAAGAGCCTGGGACAAAGCAAAATACTAAATGTTCTCAGAGCATTTGTCCTGGGGCTGCCAACCCAGTTTACCAAAAACCATGTGTCTGTACATAAATTCATTCCCTTCAAACTCAAGCATTTTACTTCAGTGTGATCTATAGATTGCCTTAAGCCATCTCAGTCCTACCCCAACTTGAAGAAGGGAAACCCAGGGCCCAGGGCAGGAGGTTACCTGTACATGGTCACTGGCAAGTTAGTGACCAGCCTGGAACCAGAATCTAATCTTAGAATGAAATCTGGTCATTATCTTCATTAAATTCATGGTATAACTTTGTGTCTGTAGTTGGGTCCCTGGAATCCCAAGAGCACAGCCAGCCTTTTCTCCCTTTAATTATTCTTTATCATCCTTCTTATACTGGGATGAAATAGATTTTTGGTGAATTTTCTTTATAACTTTCCCCATTACTTGAAGTGCCCAAAATGTGCAAAGCCAAATATTTTTGTACAAACCAAGTAGCATTTCTTCTACTTAAAAAAGAAAAAAAAGTGTTGCTGAGGACAGGGGTAAGGATGAGTGGAAGGCCATTGTTTGTCCTTTGAAAGCACTTTCCAAAGATCATGATTGGACTGGACAGGTATTTCCCGTTTCCTGTGTTGCAAGTGGGCTCTACTTTAGCGAAGAATTGAGATTTGGCTAAAAAGGCAAGGAACATCATCTTAAAAGGAATCCCAGGGACGGATCCAGTGGAGGCAGCTTGTACCCAGAGCCAACCTTTGACCCACAAAACATTTCACAACCTGAGATCTCAGTTTGGTAATTCTTGTATTTCTTCCGCCCAACTGGACAAAGAAACTACATTTCTAAGACCATGCAACATAAAGGTTATTTATTTCCAAACAAAAGAATTAGGAAATGTGAACTTTAAGGCTTTAAGACTAACATTAACTCATCTGCTGGAGACAGATGGTATTTAGTATTTTCAATGAAGAGGCTGTAAAATGTGAAAACTTAATACATCTGGGATGAGTCATCAGGGTGAGTTAATTCGCTAAAATCTTAGCTTCCGCATTTCCTGATTAGATTTGTTTCTCTTTTCCATCCTTCATCCTGGCATCTGTGACCCTAACAATTTTCCATTTAACACAAAGGAAATACTTTGAATGTTCCTTTATTTGCAGTCTCACCTAGGGTCATTCTAGGGTATTGTCCTCAGGCTTAAAGTAACAATAAAACAATTTGCAAGAAAGACTTTAATAGGAAAGTATCATTTAATGTAAAGGTGTCAGGTCAGCTTGAGAGTGTAATATAGCCACTAAATACCATACATAGATGTATCATTTTTCTTTTCTTTTCTTCCCTTTCCTTTCCTTTCTTTTTCTTCCTTTTCCTTTCCTTTTCTTCCTTCCTTCCCTCCCTCCCTGCTTGCTTTTTTTCTTTCTTTTTTTTATTATTATGTTATGTTAATCACCATACAGTACATCATTTTGATGTAGTGTTCCATGATTCATTGTTTGCATATAACACCCAGTGCTCCATGCAGAACGTGCCCTCTTTAATACCCATCACCAGGCTAACCCATCCCCCCACCCCGTCCCCTCTAGAACCCTCAATCTGTTTCTCAGAGTCAACAGGAGATTGAAGATCTTTCTTTCTTTCTTTTTCCTTTCATTTCCTTTCTTCTTTCTTTCCTTTCTTTTTCCTTCCTTCCTTCCGTCCTTTCTCTTTCTTTCCAATCATCTTCTATTAGTGGTACCTCCTTCCACCCCTGCTTATTCCTTTTTTTTAAAATTTAAATTCGATTAGCCCACATATAGTACATCATTAATTTTGTAGTGTTCAATGATTCATTAGTTGCGTATAACACCCTGTGCTCATCACATCACGTGTCCTCCTTAATGCCCAGCACCCAGTTACCCCATCCCCCCCCACCTCCCTTTCCACAACCCTCAGTTTGTTTCCCGGAGTCAAGAGTCTCTCATGGCTTGGCTCCCTCTCTGATTTCTTTCCAATCAGTTTTTCCTCCCTTCCTCTATGATCCTTTATTCTATTTCTTATATTCCACATGTGAGTGAAACCTTATGACCCCTGCTTATTACTTCTAAGTGTTTATGTGAGTCCTATCTATAATCTTTGGAACAGATTTTGTTTTGTCTTCTTTTGCTTTTTTCTTGATGCATCCTTTTTGCGTGCTGGATTTCTTAACTCTATGAAATAGAAATCCTTATCTTCATTTAATGTATTCAATAGATATTTCTTAAATGTCTCAGATGTATACATCCTTTTAGCAATTCCTGTGATATTTAGAAAGCTATGAAGGTCTGATATATCACCAGAAGGAAAGTGTTATTATGAGTCATCCACAAATAGCAGATAGCTCCAGACCCTGGTACAAAACCTTTCTCTGCTTTTTCACTGAGTTACTTATCAGTCTATACAGAGTCTTCCCCCAGGAGACAACCTGAAACCCCATCTTTCTCGGGCATCCCTCCTTCTTCCTTTCCCTAAGGACCCAGTCAGTCTTTGTGCAACTCTGTCCATCCCCTACAGAATTCACCCAGGCTTCACCCTGAAAGTGTGGCTGGTCAGATCCTTCAGGGAGAACCTTCTACTGAACCAACAAACATTTATCTTGCTAATATTTGTTGGCGATTTAGAGATGATAGTTAATGTCATCTCTTCCACCTCACTTTGGTACCAACTGAAACTTAGACACAAGACTCAGATAATGGGGAGAGAAAAACATCAGCCTGATGGCTAATATAACTACTTTGGAAACTATGGCCTGGATCCATGGCCACAACTGACCTTCTCAATACTTCTTAATTCTCAGACCTAGACTTTAGGACTTATTATCAATGGAGTGTGAGGGTCTGCTGAGAAGAGTCCCTTCCCCCCATTCACTCTCTCATAGTCACTAGGCCCCAACAGTCAAGAGCAAGTCTGTCCTCTGGACAACTTTTAGTAATTAGTCACTCCTGGCCTCTGACCCTCATGAGCTCAGTAGGAAAGAAAGGGCAAAGGCTCATGAAAAAGAAAACTCAGAAGGGACTGAATCACAGGCTTCTAAGTCCTAAAACCCAATCACACATCACTTAAGACAAAGGTGGAGAAGGAGAGGAGAGTTCTTCCTTACTTTTCCTTTCTGAGTAATGAGGTGGAAATGTTCTTTCCTTTTTGAAAACATGAGGAATGGAGCATATTTCCTCCAATACTCTCAAGATTTTGTTCTTGTAAACCATTGGTTCTAATGGAATTTGTGGGTTAGACTATCAGGGTTTAGGCTGTCCCCTTAGGTTCTCTCAGGGCAGTTCTACTCCCTGGTTTCTGAGGTCTCTCCCCATTTTGACTTCCCCTCCATTGTGTAGACTCCCTGGATCATAGAAGACTGTTTCACCTTTGTTCTGGAAGGCTCTCAAATGGGTATGAATGGTACATTAATTAAATACCCCAGGCTTGAAATCCATTTCCCTGTCTATATACCATCTCAAGTTGTAACTGGCCAAAATGCCCAATACAATTCATCAAAAGTTAACAGAAATACAATCTTAAATACAATGTCAGCTGAATAAGAGTGACTTAAACTTGAATTTCAACTGCCTCCCAGTATTGAACTCCCAGGGAGCGATTGAAGTCCAAAATTCAAATCGCCCTTTACATTATAACCCAAAGAAATTGAAGGGCAACATTATTTTTTTAAAGGAAAATACTCTTTGCTGTGCAGAAGCTTTTTATCTTGATGAAGTCCCAAAAGTTCATTTTTGCTTTTGTTTCACTAGCCTTTGGAGATGTATCTTGAAAGAAGTTGCTGTGGCCGATGTCAAAGAGGTTACTCCCTATGTTCTCCTCTAGGATT
>NC_138371.1:17973256-17996413 GCF_054177405.1 Leptonychotes weddellii | reverse complement strand
GCCAAACTGTGGAAAGAGCCGAGATGCCCTTCAACAGATGAATGGATAAAGAAGATGTGGTATCTATATACCATGGAATATTACTCAGCCATCAGAAAGGATGAATACCCAACTTTTACATCAACATGGCTGGGACTGGAAGAGATTATGCTAAGTGAAATAAGTCAAGCAGAGAAAGTCAATTATCATATGGTTTCACTTATTTGTGGAACATAAGGAATAGCATGGAGGATATTAGGAGAAGGAAGGGCAAAATGAAGGGGGGGAGATCGGAGGGAGAGACGAACCATGAGAGACTATGGACTCTGAGAAACAAACAGGGTTTTAGAGGGGAGGGAAGAGGGGGGAGGGTTTAGCCCAGTGATGGATATTAAGGAGGGCATGTACTGCGTGGAGCACTGGGTGTTATATGAAAACAATGGATTGTGGATCACCACATCAAAAACTAATGATGTATTGTATGGTGACTAACATAACATAATAAAATTAAAAAAAAAAAGAAATCTAGGGGAGGAGAGATTTTCTAGATTGAAAAGGTGAATGTATTATTATCATTGAGGTATAGATTATAATATTTCTATACCTTTTGGGTTTTACTGATTTTTGTTGCTTCTATAAATAATAAAAGCAATAAAGATTACCTTTAAAAAGAGAAGGTGACTAGCATCACTGGCTAATGGAGGCAAACAGGTAATGTAAATGTCTTTTATGAGTTTTAAAATAAAAAATTTTTTTCAAATGGTTTTTTACTATGTTTAATATTTGTTTATTCACTTAGCATTTTCCAGTAAGTATTTATGGACCATCTGTTAAGTGTCTGGCCTTGTTCTTAGATGTTCAGGATATATCCGTGGACAGACCTTCAAAGATCCCTCCCCTCTTGTTGCTTTCACCCTCCCCTCTCTTGCTATAATGCAAGGTTACTTGTACTTTCTTAGGCATCTGATACATCCAGGCTCAATTGGTGAAAGATTCATGCCACCATGACCTTCAATTCAGCTCATTTTACTTATCTGAACTTCTATTTTCTCAGTTGCAGAATGGAAATAATCATGCCCACTTTTCAGGGTGAGGAGTACAAATGGCATGTAGAAAGCCCTCCCTGTGTGCCTCAAAAGTTCACTAGGAATTGTGAATATCAGCATAAACAGCAATGGATAAAAGAACAAAAACTCTGGGTTCTGGGTTTTGATTCTGGTTTCACAGCTTACAGCATTCTCTTAGATCTTCAATTTTATTATCTAAATAACTACAAAAAGATATAGATAGATAGAAGATAGATGGATGGATAGATAAAAAGAGACAGACAAATAGAATGGGGATGGGATTTGACTCAGGGCTTCAAAAAATTTCCAATTAAGCCCCTAAATAGCAAGGATAAGCAAATTGTGTATCCTGAGTATAACCTATCTCAGGTATCCTGCTACAATCAGGAAATTTCCTTGAAGTCATATTTTCTTTTAATATATCTGTGAATGTCTTCATATTAATTTCATTTAATTATGACACTTTAAATGCTTTACAAAGAATCAATATTAATAAATCTATATTGACTGAGGACTTTTTAGGTGTTATTCCTTCTAAGTCCTCTTCTTACATCAGCTTATTCAGTATGCCATATTACCCCTCACTTAGGTGTAATTATTATCCTCATTTTACAGGAAAAAAAAAAACTGAGGCTTATAGGAGTTGAGAAACTTGCTCAGGACCATATAGCTATGGTGCAAATTCAAACTTTGGTAGTCTGGATCTGTAACCATAGGTAGGATCTTAAGGTGTGCCTTAGTTCACTGTGATTTCTTTTCCTCCCCAAACACTATGGTCCATCTTGGGGGTATTCAGTGGTGCCAAGTGAGAGCAGCAATGTACAGTTTCCCCATCCTTGCACCCTTGCCTTTTCACAGTGTGGTCATCCATATTGCCAAAGATTGGGAGATGAAGTAACATAGCCTTTCCCAGCACATGTTTCCCAGATGCTGAATTTTTCCAAAGGACACTGGAGTCTTCATTTCACCCTGCTTTTTGCAAAGGGAGTGGTGAGGTGGTTACGAATGAATTGTTTCTCCTATAGTCCTACTCCTGCTGGGATGATTTACTTAATGTCTTCCTAATAGTTTGTGGTGCAAAAGGGAGTAAAAGGGTTGGGATTGGAGGTGAGATGGGTAGAATGGGTGAAGGGAGAGATGGCATGATTTATATTCAGATAACGCAGTGCCTTTAGCCTGCCTCACAATGGAGGTTATTCATGAAGACCACCAGGGCCTCAGGGACATGAGGTGTTTGGATTTGGAACATATTCCATCAGTCTAATTGCTGGTGAAACTGAGGTGACATGAGAGAAACTGATCAAGTGTCTGTGGCCCTACTTGCAGCCCCTCTGACCCCACACATGAGGTTCTCCTTGCTTTATGGGCTTCTAATGTCCCCTCTCTCTGTTTCCCCCCACCTCGTTTTATGGTTGGTACAATGACAAGCTTCTTTCTATTTGTTGCTCTTAACCCAAGGACAGGGTAGCTTTCCTGGTAGAATACACTGTCTTGAAATAAAAGTGCTGTTCAGTCTGATTCAGAAGGAAGCCAGTGTACTTGCAGAGGCCTTATTCCCCATTCTCACCAGTGTCCTGAGAAGCAGCAGAAGAAAATGCATTTCTTCAACCATAATTTACTGAGCACATAGTTCATCTCAAGGACTAGAGACATAGCATTGAAAAAAAAAATCACTCGAGGTCCCTACGCTTACAGAGTTTAGGCTCTGATGGGAATGAGAAGTATTACATAAACCACCTTGGCAGAGTCAAGAGATATTATTGGAAAAGTATGCAGATACATGGTACCCCAGAACAAGAAGGTGCATTTAACTCCACCCAAGAAGGTGACTTCGTAGGAGTCCCTAGAAAAATCCCCCCTTTCAGGACCTTTGTCTCAGGAAAATGTCACCTCAGGAAAATGCCATCTTGTAATGAGACTCCTTCTGGTCCCCAGAATATTCTCTAAATCAATTAAAAATATAGCCTTCAGGGGGCCTGGGTGGCTCAGTCATTAAGCATCTGCCTTCAGCTCAGGTCATGATCCCAGGGTGCTGGGATCGAGCCCCGCCATCGGGCTCCCTGCTCTGTGGGAAGCCTGCTTCTCCCTCTCCCACTCCCCCTGCTTGTGTTCCTTCTCTCGCTGTCTCTCTCTCTGTCAAATAAATAAATAAAATCTTTTTAAAAATATATATAGCCTTCAGTTATAGACAATATGATGTATCTCTCTTAAAGTGTAGTAGCCAACATACTACCTTTGTATTTATTAGAATGTGATTGGATTTAGCAATATAATATTTAAGAATGTTTGTGATTATTTGTAATTGGTGATTTAGCAGAATCCCAGCTGCTCTGGAAGAGTTCAGTATCTGAGAGGGGCTTCTGCTCCTGTCATGGAGGATGTGAACTCATTGTTTATGTCATTGCTACTACAGCTGATAGAACCTACTGGGGTGAACCTGCCAAACTCCCCCACCCCCCAGCCAGGCAAGTTGGACCCAAAACCATATGGTGACCTACAAGTGCTGAGATGCCATATGCCCTTACCCTTGAGTGATTGCATTCTGCCCAGAGGTCTAAATCTCCTTTCCCATGGGCTAGGGACTCCCACTCCCCTTCACTGGGCCCGCTAGAGGTGAGAGATGACAATAGAGCATACTTTTGTTTTGTTCAGACCTGATGAGTCTGCCCCCTTAGTAGAAAAGACACTTAGGTAAAGGAAAAGAACCTGATATTAGTTCTACTTTGGACCTAGGAATTTCCTCTTTCTCTGCATTTAAATAAGACTGAGGATCCAGGCAGGCTTCCTGTAGGAAGTAAAAGTTAACTGGAAGGTGGGCAAGTGCTTGGCAAAGGCACAGAAGAGATTGTTCATCCTGTATGAAGATTGGGATCTCTGAAGCACAGAGACCTCAGGGCATATAAGGCAATAAATAGGGCTGAGGGCAAGGGTGGGACAAGCTGAGGAGGCAAGGCTTGTAAGTAAGATCAAGTGTAGTAATGTTAAAGAATTTAGAGTTTATCCTGAGGTCAAGGAGAAGCCAGTGTAGAGTGTGAAGTAGAAGAAAGACACATTGGGATTTACCTTTTAGAAAGATCATTTTGGCTACAGCATGGAGAAAGAATTAGAAAGTTACAGATTGGAGACAGTAAGACCAATCCAATGGCTATGACCATAGTCCAGAACAAGAGAATAGGAACCTGAACTAGCATGGTGGTAGCAATAATACAGAAAATTAGACACATTTGAGGGATGATCAAAGCCAGAATGACCTTGATATATTTTAAATAGGTGGTGAAGGAGAGAGAGAAGGCAAGTCTACCTTCTGGGTGCCTGGCTTGAGCACCTAAAGCAATAATGGAATCATTCACAATGTGTTATGGAGTGAATGTTTGTGTTCCCCCAAAATCCATATGTTGATTCCTTGACCAGCAGTGTGATCGTGTTAGGGAGTGGGGCCTTGGAGAGCAATTAGGTTTGGATGAGGTCATGATGATGGAGTCTCCACGATGGAATTTGTGCCCTCATAAGAAGGGGAGGAGGCACCAGAGCTTCCTCTCACCACCATGTGAGGACACAGCAACAAGGTGGCCCCCTGAAAGCCAGGAAGAAGTCCCTCACCACATTTGCCAACACCTTGATCATCACAGACTTCCAGGCTCCAGAACTATGAGAAATAAGTGTCTATTGTTTAAGCCACCCAGTCTATGGTATTCTGTTATAGTGACCTGAACTCACTAAGACACTGTGACAGAGAAGAAGAGATAGAACAACCCAGTTTCAGATCAGAGCAAGTGCAGATGAGGTGCTGCCAGATGTCCACATGGTTGAGTAGACAACAGGGGTCAGAAGAGAAGTCTGGGCTAAAGCTATGGATTCCAGGCAGTACATCTGGAGGAATGTACCACATGGCATATATGAGGTGACTAGGGAAATGGGGAAGAGTGTGAAAAGAAGAGGCTTGGGGACACCAACATTAAGGGAGCAGAGACCTCCCTTTAGCTTGTGGCCTATCAGCAGTGGTGCCTAAGGAACACCCCCCACCCCATCTATGAAAGGGCCACCAGAGTTACACCTGAGGTCTCCTGTATACATAATGTGGATTTTAAAATGCCCTGCAGCTATGAAGTACTATACTAATAATGATTCTCACTGTGATCAGAGCTACCTATCATCCTCTCCCATTTTAAAAGGGGAGACATTGCTTGTCCCAGTGAGAATAGAAGAGACTGAAATCATTCCAGATCTTCTGATTTAGGTTTACTGTTCTATCCCTGTCTTCAGAAATTACTATTTATTGCTTCTATATGTTTATGTTAGTTTATTATTTTCTAAACCTGGGGATCCTCTTCATCAGAACCCAAAAGAAAAAAAAATATTCAGCTGAAGACGCAGAGAAATACAGCAAGAGGGAATTTCTCAGAACCATTTCTGGGAGACCTAAGATGCCCTTCTCTTGCCACCTTGGCCTGTCAGCTGCTGCTGAGCCTGGGATATAATGGGGAGCCTGAAATTCAGGCTGTGCCTGTCCCTGCCTTGTGTTTTTATTTCTGCTTCACACCATCATGGATAATGAAAGTTGACTGGCTGTTGGGTTTCCTTTCACTCTGCCACTGTCATTTCCATTTGCTGGGTCTCATGCCTTTTTAGCACAAAGTTGTTGTGTTTGAGCTCTAATTTACCAGGCAGTGATAAATTCCAAGAAAAACCTATTCTTATTGAATTATTTTCAGAATGTTATGCAAGCATGTCTAAATTATGTGGCAGCCAGTTCTGCTCTAAGATCTGATTTTGACTTCATGTTAATTCAAGTAGGGGAGAGAAAGAAAGAAACAAAAACCCAAAATGGTGACATGCCATCTTTCATTCTTTAAGAGAATTATATTTTTAAGTCTACTTCTCTGATGCAAGGGCCTTAGCCCCTTCCAGAATGCTGGGTAATGAAGGCCACATTCCAGTCCCAGTTCCCCCTCATGGAATAGGCAGAGGGAAAACTTCCCACTGCAATTCCCCAGGAGAAGAAAGGCTGAAATAAGTAACACTGCATGTAGGGTAAGGCTATGATCTCCTTTTTTTTTTTTTTAAACAACAACAAAAAAACATTGAATAGGACTTCTTTCAGTGAGTCCAGACTTGAAGCTGTCTTGTCCAGGGAACTTTAAAAAAAAAAAAAAAAAAAAAACAAGTAGTAATGGCTATTTCCCACCCCTGTGCTCTCCATCACCAAATCCAAGAGACAGCTCAGTTGAGAACTAAGTTCTAATTCCAATAAAGCCAATACATTTCTGATCTTGTGGGTGGGCAACCATTGTCTTTCATTTCCACATCTTCTAGCCAGAATCTTTCCTTTTTTTTTTTTTAAATGGGACATTCTATTCTTCCAATCATTGTCAATTTTAGAACTTGCCAAACCTGGAGCTACTGATGACCCTTGTCACCATCAGAGGGGCACTTGTTTGAGACTGAAGACAGGACAGGAGAGTGGACGGTTAAGAAGTAGAGTGTGTAGAGTCCTGACCACATCATCTGAGCTCAGCTTCAGCCCATACTTGAGCCAGATCTATCCCCTGTACTCTAAATACAAGAACCAATAAAAGTAAGAATCTCAATTATGATGTGTTGCCAGTCTCAATGTATTCTTTTGACAAAAGGAAAAGACAATATACTGAACTTTTAAGTATATTCCATAGACATCTGGTATTCCAAAAATCTTGTCCATAATATTCTTGTTCAAAATGCCATTATGTGCCCAAGTGGCTGACTATACAAAACAGAATTAGTGAAGAAGAGGAACTCATGTTCCTGAATTAAAACTTTTATTGCAATAGCACAAAATGGTCCCCATGGTCAGAAGATTCCAATCAAAACTCCTTACCCCAGCTCTACCAGCTGGCTCCAACTATATTTTCAGCCTTATCCTTCAACATCCCTTCACATTTCCCATCCTCTGGCCAAGCAGAGCCCTGTTCTTCACTCATCCTCAGTACTATCCTTCTTTATCTTTGCAATCATGTTCCCTTTTCAGGATGCCTCCACCCAGCCCCACCCCACATAACTATACCTCCCTAACCCCACCATCTGCAACCACTCAGGGTCCACCTTTTCCAAAATCTTCCCTCAACTCCCAGTTCCCTTCTAAGAAACTATTCCTTCTCTAAGTCCCCAAAGCACTTTATCTAGACCTTATTTATATTACCGGATCAAGTTCCCATCATGCATCACCTCAGATTTCTCCAGTTCTCATGTGCTTCAGGGGGCCCTTGTTGCCTCAGTTACCACCAAGGCAAGTAGTCCTGTGTGGTCTCTGACTAACTTCATATGAGCACAACCCAATGGTGACTTCCATGTCCTTGTTTTTAACCCCTCACCTTCCATTTTGGTATATCCCAGTTGTAACTGAGGCATTAAACCAATGACGGATACGTGAGACATATGCACTCACAAACCAATAAAGGCAGGGACTTAATGCCTCCTGCAGGGAAGCTCTGGCCAATGGGAGACAGGGACCAATGAATAACTTCTCAATTCTCCTTTCCCAACACATAATGTACTTTCTGGAGCCCCAGTAGTTCATAGGCTTCTGGGAAGACAGTCCTATGCCACTGAGCCATTGGTTACACTTGTTACCAAGTGGTGTCCTGCTCTGTTGGGTAAACACCCTCTTATAATTGTTCTCCTTTCCTTCTTCACACATTTTTCTCCTCATTCCTCCTTACATCAGTTTGCACTCCCCATTAAAGAAGTAGCACAATAATTTTTGCATCTGGCTCTGTTTTCAAGGGTACTCAAACCTGTCATTTTTACTTTATATCACTATATATCATGCCCGTAAACCCACCTTACTAGACTACATAATTATTGCAGGTACCTTCAATGTTTTCTGTCTCTGTACTACAATATCCCCAATGAGTGCCTGGCAAAGTGTCAGTGCTCAAGCAATATCTGTGTTATGAATGAAAATAGACTTTAGAAAATGCTGTGCCAATAGGCACCTGAACTGACACACCCAATATGAAGGGATGGCAGGGGAGTTTGATCTTACATCATGACTTCTGTTCTCCAGCCAATGACTTGGTTTGTTTGTTTGTTTGTTTGTTTTTTAATTTAAATTCAATTATCCAACATATAGTACATCATTAGTTTCAGATTAGAGTTCAGTAACTCATCAGTTGCATATAACACCCAGTGATTGTTAATACAACCACAAGCTGTGGGATGCACTGAAGAACAATCCAACCAAAGGATATTTTCTTTCTCTTCCCAGTACAACAGTGTGTATGATAAGGCAGAATATAGAAAATCATTAGGTCAAACTCTTTCTGGAAGAGAAGGTAGCAAGACACCGGATAGCAGATCATAGGGAAGATAAGTGGACTTTTCTTAGTTTTGTGAATTTAAGGTCAGCAGGCATATATCCCCCACTGCTTTAGGGAAAGGGTATAAAGAAACCCTAGTGGCCTGATACCTTTCACAAAGTATGCAGAGGGGAAAGGGGCTGAAGGGCCCCCTGAGGGAGGGACCTTATTGGAACATATTATGAACTGGTTGTTTGTGTTCCCCCAAAATTCCTATGTTGAGATCCTAACCTCCACCATGATAGTATTAGGAAGTGGGGCCTTTGGGAGGTAATCAGGTTATGAGGGCAGAGTTCTCATGAATCAGCTGAGTAACTTTATAAGACAAGACACAGGAAGCTTCCTCTCTCTCAGCTCTCCCCCATGCTGGGACACAATGAGAAGAGGCCATCTGCAATCCAAGAAAAAAGCTCTCATTGGATACTGGGTCTACTAGCATCTTGATTTGAATTTCTTAGCCTCCAAAACTTCAAGAAAGAAATGTCTGTTGTTTGAGCCACCCAGTCTGTAATATTCTGTTACAGTGGCTTGACTAGACTAAGACAGAACATCAGGAGGACTGGGATGGTCCCAGCTGAGATCTGCTAGAAGAGAAGGATATCACAGTCTCTAAGAACAGAATTCACCTGAATGAACTGGAAGCCCCTTCTACCAACCTTTCTCCCAAGACCACCACCACCACATCATCACCTCTAATACAACCTTTCCCACATCATGAGTCATTTTGGCTGGAACCTTGGTGCCCATGTGTGGCCTCATATCTTGGTCCCCAAGGGCACAGAGTGCAGAGAATCAGTCTGTACCAGGGGAGCTTTTAAGAAAGGCAACTGTAGACAGAGCTAAAAAACACATCTAGAATTGGGCAGACAGTACACTCGTTTTCTCTCAGCCCTGTATCTGGAAACAAGATTGTGCACTTTGGACTATGTCCCTGGAGTTCTTGGACCTCAAGAGAGGAATAGTAGTCTTCCCATTAATGAAGAGTCAACCAGGTAATTGCAAATTACAAGAGGTGACCACATTCTTAAGGTCATGAAGTGGTTCCTCCTGGTCATCCCAGGACTTGCTAAACTGTCTGTAAGAAGTACACTCTCTTCACCCCAGGCTTTCTAGAGTACCAGGTGTAGCCCTAGCTTGTTGGAAAGTGTGACCCATGCAGAGAAAAACAAAACAGGAGAAGGGAAGAGGAGATGGGTAATTGTACCTATCAGAAAATGAGGATAATGGTTAAGGCTAGACACACAGAAGCTGAGTTTTTCAGAGAAAAACACGAGTGCAAACACTAGGAATGATTTGTCCTCAGTCTCCCCCAGAGAAGGTGGAGTTGATTATTTGGGACCAGTGGCCTGTATCATCTTCCAGCCAACACTATTAAAAGTGCCTGCTCACACTTGGTGATGAGCACAGGCATTTCACAACCCCTGACCTGCTGCCCATCGTGCAGATATGAGCAGCTCTAATTCTGCAAAATGCTATTTTTAAAACAACCAAATAGTTCCAGGCTGCCCCACTGCAGCCCAGAGGAAGGAGTTGGTTGCTTCACCAAGTGTCTGGCACCCAGGGGCTTTGTTGTGGATGTCTTCGTTCTACTGTCATACCATCTTGATTAAGATTAATTATTCCAGTTGAAATGACTCACTCAGAAAGGATGGGAGGGGTGGAGGGGAGAGAGCAGTTTGCTTGTTTTTTTCCCCTACTTCAATGTTTGTTCTGAAAGATCCAGAAGAATATAGGAGTGAAGCAAAGGAATTTAAAGTGTGGAACATGTAATAAAGGACATCATGTGAAAAAGCTATTACAGGCTCTATGTTTATCTTCAGCTCAGTGACTTTCAGGAGAGCGTGTACTTGGCTAGTAAGATTGGAGGATGTGACTGCTCTCTGCCAGTGGGAGTCTTGACCTGAACTCTCCAAAACCTGGCTGACCTCATCAAGCCCCATCTACCCTAAATAACAAGGCTAGGACACCCTCCTTTTGACAGACTCACACACACATACACACAGATGTATATATTGGAAGCTCCAAAGCCCATTTTGGATGCAGAAGTCATGTATGACCAAGGAAGAAACTGAGCAAGAAAAAAATATATATAACCACGAAACTCAAGACTGTACCACAGAGTCAATAAATACTATTTATAGAGCAGCTTTGACTTACTGGGCATTAGCAAAGATTTGCTCTTCTGAGTTACTTCTCCAAGGCTCAGACTTGCACATCCCCTCTGAATATGTCCTCTTGGCTCTGAGACATACCCCAACTTCCTGCAAATCTCCCTAGACTGCTTTGTTGGTAAAAGGGCTTAGGTGAAGCATCTCAGGCTACTTTGGAAGTGTTTATAGAATACTTATAGAGACCTCATCCCTAAGTCATTCCAAAGGGAAAACATCTATCATCTATGCTTTTTTTCTCTATCCCATTATTTTAACAAAAGGAGAAAAGGTTTGGCAAAGAAAGAAATGTGCAGTTTTGCCAATTTTGTGCACTCAGTAGGAATCAAGTTATCTTGATCCATTGGGAAGAGAACTGTGCAGGTGTTGGGAGACAGAAGCACATAGCATCCAGCCCAGAACAGACACACATGATGCCTATTGGCAAAAGAGTGAATGAACTTGGGTATGAATTTCAGCCCATCAATTAACCAGTTACATGGTTTTAAATAAACTACTTCTATTTTCTGAACCTCAGAGATTATCTAGTTCAATGGAGGAAACTAGAGCCTATCTTCTAGTTCAGGTATTTCTCTCACTGTACCCAGCATCTCTGGAAGGCTGTCCTGACCTTCCCTTTCCTTGAAAAGTCCATTTGGAACCATCCCTGTTCTACATCTACATCTTGGTCTGGACAAACGTTGAACATTTAGCCCTCAGTTTTAGCCCGAGACCATCCAATGGCCTAACTGATTCCTTCTCTGTGTTCTAATGGTTCTAGTCAAGGGGATGGCATATCTGTTTTTATCAAATTCAAGTTTTGGTAGATACTTCTGCAGCAACTCACTACCCAAACAGTAACTCATCTGAACTTCCTCTACCACTAAGTTCCATGTATACAACATGGCACAAGGTGATTGGCGGTAATTCAAATTCATAGCCTCCTTGGGAAGTTTGTGTGGGGTGGGTAACTGGTTGCATTCTTAAGTTACAGAGAAGATACTTCTTATTGTCAAAGGAGAAACCAAGGAATGTTATCATAACTCTGTCTGTCCCAGTATTTGGTACCTCCATAAGAGTTATTCCTCTTACCAAACCTAGGTTTGTCCATCCTCAGTCTCATCCTCCTCTCTCACTCTTGCTCTCATTCTCTGTCTCAAACTCAGAGAATTGGAAGCATTCCAGCCATGTGAACACAAGTCAGTGTAATCTTGGCCAGAGTTAGATAAATGGGCAACATGCAGGTAATGGTGGTCATACAGAATGTTAAGCCAAAGTCTCAGAACTTCAGTCCCATATTGTCCCATTTGTTCACCTGCAAATTCCTGCTACCCCTTCTGCCCTGGGTCCCAGACCTGCTTCAGAACTGGAGGATATCAGATGAAGAAATCTCAAGATCCATTCCAGCCCTGCTGCCATCCTTTCAGGGATTAGGAAGCTGGGACTTAAAGATATTTAAAGTGGCCTGCCAATCACAAAGCTGGCAGAGCCCAGCCATGTCTCTCAAACCTCTTCTTGTGTCTCTTCTATCACTCAGTCTCCCCTATTTCCACAGGACCTTAGGCTTCTATTTCTAGTGGGAAGTCTTTTGGCAACAATCTTTGTTAGTCACCAACCCAGGCTTTCCTGAAATGGAAAATCAGGAGGTGCTTAAGCAGGCAGAATGGCCATGAATCCAGAGGAATAAAAGGCCCAGGAGGGAGGCCATTGTGATCCAACTATTTCCCTACAAGGCCAGGGAATACTGGGTATTTTGCTTTGTTTTGCTGCTTTTTTTGTTGACCTTTCCCCTTCATTTGTGTCTCTACTTAGTTTTGTGTGGGAAAGAGAAGGTCAAGGATCTGGGAAGGCAAGAAAGATATTTTATTGGCCAGAAATTGGCAAGGCCTCATATTCCTGCTTCATCAGTATGCCTGACCCATTGGTTGGAGATGGGTCTTTACCTCCTACTCTTCTTGGGCCCTGTAAATTCACACTTTTTAATTTTTACAGAGCAGTTTATGGGCTGCAAAGAGAAGAAGCCAGGGTGATCTGTTGTCAGGGGCTGCATTGAACAATGAACCATCATCTTGGTGTTCTTTTTCTTCCTTCCCTCTGTGAGTCTTGTAAATAAGCATTTAGACCCTCTGGGGGAGATGGGAAAGGGCTCCTTGGGGGCAAGGCATGAAAGAACAGAAGGGTCATGAAGGGGTCTTCAGGAAAATCTGGGACACTGGTCTGTCTCTAATCAACTTGGTTATTTGGGGGGCAGCAGAACATTTAGCAGGTCGTCTTCACAACCCACTTTGAACTGTCCAACTTATGAGGAGAAGGGAAATGTGTAACCTGATGATTTAAGCCAGAACTGTTCAACATGTTTCACAGTTCACATTTTGAAAGAAGTGCTTTGGGAAGAATGCAATCTAAAGAACTGGAAGCTATAGAATTCTCTCTCTAGAGTTACTCCCCAGAGGATCATAATCGACAAGCAATGTCACTCACCAGCCAGTCACTTAGAGATGATAGCTGATGGAAACCAACCAAGACATGAGTAAAAAAGAACTGAAGCTAAATTTGAGAAAAATGTTATGTGTAGGCCAATAAGTAAGGGGCAGGGTAAGTTACTAGAATTTTATTTATCAGTACAGCAAAGTTAGGAAAAAGGATTAGGAAGGGTTTTTTGTAAGTGTCTCCCACCTCTTTAAAGCTCAAGGATCCAACCAGAAGAGAGGGTTAAATCAATTGAGGAATCATGATGGTGATGATCATCATCATCCTGCCCCTTGGTGAACATTTATTAAAAGCTTATTGGATTCCAGGCCTGTAATAAATGTTTTGCATACATTTTCACACATCATCTCTCCTGAAATAGGATGTGATTATCTGCCCCTTGCAGGTCAGGAGAATTTGAGGGGTCTCTCCCTCATACCCTGCAAACAGGTGGCAAAGGGAAGAAGCCTTGGGTCAACATCAGCAAAGCACTGCCAACAGCAGCTGCCACTGAGCCTATCAGGCACAGGAGGTGCAGTGTGGAATCTCTTCTCTACTCTCCCTTGATTTCTGCTCCTAAAGGCCCTTGAGTTTTCTATCAGGTGTGGGGGGCTGAATGGGGGCAGTCATGTTTTATGCCTGAGAAGGTGAGGAGGGAAGGCAAAAAATATTACCATAAAAGCAAACTAGGAAAGCTAGAACTGGAAAAATCCTACTAGGGAAACATACAATATGATTAAACCATAGATTCTTCTGAGAACAGGTATGTGTGAGGGGTAGATTGTGATGCTAATGAACAGCACACACTTGGAATCTTCAAAGGAGCAGGAAACCAGACTCCTTCCAAGGGCAGGGGTGATGCATTTAGAGAAATAACACCCTGGGATTGTCACAGGCAGCTCTGTTATATACATGGCAAGGCATAGTGCCAGAATCCATGTACTTTCAAATCAATTTGCAAATCCCTTGGATTATCAAGAGTTTTATTTGCCTTTAGAGTGGACCAGCCTTATACACCATAAACATTTCATTCAGGCATTAAGTTCTGGGCTCTGCATCTCATTTACTTAGCACTGCTCCTGCTGAGAGCCTACCTTCCCTACAATTTTCTTCAACTGAGCCTGATGCAGTCAGGCTATGATCTCCAGTCACTTAAAGCTGAAAATAGCTTTTCATATATCACTTACTCTCCCATTCCTCCTCAGGTTTACATACAGATGCTCTGGTGTTGTGTGCAGAATCATGACTCCCCAAAGCTAGTCCGTCCCCATCCTAATCCCCCAAACCTGTGACTATGTTACCTTACGTATCAAAGAGGACTTTGTGGATGTGATTTGGTTAGGGACCTTGAAATGGGACGATTATCCTGGGTTATCCAAATGGGCCCAATGTAGTCACAAGGGTCCCTAAAAGATGGAAGGGAAGGGCAGAAGGTACAGAGAAAGAGATGTGATAATGGGAACAAAGGTCAAGCCTTGCATCCTCAACAGAGTCTACTGTCTTCCCTCTTGAGGTCAAATCTCTTCTGCATGGCCTCCTTCTGTATCCTGTGCTTCACCTTCCCAGCAACTATCACCACCACAGCTAAAGACAGTTTGTGTGATTATTTGACTAATGTCAGTGTCCTTTACTAACACACATGAAAACAAGGACCACGCCAGATTTTGCTTCCTTCTGAATTCCCAGCTCACAGCAGGCACTCAATAAATATTTGCTGAATAAATGAGCAAATGAAAGGGCGAACAGGATCTAAACCTCCTGTGGTTCTGAGTATTCTTTAGTGTGGGTGGAAACACAGCAGTCCATGAGGTATCCCACTGACGAGCTCTTGGCTTTTTGTTTTCCTATCTTGCTCCAAACAGAATATTTATCTTCACATATGGTCTTAATACATCTCTGCTGAGAGAACAGCCTATCTGTAACTCCAATCAATAGCTCATAGAGTTTGTAGAGGTGGAAAATTTCCTTTTTCTATGTCATGATTTGTATTCAATTATTCTGATTTTAAGCCTT
This sequence comes from Leptonychotes weddellii, assembly GCF_054177405.1. Classification (NCBI taxonomy): domain Eukaryota; kingdom Metazoa; phylum Chordata; class Mammalia; order Carnivora; family Phocidae; genus Leptonychotes; species Leptonychotes weddellii. The sequence continues at coordinate 17,981,404 of NC_138371.1, read as the reverse complement.
GACCCCATTGCCCCATCCATGCACAATGATCTCTGTTGTTAGACTGGAGATCCCCCGCTGTTTTCCTCCCCTCTGAATGTGAAAGACCATCCACTTATTACAAGACTGAGGTCCTGAGCCTGGTTTTGAAATATCCCAGGGGAATCCACTTTCAAATCATCAAAACAAACTTTATTATATTTCACTTCAACCTTGTACTCCCATGTATATTTTTAAAGGAAGTTGTGGGTGAGATTACAAAAAAATAAACAACAGTTACAAATATTGGAAAGGTAGATTTACTTGGCTCAGTCAGTTATTGCACACCAACTATGTGCAGAACTCTGAAATAATTTTTTTTTTGGCACTCTCCTATTCCACCACAATTGATCACCTGTATCTGCAGACCAGTTGGAACAGTCCCACATTTGACCCTCACCACTCACCTGGGAGAAAGACAAGGTAGGTGTTACTAATCTCTTTAAGAAGTTGCAAGGTAAATTGCTCACTCTCTGTTTACTGGGTGTTTCATCTTTGTTTTCCTGGTGCCTCTCCTGCTAACACGTAGTAGTCCCAGGTAAGTATTTTTTGAAGGAATAAATGAATGTCTGGCTTCTTTCTAATAGGAGTGTTTTGACTGACTTGCCCAACATTACCCAGTTAGTCAATGAAGGGCCTTGGATTTGCAACCTTGGCCATCTGGCTCCAAGCCCAGTGCCCTTCCCTCTCTACAGTCAGGAGAGGAGTCCTGGAGAATAATGAGGGATAGTGGGGATGAGAGGTTAAACACTGCTTTGTACAGGAAGAGTCCTGTGTGGATGGTGGACACATAATGAGGAGTTTAAGCCTCTTTGGGCAGAGAAAAGTAAGCACAGAAGCTGGAAAGCATTCAGTTCACTCCATCAAGCAGCAGGAAGAATGTAGATAGATGATAGGCACAAATAAATGAGCAGTGATGCCCAGAATCTTCTCCCTGCCCCAGCTGCAGCCCCATAAACCAGAGAGAACACCAAAAACTAAGTGAGGTGGGCACACCCTGACATGGCACTCAGTCCAACCCAGGAGATTTTATAGCCCTTGGGATGTTTAAAGAAGCAAAAGACCTGGAGGATATGTATTTCTAGCCTATTAAAGAAAGTTTATTTTAAAATATTTAACATTTCTTTATTAAAGGCATACAAGCAGGATATAAGCTCTATAAACTTTCCAAGGAGAGAACATTGCTAGCATTCCAAATGGAGAAATTACTGCCTTGTGTGAAAACCCAGTCTTGCCTATTTCACTTTACAGATGGCCGCATATGGAATATTTTTCTTACAAGATCATAATGCATAATGGGCTTTTGAAAATTAAAATTGTAGCTGGATTTTTCTTACTGCCTCATTACTATACTAGTTAGGAAGGAGGTTTGTGGTTAATTCTCAGGGCAGGCTTGCCTAAACACTCCCTTTGTTATAGGCAGGGTTTTGCAATGCTCCTCAAATTATATTACGTGAGATGTCAGCTGGGGCCTCCCTGTCCTTCAGATATAAGCCTTCGTCTCAGATTTGCAGAGTCTGGGGTAAGAGTACCAATGGAAGCTTCTGTCTACACCCTTTCTCTTCCCACCCCAGGCTCCTTCCAACACCAGGAAGGCTCACATGTATGAATGTAGTAATCTTAGGGTCCGACACTCAACTTATATCCACATCCCTGTTACCAAATCTCCTTAGCTACTCCTTTGGCCTGGAAGTATACACAGTAGTGGGGTGATCCACTCTTCAGAGGGTCTTAGGCAAGAGACCTGTGCAGGCCTAGGAAACCAGCTTGAAACCATTTGGACAGGAGATTCCAGAATCCCATGAAGGACATGTGTCCCAGGTGTGCCTATCACTGACTCTGTAAACTCCTTACACCAAAGGGAAGGTCCCAGCTGGAGGAGAGTCAGAAGGGGGCCCTCTGAAGTAGAGGGCCCAGAATATGGACCTTGGTCAGCTGGATCTGGAATAGAGCTAATCAGATTTGGGCAAACTTAATTTAAACTCCCCCCGCAAACCCAAAGCTTCCTGCATAAAATCTGTAATTTCTCAGGGTTTGTATATTCATGGTCCCCTAATCTCCAGCTGAAAACAATTTCTGTTTTGCCTCACACCAACCCAAACTTGAAATGCCACCACTTGACAAATGTTTAGGAAAAACTATTCTTGCACCAAACATCATATTTTTAGTTAATTCTACTGAAGACTTGCATGTTGAACAGCTCTCTTTATATAAAAAAAGAGTTTGGCAAATGGAATGTGTGCCAAACACTCCCCTTTTATATCCAAGGAGCAAAACGAATTCTATTCCTATGTCATAAAAAAGATTTGGGAGTGTTGTGTGTGTATAAGATTGCAAGACATGTGTGTCTATACACAAACACACATGTAACTAAAGTTTACTAGAACAGAAACAGACACATGGGGTTCAGCTAAGGCAAATTAATTGCCGAACAATCAACTGAAGATCTCGAGGGCACAAAGGATCCCCTGAGATGCTGATTCCTCTGTCCTAAGTCCCAGTTAGAGTTGTTTCCCTTGGACTCCACAAAATGTTTCTGATGAGAAACACCATTACCCGATCACTACCTTTATTTGAGCTAGCTAGAATTTCCATTCCTTGCAAAAACTACTGGTTTGCTTTTCACTGTTTTTAAATGAGACTTAGAGAAATTGTGGCTTGCCCAAGGCAAGCATCTACTTATTGTTGGACCACAAATAAAACAACACACATGACTACAATCGCTGTGCTCTTTCCCACTTACTCACTTAAAGCCACAAGTTCATTAGATACTATGGGAGATCAGGTCATGATTTAGCAAATATCCACTGCTTCTCTGACCCACTCCATGGGAAGGGTCTATCTCCCTGCTCCTACCTTTCATCCCAAGAAACACATGCTTCAGTTAGCCACTGCTCCAAGGACTTGGAGAAGCACATAAGGTAGATAAGCTCAATATACCACTGGCAGTAAGTTCAGCCAGACCCAGTTTTAGATCAGCTGAATCTAGACAACTTGTAGGTACATGAATAAAAACCAAATGCTTACTTCTGTGTACCTTGAGCCTTGGGTGGTTTGTCACATGGATTTTTATGTAGACTTAGCTCTTATACAGGTACATAATCCACCTTCCAAGATACTGCAAGCAACAGGTTTACCAAATGTTTCTCCACGGAATAATGGGAGACATCAAGAATTTTAAGAAACAAAACAGATGAACATAGAAGGGAAAAAAAATTAAAATAAGATGAAAACAGAGAGGGAGGCAAACCATAAGAGACTCTTAACTATAGAGAACAAACTGAAGGTTGTTGGAGGGGAGGTGGAGGGGGGATGGGGTAATTGGGTGACAGGCATTAAGGGGGGCACTTGAGCACTGGGTGTTGTATGCAACTGATGAATCACTAAATTCTACCTCTGAAACTAATAATACAGTATATGTTAATTAAATTGAATTTTTTAAAAAAATAAATTAAAAAAAAAAAAAAACAGAAGTTTCCTTGCTGTGGGAATGCTTAACCTGAAAGCCAATGGCACACATCGTGGATTTTCTATTATAGTCCAGTTCTGGTACCAATATTTTTATTAGTGAGCTTTAGTCATTTATGCTGTAGCAATAAACTACTCAAAAATCTTGGTGGCTTACACAAAACAAAGTTTTATATCTCACTGACCTTCTCACTGGCTGCAGCTCTTTACCATGGATCTTCTTCATTCTGAGATCCAGGCTGAAGGAGAAGCCCCTCCCTGGAACATATTATTCTTGCAAAAGAAGGAAAGGAGCAACACAACTGGGTGATTTCTTTGAAGGCTTCTGCTCAGACATAGCCTGCAACAATTCTGCTCACATTCCATTTGCCAAATGCAAGTCCCACAGCCAAAGTTCATCTATGGGGTGGGTATGTGCAGTCTTCTCAAATAGGTCCAGAGTAACCAACTGAAAAAAAAATTGAAGAGTAACTAATTGAGAACAGGAACACTATGATACCCACAAACAGCAACCTCTTCATCATCCTTCAAGAAGCAGCTCAAGAGTCATCTAAGTATCACTCTGTGGGGATGTCTCTCTGCCCTTTCTGTCTACAGCATATATAGAAATGTGGAGACTTAATACAAAATACTTTTAGGACAATGTACTGTCTAACCCTACTACTTAGGGAGCATTTTGAGGGCAGGGACCATCCTTTATTTTATTCCATTTTCGGGACTGAACACAGTCCCTGGAACCTCATGTATATTGCTCAATTAATGCCTTTTTAAAATTACACAATAATACATGGGCCTAATCACGAGATCTAAGGGATATTAGGAGATAATTATTCAGAAAGAGAGGAAGGAAGACCAGAAACTGAGTTTTGTACTTTTTAAGCTGATATCTGTATTTTTATCTATAAATAGATATACAAGGAGAAATATAAGGTAGACAAATAATTTTTTAAGCCTCAAGTTTGGGAGACATGTCCAGAGTGGAAGTACAAATTTGGCAGTCATCAGCACATAGGCAACGTCTAAAGCTTTGAGACTGGGTGGTAAGACCTCGGGAGAGAATGGAGAAAGAGAGGATGTTCAGACATATTCCCCATTTCTCATCTCAGTTCTTCACCTACCTAGAGTCAGAACTTCAACTGTTTCCTTGGACAAGCCCATTGATATCTCTCGAGTGGATCTCCTGAGAGGTCAGTCTTGAGTGACCATGGCTTTTTCCTTGGAGTGGGAGTATATACTCAGTCTCAAAACTCTCATTTCATCCTCTTTTTACCCTTAGGCTTGTGTCAGCATAGGACTTGGCTCTATTCTTAGAAAGACCTTCAAAGTGCATTCCCTCTCACCCTTGGACTCCTGTTGCATGCATCATCCCTATCACATGTCTGCCACTCCCTTCCCTCCTCCTTCCCCATTCACCATGTTGGTAGAATGTCAGACTTGGATTGAATAAGTAATAAGGACCAGGCATGACAATAGATGCTTTGCATATACTATCTCATTCCATCCTCACCACAACTTGGTGAGGTAGACATTGACCCAATTTACTGACATCATATCTGAAGCTCAGAGAGGTTAAGTAACATGACTAAAGTCACAGCTAGCAAAGGGCAGGACTTTTGAATGGTATCTCTGAGTGAAGATTCCATGCTCAATGCAAGCCACTAAGCTCCCTCAAACATAAGAAACCCTTGGGAGCTGGTCTTCTGGAAGGAGATACCAATATTTTGAAGCTAAAGAAACACACACACACAATAGACAGACATGATAGACGATAGATAGATACATAGATAAATACATAGATAGATGATAGATGATAGAGGATAGATATAGATAGATAGATAGATAGATAGATAGATAGATAGATAGATAGATGATAGATAGATAGATAGATGATAGATAGATAGATAGATAGATAGATAGATAGATAGATAGATAGATTTAGAATTTAAAAAGAACTCACTGCATAGATCCCTATTTCTTAAATAGGAGATGATGAACAGCATAATTTAATCATTCCTTCATACATTTATTTGATGCCTACTCTCTGCCCTGCATCGTGTCAAGAGCAGTGTTTTTATATTAAACTTATTTCAAATTAATTTTTGTCCTTCAAAACTCTTAAGAATTTGTGACCTAGCTGAAGGGGATAAGAAAGTTCCATGTGTTCACATGCATACACATGTATGTATGAAACAAGGAAAGATTATATTAAGAGGAATAGGGTAATTTTACATGTTGAAGACTTTCTAATTTGGAAGGCACTTTTACCTACATTATGTCATTTGGTCCTCACAATAATCACTATTTCCCAGGTGAAGAATGGAGGCTTGGAAAATTACAATGCTTTGTGGGATATTACACAACACTACATGCTATAGCTGGGAAATAAAACCCAGGTTCTAACCCAATGTTCTCAACTGTAACATGATGCTGACTCAGCACAAGTAAAGTCTCTCCTATTCTTTAAGACTTCTGGGAAAGGAGACCCCACTTCCTCCCTTTGACACTCAGGACCCCATCTCCTTAGTCAAAATGGAGTCCTGGTGTTCATTTTTGCTAAGCTGGGCTGTTGGGTTTGGCTGGGTGTCACCTGAGGGAGGGGTGGCAGGCGAGAGAATGTGTCTACTTTGCAGCTCTTGCCAGCCCTGGAGAGCTAACATTTTCTAAAAGAATGCTGGGTTCTCAGAAACACTATTGATAATGAGGTTGCTCATTTTTAAAATGCTGTAACCAGATATGCTAGGAAAACAGACCTGGTTCCAGGAGTATAGCCGTGGTGTTTGGGTTTAAGGTCAGAGGCAGTTGTTTAAGATGAGCTTTGAGTTGGCCTGCCGACCTGCCACAGGACTGAGACAAGCCTGCACAATCAGGCCATTGTACTCACAGAGAAATCGCAGGGCACTTCAGAGCCTAAACCTAACACATTTTAAAGTGGGCTTTTCACCCCGGGGACCCTGGTGAGAATGAAGTGCGAGCATGCGTGTGCATGCATGTGAGTGTGCATGTGTGTGAGTGTGTGTTTTGAACCAGAGGAAACCAGTCCAGGGATTACATGGAATCCCCTCAAGTCAGTCAGACTTAGAGAACAGTGCAAATGCATTTGGCCTGAAGAAGAAAATCCAAAGCCAATGGCGAACAGGGTGGCACAGAGCACTCTTCCAGGCATGGCAAAGATGCAATTTTCCCAGAGGCAAAGTTTTGCTTTGTTCAGGGCATGGGGCTCAGCAGAGTAACATCCAAAGACTCGCACACCAAGGACAGGTCCCTGGCTCTGTGTAGAGAGCCACAGTTCAGTGTGAGTGGATCACGAATAGGTCATGTGGGCCCCTACCTCCTGGACCGTATTCTTTCCTTCATACCCTCACCCCACAGGCATAGATCTAAGTGTTGAACACGTTCTAGCATATTTAATTCTCACATAGCCCCAAGTGGTAGACTCTGGTAAGTATCCTTATTTTACAGATGGGAGACAGAGACACAGAGGACTCCTGAGGAGTAGGTAGAGGAGCTGGGACTCCACCTTTCAGCTCCAGAGGTCTCCACTCAACCCCAAGCCAAGCCTCCAGCCTAGATCCAAACTAGATTCTCCATCCCCCACCTGGACATGCAGTCCCTCATGGAGGTCATGCCAGAAAGGTAGCTTCCTTTTCTTCCATCTAATAGCACCAGTGAGGGTCAGAAACCAAGATGAACCTCCATTCTAGGGCTTGTCTTTGAGTCCCTGAAGACCACCATCTCTTAGCATTACATTGCCAAGAGTTTTAAAAACCTGCCGATCCTTAAAAGTTTACCAACCAAGGGGGGAGGAGCAAGATGGCAGAGGAGTAGAGACCTAAATTTCGTCTGGTCCCAGGAATTCAGCTAGGTAGAGATCAAACCATTCTGAACACCAATTAATTCAACAGGAGATCGAAGAAAAGAATAGCAGCAACTCTCTGAACAGAAAAACACACTCACACACATGCACACTCACATGCATGCACACGCATGCTCACACTTCATTCTCACCAGGGTCCCCGGAGGTGAAAAGCCCACTTTAAAATGTGTCAGGTTTAGGCTCTGAGGCGCCCTGTGATTTCTCTGTGAGTACAAAGGCCTGATTGTGCAGGCTTGTCTCAGTCCTGTAGCAGGTCGGCAGACCAGCTTAAAGCTCATGGAAGGTAGGATATGCATGCAGAGAAGTGAATCCAAGGGGATATTTGGGAAGATAGAAGGCGGGGGAGGGGGCCTCCGTCAGCAACTACTGGCAAGTGATAGAGCAGCAGAGCACCAAATTGGAACTTTTAGAAGTCTGCTCCGCTGAGGGTACGTCACTCAGTGGCTAAGTGGGGGGTGGAACCCTCGCTGGGACACTATGGTCTCAGGACCCTCGGGGTCACAGAAGACCGGGGGTGCCTGAGTGCAGCAGAGCTCCCAGGTATCAGAGCAGGGAAGCCGGCTGCAGAGAGGGAGCCAAGGAGTTGGCTCTCAGCTCGGGTTGCCATAAACCATGATCTGCGGCACAGTTGGGCCACTGCTCTTCCAGCAGGGACCCAACAAGCGGCAGATCTGGAGAGACTCCCCTTCCTCCCCCAGGAGGAGTGACGCGGAAGCACACCACAGGGATCTGCTGGGTGTGGGGTAGTGTGCCAGAGATAGAAATGCTCGGTCACAGGCTGGTGAGCA
>NC_138371.1:17951377-17972756 GCF_054177405.1 Leptonychotes weddellii | reverse complement strand
GAAAACAATGGATCGTGGATCACTACATCAAAAACTAATGATGTAACATATGGTGACTAACATAACATAATAAAATTTAAAAAAAAAAAGAAATATACCATATCTATATTTATTTATATAGCTATAGATGGGTACATACATAGATATAGCTTATTGTTATATATAATAGTCCAGAGGAAAGTCTTGAACTTAGTTTCAACATTGACACCAGTGACAATAATTAGCAAACTCCATGAATTGGAGCCATGTTTATATGATTCCCGATAATTATAATCACATATTTGTTTGAATTGAGTTCTCACAGTTTATTATGCTTCTTACTCCCTTCTAGAGTGTGAAGTTAGGTTTCAAAAGCCCTTCTTAAGCTCTGGTCCATTTACTATTTGTGTTTCTTTGATTCCCTACTGACTATTCTTTATTTTTACCCTTTTGAGTATAAAGCTAGTGCATCCATGGAAAAAGGGCCAAGAGAGGAGGACTGAATGCAGTTAGAAGATGGACAGAAAGTTACCACGCCATTCTTTCTAAAAGCAGGAAATTAAAAGTAGAAAGGGATAGAGTGTGTGCATGTGTGTGTGTGCACAGAAGAGAGAAGAAAATCCAAGATCAGGAAGCCCAGATCCCCCTCCCTCTGCCTCTCTGGTCTTGAAGATTCTGTCTGAAATACAGCTGGCATTCATTTCTTATACACTGAGCCTCCTGACCTTGGCTAGTACCCAGGTATAAACTACATCTATGGCATCCAAATAACTAATTTGGAGTTGGGGAGGAGGGGGAAGGCAGGTAGGAATTAAAGAATAGGAAGGAAAAAAAATACCCAAAACTGCAAAAGTTAAATTTCCTGCCAGGTGGCTTCCAAATCGTCCAGCAGCTTTATTCAAGGCTTTGAAGTTGTGAGCCAGCAGTTCCAGATCTGTAATATTTACCCTGCAGTCTCCAAAAACAAAAGTTGACTGTGTTCCTTGAAGTCAATCTCACCAGCATTTTGGGATGACAGATGTAGAGGTTGGACAAGAGTTACTGGATGACCTGAAATTCCTCCACTTATCAGGAAGGTCTTATTTTGCTTCAGCCTCTCTCTTATATATATATGAAGATACATGTATGTCCTTTTAACTTTGCTCAATTGCCACCATCGATTCCTGCTCCCTAACCCAATCACCTACTGCATTATTCATCAATTTGTCAGGTACATCAAGAACCCACCCTGAAACAACAATAGCTAACTAAACTCTCTAGCCTGACTTCCTTTAAGCCAGTAGTTGACCTCTGAGACTTATATACAAGGACTAAGCAAAAAAAGAAAAAGAAAAAAAGATGGAGCCAATTCTACAGTTGAGGCAGGACCTCACTGATCCATGACAGACTTTTGGGGAGGGGAAATGGGTGATAGGTGAATGAAAAATTCTGAAACTGAAACATACTCAGGAAGAGAGAACTCTATTCCAGCCCAGCCTTGACAGATGCTTGTCACTTACCTTTCTCCCTCCTGGTCACCCGACCTTCTTTGCCACTCCAAATCAGACTCATCTTTTAGGATTCTATGACTGTCACCACCATCACAATCATTCAACAAATATGTATGGAGAACTTAACCATGTGCCAAGCACTGTTTCAGGCTTGAATTAAACAAAGTCTTTGCCTTGTTTGAGCTTACACCTTACTGGAAAAGTTAGACAATAAATAAATAAGTAAATAAATAGATGGTTATCCATGCTGTATTAGGTGGTGATCTGTGTTGTGTTACACGGTGATCTGTGCTGTGTTACATGGTGATTCCTGCTGTGTAAGATGGTGATCACTGCATCACTGCTGCATTAGATGATGATTCCTGTTGTGTTATTAGATGGTGATCCTTGCTGTGTTAGATGGTGATGTATACTATGTTAGATAGTGATCCCTGCTGTGCTAGATGGTGATCCATGCTGAGCTAGGTGGTCATCCCTGCTGTGTTAGATGGTGGTCCCTGTTGTGTTAGCAGGTGATCCCTGTTATGTTAGATAGGGATCCCTCATGTGTTAGATGGTGATCTATACTTGTTAGATGGGGATCCCTGCTATGCTAGATCCTGATTCCTGTTGTGTTAGCAGGTGATCCCTGTTATGTTAGATGGTGATCCCTGTTGTGTTATCAGGGGATCCCTGTTAGATGAGGATTCTTGCTGTGTTAGATGAGGATCCCTGCTGTGTTAGATTGTGGTCCTGTTGTGTTAGAGGGTGACCTTTGTTGTGTAAGTTGTGATCCATATTGTGTTAGGTGGTGATCTCTGCTGTGTTTGATGGCTATGAATGTATGTATTCATGCTATGAATAAAAGTAAAGCACGGTGAGCAGACCAGAGAAATCGGGGTATATGGGTATTAGTTCTTGTGTGGTCAGAGGCCTGAAAGAGATGAAGCTACAAAAAAGAAGCTATATGGGAGAAGAGCACTTCAGCAGAACAGAGCCAAAGTCCTGTGGTAGAAGAAAGACCAACTAGGCACATTGTTTGGACCATGAAGGAGTTAGGTAGGAAACGAGAGAGAAAGAGAGAATGAGATAGAGCAAGAAGGTGCATGATGGAGGGCTTTAGGAGGCCTTTGGCTTTAACTCTGTGTCAGATGGGAGCCATTAGAGAATTTGGAGCAAACTCTAACATGATCTGCCTTCTGTCAGACTGAGATGCTGCGTTGATAATAGACTATTTAAGGGGAATAGCTGCAGCACCAGACAGTAGTTGTTTCTCATCTGTCCAGAAGAGAGATAATGGTGGCTTGGACCAGAGTGATGATGGTGGAGGTCGAATTCTGGATGTGTTTTGAAGGTAGAGCCAACTGATATAATTGCTGATGGATTGGATGTGAAGAATAAGGGAAAATGAGATGTCAAGGATCACTCCTAAGTGATCAAAAACTGGAAAGAGGGACTCTCAATCCTCTTCTGAGCCCCCATGTACTTTTGTTAATATCAGTATTATAAAACTCTAGTAACAATGGTACATGTGTATATCTGTCCCACCAGATGCTCTGTCTTTTAACTTTCAAGTCTTACTATGCTGAACCTCTAATGAAAGTTATGAACTCTTGCCAATGAGGGGTAAACACACAAATTCATACAAACATTTGCATTCAATGTCATCTTTATTTCCTAAAACTCATCCATGGATGCACTGAGTAGCTCATGGATCCAAGATTTTTAAATTTATTTATTCTCTTAATAAATTATTATTGAGCACCTAGGACTCTGAAGACTTTGAGGCTGTGCTGTGACCACATCCTAGAATCCGTTCTCATGGAGATAGCAGTCTGATGTGGGAAATAGATGAGATGTTAGTAAGCAAATAAACAAATAAATAATTATAACTTGTGAAAGAAGCTATGGAGAAAAAACAAAGCAGGGTGACATACTCTGCTATTACAGGGTATAATAGAATAGGGCCCACTCAGGAAGCAGAGCCATCCAGGTATCATAACCAGAGGGAATTCAATACAAGAAGAATGTTGTACACACAATAGAAAGAACAGAGGGCTATGAGAGCAGTCAGAGATTAAGAACACAAGAAGTCCTCTGCCACCCCCAGGGCTGGAGGGCAGTGGAAAGAGGTGATACTAGCAAAGCCCAGAAACTGGTACTGCCTGGAAGCTAAAATCATAGAAGGGTTGTTGCTCCATGGAAGTAAGAACTGGAAGTGAGGGCCAATTTACTGGAGATGCCAAATGAGATAAAGCAAGAGAGAGAAAAATACCCTGGCTTCTCCCCACCTTCCAGTATGCTACTAGTGCCTCCCATTGGCCAAATCTAGCCAGATCCCATTCTCCGTGATTCAGAGTAGAATGTAAATGAGCAGGGAGCAATCAGGTGGGTGACTGACACATGAGAACCCACTCAGAAAGAGTGGTCAAGTACGGCCACTCTGAAAAATTGAAATTTAAGTTTAAACTAGCCAAATGAGATGACCATCAAGGGAAACATAGAAGGAGAGCATTCCTGGCAAAGGGAATGGAAGTTCCTAAGGTGTTACAGAGCCCTGCCTTTTGGGGGGTGGCAGGGCCTCATCCAAAGCCAATCTGGCTGTTCCTGACTATCACATTCTTTATATAATCAGAGTAGGAGGTTAGCCACATGGCCCTTCCACAACCATGTGCCAGGTGGCACACTGCAATAGAAGCAAGCCTCAGACCAAATTCCACCAGATGTTCAAATGTTTATTAGTAAGCACATAGAAAGACAGCCATAAAACCTACTCCGGTCTTCAGGGCACCCCACAAGTACCTTGTCTGAAGTATGAACCCTGAGGTAGAGGCAACAATATTCTGACAGTAGGATATGTTGTCAGGGCATTCCAGTAAGTAGAGGCACCCAAGGCCAAAGGGAGGTCTAGACCAAGGACGTCACTCAGAAAGTTCTGAGATATTGGATCTGCCAGTTTCTCACATTTTATTTATGCAAAGATGGAGGTGTTATACAACCTTCCAGCCCATCATATATCTTGAACACTGCTTATTTCATCAATGAAAAATTATTTTTAACATTATTTATGTTAATTAATATGCCTTCTAACACAGATTTAGAAATTGATATTTAAAGCACTTGCTGAGGCCATTTCTGCAGCGTGGATTCTTTATTAGGGTGATCTCAATATTATCTAACTTCCCCCTGGGGCACAGATGGAAGCCAACTGGCACACTCAGTTAACAAGTACATCACACTGCTTCTACAGAAATGCAGTGAGGTTAATTACAGACAATGCAAACAAGGGGATGAGAGGTGCCCAGCATGACCAGGGTTTTGCTAGTGAAGAGAGGAGCAGAAGGAGATGAGGCTGCTGAAGTGGGAAGGGGTAGACACCACAGGTCATCTTAGAGAGTTTGCATGTAACCCAAACTGCATTGAAGGGCTTTCAGCAGGGAGGTAACATAATCTGATTTGGTCTTTAAGCGTTCTTGCCAGCTGCTTTGTGAAAAACAGATTATAGAGGAGGGCGAGTGGAGCCAGGAAAGTCTAGGAGCTCACATGGAGGTGATGGCGTCAATCCAGCCTGATGGCAGTGCAGGTGGAGAGGAATGGAAAGGATGAGCCATAGTTTGGAGTTGGAAACACAGGAATGATGACTGGATGAGAGTGTGGGTTGGTGGAAAGGGAGAGTTTGGAATCAAGGATGACCCTCTGGTTTGGGGCAATGTTCCTGGTTGTGGTATGGCAGATTTTAGTAAGATAGAGGAGACTAAGAGAGAAAAAAGACTTGGTGGTGGAAGAGAAAAAGGAAGTAGAAGAAGGGTTCCATTTCTTACTTAAATGCAAGGAACATGAGCTTATCTTATTTATCTGTCTGTCCAGCAGCATGGCCTTGGTGGGTGCCCAGTACATACACATTTATATATAAGCACTCCAATTCCACATGGTGGCCCCCAACCATCAAAGATGGGATAAACCAACAACATAAGGCATTTTAGACAGAAACAAACTTTCTTTAAGTGGTGAGGGCTTGGGCTTCATTTGGCAGGGTGACACCATTAAGGGATTTAAAATCACATGAGCTCAAGTGATCAAGTTTAGAGTCTGGATAAGAAGATGAATCCCATGGATTCCCATGTCTCTGAGATGGCCTTCCTTTCCTCTTGAAGGGTCCATTAATGAGCTCACTATTTGCAAATCTGATAGATGACACCATTGCAAATGTTACTATCCTTGTGGGTAGATGTGACTAAGGTTTCCTCATCTGTAAAACAAGGGGGTTATACTGGATGACCCCAAAGACTTGAAAGGCTCCCTTCAGATCCATCTTATCTTCTACAGTGATTTGCAAATGCCTTTGAGAGACCCAGCAATGCAGCAACACCAGCTGTGAGGACCTCTCTGGCATGGCTTCATGAAATAAAGTGAATAGCACCAGACCTCTGTAAGTTTAACAGAAGTCAGAGAGAAGCAGAAAGAGATCTTTAGCTATGTATCATTTCCACAGAAGTAGGAAAGTCTTCTTCTTGCTATCATTCAGAAAAATATTATTCTCTCTTTTCTGTATTTCTTAATATCACACAAAGGAAAGCAAAAATAGTACTCTATGGTTTACATAATTTTGGAAGCACAGTAAGAGTTTTCAAGAAATAAAAGCCTACTAAAAGCCTCAAAAGTAAATTAAAATAAAAAAACTATTCACGCTATTTCTCATAACTTAACATCAGATTCCCCAGGGCTATTCACATATTAAGTTATATATAGTACATTTTGCCTGGGCAGGAAAACAGATACAGCCCATTACCAAAAAGAAAACTTTACTGTGAGCATATTATGCATATTCACAAAGTTCAAAATATTTATATGTTATTGTATTGCCCCACTAAATCACTAATATATCCATACTGAAAATTGTGTCCAATTTGGCCCGAGCCTCCTGGTAGCCAATGTAAAACAAAACACAGGATCAGCTATAAAATACCCATTATGGAAAAGAAAGAGGTGTACCATTTTGGGAGAGCAACAATAAAACACTTCCCTTATATAGCGTGAGGCTGCAGGGAGCAGTGAATAATCCATAGTCAGTAACTGTCCCACAGTAGAGGCTTTGACACTCCATATGGCTGAGTTCCTCACTGAAAGTCAGGGGCATCATGTTAAAAATACAATTCGGTGAAAGGCCAGGGCAAAACAGACCTTGTGTGATGCTGCTCTACCCAAGGATAAAGGCAAAAGATCTAGAATGCACTGTCTAATATGGGGGCTCTGATCCCCATGTGACTTGAAATGTGACTGGTCAGAATTGAGATAGCTATAAGCCTGAAATACACACCAGATTCTGAAGCCTTTATATTACCAAAAAAGGGAAAATAATCTCATTAACAATTATTATATGACATTAAATGATATTTTGGATGTATTGGGTTAAATAAAATATATTATTAAAATTAATTTCACCTGACTGTTTATTTTAATGTTTAAGAAAACATGGCTACTGGAAAATTTAAAATCATATATTTGTGTCTTGTGTTACATTACCATTGGACAGTGTTGCCCTAGAGGGATGATCCTGACTTTTCACCTTGGATGTGTTCCTTTCTTTCCCCGCCCATCATTCTCCTCATCTATAAACTGAGGAATCCTAATACCCACCTCCAAGAGCTAAGTAGACTGGCTACTTCCCTAACATGTTGCCTGACACATTGTAGGGCCCAAGAAGAGACTTCCTTCTCTACTTCTCAGCCTGGAACCCTACCTTTGGGACTGAACACGGGGAAATGGCAATATTCTGTCTTTTAAGACAGCCCTGCTAAAGAATCTGCCTGTGGCTTCCATCCCTGAGGTCTGGGGCTGTTTTCTCTGTCTTAAGGAAGCACAGTACCCCATGATTTCAGTGTCTCAAGACAGATAACTCTGGCCCCTGTGGAATAGCCAGCGTGATGACAAAGAGGGCCTGTTTATAGAAGAGAGGGGTCAAACACTACTCAAGGACTTTGTTTAAAATTCTTTTTGTAACCACACAGCTCTCTGTTTGGGTTTGCTGCTCTCATTAAATAAATATCTGGAGAGTCTTCAGGGATCATCCCAGATATGTGTGACCAAGGTTTTTAAGATAATGAACCACACTCTTAAGTCAAACTCAGTGGATTCCCCAGTCAGCTTTTAGGAGGCATGTAAGGATGGTCAGGAGGGGTCAACAGGGTGGTGATAAAGTTCTTCCCAACCAAGCCAAGAGTAAAGGACCCTTGTAAAGTTACAGGCAAGATCCCTGCTGCCAAGCACCTTGCATTAATTTCTTATGGACAGTGTTTATGTCAGTGAGAAGGCACAGGGAAAAAGGACCAAGATGTTATGATCTGACAGAACAGAATTAAAGGGAGCAAGAACATCTTGTTAACTTGAAGTTTGCCCAAGACTCAGCTTCATGTTTTGAGTGAACATGTGCCAATTATTTATGATTAGCACAGAAACATAAATTTGTGTTTTGTTTTAATGAAATAATTTGAAGTGCTGAGGATGCAGGAGTATTTGGAGATCTAAATTTGACGCTCAATAAATCTAAGTACTTTCAACTCAAACATTCCTGAGGGGAGACTCAGAGATAGGAGAGCTAGGGAAAAAATACACAGGGTAAAAGGACTCTTCTTTTTTAAATTAATGGACTTTTTTAAAGAGTAGTTTTAAGTTTATTAAAAAACTGAACAGAAAGTACTGAGAGTTCCCATATATTCCCTCCCTACCATACACAGTTTCCCTTATTTTTGCATTAATGTGGTATATCTAACAGTAGGATTACATTATTATTAACTAAAGACCATAGTTTATATTAGGGCTTACTCTTCATATTGTACATTCTATAGGTTTTGACAAATGCATAATGTTGTACATCCACTGTTACAATAGCATACAGAATATTTTCACTGTCCTAAAAATTCCCTGTGCTCCACATATTTATACTGTCCTCTCCCATACCCCCAGACCATTGAACTTTTTACTGTCTCTGTAGTTTTGCCTTTTTCAGAACACTGTAGAGTCGGAATCATATGATAAGCAGCCTTTTCAGCTTGCCTTCTTTCACTTAACCATGTGCATTTAAGGCTCCTTGAGGAGGACTCCTTTTTAAAACATTTAAAAAAGTGTGCCTTTCAAGAGAGATGAGGAGAATGAGAACAGATAAAAGACAAATTTTAGGCTGAACTATTGTTTTTGGCACCCAGTAGCTGAGGCACAAAGGACAAAGTCACTCTGGAGGAGGAAATCCCAAGATAAAAGGAGTAACGCACACATGTGGTGAAGGGCAGAGGCACAAATAAACACACACACCATGGGAGGGTAGGGCTGGGGGCCAAGGGGACCTTGAGTTTGTCCGCAAATCTAACTTGATGGCTGAGCCCTAAAATGAAGTGAAGTTTGGTCCATTTCCTCCCTAGTAGAGAACACAACTCAATGTTCCCACAGGAGGATAGACACGATTTCTTTTGGGGACAGGAATATTATACAACATCATTTAGATCTGTTATTTCATTTCATTCCATTCCATATTATTCAATTATGTTCTTTTGTTCTTGTCTAGTTTAATTCAATTACCAATCATTGTTTCAAAAGTATAACTTGACTCTACAATGGGTCAAACTGATTATTTTTCTGGACACTTTTTTTGTTCATTGCTATCTTTTTTTAGAGCCACATATTCCAGCTCATTTCTTTAGGGGATCCTCACTATAACACAAGGGAATGAGTCTTTATTTTTTTTATTTAAATTCAATTAGCCAACATATAGTACATCAAGGAATCTGTCTTTAAAAAAAAAATCCCAAAGCCACAAACCTGAAATGAGAACATTTTTTGAGCAAAATTTAATTCAGAATTTTTTTGTGTAAGAATCCTGATCAGGTCAATATCAATAGGAGGCATGAATGAAGAAGACCTCTGGGCTGGGGATTAGTGCAGCCGGTAAGTAGGAAGATCTGCGGGCTCAAGGACTGGATACCTGCCCTAACATCAAAGGGATGTACATCCTTGAAGATGGGAGTCCTCAGAGAAGCATCATCAGGTGAACAATAGCATCTCAATTCTTATTTGAAATTTCCAGAGTCAGTCAGTGCAGGGTAAATGGAGGATCCAGGAATCTCACCTGACTGGTACACTGTCCCTGCTCCCAGCCTCTACTGCAGGTTTTGATACCCCCAACCCCACCCAGGAGAAAACCTCACACTCTGTGTGGTCCTTGCCTCGGGGAACCAGCAGCATACACGCAGATCTCTCTGAGCAGCACACTCAGGCAGCCATGGACTGTAGGGGCAAAATGTTTCCCAATATTCAATGCTTCGAAGTAGTGTAAGATTAGGAGGAAGAGGCAGGCCATCACACTAAACATCACCAGGGAACTAAAATATCCTGGCAATGTGATAAAATAAAATTGATCAGAACTTACCTCAGGAAGAGGGTATATTAAGGGACCTAAGAACAAGAAGGTAAGACCCGCTTTCCTCCCAGAGTTAGGCCTAAGTAACCCTAATATCTGCTAAATAAGGAAGATAATTCCACTTACCTGCAGATCTTTCCTTTGTTGAGTGGACTATGCTAGTTTGGGGACAGAGTGGAATTACCAAGAACAATAGAAAAGGAGCTGAGTGTCCCCACCTGGGGTCCCTCTTCCTCAAATATTCTCTGTCCCACCCCCCATCAATCAGTCTTCTCTTTTGCATTAACTATGAACAAGGATTTGAAGGAATGCCAGAGTACCTAAGCATTCATTTTCCTGGGATTCCTAAATGTCTGTGTGGCCCTGAGTGAAGTCAAAATGCATCTGTCTGAAAGGCCATGCCATCTCATGCAGACCAGCAGCAACATGAAGTCAACAAGTTCGCTTCTTCTAGTTCCTCTGTTTGGAATTTTTCTCTTTCTTTCTTCCATAGCTGCCTGTCTAAACTCTACCTACCTTTTAAGATCCAGCTCAAATGCATCTCCTTCAGCGAGCCTTATCTGGAATTAATTCATCCCCTCCTTACATACTCAGAATTACTTGTATAGAGAAACAATGAAAGTATTATGAGACTCTAGAACAAAGTACAACATGATGATATCTCTCGAAGGTAAGTTCATGGACAACAGCAATGCCTTCCTTTTAACCTTTATGTAGGATTCATTCTGGGTACCACGGGCCACACAGAGAAGGTACTAAAGAAATGTTTTGTACTATCATTGCTGTTGGTTCAGGGGCTACCTAGATTGTCACCCATCCTCCAAACTCATTCTGCAGGAGAAAAGACCTCCATGATCTGCCTCAGACTCTAAGAAGCTAATGTGTGATGTGAGGAGTTCTGAGGAAACTTGCCCAAGAGCATGCCTACCACTGGACCACAGAGTTGATGGCTGGCTAGAATTTATCTTTCTTCTAGTAACAGCACTCTGGTTTCCCTTTGGGAACTCTCCTACCAACTCTTAATCCAAGTGGTTCATACATGGCTAAATCTACACCCCAGTAGTAGAAGTAGACACATGACCCAGACCTAGCCAGTATTTTATTCCCTTGGACAGAGTGTTCACTTCTAAGATGGCCACAAGACCCAAGCCAGATCAAGGAGATGAAATCTGGGTTTTTTTGCTAGAACTCTTGGGGCAAAGGGGGCCCTATTTCCATGGTTCCTAAGCTCTGAAATGGGAGTGTGGGGCTGCCAATAGCCATTCTGTTGCCTCATGGCTAGAGCCTGCCTCAGAGTGATCCCAACCTGAGCAGGAGGAGAAAGCTGACATGGTGTGCCAGGTAGATGTAGCCAGATAAAATATAGGAAGGAATATGGGACATACCTGTACTAAAAAAATAATTGTTTGTTATTTCTCTGAAATTCAATTTCCCTGAGCGTTCTGTGTTTTTCTTTGCTAAATATGGCAACCCAAGCAGCAGGAAGCCTGGTCTTGGTGACAGCTTTTGGATCTCTGCATTCATCTACATCCCTGGACTTCTCAGCTCTGTGAAGAATTACCTTCCTATTTTTGCTTAAACTAGTTTGAGCTGGGTTTCTATCCACTTGTAACATAAAATTTCCTCCCTATTGTAGAAGTTCTGCCATTTCAATGACCAACAATTCCCCTCTTCAAAAAAAAAAAAAAAATTCCCTTAAGAAAGAGGCATATGCCATAGGCCAGAAAGTTTAACAGCAGGACAAGAAATCTTTGTCCGCTGTTTGGGGCATGAAAGGTGCTCAAATTTGGTAATAATTTATGCCTGGGGGGAGTAGCAAATAAGCCAGGGACAAAGCTACATAGACTAGGCTGGAAATATTAGGGAGACCATAGGCTGCACTGGGCCAGGCTCAAAAGAAAACCTCTGTCAGTAATGCAGCCAGCTCCATGCATGCCTGCCTATGCTCCCCAAACAGCTCACCTGTAAAGACTGCACTTCTACCTGAACTCCCAGGCTATTTATAGGAAACAAGAGCAGATTCAAATCTCTAGCACAAGCCCCAAGTGATGGAAAGAAGCCAAAATGCTCTTGCAATTTGAGGGGGTAGGGGGAAGAAAGGGAGGGGAGAAAGAAGAAAAACTCCTTTCTAAACAGCCTCTGTCACTTGCCACCCCCACCTAGGGGAAGGACAAACGGAGGGCAGCGTGGGTGGGAGAGCAAACAGAACAATGTCTCTCTGGCACCTGGAAGCAAGCAATCTGATCCAAGGGCCCCAGAGACAGAGCTTGAGGACAAAGCTTTGCGGGGGTGGGGAGGGCAATGGCTTGCACAGATTCCAAAGCCTTCCCCGCCCTGCCCTGTCTCCAGGCGCCAGCGTGTCATGTCCCTGCAAACAAACAGCATGGAGAAGGCTGCCAGGAGAAATGAAAAGGGTGTTCGTGAGTTGAGGAGGATTCCACCAATCAGGTTGGGCAGGGCCATGGAAGATCTTCCTCTTGCTTACTTGGGTACATTAGCCAGAGCTTAATTCAGCAACTTCTGTGTGTTGGGAGACGGGGCCGGTGGTCATTTAAATTCACTTGACAATCATTTTCCTGGCTTTCCTGCAAAGCCTTTTGGAAAACTAAGTCAAAGCTGGTATCCTCATCCCTTTTTGCGGGATCTCACAGAAAACTGAGATGTGGCTCTCCTTAGAACACACAGGACATCAGCGACGAAGAAGAAAGCTCTCTGCATCTCTGTCATCACTTCCAGGGCAGGGCCTTCCCCTCTGCAGAAAGCAGCTGGGGGGCTTGCAAGTCAACACTGGGAAACCCTCTTCATAGCAATTCTCTACAATTAACTGAAAGACTAGAAGCTGTGCTGCTGGAGATGATGCTGAACCCCTGCAATCAATGAAGAGGGCAACGAAGGCTTTTGTTGATAGAGTGTCTCATTCAAGTTGGGGCAAGTTCAGGAAATGTTACCATTTATTGTTGATTTTGACATCCTGCATGGTCTGTACTTGTGTAGTTCTTTGACTTCTCCTTCAAACCAGTAGTAACATCTTGCTGGTTCCCTCATTAATTATTGAATTACAGAAAATTGTTGACGTGTGTTCATTTTTATAATGTCTAAGAGCTGTGGCTTTACCCTTTAGCAATGGCGTGGCTGAAAAGAAGCCCAGAATACAGTGCACCTCAGTGTTCCCAGATCCTCACTGTCAGGGCAGGTTTTCCTCAAAATTATGATAAAAAAAAACTTTGCTTCTGCATCATTACAGAGTTATTTCTGTGCCTCTGTCCTCTTAAAGGGAGCCCCGCTTCCCAGCCCTCCCATCCTCCTTCCATCCCCTTCCTGCCAACCCAGTCAAACAACCCTCCTCTCTCCCCTGGCAAAATTAATTTTCTGTAAAAGTTGATACTCATCCTTATTTGAGTGTAACTGCAAGGTGGGAGTAATATGTGTCCTCTTGCACAGAGCTTTCCTAGCATGTTGCCTGGGAACAAAGCCTTAAGCTTAAGAAAAGAATTTCTACAGGTTGCCATTTCTAGGACAAAATCTCAGACCATTTTGACAAAGAACAAAGGTTTTTAAGAGGCCCTGAAATTAGGTTTCATCACTATATCCAAGTTCTCTCTGCCCCCTCCCCTGCCAAAAAAAAAAATATATATATATATATATATATATATATAGAATAATAACCCAGCAAATAGGCAGAGCAGGCTGTTTACCTATGGAACAACTCTAAGCTTTAGAGAATAACTCTGAAGGACAGGGTCCTTGCTGTTAGAAGAGTGTTACTTGAGGTATAGCAGTCTCTTAAAGAAGTAATCCAACAGACACAGAATACATACACTGCATACACATACAATAAATATCATGTAATGGGCCAGTGTATTGGGTGTTGAGCATGGAGAATGCGCAGAAGGCAGCACCAACTTTCTGCGACTGCTAGCCCCTCTGGGAGGGAAGATGCTGGGTTGTCAGAAGACCACGTTGCCTTTCCTACCCTGGGACATTGTGATCTGTCATCTCCAGTGGCTACTTTTGGCTTCAGAGTTTTGACACTAAGTGCATGGAGGACAAGAAAAGCAGCATACCCAAGAATGTGTGTAATGGGAAGGCTTGATCCAATCAGCTGACAAGTTTCTCCCAGGTGCTCCTCCTGATGTCACCTCCCATAACTGTGTGACCTGCCCACTCTCTCTGATCCATGGTCGAATTGCTGAGACAGGCTTTGGGCTGGGACCAGAAGCACTCAGAGGGCAGTGGCATGGTGGATCAGACTCCCTTCCCACTAAGTTTACATGGAGGAAACTGTACATGAGGGAACTTCTAGGGGTCTCAGACCACAGCCAGCCTGTGGATATCTGGGGTCTTAGCTGTGATAAGCTGAAGCCCACAAGAAGTCAGTCATCAAGTTACCAGATCTGCCAAGCTCCATCTCTCCATCTGTTCCCTTCATCTCGCTGTAGACAGGCCTCCCCCAACCCCAACACCCCAACCTTGTGTGGGGTAGTCAGGCCACTGGAAAGAGCCAAGAGTTCCTTCATCTGGGAGTCTGCCTCCACAACTCTGAAGCCCAAGTGCTAGGGCCTTCCAGAATTCACCAGCCAATCCTTCAAAAGAACCTGTGACTGAATGGTAGCCATGTGATTGGGTCTTCACCTCTCCACTCCTTCTGCCCTCATACCTCAACTTCTAAATATGGACAGAGTTTGTCCTGCACTTCTGGAACACATGTGATTGTACAGTCACTTGAACGATACCACGTGAAGAGGATTTAGTGTCATTTCACCAGAGAGCAGAGAGTAGACCAACAGCTGCTTGACTGGGTTGTTTTCAGAGCCAGAACTAGAGCACAGAGTTGGAGGTATTAAGAAGCCCTTTCAACAGGGAATCTCTGTCTCTAGTTCCTACCCTGTTCACCTCACTTCCAAATGAAATAATTTAGAATGATGTATATAAGAGTACCTTGAAAATAATAATATGGAACATCTATTATGCATGGGTCAAATGCTTTCCATGAATTGCCGTAGCTAATTATTGAACCTGAAGTTCAGAGAAGTTCAGGAATTTGCCCACAAACACACAGGTCTGTCAAATTCTTAAGACCCTGTTTTAACGTTGCAGCAACCCATCTCCAACCTATTTACTTGAGGTGTTCACTCGTATAGCTGATTGAATCTTCTCAGCTTTAGTCCTGGCCTCTCTCACTAAATATTTCTTTCTTTTTTTCTTTTTTTTTAAAAATTTTATTTATTTATTTGAGAGAGAGATAGAAAACACAACTGGGGGGAGGGTCAGGAGGAGAAGCAGACTCCCCACTGAGCAGAGAGCCCGACTCAAGTCTCAATCCCAGGACCCCAGGATAATGACCTGAACCCAAGGCAGATGCTTAACCAACTGAGCCACCCAGGTGCCCCCTCACTAAATATTTCTTAATGGGATTAAAGACAACTCTTCAGTGTTCCCACACAAACTCCTTCATAGGCCTCCACACTCCAGAAAAACCAATTGCCAACCACGAGTGAATGACCAAATGATAAGGTGGGTGGCATTGTATGAGTCAGAACAAACAAAACTTTTGCCCAAAGGACATTTAGACTCCACTAGCTCCAATGCATCTAGACTCACTTCCTTTAAACACCATCCATTTTATAGAATGTGTCAGCCTGCATAAGTCTCACCAGTTCTGAGTCTTCATTTCTCAACCAGGCTAGAACAGTGGGTGTTTAATTACTATTTTTATTACTTCCTGTATGTCAGCACTTTGCACTTGATCTTAGCCAAAAGGCCGAGAAGTGATATGTCAGCACTTTGATAGATGTTTTCAAATACAACAGTTCACTTAATGCATTAGTATAACTCTGAAATAATAGCCTCATTCCACTGATATGAAAACTGAATCCAGCAGAGTTCAAATCTTGGGAATTCTATATTCCTGATCAGAGCCACTAATCAGAATGCAAAAGACAGTGCAAAATCTGACTTCTTTTCCACCAGGACTGGGGGGTGACAACATGTTTGTCTCGGTGGGTCACCAACCTATTTGACCTGAGTGACCTTATGGTTTTAGAAGGAAGATTCTACATTATTGTGGTTCCCTGAGTAGGTCGCACAGCATTTCTCTCCTTCTCTAACAAGCTGATGTCACTTCTTTGGGTGACGCTTTGTGGTATATGATAGGGTTGTATCACATATCTTTTAAGCATCTATTATTTCACTATATAAGTCTTAGACTAAGAGGAATTTCAGGGGTCATTTAATAAAATAACAGCATGCATTGAATCTTTGTGGTTTGATAACACTTCATCATTTCTAAGCGATTTTACACACATTAGAACATTTGATCTTCACCACTCTTAGAAATGGTTCCTACCAAAGATATTTTTTTAAAGATTTATTTATTTATTTGAGAGAGAGTGAGAGAGAGCACAAGAGAGGGGAGGGTCAGAGGGAGAAGCAGAATCCCCGCTGAGCAGGAATCCCAATGCAGGGTTCAATCTTGGGACTTTAGCATCATGATCTGAGCCTAAAGCAGATGCTTAACCGACTGAGCCGCCCAGGTGCACCCCCCCCCAAAGATTTTTGTTAGGATTCAATGGGAAAATGCCCAAGCACCTAGCATAAAGCCTGGCACATAATATATGCTTCATAAATATCACCTATTATTACTGTTAACACTGAAAGTGGTAGGCAGTGTGGTCCATTTCTTCCCAACTCTCAATGATCTTCAGAGGATGGAGAATCCAGAGTTTCTTGACCACTTCCTTACCCCTCACTCCATCCATCTCATATTCGCTTATGTTGTTTGCTTGTTTCCAGATGATAGGTAAAAATTCTGTTATTCGCCAGCATTCCCTAGTAAGACGTGTGCTGTATAAGAATGAGAAAGCTCTCTCCAACCCTGGAAATTGGGAAGGTCCATTGTTATCACAACTGACAGATCTGAGAAGTGGATAATGGAATATTGGTCTATTAGCTTTGGAATGTTCATCCAGCAGCTTTATAGAGTTGAATCACATTAGACAGTGGGTTTGTCTGCTGGAATGGACTCTCAGCTGGGAACTAGGAGTTAAAGTCTTCATCTTCATGTACTGAGCCAATGAAGATTAGAATGAGGCTGTTAGCCTTCCCTGCATGAGTTCTTGCCTCTTCAAAAATCACCTGCTTCTGCTTCATTCACATACTTCATAAAGATCCAGTACATGAAGTTGGAAGTTTTAGGGGGTATGAGCTTAAGATACTTATTCCCAGTCAGTTTAAATACTTAGCCATTCACAGCGTGAACAAGATCATGGATTAACTTTGGTAGTTAACCCAAAAGAAGGTCAAGAATGTACTAGGAGCACAGGCTTGGAAGTCATTTGCTGCTAATACCCCTGGACAGTTGGGCATTGATCAGGCAGTCTCTCCATTCTAAACACCACCAAGTCCAGTGGCCCCCAGCTTTTGAGGACCCAGAGCACATAGCAGCAGACTTCCCTCAGGGCCCTTCTTCCTCCCATCCTCCTGATGGGATTCCAAGATGAACTCAACTGCAGAGTGGGTCATTTGAGTCCAGAATGGAGATGACGATTATTCTGGTAGGGTATTGGACCCAATCCAACATAAATGTGTGGTGAGATAATTACTGAGATGAGACTTGATTTACCCCGAGACTGTTTTCCTGTAGGTGTGGATGTGAGGTTACTGCTTCACCCCAGGAAGTCAGAGCTTTACTGTTCACATATCAAGATTGCTGCCAGGGAAACCCTGAGATAAGAGCCCAAAGCTAGTTAGGTATTTGGAATTAAATACGTATACTGCCTACAGGTAAATATTCCACTTCTCTACAGAGCAGGAGCACTGAGAGGAGGAACTACACGCTAATGTTTCTCTCTCCCCCACACAAACACATGCACACAAGTACATACCTCTCACCAAATCAAAGGGGATGTTAATATAAGAAACAAATACTAGCTTAAAGAACTGGGGGAGGAGGGAGGACTGAGGCTAAATGAGATGGAGGAGCCTAAAGGAGAATGTGGCCATTTTCCTGACTCACTACCAATGGCCCCTTCTGCCAACTGTGACATAACCTCAGAGGTGTAGTGGAGTGAGTGCAATTGTATGGATTGTGTTATGGGTAGAATTGTGCCTGCCCCCCAATTTCATGTGTAGAAGTCCTGACCTTTAATACCTCAGTAGATGACCTCATTTGTAGATAGGGTCTTTATAGAGGAAATCAAGTTAAAGTGAGGTCATTGGGGTGGACCCTAATCCAGTATGGCTGGTGCCCTAATAAAAAGAGGAAAGTTGGACATAGAAGCACATATAGAGGGACGACAATGTGAAGAGGCAGGGAAAGAAGATGCCATCTACAAGCTAAGGATAGAGGCTTGGAGCAGATTCTGCCCTCATGGCCCTCAGAAGAAATCAATCCTGCAGACACCTTGATGTTGGAATTCTGGCCTACAGAACTGTGAGACAAACAATTTCTGTTGTTTAAACCACTCAGTCTGTGGCACTTTTGTTTCGGCAGCCATAGCATAGATGGAACTGGAAGTATCTTCCTAGTCTACAGAAGCCAAGGGTCCTGGGAATTTAAAACATGGACACTCTCTTTATTCTGGTCTGAAGCACAAGCTGCATACACTAAAGCCTTTATTTGGTGAACAGGCCTCCATGACTAAGTTGTGCAGTATTGGTGAAGAAAGTTTCAAGACCTCCTCTTCTATTTCATTCCCCAATTTGCACTTCTCTCAGCCAGGAACATAAGTGAATAATAACATGAATGCCATTGAAAGCTCTTATTCTTTCACCATAGACCTGTTATATGTTCACCTCATACAGATGTTTGAATTTTATTTTTTGACCAATTATGAACTCCCAATCAAAGTTCTCAACACAAGGAAATTTAGCAATTCTCTGACTCCATCCTTTCATGAGACAGGTGAGGAAACAGGGACCCAGAGAGCAGAATCACCTAGCACAAAAGCTACTCGGCTGGTTGACAGATCCTGGCCATATGTCTTAATACCAAGACCAAGGTTTAATCCTATTCACTACATTGGTTTTCCTTCACGGAAACAATTTTTAGTATGGGAAATCTAATGAAATTTCCTCTTACTCTATATAGGGTTCCCTTCATTTATGTCATCACCTCTTTGGTGGTTAAGGGAAAAGATAACATCTTGCCCTAGACTGAAGAACTTTGGGATCATCTAACTCCTCTACAATATTTATGTCAAGTGGCTTGCCAGTCTCTGATTAAACATTTTCAAAGATGAGAAACTTGCTATTTCATTTCAGACAGCTCTAATGATGAGAAATTCCTTAAAACTGAACCAAAAACATGCCAGGTTCTAGAAGGCAGGGCTTTTTTTTTTTTTTAAGTCATTTAGTTTGAACTGATGCCCAGGGCTTTTGGCCTGCCAAAGTCTCTGTGACAATTACAATGGTAACATTGGTTCAGATGACACTTCCTTTCTCCTGGAGATCACACCACAGCAGAACTCCCTTCAGGGTGGTGGGACTTGGTGTCCAACTCAGAGGACGCTAAAAATGCCCAGTCTTTTGGACAGTAAGATCTAAAAAGGGTGGCAATGAGTAGTGATTCCAATTTCAAAGAATCCATAAAGCATCTGAGTTGAAAAGCTGGAATGCTTCCACAAAGAGAAACATAACTTTATTTGCAAGTAGCAAGTAAGGTGGCACTTAGGTCATAGTCATGGCCTGCTCAAGTCAGTTCATCCTGCATTCTGGAAGCTGCCTCTGCTCCTTGACCACTAGCCCATGAGTGAGTGCCATTGTTTAACAGGAAGGGCAAGGCAAGACAATGGATCAGATGACCTTTTATAACTCTTCTACCCAGAGGATTCATTGTGGGTACTATTCTTCCCATCCTTAACAAATAGCCATTGGTGGCCATGCATAATGGGGTCCTAAATACTTCAAGGGTACTTTGCTGGAAGTCAGGACATCTGGTTTTGAAGTCCCAGCTTTATGAGCTTGGATGGATCAGTGAATTTCCATGGACACTGTATTCCTCATTGGCATAAATGAAAAGGCCAAAGTTAGAAGGGTACTTGAGCTCAAAGATATCAGAATTCTGTAGGGCTGCATGTCTGAAAATACACACTTCCACCCACACCATCCCTTTCCCAGTCAGGGAAACTTCTGGTAGATGAGTTAGAGGAACTGGGTTGGAATAAGACAAAGTTCTTCACTAGGCAAAACTGATTTGGACTGCTACTGTTAACAGTAACTACCACCACATATTGAGTGATTACTAAAATGCCAAGCATGCTCATCTCATTTAAACCTCTGAAGTTTCTGTGAAGAAGATGGCAATTGCCATTCCAGTGAGAAAACCCACGTTTAAAGGAGCTAAGTAACTTTCCCACAATTACTACCTGGTAAGTGTGGAGCCAGCATTATCATCTAGGCAGTGTAACTTTGAAGCCAAGTTGCTTACACTTAATAGCACACTTGTGCCATGTTGAAAAAAAAACTATATATATACACATATCTATATACACACACATACATACACATATATGTATGTATTTGAACATATCTGTAAAATCCACATATACACATCCTTAAAATCACAGAGAAATAATAATGTATTTATATATAAGTTGTGTATATATATATACATATATAAATCTTGTATGATATATATAATCTTCCTGTTCAGCAAGAACTTGCTTTGTGGAATGAAAACCCCTTCTTATTGCTTACGACTGTTGGAAGTCATTCATTCCAAGCATAGATTCTAGAACTAAGAAGAGGAAGGTATATGAGGCCAAGGTGACCTTTAAGTAATAAATAATGAGCACATCAGATGCCTTCGCATTCTCAAAAATACTATTTTAGGCCAATTTTGATACTTAGAATATTCTAGCACAGTGTGCTTCTCAGTACTTTATTCTTAAATTTACAAATACTTTAAAAATGTAAGAGAATAATAAAAAAAGAAAGCATGTACCATAAACACATCACCCAGAAATACCTTTGACATTTTCAAAAATAAAAATAATGCATGTGCATGATTTAAAAGTATAAACATTATGACAGAAGGTAGAAAATGAAAAGTGAAAGCCCTTTCCCACTCCCATGTAATCTTTAGACCCTCTCTGCAAAGACAATGGTCATTAGCCAATTCTTCTAAAAAATTATTTGTTTATATGCTATTTGCATATGACATAATACTATACATAGAAAACCCACCCAAAAAAAAAAAAAAAAACTATTAGAGGTAATAAATGAGTTCAGTAAAGTTGCAAGATGCAAAATTAATACCCAGAAATTAGTAGTGTAGAGATGCTAATAATGAAGCAGCAGAAAAAGAAATTAAGAAAACAATTCCAGGGGCGCCTGGGTGGCTCAGTTGGTTAAGCGACTGCCTTCGGCTCAGGTCATGATCCTGGAGTCCCGGGATCGAGTCCCGCATCGGGCTCCCTGCTCGGCGGGGAGTCTGCTTCTCCCTCTGACCCTCTCATGTGCTCTCTCTCTCTCTCATTCTCTCTCTTTCAAATAAATAAATAAAATCTTTAAAAAAAAAAAA
>NC_138371.1:17922575-17950877 GCF_054177405.1 Leptonychotes weddellii | reverse complement strand
AGGGGCGCCTGGGTGGCTCAGTTGGTTAAGCGACTGCCTTCGGCTCAGGTCATGATCCTGGAGTCCCGGGATCGAGTCCCGCATCGGGCTCCCTGCTCGGCGGGGAGTCTGCTTCTCCCTCTGACCCTCTCATGTGCTCTCTCTCTCTCTCATTCTCTCTCTTTCAAATAAATAAATAAAATCTTTAAAAAAAAAAAAAAAGAAAAGAAAACAATTCCATTTACAGTTGCACCAAAAAGAATAAAATACCTAGGAAAAAACTTAACCACAGTCGAAAGACCTGTACTCTGAAAACTATAAAACACTCATGAAAAAAATTGAAGACAACATAAACAAATGGAAAAATATACCACGCTCATGGATTAGAAGAATTAGTATTGTTAAAATGTCCATACTACCCAAAGCAATCTACAGATTCAATGCAATCTCTATCAAAATACCAACAACATTTTTCACAGAACTAGAACAAATAATATTAAAAATTCTATGGAACCACAAAAGATTCCAAATAGCATTAACCAATTTTTAAAAAATCTTTTACACAAAGGGGTACCTACTTCTTACACTAAGCTACATCTTCCTTTTTCATTGGTGTATATATTGGAAACCTAAGCCCACTGCAACACATTTAGATCTGACCCAATGGTTTTAATGGGGAATTAATACTAATATTGATAAATCAATGATAAGAACAACTCATATTTATTAAGCATTTATGATGTGCCACTTACTGTTCTAAACACTTTCTATGTGTTTATTCATTTAATTCTCCCCAAAACCATATGAAGTGTTTTGTTGAGTATCTTCCATTTGCCCAACCCCCTCCCCAATCCTCTCTATACTCTGATGGGTACACCAAAGGGCTGATCTATAGGTAGAGCATCAGGAGTTCCTTTGCTTCTGGCTTCTAGTTGAATTCAGCTACTAGGTGGCACCAGAAGGAATAAGAAGAACAGAAGTCATGTATTTAGTCACCTAGTAGTTGGTCTCCCCTAATGATCACCTTGTGCTCCATTCTTGGAGTACAAGCCATAGCACCTGTCAGTTGGCTTTCGCCACAGAGCTCTCTGTGCATGTCAGAAGCTGCCCCCTTCTCTCACTAATTCAGGGTTTTGGAGTATCAGTGACTCTCCACTTTGGCCAACCCTGCGTTGTCCCTTACAGCTTCCTTTACCCTCTCTAATCTTTTGAAAATAGTCCTTTCTGTTAAACTCTCTTTAAACTACTCAACTGAATATCCAGCTTGTTTCTTGCTGGGACTCTGATACAAACATGTGCCCTTGTCCCCATTGTACTACTGAGAGAACTGAGGCAAAAGAAGGTAAGTACCTGTGCAAGGTACACAGCCAGTAAATGCTAGCATCTGGATTCAATGCATGAATTGGTTCCCCAGAGACTGTGCTCTCTCACACTCTACAGAGTAAAGGGACACAACTAAATGTATATTCCCCTGGCACTCCAGTACTTTCCAGGGTTTTGCTAATATGAATGGTGTTTCTATTAATATCCTTATATCTCAATCTTGGTAAACACATGGAATTATATCTACAGGGTACATTCTTAGCAGTGCCAAGTCAAAGAGTATGTATAATTTTTAATTTGAGGTGATATTGTCAAATTGTTGCATTATTTAATCAAATTAAATACATTCATACTATGACTCAGTAATTTTACCTTGATATAGATGTGGATATATATGTAGAGATAAGGATATAGAGATGACAGAAAGAGATAGAGAAGAGAAAGTTATATCAGAGAAGTCCTCATATATGCCCATAAAGGGATATATTCATGTACGTATTCATTGCAGCTTTTTTTTCTATTTTGGCCAAGGTGAGGAGTTGGAAGCAAGTGGGGACTCCAGAACTGAGGTATTGTTAGGTAAAACATGGTAGAAGCTCACCACAGAGAGAAAGGGAATGAATGAATGAATGAATCAAGGGGGGAGGAGGCAGGAGGTGGAGAAAAATATTGTCAGATTTTCTTCCACAAGGTATTATCATTTGTGTTCCTACCGACAATGTAAGAGAGTGGCCTTTTTTCCATACTATTTCCAGCAGTAGATGCTACTGAACTTTAAAAACATTTTTTTTCCCAAGCTAATGGAAAGTATCGAATGTTTTCAAGTCTGATTATTTGGCTTGCATTTTTCCATTTTGAGTAGGGATGAGTTATTCATATCTTTTCCTGTAACTCAGGATGCTATATACATTATTGGAAATGTCCCTGGCTCTTTGGGGCGGTTGGTAGATCCAGCAGGGCAGAGTGTTAGGTCAACAGGTCTTCTGTCATCCACAAGCAAAGGGACCGGGGCCACATAATCCAGAATGAAAATGAGTGTGGGTGCCATGGTCATCTCCAAAACTTCTTTCCAGTTCTGAAGTCACTAGCTAATGACTGGTGACCCCATAACCTTTCCAAAGCAGGAGCCCATCTGGGCTTGGTAATGCCAGCTGCATGTTCAGAGCATTTCAAACACCTTTATATTCACTGGCACTTAATGTATCAAAAAGCAGGGCTCTCTCCATGCTGAGTTACTTAATGTTACAGGGCTGTTTCCATGAGTGTTTTTTGTTTAGCTGGGCTTTTTTTTAAAACCTTCCCCCCCACACGGCCTTCATTTTTTTTTTTCTTTTTTCTTTTCTTGGAAGAAGTTGATCCTTTGCCAAAACTAAATGAAACTCTGGCTCCAAGTTCAACTCAGAATTTACTAGCTGATAAATTGGGAGTGGGGAGTGGGTTGTGAAGGTTGGGGAAGAATGGTGAGGGGGAGGGAGGCTTTCATTTGGAAGCAAGTTCAAACTTGGAATCAAGAGCTATTAAAGTGTCTGATTTGTGCTGAGTCATATGGAGGCGGGAGTCAGGGGATGATGCTGGCCACCTGCCAGCCACACACACTGCCCAGGTTGATGAACGAGCCTCCAAAGGAACTACAACAAGATTATAATTTCACCAGCATTTTAAATATATCATTAGAAGCCAAGTGCATGACTCTGAGCAAGCAATCAGCCTGGGCCTCTTGAGTTCATCTATCTGACTGGTGCCTGAGCATCTGTCTTTCTTAGACCCCAGACTCTCATTCAACTCTTCCCCTAACTTCACCTACTATTACCTTTCCTGCTACCCTCCCTTCCTTCCTCCAACAGAGTAGTCTCTCTAGAAGCATCTCATTCAACAGGGGATAAGGTGGAGCCATGGAGAAGACTACAGAGCCTTGAAGAGTTCTGAGACAACAAGCTTTCCTAAGAAGATGATGATGATATTAACTCATCTATTATCCAAAGCAATCTTATAAAGTAGATAGTTATCTCTATTGATAAAGAATCAGAGCACAAAGAACGTAAGCAACTTCTGGCAGGTTACAAAGCTAGTGAGTGCAGAGCTGAGTTTTGAACCTAGGATGTCTATGCTCTTAGCCACTACAACCTCTGCCCCTCATTCAAGCAACTTCATCTCAGCTCGGAAGTACCCCAAAGGATATCTTCTCCCTCCTGTTTCTGAGCCTTGGCATTTGCTGTTCTCAAGGCAGAGAAGGGCAAGCAAAGAGCAGATCATTCCAGGGTTTTTTTCCTTCCACACGATTTCCTTACTCAGACTCTACATTAAGGATCATCCAAACATTCAGTCAGTCCCTTTTTTCTCCCAACATTTTATTATGAAAAACATCAAACATACAGCAAAGTTGAAAAAATGGGACAGAGATCCCCCTGTTCGTACCCACCATCTAGATTCTACAATTAAGACTGTGCTATATCTGTTTCCATCTTTCCAGACCTCTATCTGTTTACCTGATCTATCTGATTTTTTGATGTGCTCCACAGTCAGCTGTAGACATTACTACATTATGCCTATAAACTTTTCTATGTCCCCTTCTTTTTTACTTTATGCAAATTAATAATTGTAGCTACCAGTTACTGAGTGCTTCCTCTGCCAGGCATTGTGTCCAGCAGTTTCCATGCATTTCATGATCTGATTCTGGTAGTAATCCTATGAGGTGGAGTGCAATGACCACCCTGATATTACAGGTGAGAAAAACTGAAGCACAGAGAACAAGGACTACAGACAACAGTTACTTGGTGCTTCTTGTGGGCCATGCACAATGCCAAAGCCTTTCCATAAATTATCTCCTTTAATCCTTATAGCAACCCTACAAGGTAAGTGTTATAACAGATGAAGAAACTGACTGACAGTTGGAGAGTCAGGTCCTGCAGCCTAATAGACATTGGGACCTGGTTTGAATTGAGGAAGTCTGATTCCACTCACTCCCATTTGCTGTCATCCCTATTGTCATGTCTTTTCATTATTGTGTTTTAATTTTTTGCCTCCACTTATGTTTCCCATCAGACCATGGCCTGGGCAAGAGTCATGTTTTAGTATTCTTATTCCCACACCTCCAGTCAGATACAAGTAAGCACTTCATAAATGTTTCCTGAATGGATTCATAAACAACGAATAGTCATAACTGAAAGTTCTGTGTCTTAGAACCAGTACAGTAAAACAGCACTAAATTTATGTTAAGTTTATGGCCATTCTAGAAAAAAAGGAAGGGGAGCTTGAAAGCTGATGAGCTTGAAAGCTGATGTCAGATGCCACTGATGGTACCCTGGGACCAGTAACTCATCAAGGGCAGCCCACTTCATGCAGTGTGGGTGACCCGAAGGATGGATGGGCAGCCTGGAGGACCCGAGTGATCTTGCCAGCTCAGGCTGAGCACACACTTGTGCCCTTTGGTTCACAAGGCATCTTTTATGTATGTCCACATGGCAGACACCAGGCTAAAAGCTGGGGAGGGCACAAAGGTAAAACATGCAAGCACCCACTCAAGAATCCCACTCTCAACAGGGCATAGAAAAGACAAGCATATTCATCACTGGAACAAAAGTTGTGATTGGGCACTTGATGAGAAAAAGACAAACTTAATTTTAAAGGACTTCCAAGGAAGGAGACATCAGATTCTGGTGTTGGAAGAGACCCCAGGATAGCCTGGTCAAGAAATGTTGTCATGTGGGATGGACACAATTATCAACAAGCAAGAATGTGGCAGAACTGAGGGAGTGAGGGTGGGGAAATTTGTTCCGTGATGCTCAAATTGCCAAGAAAATTGAAAACAGACCCAGCAGGGCCACATTGCCCCATGCAGGATGAGAAAACAGACAACACTAAGGCCAAGCTCAATCATCATGTACATGTATTACCAGGCAGAGTAGTGCCATGGACGCTGTGGCTACCACAAACTCCCTCCCAGGTTGAAGTTCATGCAAGGTGCCCATGGCAACAAAATGCCAAGGCTGTTCTGGCTGGTATTGAGATGCAATGAAAGGCACAGGGTGGGAGGATAAAAGCTTGAATGAGGATCTCAAATAGTGTGTCCCAGTCACCAAGGATAGGCTATGCCATGTTCAAAGTTCTTTAGGTTGTGTCATCTCATTTGATCCCAATAACAATAGATAGGAGAGCTGTTATTAGCCCCAGTTTTTCAAATGAGGAAACTGACGCTAAGAAAGCTTGATGACTCACCCAGGGTCACATGGCCTGGGTGAGGCAGAGCCATTGACTCTAGACCCAGTGTCCTCAGTATGAAATTTCAGTAATGGGACAGGGAGATGGTGGTTTTAGAAATGAATGCATGATGGCACAGCGATAACAATTACTTTTTCCAAATCTGAGTACTTTGCAATCAGTCTAAGTGTTATTAACTGCCTTTACTAGGGTGATTGAGGGAAATGATCCAAGACTTTTGAGAAGTTAGTCAAGCCTGACACTGGGCAAAACTAGTCCCTCAAATGGAGTTTACTTAAGAGCATCTTCCAATACAGCTTTGTGGTTATAAGGACAGGCTCTGGAACCAAACTGCCTGGGTTTTAATCCCAGCTTACTACCTACTGGCTGTGTGACCCTGGGTACATGACTTAAACTTTCTGTGCCTCAGTTTCCTTGTTTGTAAATAAAGATAATAATGCAATTATTGTTAGGATTAAACATTCCATATATTTTAAAAATGTACACTAGGCCCTGGTACATAATAACTGTATGAGAAGATTAGTTTGATTTGTCATTTATATCCCATTTTACAACTTTTAGTTAGGTGCCACTAGATTTCAAAGGATGGAGGAGAACATGGGCAGTAACCTCTTCGACCTTGGCCATAGCAAGTTCTGCCAAGACACGTCTCTGAAGGCAAGGGAAACAAAGACAAAAATGAACTATTAGGACTTCATCAAGATAAAAAGCTTCTGCATAGCAAAGGAAACAGTCAACAAAATTAAAAGGCAACCTACAGAATGGGAGAAGATGTTTGCAAATGATATAACAGATAAAGGGCTGATATCCAAGATCTATAAAGAACTTCTCAAACTCAACACCCAAAAAACAAATAATCAAGTCAAAAAATGGGCAGAAGATATGAAAAGACACTTCTCTGAAGAAGACATACAAATGGCTAACAGACACATGAAAAAATGTTCAACATCACTAACCATCAGGGAAATACAAATCAAAACCACAATGAGATACCACCTTACACCAGTTAGAATGGCAAAAATTAATAAGTCAAGCAGAGAAAGTCAATCATCATATGGTTTCACTTATTTGTGGAACATAGGAATAGCATGGAGGACATTAGGAGAAAGAAGGAAAAAATGAAGCGGGGGGAAATCGGAGGGGGAGAGGAACTATGAGAGACTGTGGACCCTGAGAAACAAACTGAGGGTTTTAGAGGGGAGGGGGGGTGGGGAGATGGGTTAGCCTGGTGATGGGTATTAAGGAGGGCACATATTGCAATGGAGCACTGGGTGTTATATGCAAACAATGAATCATGGAACACTACATCAAAAACTAATGATGGTACTGTATGGTGACTAACATAACATAATAAAATTTTTTAAAAAATTAACAAGACGGAACAACAAATGGTGAGGATGTGGAGAAAGGGGAACCCTCTTACACTGTTGGTGGGAATGCAAGCTGGTACAGCCACTCTGGAAAACAGTATGGAGGTTCCTCAAGACGTTAAAAGTAGAGCTACCCTAAGACCTAGCAAATGCACTAAATGTTCACAGCAGCAATGTCCACAATAGCCAAACTGTGGAAGGAGCTCTGATGTCCTTCAATAAATGAATGGATAAAGAAGATGTGGTTCATATATACAATGGAATATTACTCAGTCATCAGAAAGGATGAATACCTACCATTTGCAGCGACACGGTTGGAACTGGAGGGGATTATGCTAAGTGAAACAAGTCAAGCAGAGGAAGACAATTATTATATGGTTTCATTAATATGTGGAATATAAGGAATAGTGCAGAGGACCACAGGGGAAGGGAGGGAAAACTGAATGGGAAGAAATCAGAGAGGGAGACAAACCATGAGAGACTCTGGACTCCGGGAAAGAAACTGAGGATTGCAGAAGGGAGGGGGTGGGGGTGGGGTAACTGGGGTGATGGGCATTAAGGAGGGTACGTGGTGATGAGCACTGGGTGTTATACACAACTAGTGAATCATTGAACACTACATCAAAAACTAATGCTGTACTATATATTGGCTAACTGAACTTAAAAAAAAATAAGATTTCAAAGGATGGAGACCTGTTCAGATGACCTCAGAGGACTAGGGTTTCTTATAAAAACATGTGGCATGAAAGTCCAGGAAGCTCCAAGCTGCATGGCCAGGCCTCTGAGATACAGAAAATTATTCTTCCCACAGGCTATTGCAGCCATAACTTGTCATAGGACCAAACAGTGTTGGTCTGCTTGTCTCCAAAGGAAGAACCCCCTGTTCCTCATTTTTTCTCATTTTCACATTTCCTTCCTCTGTCAGTTGCAGCAGGTTGAGCAAATTCTACTTTTCAGGCCATTGCTTATTCTCTGTCCTCTTTCTTTTTATTCACTTTTATCCCCACTCCATCCTGTTCTTCTCCACCCCCACCCTTTAGGCAACCACTCTCATTTGTATCTAATGTAGATCTTTTGGCTTGTATCTGTTCTTGTGTAACAAATACATTTTAAAAGTGTGTGTATTTTCTATTTTAAAACAGGGTACTTGGTCATATATCTTTCCTTTTTGACCCTTCACTGTCTATGAGTTCATCCATGTTATTAAACGTTCATGCAGGCTGTTCATTCTCTGTGTTTCTTAGTTCTCCATGATATATACCCACCATGTGTTGTCTATCTAATCTCCACTGATGGATTTCCAGATTGCTGCCAACTTCCTGTCACCACAAACATCGCTATAATGAACATCCTCAAGCACATCCCCTTATGGGCCTGTGTGAGATACTCTTGGGAAATATACATAGGTTCATTTTAGTTTGACTAAGTTGTATCAGATTGCTCTGTAGAAAGGCTGCTCCTGGCAAAACTCCCAACAGCAGTGCATAAAACCACTCCAAACCATTGGCATTCTGCAGCTTTCTAAGTGAATCCATGGCTTTTTGGTCATTCTCTATTTCCAGCATTCTGTTTCTTTCTGTTGTGGCCTCTGCCTTTATTGGCCACTCAGCCCTGCACAGCAGCTAACCCATCCTCAGTTTTTTTCCTCATCTCCCACACTCTTATTGTGGTTTCTTCTTACTCTTGGTTTCTATCATTTTCTGAAGCAATAGTGTGTCTTCTTGGCTTCTTTGTCTATTTCATCTTCAAACACGCTGATGGTCCTTTAGTCATGACTCAGTCTGGTGCACATCCCTGGTCCAATCAGATGTCTCCAGGATGCTGAGGGTCACATGGTATAAGCCTTGTTGACATCTAAGGAAGGCAATATCTGTTGCAGATTCTTTCCACAGAAGGGGCTATGGATATGATGGACATTCACAATTTCATGGACTGCCCAGTATACACACTGATTTGATATTTTACTAACTTAACCAAAATGTACCAATTTTTATACAAGGCAGTATAATTATTCAGGTAGGACATCAATCTCAAAGGTTATTCTATATGTAGACACAGTGGAAAATAACCTCCAAGGTATCCATTGTTTGCCATGGGCCCCTCTTTTCCTTCTCTTTATATTCTTTCCTCCAACCCACACACATGGTATTAGAGAAATGTCATCTTAATACAAAGTCCATGTTGTTCCTGCTTCCTGGAACATTCTTCCCTAACTTCCTTTGTCCTAACTAAAGCAATTCCATTCTTGAGAAGAATTAAATGTCACATTTCCAGGAAGATCTTTACTTACCTCTCCTCTGGGATAAATTCTCCTACTGGATGTCCCCATCCTTTTCCATCACACACACCACACTCCATTATCGTTAAGTGTTGTTTTGTTCTACAAAATATGAACAACCTGAGAACATGGATCACATGTGTCCTATTCACCGATGCTTTTTTTTTTTTTTCTCAACAAAGTACTTTGCATCTAGTATGTGCTCAAAAAATTTGGGCAATTTTTGTGACATCTCTAAGAAACTGAGTCTAAGTCTCAGTCCAGTTGTGAGGTCAAATCATAGTTCCTGTATTATCTCCCTCACAGAGCCTTTATATATGAACAGGATTTTTTAAGTTGTAAATATGACCAGGACATTGGTTGGGTAAAGATCATTAGACAACTTTATGTTTATTAAGAAAAATTTAAATGCCAATTACTTGAATAGGAGAATAAAATAATACGCTGATCCGAACATAATTTCATAAAACAAAGATTATCATCAGAAGGGTGTTAGAGATGGAAGGGACCCTGGAAATTGTCCTGTCTAGATACTTTGTTTCATCCAGAAAGGCAATCAGCTGAGAATCTTGCCACATAGTGATATACCAAGAGGGCTAGGAAAAATGGTCTTCTAGTCCTGTCCCTCACGTACCCTGAAGCATGTGCCCTTGTGGGAGGAAGCATTATCTAGCTGCATGTGGTCTCTGAATGCTTACAGAGGCCAAGCAGCCTCCTCTTTGGCTTTGGATTCCAGTTTCCCACAAGCCATTATTTCTTAAATCATAGACTCATCAAATTTCCTAGTTCTTTTTTTTTTTCTTGTCTCTGTGCTTCTCACTGACCTAGTTTTTCTCCCTGGCCCATGAAGGAGTAGCAAAAAGATACATATATATTGAGTCAGAGCTTTTACATGCTTTGATCCAATAGGCACCTTCCCACCCCCTTAGTCCTATTAGTTGGCTGTGGAGATATCTAGGGGATTCAGACTCTAGATCTCTGATCCCAAGTTGTTCCCCAACACACACATGGCTTCCCAGTAGGAAGAATTACAATATTTACATTTTTTTCTACTTGCTAGAGGAATTAGAAGCAGTGGCAAAAAATAATCCTAATAAGGAGTCCTTTGTCCCCAGCTGTTATAAAACAGGATTTTTCACAATTATTTACTCTCTCTGCAGAAGGAAGCATTGAAGTGCAAAAGTTCACCCCAAGCATGCCCACTGCTTTTCTTTAGAACTTCCAAGAGACAGACAAGCCTCTTATTCTTCAGGGCCCATCTGGCTGTAAATTGCAACCGACATTAATTTATGAAAACAAATGACACCAGCCTACTCCACAACATTTTGAAATGGGAGAATTAGGCAGGGGCAATAAAGCAAGAGTAAAATGAAAACACTCACTCAGACCCCATAGCTGCCCTGGCAACATCCCAAGCCACACAAGGACCCTGAGTATCCTTATTCCAAAAATTTTGCTCTCGCAAAATTACAGTTATTTGATCACAAGACATGAAATTAGCTCTTTGTCACAGAGTATAGCAGGAAATTAAACACATCCAAAGCTCTTTCCATGTGATTGGACTCACCTTTCCATCTTCAGAGTATACATCACTGGTGATAACCACAGATAGAGAAAAAAAATGGGTCATCAATACTGGCTGATGATGTACCTGATGATTTAATCCAGTCTCTCCAAGGGCTTAGTGGACTTATTTTGTTCCCAGGACTATTGTCCAAGATTTTAGATAGAGAACTCTGATAGAGTCAAGAGGGTGATTCATAAGCATAAAGAAGGAATTGATGTGATTTTTGCCTCTTTAGCATGGCATCTTCATTTCCCAGAATTAAGGAGACATGATGTGAATATGCTTTTTCAATTTGAATACCAAAGGAAAGATGTGAAGAGGAAGGGCTTGACAATGCATCTCTGACTCTAAATAAGGCAGCTGACCTCTCTGGGTCTCCATTTCTCAGGATGCATGGATTTGATGCTTCTGAATTTTTCAGACATGAGTACTAATGTAGGTAAGACATACATACACAACAAGAATCTTTGGAACTCTGGGAGACAATCAACCGGCGTAGTTTTAAAAATCACTTTCATTTTAAAAGACTACATTTGGCATAAACACTTTAGATGAGGTCCGGAAGGGGAGTTATAGTCTCCACTCCTAGGCTCCATCCCATTGAGAGAAAAGATACAAGGTCCAGACTATTTATTTGAAGAAGAATGTACCCAATCACTCTGTAAAAGTAAGACTCAGAGAAAACTGTTGGATATAAACCTTAAGCTTAATGAGGCTTTCTATTCCACCCACCCAAATCCTGGACTTAAGACCCACTTGTTTGGACAGCTGATCTATGGAGTTGGATCTGAATTTGCCTGTCTAGCTTACTGCAAGGACCACAGGCCTGCCTCCATGCTCCAGCACAGCTAGAATACAGAGAAAGAATGGATATCCTTCCTTTCCCCTCCATACTGGGAGAACTTGCTCAGGGGAATTCACCACATGGAGTTTACCACAAGGAGAAGACCCAAATCTATGAGCTTACAATTCCCCTGAGAGAACACAGAAACAATATGAAGTGTCAACTCTGTATAACATTTAACACTGTCACTCCACCCACTATTAAATGTCGTTCAGTGAAGCTCAGGCCCTCACCAGTCAGCTTAGTTAATCCTCCTCCCTTGGGGAGGAGAAAACAAGCAGTTGGAGGGATAAGATTGGAAGCATTGTATTCCTTCTCTGCAAGCCAAAGAACAAATGTCAAGAGAACAGCATAATTGTCCCTTCTTCCAGCTATCAGGAAGGACTTTTTGACATAGGGGAACTGAAAAAACAAAAACATAATCTGAAAAAAACTTTAGGAAGACCTTCCCTTAGAAAGTTTAAAGACCAGGACAGAACCCAGCCATTCTGCTCTTGAGGAGAGAGACA
Source organism: Leptonychotes weddellii (assembly GCF_054177405.1). Classification (NCBI taxonomy): domain Eukaryota; kingdom Metazoa; phylum Chordata; class Mammalia; order Carnivora; family Phocidae; genus Leptonychotes; species Leptonychotes weddellii. The sequence continues at coordinate 17,938,789 of NC_138371.1, read as the reverse complement.
TCCCAAGTGGCACAGAATTCGTCATTCTCCCTCTTGAAATAGTTCCATCCTGGGAACTGCATTCATAGTGAGATATCTCTGACCGATCCCACCCTGCATCTGCCTGGTTGGTCCTGAGGAATGGGCAAAAAATAATGTCCCTGCTTGTAAAACCCAAGTTCTCTCTGTTCTACTGGAAAGTGAAGTGATGGTCTAAGGGAACCCTGTTACACAGAGCCCAAGAGCAGAGTTTTCAACACTGAAAAGATAGAATGCTCTCTAGACTTTCCCAAGCCTGACATGGAGAAATATACAAGCTGTGAATCATTCATTTGAGGACAACTGATGAAAAGCTCAGGGGAACTAAGGGGGAGAAATAGCACAAGAAAAGATTTCCAGAGATAGAGAGAACAATTCTTCAGTGAGCCAGCTTGGAGAAAACAATTTAAGGAAGGCATGCCTTCATCCTGTCTTTAACAGATGTGTACTAACTCACTGTGGTCCAGGAGCCAGCTGTGGCTGACTGAAGAACGTTTTCCATCACAGATCCCTTGTGGTGAAAAAGAATAAAGTTGAAAATGGATGGCACCAGATTGTATCCATGACTTATCATTTTAGTCTTGTCACCAAGAATCAAAGAGCCCCATTCAGGGAGGCTAGAGCAAAGGAAGAGGCAAATAAATATATCTGCTATCAATGAGTTATTTGAGGTCAATTTGGAAAGTTTTTTTAGAGTATATTAAAAAAAAATTGGAAAGAAAGAATAATAATCCAGTGATCACTCATGGCAAAGTTCAAGGATCAATAATTTTATTTACTAAGGATGTAGAGCAGCACATTTTCAGAATGGAATCATACCTCAACAACTTAATATGGATAGAATTCCTGGGGTGGCACACCTTCTCCAGGGGCAATTCTACCCATTACCCTGACTCTAAGAAGAGCTATAGTCAGGCCAAATATGGAAGTCCTCCGTTCTTATGGCTATTACCTATTCCTGTACTTTGTAGCATCCGGAAGCAGCTTGCTTCATGAGAGAACTTAGGACAAATTTTCTTTCACCTTTTGCCTCTTTTCAGATTCTTTCCTCCTCTTTCTTGCTTCAGGGATTTTGTACTTGCTCACCCTATGTCTAGAATACTCTTGCTTCAACTCTGCCGGCTTGATTCCTTCTCACTCTTCTGGTCTTAGATGGAATGCCACCTCCTCTAAAAAGTCTTCCCTTATGGTCTCATCTAAAGTAAAGAAAATCCCCTATTATTTTTTATTCCATTGCTCTGTTTGCATTGTAATAATTATCAAATTGTCACATTTTTATAATTATCAGGTTATCAAAGAGGAACTCAAAACGGAAATTAAAAAGTATTTTTAACTAAATTAAAATCAAAATTTGTGGTATGTCACTAAAGTAGTACTTAGGAGGAAATATATAGCACCAAATATCTGTAATAGAAAAATAAAATGCCCTCCTTAATGCACTTGATGTAATGAGCACTGGGTGTTATATACAACTGATGAATCACTGAACTCTACCCCTGAAACTAACAATACACTATATGTTAATTAATTGAATTTAAATAAAATAAAATTTTTAAAAAAGAAAGAAAAATAAAATAAAATCTCAAATTAGTTACTGCTGTCTCCACCTTAAAAAAAGATAGGAGAAGAACAAACTAGACCTAAAGTAAATTTTCAAAAGGAAATTATAAAGATCAAAGCAGAAATTGATGAAACAGAAAAGAGTAAAATAATAGAAAAATAAATAAGCCAATGAAATGATAGTTCTTTTAGAACATCAATAAAATCAATCAACCTATAATCAGATTGATCCAGAAAAATCAGAGAGAGAGAAAGCGAGGACACAAATGACCAACATCAGGAATGAGAGACAATTCTATAGATTCTATAGATATGAAGAGAATAGTGGGAGAATATTATATACAACTCTATGCCAATAATTTGAGAACCTAAATGACATGGATACATTTCTTAAAAGATACAAACTACCAGAGCTTACTCAAGAAGTAGATCACATTAACGTGAGTAGCCCAGTATCTAAGAAAGAAAGAAAGAAATTGAATTTGTAGTTAAAATCTTCCCAAAAGAAAACTCCAGGTTTAGCCTTCACTAGTGAATTATATTTTAGGCAGAAATAACTATATAAACAATCCCAGAAAGTTAAAAAAAAAAAAAAAAAAAGGAGAATATCAGGGCTCCTGGGTGGCTCAATCCGTTAAATATCCGCCTTAGGCTCAAGTCATGATCCCTGCTCGGTGAGGAGCCTGTCTCTCAATTTCTCCCCCCATTTAGGCTCTCTCTTTCTCTCAAATAAATGAATAAAATCTTTTTAAAAATAAAAATAAATAAAAATTAAAAAGGGACAATATTTTCCAACTCTATCTATAAAGCCACCATTACCCAGATACAAAAACCATACAAAGACATCATAGGAAAAGAAAATTACAAACTAACAGCCATCATGAACATAGGTGCAAAACTTAGATGTTAGTAAATCAAGTCCACTATATGTATAAAGAAAATGACACATGATAAAGTAGAAGTCAAAGTTAGATCAACATTTGACAATAAATCAATGTAATTCACTATATTAGCAAACTAAAACATAGATCATCCTAATAGATGCAATAAAGCATTTGACAAAATCCAATATCCATTCCTGACCAAAAAATTAAAATTAAGAACACGCACATACACACACACACGTGCACACACACACACACACCTTTCAGCCAACTAGGAATGGAAGGGAACTGCCTCAAACATATTTAATGGTGAAAGAATAAATACGTTCCCTCTAAGTTCAGGTACAGGAAAAAGATGATTGCTCTCACTGTTTCCATTAAACATTGTATTATAGGTTCTAATCAGGACAGTCAGGCAAGAACAAAAGGCAAAAACCATACAGATTGAAAAGGAAGAAGCAAGACTTGCTTTATTTACAGACTACATGATTGCCTAGGTAGAAAATCAGATGGAATAAAAAAAAATCAATTGGATTTCTATATCTTAGCAATGGACCACTGGAAACTGATATTAAAAGCAGTATTTTTATAATAATAATACAAATATGAAATACTTATAGATAATTCTGACAAAAGATATGAAAGCCCTATGCCTTGAAACCTATTCTATAAAGATCCTAGATGACAACATAGGGGAAAACCTTTGTGAATTTGGATTAGGCAAAGCTTTCTCTGGCACTACATCTAAAGCACAATCCATAAAAGGGAAAAATTTGTACATTGAACTTTATCAAAATTTAAAAGTTATGCTCCTAAATGTCCCTGTGAAGATAATTAAAAGACAAAGGATAGCCTAGGAGGAAATATTTGCAAATAATATATCTGATAAATAAGTTATACCCAGAATTTGTAAGGAACTCCCAAAATTCAATTAATAAGAAAGCAAAACATATGGGCAAAAGATTCAAACAGACACTCACTCAAGAAAGTGTATTTGGCCATTCTAACTGGTGTAAGGTGGTATCTCAATGTGGTTTTGATTTTAATTTCCCTGATGGTTAATGATGATGAATATTTTTTCATGTGTCTGTTAGCCACTGACAAGCCAAGAAACAATAAATGTTGGAGAGGTTGTGGAGAAAGGGGAACCCTCTTACACTGTTGGTGGGAATGCAAGCTGGTGCAGCCACTCTGGAAAACAGTATGGAGGTTCCTCAAAAAAAATTAAAAATAGAGCTACCCTATGACCCAGCAATTGCACTCCTGGGTATTTACCCCAAAGATACAGATGTAGTGAAAAGAAGGGCCATATGCTCCCTGGTGCTCACAGCAGCAATGTCCACAATAGCCAAACTGTGGAAAGAGCCAAGATGCCCTTCAACACATGAATGGATGAAGATGTGGTCCATACATACAATGGAATATTACTCAGCCATCAGAAAGGATGAATACCCAACTTTTACATCAACATGGATGGGACTGGAGATTATGCTAAGTGAAATAAGTCAAGCAGAGAAAGTCAATTATCATATGGTTTCACTTATTTGTGGAACATAAGGAATAGCATGGAGGACATTAGGAGAAGGAAGGGAAAAATGAAGGGGGGAAAATCGGAGGGGGAGACGAACCATGGGACCATGGACTCTGAGAAACAAACTGAGGGTTTTAGAGGGGAAGGGGGTGGGGGATGGGTTAACCTGGTGATGGGTATTAAGGAGGGCACATATTGCATGGAGCACTGGATGTTATACACAAACAATGAATCATGGAACACTGCATCAAAAACTAATGATGTACTGTATGGTGAGTAACATAACATAATAAATTTTAAAAAAAAAGAAAAAAGAAAGTATATTTGGCAAATAAGTGCATCAAAAGATGCTTAACATCTTTAGTTATTAGGGAAATGCAAATTAAAGGACAATGAGATATCACTACAGATTTATTGGAATCATGAGTATTTAATACACTGGTTCATACCAAGTGTTGGCAAGGATGTGGAGCAATTGTAACTCTCATACATTACTGGTAGGAAAGCAAAATGGTGTAGACACTTTGAAACACAGTTCTTAAAAAGTTAAACACACGCTTATCATAAGACCCACAATCCCACTGCAAGGTGAAATAAAAACTATCTTCATACACAAAAAATTTATACATGGGTGTTTATAGCAGCTTGATTCATAATTTCTCCAAACTGGAAATGGCCCAGATGTCCTTCCACAGGTGAATGGTTAAACAAGATGTAGTATATACTGCACAAATGAGGTTAACAAAAAGGAATTAGGGGCTGATATAATCGACATATAAATGAATCTCAAAATAATTACACTGAGTGAAAGAACCCATAATTCCTTCCCACAAAAGATGCAACAACCAGGTAGAATATCCGGTGTCTTCCCCCACCAGCCAATGGGATTCAGAAATGATGTTTTTTTGTCGGTGATACCCATGGCATGAAACATTCGGAAGATGTCAGAATCCATACCGTTTGATTGTGCCTTCAGACACTAGTTTATTCTCTGATCTGCATTTTGGGATCATTTCTCAAGCAACTGACATTTCTTTGGACATCTACCCACCCTCCCCCCATTACTGCCACTATCACAAAGTAGTTTCCAGAGCTGTGACTCAGAACCTGGAAGCTGTTAGACTCATGCCTTGGGCAGCTCAGGCATTCCATGATACAACCCTTCAGTTGCAACTTTGATGCTTCTAGCTGGAAATGGGGAAAATGTGGCCATCTAAAGATGGCCAACAAAATAGACAAAATCCCTCCCAGTACTTAGAATATTCCTGCCAGAAACCTCTAAAATCAGATTCTCCAGAAACAGCCTGGGCCTGTAACCTGACTCATTCAAGTCTCCCTTTTGCTGAGGATGTGAAGCATGGAGAGCTGCTCTTGCCCAGAGTGAGTACAAACTCACTCTGCAACACGGGTGAAGCATGGGTTCACCTCCTTTGTGTCTGGGTCTCTACTTTATGCTTCTTTCTTCTGCCTCCATTTTGATCAATGGGTTCCTTTCTTAATAGCCTCTAAAACCAGCTTTGATTTCTAATTATATTTTTCAATCTCCCACTTAACTCAAAAAATCCATGACTGGTTTTCTTGTTAAAACCCCCAACTAAATTCATCCCAAGGGAATCTCTTCTGTGGTTTGCCTCTATAGTCACCATCTCCCATCCCATCTGTCCCATCCTTCTGAGGATGACCCAGCAACCCAGCAGCAGGCCTGAGTCTCCCTAGTCACTATACACACTCACTCTCTGGTTTTCCTGAGCTGCAGTAGTTGCACATCCTCTGGTATTACGAGAATTCCCAGAACCATTGTACTCACAGGAATTCTTTCTACCTCTTCCAGACCAAGTAGCTGCATGTAGAGTTACACATTCCTAAAAGCGTCATCACTGGCATGTCATCTGTCCCCCAGGCCATCTCCAATCCCTACCGCCTTCCTCCAATTCAACTCACTGGCATCACTGCCTGTGCTAAACTGTGAGTGGGAAGGTGAGAGTAGAAATTTCTGGACCAGGAGGCATATGCCTGAGTGAGTGGGAGAAGGGCATGAATACAGCCTGCTAGGACCTCAGAGAGAGTTAACTAATCCCTGAGGAACCAGAAACACTAGATAGTCCTACAATATCTCCATAATGCAAACTTGGCAGTTTGTGTTACTGCCACCTTCTTATTGAAGAAGGTAGTGATTAGAAAGGGGTGAAGAAAAGAAAAAGAAGAGAGGAAGTAGTGAGAGAATGCAGGATGCTGGGTTTCCTCCTCCCCCTCCCTCTCTTCCTCCTCCTCCTCCCCCTCCTCCCCCTCCTCCTCCTCCTTTTCCTTCTTCTCCTTCTTCTTCTTCTTCTTCTTCTTCTTCTTCTCCTTCTCCTTCCCTTTCTCCTTCTCCTTCTCCTTCTTCTCCTTCTCCTTCTCTTCTTCTTTTAATGCCTTCTTGCACTGTTTAGTTGAAAACCAAGAGTTCTGAGAAAGTTTAGTCATGCCTCTCCAGCTTTGCCCATCACTGGACTCCTTCTGGGTTACCACTGCCAAATATTTGAATATTTCTGAGAGGTTTTTTTTTTTTTGTGGAAATATGATCAAAGGTTTCAGGGAAATAGACAAGTTTCTGAGAAGTTGGACTCCAAGAAAAGGGTTCAGTGTGAGTGGAAAGGAATATTTTAAACAAATCTGGTCCTAAGACCTCAGCTATATTCAAGAGTGATTAAGCAGTATTTAAGAATTAGGGAGAAAAATGCCAAGGGGTATAAAAGTCTTTATTTTTAAAGATGAAACAAAGAGATTAAATATCTGAAGTACTGCTGGAAGACTAGACTGTTTTGATAGAACTATTCTCTTTCTCTCTTTTTTTTTTCCTTTTTCTCCCTCTTTTTATTTTTTATTTTTTATTTTTTTTAAGATTTCACCTATTTTTTAGAGAGCGAGTGAGAGGGAAACAGCATGAGAGGGGAGAGGGTCAGAGGGAGAAGCAGGCTCCCCGCTGAGCCGGGAGCCCGATGTGGGACTCGATCCCAGGACCCTGGGATCATGACCTGAGCCGAAGGCAGACGCTTAACCATCTGAGCCACCCAGGCGCCCTCTTCCTCTTTTTAATTTTCATTTTAGTAATGTGTATGACATGGCAATCCATTCCATTAACCTTCCAGAGAGAAGTGGCCAAGAAATCTCAATCATGAGTCCAGGATTCTATTCACTTCTTGATGACAGTGTAGCCAAAATGGAGGTTCACTTCTTAAGGTGAAAGCCAAAGGTCCTGAAAACTCATACAAAGTGACAAAGTAATGCACCACCTGTGTTCCCACCTCATTTTCTCCTTGTCCATCTATTCCTCCACTTGTATCTCTCTTCCCTAAATAAGCAGAACCTCTGCATTAACGTGCAATAAGCACATCTATAAAGATGGACTTCATCTGTTTTCCTCTAGTTATTTCACCTCCAGGAACATGATTTTTTTCCTAATGTGTAAGATTTCACTCTAGTATGGCCTTTGGGTCTGACATTCCTAAATATCGAACACCCTATGTTCTAGGTCTCTTCATCCTTACTTGCTTTCAAAACTAAGAGTATGTAAAACCAAGCAAGATTCCTCAGTTAATGTTTGTCTGTTCAGCGGCTTTCTAACTTTGTTACACCAAGCCCTCTAAAAAGTCACTACAGAGACAGAGATATAAAAGAGCAATTAGAAAAAGCAGGTGGACCTTCAGAAATGTTCAGGGGTCTCTATAACATTCAGACACTGAATGTCAGAGTTTGGAAGGAACTTAGGAATTATAGCCCAACTTCTGCCAATCTCAGCAGCTGTGGCATTGGTCAGGGAGTGGACACACCATTTGAATTCTCTGAGCTTTGTTAGTGACAAAGCCAGGTCTGGGTCCTAGGTTTTCTGATACCTTTCTTCCATGAAGCATTTCCAATCATATTATCTTGATGTTTGTTCAATCTTGGGTGTAAATGAGAAGAAGTTTTGTTTCCACCTAGGATGAGCATGGTACCCTGTATTGAAAGTGTTCTCAGCTCTCACGGCATCAGCTGTGAAGAGTCAAGTTAGCTCCAGGGGCTGACTAGAAGAGAGACTCCAAAGCAATCACAGAGTCCACCATCAGCTCTGAAACCACCAAGAAGCAGCAACCCTCTTGGGAGAGATCAGCACTGACCATTAGTTCTCTTTTTCTAGAAAACTGTTTTCTCTCTCAACCCCCCAGCCCCAATATCCAGCCTCAGCTCTAGAAAAGTGAATCTTCCTTAAAGAGCCAGCACTTGACCTTGCTGAATAAGGGCTAGAGAGCTATTCATTCATCATGGAAAATTTCCTAAGCAAAAGGAATGCATTTATCTTAATTCTACCCTTATGTTTATATGATTCTTTTCCTGGGGACTTCTACTCTTAATTGCAAAGAAAGATGGAGAGAGAAAAGAAAATCCTCAAAGAACACACTTTATAGCTCCCTGTACTCAGGTCATGCTGATAAACTAGGCTTGCGAGCAGAGCAATTTAGGTTTCTATTACCTCAAGCAACCAGGGTTGTGTGGTCAGACCATTTCCTGAAAGTGTTCTCCTTCCCTGAAGGCCCACCCATTTCAGCCCATTAGACTTGCCTTGAAGGTTGTCTGGGATTTACCACTGCTCCTCAGGACTTGAGCTGAACCCTGGGAAAGGCAGATTGTAGAACTATTGAGGAAAAGACAAGAGAAAATAGGAGTTAGCATAAACAAGAGGAATTTAAATTACACAACCAGCAAAAGTTGGCCAGAGAGAATTCTCAGTGCTGGAATATATTTTAAAATCTCCATGAATAGCTTAAGATTTAGATCAAGCCAAGGGGCAGAATAAAATAAAGATAAAGAAGAATGAATGAGAGAGATACTTATTTGATTCATTTTCCCATCTATGAATACTCTGAGGTTCAGGCTAGAGAGAGGACGCTTGGTCATTTGTGAAGGCAAGCTGTCTGAAGGGTGTTTTCTCTCTGGTTCAGTGTCATCCCTCTTCCTGGCCTTTGTATCTCCCAGCCCCAAGCACCATAATACACTCACATCCTAAACGTGTTTTGTGGCTTAGTCACTTGCCAGCACTTTGCTTTCCTCTTCAAGCTCAAACTTCTGAACTTTGAATTCAGATGCCTTCTGTCAACCTTATTTAACACACCCCAACTTCTCTCTCTTCACCTGCCTACTCCTCAGTCTTGCCTCTCCACCACCTTGGCCCTCAAATCAACCAGGACCAGCCCCAGCCAGAGATAATGAGATAAGCCATACCCACCATTTGAGCCTCAAATTACCTTAGCCCCATCTCCTCTTCTTTGTGGGTTCTAATGACCATCCTAGCCCCTATTTTATGTGTGAAATTCCCAGCATCTTCATGGACAAGACTGCCTTTCTCAGGATTCAGGGTCCAGCCTTCTAGAATTCCCTAAATCTTCCTTCCTCAAGAACCTGACAATAGGTAAGGATTTGAAAACAAAATTTGGACCAAGTCATGAGTACCTGAAAACTGACCTCACAAGTGACCAGACTGGGTACTAACAGTAACAATGCCATTTTCAACTCCATAATCTCATTCCATCCTCACAGCCATCCTGTGAAGTGGCATAGAGACGTATTATACATATTTGAAGTCCCAGTTAAGGAAGGAACTTGTCTGAGGTGATGCTAATAGCTTTTCCTCTCACCTAGAGTAAAAACCAACCTCTTTAGCATGGCATACAAGGACATAGATGATCTATTCTATGTCTTTCTCTCTGACCTCATTTTCCACCACTCTCTGACTCTTCATTGATTTTTCTACTTTCTGCTAAAGTATAACTTTCAAAAGTTTAAAACATTATTTTCATAAAAATATGTAACCAACACATGTCAAATGTTTTACTCAAGTCATTAATTAGTGAGAGAACCTGTTAAGATTTGTTCAGAAGAGAATTTGAAGAACAGACATATATGTATACATAGGCTGTCAGAAATGTTGAAGTAAATTTGCTAATAGATGCAAAACTGGTTAATATCATATGAGACCATGAAATACAACATTTGTATCAATGCAACTGATACATATTTGGTTAGGCTGATCAAGAGAAAAAGAGAGAGGACTCAAATTATGAAAATCAAGAATGAAAGAAGAAGCATCATAACCAATCTTACATAAATAAAAATATACTATGGGAATACTGTGAACAACTGTATGCAAACAAATTAGATAACTTACATGAAATGGATAAATTCCTAGAGAGAGGCAAATAATAGAAATTTAATCAAGAGTTATAAAAATAGGAATAGATCTATAACAAGTAAAATAATTGCATCAGTTATTTTAAACTTAACATTCAAGAAAAATGAATAGCAATCCTCAAAACCCTTCCAAAAAAATGCAGTGGAGAGTACTTAACTTCTTATGTGAGACCAGTATTACTTGGTCCTCACACACAAAGACATCACAAGAAAATAATATTGGAACAGACTAATCTTCCATATGTCTATAAATATAGACACCAAAAATACTCAATAAAGCACTGGCAAACTGAATCAAGCAACATATAAAAAGGATTATACACCAAAACCAAGTGTGACTTATCCCAGAAATGCAAGGTTAGTTTAACATCTGAAAATCACTTAAGGTAATACACCATATTAGTAGAATAAAGGACAGAGCAGGGCATCTGGGTGGCTCTGTTGGTTAAGCGACTGCCTTTGGCTCAGGTCATGATCCTGGAGTCCCTGGATCGAGTCCCGCATCGGGCTCCCTGCTCAGCAGGGAGTCTGCTTCTCCCTCTGACCCTCTCCCCTCTCATGTGCTCTCTTTCTCATTCTTTCTCTCTCAAATAAATAAATAAATAAAATCTTAAAAAAAAAAAGTACAGAGCAATATGGTTATCTCAGTAGAAATAGAAAAAATAACTGACAAAAATCCCAAATTTTTCATGATAAAAAAGCACTTAGCAAATCAGGAACAAAGGACTTCTTTCTGTGTGATAAAGACCATATATGGAAACCCACAGCTATCATACTTAATAGTGGGAGGCAACAAAAAGAAATAGAAGGCATCCAAATAGGCAAAGGAGTCAAACTTTCACTGTTTGCAAACAACATGATATTCTATGTAGAAAACCCAAAAGACTCCACCAAAAAATTGCTGGGGCTGATACACAAATTTAGTAAATCTGTTGCATTTCTATACACGAATAATGAAACAGCAAAAAGAGAAATTAATGAACTGATCTCATTTACAATTGCATCAAAAACCATAAGACACCTAGGGATAAACCTAACCAAAGAGGTAAAAGATCTGTACTCTGAGAACTATAGAACACTTAGAAAGAAATTGAAGATGACCTTGGCCATAGCCACTTCTTGCTAGACATGTCACCAGAAGCAAGAAAAACAAAAGCAAAAATGAACTATTGGGATTTCATCAAAATAAAAAGCTTCTGCATAGGAAAGGAAACAATCAACAAAACTAAAGGCATCCCTTAGAATGGGAAAAGATATTTGCAAATGACATATCTGATAAAGGGTTAGTATCCAAAATCTATAAAGAATTTATCAAACTCAACACCCCAAAACTAAATAATCCAGTTAAGAAATGGGCATAAGACATGAAAAGACATTTTTCCAAAGAGGACATAGAAAAACAACAACAAAAAAAGAGGACATACAGATGACTAATAGACATATGAAAAGATGCTCAACATCACTCATCATCAGGGAAATACAAATCAAAACCGTGATGAGATTCCACCTCAGACCTGTCAGAATGGCTAAAATTCACAACACAGGAAACAACAGATGTTGGTGAGGATGCAGAGAAAGGAGAACCCTCTTACACTGTTGGTGGGAATGCAAACTGGTGCAGCCACTTTGGAAAACAGTATGGAAGTTCCTCAAAAAGCTAAAAATAGAACTACCCTACAACCCAATAATTGCATTACCAATACTTAGGTATTTACCCAAAGGATAAAACATACTGATTCAAAGGGGCACATGCACCCTGTTGTTTATAGCAGCATTATCAACAATAGCCAAATTATAAGGGGCATCTGAGTGGCTTAATTGGTTAAGCATCTGCCTTCGGCTTAGATCATGATCTCAGGGTCCTGAGATTGAGTCTCGAGTTGGGCTCCCTGCTCAGTGGGGTGTCTGCTTCCCCCCTCCCTCTGCCCCTCCCTCCCCCCCATGCTCACTCTCCCTCTCTCTCTCTCTCAAATAAAATCTTTAAAAAAAAAACCACAATAGCCAATTATGGAAAGAGCTCAAATGTCCAATGACTGATGAATGAATAAAGAAGATGTGGTATATATATACAACAGAATATTACTCAGTCATCGAAAAGAATGAAGTCTTGCCATTTGCAATGACATGGAGTTAGAGTATATTAGGCTAAGTGAAAAAATTCAGAGAAAGACAAATGCCATATGATTTCACTCATATGTAGAATTTAAGAAACAAAAGAGATGAACATAGGGGAAGGAAAAAAAAAGAGAAGGAGGCAAATCATAAAGGAGACTCTTAACTGTAGAGAACAAACTGAGAGTTGTTGGAGAAGAGGTGGGCAGAGGGATGGGCTAAATGGGTGATGGGTGTTAAGGAGGGCACTTTTTGTGATGAGCACTGGGTGTTATATGTAAGTGATGAATTGCTAAATTCTACTCCTGAAACTAATATTACACTACATGTTAACTAGAATTTAAATAAAAACTTGAAATATTGAAAAAAAAAATAGTAAAAGGCTGAATGCTTTCACAGTAAGATCAGGATCAAAAAAGATCATCCATTCTTACAACTTCTTTAACATTGTTAGGGGGTCTAGCCAGGGCAATTAGGCAAGAAAAAGAAATAAAAGTCATCCAGATGAGAAAGGAAAAAGCAAAATTATCTACTTGCATATGGCATGATTTTGTATATAGAAACTCCTAAGGAATCCACTAAAATACTATGAAAACTGGTAAATGAGTTCAGCAAAGTTGCAAAATACAAGATCAATATAAAAATATCACTTGTATTTCTACATACTAGTAGTGAAAACTTAGAAAATTAAATTAATATTTTAATTCTATTTATAATAGTAAAATACTTAAGAATACACTTTATTTTTTATTATGTTCAGTTAACATTTTATTTGAATTCAATTAGCCCACATAAGAAGTACAAGATATACACTGAAGATTACAGATTGTCATTGAAAGAAATGAAGGAACATCTAAATAAGTGGACAGATATTTCATGCTCATGGATCAAATGACTTAATATTATTAAGATGATTTTACTCCCCAGATATAAAACTATCCCTATCGAGATACCAGCTGCCTTTTTTTTTTTTTTCAGAAATTGACAAGCAAATCTTAAAACTCCTATAGAAATTCAAGGGATTCAGAAGAGTTAAAACAACCATAAATAAAAACACACATAAATTGATGTTCAACAAGGATGCAAAGATAATTCAATGGGGAAAGAATCATCTCTAAAAAATGGTGCAGGGACAACTGGATAAGAAACAAAACAGATGAACATGGGGGGAAAAAGAGGGAGGCAAACCAGGAAACAGACTTAACTATAGAGAACAATCTGATGGTTACCAGAGAGGATAGGGGTGGGGGGAGGGGTTAAATAGGTGATGGGTATTAAGGAGGGCACTTGTGATGAGCACTGGGTGTTGTATGTAAGTGATGAATCACTAAATCCTGAAACTAATATTACACTATATGTTACCTAAATGGAATTTAAATAAAAACTTGGAAAAAAAAGAATTAACATAGACCTTTACCACATAACATACACAAAATTAACTCAAAATGAATAATGTACCTAAATGTAAGAGCTTAAACAATAGAACTCTTAGAAGAAAACATAAAAGCAAATCATGGTCTTGGGTCAGGCAATCATTTCTTTGATACAATATCAAAAGCACAAACAAAAAAAGAAAAACTAGATAAATATAACTTAAAATTTAAAACTTTTCTTCTGCCAATAATACCATCAAGAAAGTGAAGACAACCCTTATAGTGGGAGAAAATAATTGCAAGTCATATATTTGATAAAAGACTTCTTCCCAGAATATATAAAGAATTCTTAAAACTCAACAGTAAAAGACAAGTTTAAAAATTGGCAAAAGCTTTAAATAGACATTGCTCCAAGAAAAATATAAAAATGGCCAATAAGTGCATGAAATGATGTTCAACATCATTAGTCATTAGGGAATGCAAATTGAAACCACAAGAAATCACCTCTTAACCACTAAAATGGTTATAATCAAAATGATGGATGATAATAAGTGTTGGCAAGGATGTGGAGAAATTGGAATCCTCACACTGCTAGAGGGAATGTAAAATGGTGCAGCCACTTTGGAAAATAGTTTGACAGTTCCTGAAAATACTAACCATGGGCCTGTCATAGGACCCAGCAATTCCACTCCTAGGTAGATACCCCCAAAGAAATTAAAACATGCATTCACACAAAAACTGGACTTGACTGTTCATAGAAACATTAGTCAGACTATCCCAAAACTAGAAATAATCTAAATGTCCATCAACTAATAAATAGAAAGACAAAATGTGATATTTCTATGTAATTGAATAATATCTGGTAATAAAGAATGAAGTATTAATACATGCTATAACACTGCAAATTATGTTAAGGGAAAGAAGCCCATCCCAAAAGACCACATAGTGTATGATTACCTTTATATGAAATTTCTAGAATAGGCAAATCTATAATGACAGACAATAGATTAGTGATTATCTGGGGCTGGTATGGGGGAGAAGGATGATGGAGGGGTTGATGGAAGGGATCCTACTAACAAGTATGAGATTTTCTTTACAAGGTGGACAAAAATTGTGGTGATATTTGCATAATCTTGTGAATATACTAAGAAAATATTGATTTAAATGGGTGAATTGCAAGGTAAAAAAATTTTAACTCAATAAAGCTGCTTAAAATGTATTGTTGGGGGCCATCTTTCCTACAGGGTAGAATTCAGTTATATCTCTATTGGGCAGAATTAATTATATTGCTTTAGAAAAGAATCATTTGCATGCCTATCAGTTTTCTACAAATTGAATTCCACCTCAATGTAATTGTAAAGTAACTTAGGCAATCAAAATTAAGTCAAAGAGGAATATCTCAACATAATCAGGTAAACCCCAGAAAAGACCTTCGTGATGCCCAGCTGCCCTCTGAAAGGATAATACCTTGCCCATTTCCAAATCCTGTACTGTTTTTCTGTGACATGCCTTTGAAAATCTCCAGCATGTCCCTACCAAAAGGACTTTTCCAGTTCTATGCTTTCTGCTTCAAGCTTTGTATGTATCTTAACCTGGCTCATTTTCCCTTTTCATTCTGGTCTCTGTTCAACTATTCCTTTCTAAGAAAGGGAGCATCCTCTTTTTGCACCAGTATTTACAAAATTGCAACCACCTGGACTGTCTCCTGTTATCTGACTTAGATGGGGCATTGCAGAAAAGGTGAGAGGAAAGGGGGAGAAGAGAAACAGTAAGGAAGAGGGGGAAAGGAAGAGCAAGGAAAAATCAGTGAAAGCCAACATATAAATGGAAATCTATGCTTTCAAAAACTCAATTTCTTTTTGAATTCAGCAAAGTGTCATTAGTAAATAGGCAATGAGTTTCTATGACAATGGTGTGAATCAGGACCTCAAATGAGCCCCACAAATCAGTGAACTAGGAGTCAGAGGGTGTAAGAGAAAGAGCACAAGGGTAAGAGTTATGGGACTTAAGTTCTATATTTGGTCCTGCCAGCAGTGAGTTGGGGGTCTACGGGGTATCTCTCTTCAAGAAATGTCTCCCCAGCAAGTAGACAGTCAAGGTTCTATGCCCTACAACCAACAGTTACACATAAGACATCATCCCTACTGAGAAGAGGCTCCTTGATGACAAAGCAAGAACACAGTACTGTTGAGAATTAAAATAGGAAGAAAGGGTTTGAATTCTGGGAAAGGAAAGTAAGTTTTGAAAGATGAACATGATTTTCACAGTATGCAGTTACCATAAAATGTGTTATGTAACAGCAATTTCAGGAGCAGAGAAAGGATAAAGACCTGTTAGAGAGCCCTAGCATCCATTTTCACTAAAGGATGGGTACATGGAGGAGGGATGTGGCTGATAAGGCTGGAGGCATGGAATGGACCTGTGCAAATCATGCTTGATCAGCTTAGGGTGGGGGGACCACTGAAGGTTTTCTGTTATTTATGAGATTACAACTGAAGTTTTGTCTCATTAAGATCAAGTCACCTTGGGGGC
>NC_138371.1:17897984-17922075 GCF_054177405.1 Leptonychotes weddellii | reverse complement strand
ATGGGGTGACTGGGTGATAGACACTGGGGAGAGTATGTGCTATGGTAAGCGCTATGAATTGTGCAAGACTGTTGAATCTGAGATCTGTACCTCTGAAACAAATAATGCAATATATGTTAAGAAAAAAAAAAAGAAGAAGAAGAAGAAGGTAGCAGGAGGGTAAGAATGAAGCGGGGGAAATCGGAGGGGTAGACAAACCATGAGAGACGATGGACTCTGAAAAACAAACTGAGGGTTCTAGAGGGGAGTGGGGAGGGAGGATGGGTTAGCCTGGTGGTGGGTATTGAGGAGGGCACATTCTGCATGGAGCACTGGGTGTTATGCACAAACAATGAATCATGGAACACTATATCTAAAACTAATGATGTAATGTATGGGGATTAACATAAGAATAAAAAAAAATAAAAAAAAAAAGATCAAGTCACCTTAAGTGCTGCTAACCAATGAAGTGGGAGGCACAGAGCCTGAAAAAAATGTTCAGGAAGCTGTCTCAGCCACTTGTCTTCTATAAGCCTCTGTTCCTTCATCTACACAAGGGAAGACAGGGGCAAGCTAGTATTGCAGGTCGCCAGTCTCTTCCAACATTCTGCTTCTAGGTTTAACTAGATGTAAGGCAAATGGAAGATAACTAGGCAATTCTTAGGAGAGGTGGGTGCCACATTGGACAAAGGGGTTAAAGGAGACCCAGGAGAATTTGCCACTGATTGTATGTGTGTCTCCGTTGTTATTCTTAAAGTAATTGAATGTTCCCCAAGATTATTCAATAATTCAGTCTCATTTTGTTAGAGGCTAATTTATTATTTTTAGCATTCCTTAGGTACAGAGCCATGTCTTATTTGTTTCTGACCTGGCCAATGTTTGGTGCTGAGTAGGAGCATCATGCATGTCCCATGAATGAATGCATTTGAAGGTCCTAACGCTAACTCTATCACAAAAACCAAGCACGAAATGTCCAAGTGCTTAGTATAACAGAGTTTGAGATCAAACACCTAGCTCCTTCATGTTTCTTTTGGGAGACTATTTTCCCTGTTTATCCCCACCCTCCTTTGCATTGGCTTCTCCAAGTTCTGGTTTCTCCAAAGCATTTTAAGAATGAGTAGCCATTCTTAATGCTAACTGTTCAGTTTTTTCAAAATGAAAATTTAAGCAAAGTATGCAGACAAGCACAGAGGTATGCTTTGATCTCAAGAAGTTGGGGCTGTCCACTGTATTACCCCCCATTATTTTCCACTGTGGGCTCCCAGATGGGTTGGATGGGGCTCAGTATTCTTCAGTTTATTCCATGTCCTGCCCAGCCAGCTCCCAGGAGCTGAGTCCAGTCTGGAACCTCAGATCTGTAGATTGTGGATTTCCCCAAATTCCAGTCTTCATCCTTGAAAAGGTCTGCCCTGCCAGGGACCCATCCTCTTGATTCCAGTTCAACAATCTCGCCTGTTTGGGCAGGACCTGCTCTCACCAACCTTGGATGTAGTAATGTGTTAGGAGAGGAGGAGGATTAAATTCTTCTCCCTGTTACTTCTTGCCCTCCCTGAAATAGTCAAGTGGACTCTAACACTTGGTTTGGGGAAGAATTTTATCCTGAAGCCATCTGGCGAGACAGAGGAAATGTCTTTTTATATTCTGCCCTCCTCAACAGTACTGGGCCAAGATAGATTCATGTTTGTCTCACAAACAGGACATGAGTGTGGCTTCTGGGGACACCTCATTGTAGGGCAGTGGGGTCAAGAGAAAAAGAGGATGGGAAAGTAGGATGCTACTCTGCCTCTACCCATCACCAACGTGGGGACTTGTCTATAATCTAACCTCTAAAGCCCATTCTTCCACACTGATAAATTGAGGGTGAGACCCACCTATCTTACCTCAGATTAGTGAGGTTAAAACAAAAGAGGAGTAGTGAAAGAGGACCACTGACATGGATATCAATCATGATCAACAGAGTCCTCTATGAACAGGCTCTTTACTGAGTTTTACTGGTGGATTTGTTCTCTAGTGTAGGACACTTTGGTCCATTCAAATGATTTCTGAACAAGTTCAACCCAAAGAGTGCAACATAATTCCTTCTGTATCTCCTTTTCTCAACATTATCATGTCTACAGGACACACTGTGTTTCAGTGCATAACTGCACATCAAATAAAAGTGAATTAGAGAAAAGTGGTATCTAACCAAACTTTGAGTCCTTGGTCAGGGACATAATCTGTAGAAAGAGTCTGGCTAAATAATTTTATATAACACTACCGAGTAAAATATGGAAGTACCAATAAAGAATTTTGGTAAACCTTTGGAGCCTCTTGTTCTGAGCCAAATTCACCTGTAATGAAGACAAATACCCATTAGTGAATCACTCAGGTGGTAAACAAGAGACAAGGCAATGCCTTTGCTTTCACAGCATATGAATGGCCTCTCCGTCAGGACTGTGGGTGGAAGCTGCCATGGCCCGGAGGAGAGTCCTGCCATCCTGAAGATGCTACCATATCATCTCTACACACTCTTTCTTTTTGTAGATTTATGTCTGTTTATATATATAATCTCCTCTTCTCTCTTTGCCGGAAGCTCATTTTACTGTGGATCAAAATTAGTCAACTGGAGTGTCCACTACATTATCAGTAAGGTCTAAAAATGGTCTGGATTGGTTATCTGATGTACAGGAAAGGGGTAATGATCCTGAGTTGAAGAGAATAGGTCAAGTAGCCTGAGGCCCAGGAAACACAAGCATAATATGGATTTCTACTTTCTGTCTTTGGCATAGTTCCAAGCAAATGTGTTTTTTTCCACTTTACATCCCAAACTCAGGTAATGAGGTAGGAAAAGTTAATGTAACTGAGGCAGAATTGAAAACAATGAGGTCTGCCAGTCTGGCCTCCCATCCTAATCACTTGCCAGATATCCACCCAGCCGAGCTGCTACAACACTGTAAAGGAAAGGTCTTGGGATGTCAAATAACTGCGTCTAGGCCTGTCACTTCTCCTCATTTTGCTTATGCCTGGCTGTGTAACAGAGAGCAGGTGACTTCTCTCTGGAATTTTCCACCTATAAAGTTATATTACAGCTAAGAGCTGACCTACCAGGGGGAAAGAGAGCAAATGTCAGCACCTCAGCACCCTGGTGTTGTATTCGGGTTGCTCAGCCTAAGGATAGTGATGCATGCCTCTGTCCACAGAGCATAGATGTGTGGCTACCACTTCCTGCTGTGTCTCCAACCCCAGGCCCAGAAATAGTCTTTCTATTCTTTGTTGATTTTTTGTTTGTTTGTTTGCATGTGTTATTTTCTTTGTAGGTTATGAGGAGTTGGGGTAAAAGAGGAGGGCTAGTGATCTAGGATCTCTGTGGGAATTGGATTTCAGTTAAGAGTCTGAGCACTTGTTTACACCAGATATGTGTGGTTAGGCATTGATGGCTGGGAAATGGTGTGTCTAGCAAGGCAGGAGAGGAGCCAAAGCAGAGAGTGGGTGACAGAGGATGATAAGCCCAAGAATGGATCCCCTAAGAGTCCCAAGACCCATGCAGAGGGGCCCAGACCTGCATAGATCCCTACAGTTGGGAGCTGGCATCAGGAAGTGAATTTACAAGAAGCAGTTGGCCCTTCAGCCCAGGGACTTCCCTTTATGGCCTGGCAGCCAAGGTCATGCAGGTTCTCAGTATGGGGGCATGGAGAGTTGCTGCCCAAGCATGGCTGTCAGACCCCCCAGGTTCTCAAGATTTCACCATTGTCCCTGGTATGTTGGCTAGGCATGCCTCACTCCTTCCCCACCTTCTGATTCCCAGGAAAAGGATGCCAGCCTTTCTGCTTTGTCTGGGAGACTTCCGCTGTGTTTCTGAAAAGTGCCAGCCTTCAAGTAGAGGCCTCCAGTCCTCCTCCGGTTCAATCCAGCTACAGAAAGGACATTCACTCCCTGCTTGCACCTTGACAACGGAGAGCCCACTCACCTACTTTAGCAGGAGGATAATCATGCTGGCACACTCCCCCTCTCTCCTTTTCCACCTCCTCTCAAATTTTACTCAACATAGGCTGGAACACCCACCTAATTGAAACCATTCTATTCAGAAGCAAGGGGGATGGGTAACTTGTTTCTGAGACCTTGATCTTTCTGAAAATTTCCTCATGTGTTTTTGCTGAGTCATTTCTAATTTTTCTGGTCCCCAGTTGTTCCTCTCATTCACTACTTCTGCCCCATTTGTTGGGTCCTTACTGTGTTGAACTCAGACACAGCAGTGTCTCCTGGGAACAGATGCACTGAGATGCTGTTGCTCTCCCCTCCTCACACACCAGAAACCTCATGAAAGCCTCCTGGAAAAGGAGTTGGCCTGTAATTACAGCTCAGGACACTGACTAGTTTCTCCTTCCTTTTCAAGAAAATTTTACATCTGTAGAAAATGATACCCAGGTTTTTTTTTCAAAGTTACATAACTCCAAAAAGTAAAGTACAAAAAAGGTAAAAGAGAACAATCACCTCAATGTCCACCATTGAAATAACCTGTACCAATAGTAAGTAAAAATCATTCCTGACAGTTTTCGACGTATAGAGACGTGCATAATTTGACAAAAATGGGATCTTATTACTTTTTAGTTTTTTTTTAAATCAAAAGCACTAAGTTTGCTTGAATGTAAATGAAGGAAAAGATTGTTAGGAAACTGAAGTAATTGTTGAATATCAGAAAAATGTTTCCTGACCACATGAGATATTAATTCCTAGACGAACGCTCTTTGTTTGGGGTGGGGAGGAGTGGCAAAGCTTTAAGATTTGGAAATCACTACTTTGTAAAATTCTTTTTGTTTTAGACACTGGCTTTTCAGGCCAGAGCTTTCATTTTGCATGTGGTTTTAAGCTATATTCTTCAGAAAAAAAATCAGAAGTCACCAAGTGTTTGAATTATTCTTTACACCCCTGCTTCAGAACTTTTGCATTATTCTTGCTATATAAATAGCACCAAAACTCCTCCTTGCACAGGCACATCTATCCAGTGAGGGGGAAGGGATGGGAGAGATTCAGAGGATCTGCTCTCTGGAGAAAAACCATTTGACGGAAGCTAGCGTGACTTTCTGCCTAATTACCCTATTCTTTTATTTTTAATTTTTTTAAAGATTTTATTTATTTGACAGAGAAAGAGACAGTGAGAGAGGGAACACAAGCAGGGGGAGTGGGGGAGGGAGAAGCATGCTTCCCGTGGAGCAGGGAGCCCAACGTGGGGCTTGATCCCATGACCCTGGGCTCACGACCTGAGCCAAAGGCAGAGGCTTAACCATCTGAGGCACCCCTACCCTATTCTTTTAAAAATGATGGTCTAACAACTATCTTTAGCCAGGTTTCTAGAAAATTAGTTTTCCCACCCAAATCTGCCCTATACCATGTGACTTAAAAAAAATTAACCTTTATTTTAATGGCATTTATGTATATATGAATGTTCTTATAAAATTGCCTAAAAAGCGGAGTAAGTAGGTATCAGAGTAAGTAAGTATAGTGCTTAAAAAGCTGTGGGACATGTTTCAGTACCAAACCAGTACTGAATTCAAAACACCACAGCTACACAGGTCTTCCAATCATTACTTATATCTCTTTCTTAACATTTCAGGAAGTTCAAAAATATAGGTCAAGGTCGCATCTAGTATCCTGATCTTCTGTTCTTTAGCATCACAAACTCCCTGGCCCCTCACATTTGCATGCTGGGGTAGAACTTTCCCTTTCACTCCTGCCATTTTGTCCTGCCATCTTGGCATCTCAATCATTACTCTCCACCAGTGTGCTCAGGTGGTGTCATGAAGCTCTGTTGTATGCAGCATCCTCTCTCTCTCAAGGATATGTTTGTGCTTTCTCTTATCAGATAATGCAGGGTGGGGAGAAAATGAGCAGACAAGGGCGCCTGGGTGGCTCAGTCGTTAAGCGTCTGCCTTCGGCTCAGGTCATGATCCCAGGGTCCCGGGATCGAGTCCCACATCGGGCTCCCTGCTCGGCAAGAAGCCTGCTTCTCCCTCTCCCATTCCCCCTGCTTGTGTTCCTGCTCTCGCTATCTCTCTCTTTGTCAAATAAATAAATAAAATCTTAAAAAAAAAAAATGAGCAGACGATATCCAAATGTTCTGCCATAGAAAGAGAAAAGCAGGGAGTCTGTGAGCCTCACTGTGCTAATGATCTTCATCTAGTCACCCTAGCCTTGTGGCTGGGTTTTTGGCAGAGGTGGTAATAGAAGGTGGGTAGCAGATTGTTTGAAACCTTATCATCTCTCTCTTGTTGATTTCTCTGCTCCTGGAGGCAGAGAAGAGGGAAATTAAATATGTGGCAGTGGTGCCACCTCATAATTAGTGTTCCCAAATATCAGAAAAAGCAGATTTTCCTAGCATTCACAAGCATGGAGTAAGGGTCTTTTTAAAGGTTGTTTCCTGTCTTGGACCAAGGTTTCTTTGTTAATGATTCTGAGTTTGATTCGTGTGTGTGTATGTGTGTGGTGGGGCCTTGGGTACGGATTGAATGGAGTAAAGAAAAGGAAGAGAACCATAAGAGGAAAAGTGTGCATCAGGTGCTTTTTAAAAAATCAATCCAAACAAAAATAGCAAAGGGATGTCTGTGGACAGCTATCCTGGCTGTGACCAGAAATGAAAAGAAAGGCTCTGCCTGCAGGGGCTGCGTAGCAACAAAGCTCTGATTGGCCAGACCTGATCAAAGAATAGGCCCATAGCAGGGGCTCTGAGCTGTGCTCCTGCAGGCAGCTGAACCAGGGCAGGCCCGAGCAGGCTCTGCAAAGACATGCTTGGAATGATCCAGAGTACAGCTGTCGGCTAACAGCAGTTGTGAGTCCTAATAGCATTGAGGTTGTTAGCCCAACACTTAACATTACCATTTACTGCCTCTACCTGTTGCCCCAGCCTCCCGTAGGTTGGACTTGTGTCCTCACAGACCATAAACTATTCGAGACAGGGTCTTACCAACGGAGGTAATGCAGGCAGAGGATGTCTCTGAAAGAAATTGGCCAGGTTGGAGCCTGGTTTCTAGCTTCTCTATTAGGCATTAATTAGTGAGGACATCTATGATTAACAGAAGACTTACTCTCTGCTGATAACTGTGGCATATACTTCACATATTAATCCATAAGCCCCCACAACAACTTAAGGAGATAGAAACAACTATCCCATTTTCCAGATAAGAAAACTGAGTCAAAGAGAGGCCCAGGGATTCACAATCTGTAACTGTGTGGGGCCCATGTGGATGCTCCAATATCTGCTGGTTGACAGTAGCTCAGTGTCAAATGGACAATTAAGTTGCTTTATATGCAACAAGTCTTCTGGCCAATTCTGGCCTGAAATTAAAGTATTAGGATGAGCCAATAGTTCCTATTATTTAAAATAAAATACCAGGAGAAAAGATAGAAAAATCTGAATATTTTTCAATGGGAGTTCATATTAATAATTAATATGGGATGGAATTAAATACTTGCAAGTAGTTTAAAATGAATGAACTGGGTTTATGGGCCTAAAAAAACTAAATTTCAAAAATGTTTTTGACTGAAAAAACTGGTCATAAAACAATTCATGCAATATGATATCATTTAGGAAAAAAATGTAAACATACAAAGGAGTGCTATTTCTGACATATAAATCTGTAATAAGCTAATAAAAACATGGGCTGGAAGGGTACAAATCAAATCCTTGACAGTGGTGTCTCTGGAGAGAGAAGAAGGGGCCTGGGATAAGGAAGAAGAGCTAAGTTGTTTTCAACTTTAACTGTAAAGATAGTTTACACACACACACACACACACACACACACACATTTTGAAACTATTAGAAGCCTAAGGGACAAGTAAACATTTTAAATATGAGCAGGGAGATGTCTGTGCTTATCATATTATTCTCTTGACTTTTCTGAATTAAAAAAAAAAAAATTGGAGATCTGTCTTTCCTGGGAGCATCTTCATTTGTGCCACCCTGTTCGAGTGGGTCTAGAAATTAATCCTTGAGGTGGTCGATCCTGGGAATATCCTGTAGGACCAGGAGGGATAGTGAGAGATGAAGATGTATGTGCTGTAGTGAAATTAAAAGAAAGTAGGGGCATACAGGGCAAAGAAACTTGCAGAAACCTTAAAGATGTTACTCCATGCTATCTAAACTCTTCTCCTTCCCTTTCTCTTCTCAGCCTGAAAACAGCCTTTACTAAGCTCCTTCCCTAAACAGAGCTCCAGCCAGTCTCAACCATCTATATATGCTAATGTAATTGCTATATTTTTCTAAGTATTTCAAAAGTAATGCATGCTTATCTGTGAAAACAAGTTCTCATTCCTTGCACCCTATTTGCTTTCATGACTCACAAAATGAGGGCAAATGGCATCTCAGGTAGAAAGAGAGTAGAGGAATGTTCCAAGCCCACTCTACCCTGCAGACCAGAGTGGAAGTAAAACTACCTGGGTGTCCCCAAGGTGGGTATGGGTAGAAGAGAAAAACAGAAAAGGAGGGCAAAAGACGTACGTGTCCTTATTTTCCCCTCCCGGGATGAACTCCAAGGCCAAAGGAGGCATGGTGGAAATTTCTAGGTAGGTATGAGAGGAACCCGTGAACATTTGGGGTAGGCACTCTTCCCCAAGCACAGCCTGGAGGAGCTCATGAGCTTGTTGGCAGGACCATACATAAAGCCACAGTCATGGTGGCCCATGCAGTAGCTCAGCAGCAGAGCCGAGAAATGGCTGGTTGGGCAAGCCTACAGCAATGTTTCTCAAACTCCCAACACACAGACCACTGGTGGTGAGCAGTGGACTCAAAAGTTTGTAAGTGCTGCAGAGAGAGGCCAAGGAGTGCTGAGAGGTTCCCAGGTTAAGAAGAAGGTGCCACATTGCCCCCCAAAGTCCACTTGAGACCAATGGTCACCAAGCCAGGAACCAGACCAGACCATCCTCTCCAAAGTGGAGACTGGAAGGAGTCCAGAGGATACCATTTTACTCAGAGACCCCTTCTCTTTTTTTTTTAAAGATTTTTATTTATTTATTTGACTGAGAGATAGACAGAGCCAGAGAGCACAAGCAGACGGAATGGCAGAGGGAGAGGGAGAAGCAGGCTCTGCACTGAGCAGGGATCCCTATGCAGGACTCGATCCCAGGACCCTGA
This sequence comes from Leptonychotes weddellii, assembly GCF_054177405.1. NCBI lineage: Eukaryota > Metazoa > Chordata > Mammalia > Carnivora > Phocidae > Leptonychotes > Leptonychotes weddellii. The sequence continues at coordinate 17,912,993 of NC_138371.1, read as the reverse complement.
GATCATGACCTGAACCAAAGGCAGATGCTTAACCATCTGAGCCACCCAGGCGCCCCTCAGAGCCCCCTTCTTTCCTTCCACCATGAAGTTGCTCTAGTCCCCTTAAGCTCCAGGTGCCATCTGGGAGAAGGAGAATGCCAAACAACTCCAGCTCTCTTTGGGATTACTGTTATTTAACCCAAGAGACTGAAGTATCATTAAGTGGCAAGGTCGTTTTTCCCCCAGCCAGTGCTGTTGAGACTCAGATCAGTCATAGAATAATTGTAAAAGCCACGTGAGCCACATTTTCTTTGTATATTTGAATGCAGTGTGAATCAATTGGTGCATGTGATATATAGTTTGGTTTTGTCCTCAGTAGTGAGAATAAATATGAGAGATCATAATCAAGGGAGGCACATGGAAGGAAGACCTTTCTAGATCGCTCTAGGAACTTAAATTCTCCATGTTCATTCCATGACCTTTCTAAATGCTTAATTATTGTGAAAACATTAATTTTTGTTTTAAGTCAGTATTGTGGTTTAAAAGGCTGTGATGGAAGCTATGGATTTTCAGTTTAGAATAGGGACTACAGTAAGTGGAAAAGGTAAACAGAAATTTTTTTTTCATGTATACATGCACACACACATCCACATGCAGAATATACAAATGAACCAGATGGATGCTCTGACACTAAGCTGCTAGGCAATTACCTGGACTATAGGATCAACAAAAGCCCAAGTCCAAAATTCAGAAGGCAGTTAATGGGCTTAGCATCCATCATCCCTGGCATCCCTGTAATTCTTTGCTGAAATAAAGTATAAAATAGGGCCTAAAGAAGTTTGGCTCCAAGCAAGTAAGGTTTCCTTCACTTTCCTTGTCCCAGAGGATCTCCCTGGCAGTGACAGCAAGCCCACCCAGATAGGGTCGGTTTTGCAAATGCAAGCAGTCCTGCCAGTGGAGGGGAAGGGGTGAGGGGTGGAGATGAGGCTCCTGGGCTCCTTGCAGCAGGAGAGGGAAGAAGGTACCCATCTAACCCCACCCCCTTCTCTGACCCTGGCAGTGGGAGCTCCAGGCCAGCAGATGACTGCCTTTCTCTGTCCTGACCCCTGGACTGTCCCAAACTGAACTCCGCTCAACTCCACCTCTGCTGCCCACCTGCTCCCTGCAGAGTGAGCCCGCCCCTTACTGGATCAGCCTTCCCTGCCTTATTTGGTTTAAATTACTTCTTTGAATTTTGGTCTCATTATTTTTGGACCCTCATTTGGTCTGGAAGATTTTCTTTCCACGAGTTCCTTCTGTTCTCCTTCCTTTCACTCTCTTGGATGGGCTTCCCGAGGTCTCTTTTTACAGTTCCTTTTGGGTGGTTTTTACTACCTTCATGCATCTTAATCTGAGTTGGGGGAAGCTTCAGGAGCATCATCACTCTGCCCCCTTCTCTGGATGGTGATTGTTTAGTTGTTCGGGGAGCTCTTCAGTTTAAAGGGCTGAGGGAGCTCTGCTTCTTTAACAGCTGGTGACCTAGTTCATGAAATGGTCTTTTCTACTTTGATGTGAGAAAACAGGTTCCACTGTCATCTAGTGCTGCCACAACTCACTCCCCGCTCTCAGTGACAAAACCATAGGCCTGGAGTTGCCCTTCAATGGTCAAAGATCCCATGGCACTATTTCTCTCTCTCCCCTAATAGCAAGAGTTTGCTATGGCAATTGAATTGGTTTGGGAGCTTTGAGCTGTAAGTAACAGAAAGCTGTACATCTCAACTGGCTTGAATAATTAAGAACACAAGTTACTTTGCAGAACAAAAGCCCATGGGTAGGTAAGTTCCAGAGCTGGCTAATAGAGAGCTCCATGACATCAGCAAGACCCAAGTTCTTACCATCCTTCTGGTCTACCACCCTCGCTGTGTTAGTTTGTCCTTGTGCTAGCTAACTACAGGTTATAAGGTAGCTACTATGGTCTTTTTTTTTTTTTTAATGTTCAGTTAGCCAACATATAGTACATCATTAATTTTTGGTGTAGTGTTCAATGATTCATTTGTTGCATATAATACCCAGGGCTCATCACAACACGTGCCCTCCTTAATACCTATCACTCTGCTACCACACCTCCCCACCCCCCTCCCTTCTGTAACCCTCAGTTTGTTTCCCAGAGTCCAGAGTCTCTCATGGTTAGTCTCCCTCTCTGATTTCTTCCCATTCAGTTTTCCCTCCCTTCCCCTGTGGTCCTCTGTGCTATTCCTTATGTTCCACATATGAGTGAAACCATATGAGAATTGTCTTTCACTGCTTGACTTATTTCACTTAGCATAATCCCCTCCAGTTTCATCCATGTCACTGCAAATGGTAGATATTCATCCTTTCTGATGGCTGAGTAATATTCCATTGTATATATGAACCACATCTTCTTTATCCATTCATCTGTTGAAGGACATCTTGACTCCTTCCACACTTTGGCTATTATGGACATCACTGCTATGAACATTGGGGTGCATGTGCCCCTTCTTTTCACTACATCTGTATCTTTCTGGTAAGTACCCAGTAGTACAATTGCTGGGACATAGGGTAGCTCTATTTTTAACGTCTTGAGGAACCTCCATACTGTTTTCCAGAGTGGCTGTACAAGCTTACATTCCCACCAACAGTGTAAGAGGATTCTCCTTTCTCCACATCCTTGCCAACATTTGTTGTCTCCTATCTTGGTAATTTTTGCCCTTCTAACTGGTGTAAGGTGGTATTTCTTTGTGGTTTTGATTTGTATTTCCCTTATGGCTAGTGATGTTGAATATTTTTCCATGTGTCTATTAGCCGTTTGTATGTCTTCTTTGGAGAAGTGTCTGTTCATGTCTTCTGCCCATTCCTTGACTGGATTATTTGTGTTTTGGGTGTTGAGTTTGAGAAGTTCTTTATAGATCTTGGATATCAGACCTTTATCTAAAATGTCACTTGCAAATATCTTCTCCCATTCTGTGGGTTACCAGAAAAGACCCTGAATCACCAGGGGAATGTTGGAAAAGAAAACCAAAGCTCGGGACATCACGATGCCTGACTCCAAGCTATATTACAAGACTGTGATTACCAAAACAGCATGGTATTGGCACAAAAACAGACACATAGATCATTGGAACAGAATAGAGAACCCAGAAATGGACCCTCAACTCTATGGTGAACTACTCTTTGACAGATCAGGAAAGAATATCCAGTGGAAAAAAAGACAGTCTCTTCAATAAATGGTGCTGGGAAAATTGGACAGCCATATGCAGAAGAATGAAACTGAACCATTCTCTTACACCATAACACAAAGATAAACTCAAAATGGATGAAAGACCTCAATGTGAGACAGGAACCCATCAAAATCCTAGAGGAGAACATAGGCAGTAACCTCTTCAACATTGGCCACAAAAGTTTCTTTCAAGACACATCTCTAAAGACAAGGGAAACCAAAGCAAAAATGAACTTTTGGGACTTCATCAAGATAAAAAGTTTCTGCACAGCAAAGCAAACAGTCAACAAAACTAGCTACTGCAGTCTTGCCCACAATGTCCAGCTAGCTGTGAGATTTTGCAAGTTACTTTGTCTTTCAAGACCTTTGTTTTCTCATCCAAAATAGCAATAATAGTAACTACTTACATAGCAATCACTATATGCCAACCAGTCTTTTAAGCCTTCACATATATCAATACATTTAATCTGCACAATGCAGTGAGGTAGGTAAAATTACCATTCCCATTTTAAAATGAAAACCTTTAGGGTGTCTGGGTGACTCAGATGGTTAAGTGTCTGACTCTTGATCTCAGCTCAGGTCTTGATCTCAGGGTCATGTGATTGAACCTCATATGAGGCTCCACCCTGGGTGTGGAGCCTACTTTAAAAAATTAAAAAATTTAAAAAATACATAAAATGAGGAAACTGAGCCACAGAGAAGTTAAGTGACCTGCCATAATCACATAGCTACTAAGGAACAAAGCTGTGACCTAACTCTATAAAGTCCTTGACCCTAACCACTCTTTTTTCCTGCCTCTGAATGAAATGACAAGTCAAGGGATGCCTGGGTGGCTCAGTCACTTAAGCGTCCAACTGTTGATTTCAGCTCAGGTCATGATCTCAGGGTTGTGGGATGGAGCAAGATTGAGCTCCACTTTGGGCTCCATGCTTGGTGGGGAATCTGCTTAAGATTCTCTCTCTCTCCCTCTTCCTCTGCCCCTCACCCCCTCCATGATTGCACTCCTCCTCTCTAAAATAAATAAATCTTTTAAAAAAATGGCAGGTCAATAAAAACAATGCTTACCTACCCATGAGCTGAACAGGTTTAAATAAGATAACATAAGTTAAGGATTTAGCCGAGTGGCATGAGGCATAACGAGTGCCCAATGAATACTAGGTAAAAATTCGACAGTCACTTCAAGTGTGTACAGTTCAGCCTAGTGCAGGTTGAGAGAAGGAAACAGCCCCTTACTGGCTCCCTTGGACCAAGTCTGCTTCCCCTCCGTGCCACATCTCCTAGAACTTAACCTATGTTTGATTTACTTCCAACTCACACCTTACACTTTCTTAGCTCTTAATAAATGAAGGTGAAACTTCCAGGAATAAAAGGTTACTTGACCTACAGACTCAACCGGTATCTCTACTTAGCTGTGACCTTAGGAACCCTTCTCAAGTCTGTCCCTGGACCTAAGGAAATCCTATATTACCATCGACCCATACTAGTTTTCATCCTCTTTCTGTAGCTGTACAGTTCTATCTTTCAGTGTTTCCTCCTGAAAAATCATGAGATAATTTAAATATAGAGAAAATCATACAGAACAACAAAACATAAACACACACCACCACAGATATTTTTGAAATGTTAATATGAAGATAGGGTTCAGGCTTTATAAAACTAAATAAGTAAACCATTAAAGATACAGCTGAAACCCCCTTTTCTCCTTCCCTTCTCCCCTCTTTAAAGGTGTGCATCCCATCTGCACAGATTTCTGTGTTTTCAGTACATTTTTATGCAAAAATGTTTACTTTTATTTTGTGAGTATGGTAACTTTAAAGGTAAATAGTGTCATACTGTACATAAGATTCTGCAACTTGCTTTTTTTTTAACCAGTGTTTATTTTCACTCATTTTGTGTTTACACTTCTCATGTTTCTTTTTTAAATCCTTATTTTTTTTCTCCTTCCCTGTATTTAGTTGTATTAACAGAGCTGTAGCAAATGTTTACCCTCCTCCTCCACACCACCACCACCACCTTTTCCCCATGTGACTTCTGGTCTAGAAGTTCAGTTGCATTTCTGCTAGTCTAATGGTTACTCAGAGTTTTGTTTTCGCCTTTTTTTTTTTTTTTTTTTAGAGAGAGAGGATGGGGGAGGAGGGGCAGGGGGAGAGGGAGAGAGAGAAACTCAAGCAGACTCTGCACTGATCAGGGAGGCTGACTCAGGGCTGGATCCCAGGATGCAGAAATCATGACCTGAGCCATAATCAAGAGTAGGACACTTAACTGACTGAGCCACTCAGATGCTCCACTCACAGATTTTTAATACACATACTCATATACATTTTTCCTAGATCTACATTTATTTATTATCTCTAGCATCCTCTTACATAAGCCAAGGATGTCAGTATGTTTTAATTACTCAGCCCTTCTACCACCAACATTCCTTGGTGTTTATCATCTCAACTTCCAGCTCTCCCTCCTTTTTTAACACAAAATTTATGTCTCCACTGTCAATAACTCACACAATTACTGAAATACTTTACAACTATTTTTTCTTTCTTCCAACTCTTCCCTCTAATTTCACTTTTCTGCTTCCTGAACTATGCACAGGAGTCTGTGAGCAGTAAATACCCATATTCTTTATGTAGCTGAATCTTACCCTGTTTTTCCCTCACAACCGCATAATAATTAAGCTGGGTATGAAATTCTAGATTAACTATTTTTTCCCTCAGTGCTTTGAAGATATTAATTCATTTGTATTTGGGGGGTCTTATGTGGCTGAAGATAATTCCTTTGTCAATTAATTGTTATTCCTTTGTAGCTAAGCAGTTTTTTCTTTCTGGTAAGTTTTAATATTTATTTTTTGTCATTCATGTTATGCAGTTTCACTACAGCATAAACAGATGTAAGTTTATTTTTATTCTGTCTGCACTTTATGTGAAGTTTTAACCTAAGGATTCAAGATTTCAATTCAGAGAATTTATATTGTTCTCTGCATTTTTCCCCTAGAACTCCTAATCAGATGTATGCTGGAGGCTCTCAATCCATTTCCCATATCTCTTACCTGTCATTCACATGCTTGTGTGTCTATATGTATGATTTCTCTTTCTGTCTATATTTTGTTTGTATCCCTGAGCTTTGTTTTCCCATTGTATTGGGGTTCTCCAGATAGAAAAACAGAATCATAGATATTTGTATATATACATGTCTACCTGGGCTCCAAATCTGACCACCTCTTAATAGGCTTCCTCTCCCAGGTGTGCTTGGCTCTGTTTCTGGCTCCTTGTTTCCCTGCCTGCCTTCTGCCTTCTCCCAGTACCCAGCTCAACTCTGTCCCATTCCAATGAAATAGTAGCAATCAGAAGAGATGATGAACAAAGCCAAGTGTTGCTTCATGAAAACATAAAGGCTGAGACAGAGAGGGAGACAGATGGATGACAGACAGACAGAGAGCCACAGAGAGAGACTTCTGATGAAAACAGCGTCTTTAATCACCACCACTCCTTTTGCCAGTCAAATCCCCAGTAAGAAATAGATGGCATACTCAAATGGGGCAATTCAGGAGAGTCTAATAAAGGGACTCCTTGCAAGGGTGTGGTCAGAGTGAAGGGAAATCATGAAGGATTAGTAAAGCTCTCAAGATCAGCAAGAGCAGGAAGCTAACACCGTCCTTAGGTCTAAAGAAGCAAAGAGAAAGAAAGCAGTCAATAGAACTAGCAGAACGTCAGAGCCATAGCTAGAGGAGATGGTTGCCTGGTAGAACTTAAGACCTTTGATAGAGACTCGTTGCCCACTGCCAAGCCCTGACCAGGTAAGAAGAGAAACAAGGGAGCAAATACCACAAACTCCTTCTTCTCCCACTCTCTAATGTCCTGTTGGTGCTTCTCAGGGACCAAACCCACCTGGAAGCCAGACTGCAGGGGGCCTCTTCCACAGTCATGAAAGGTCAGTCTCTCAGGGTACACATGGAAAAGGTCAAGCATGAATCTGGATGTGGTAAATAGAGAATATCCCAAAACTATTTATTTCTCAACTCACTTCCATCTTAAAAAATACATAAATAAGTTATCTTCCTTTTTCTTGTCCCAGTCTTTAGCTACTGCTTTTTTGCTCTTCTACTTCATGGGTCATTTCTTGAAGGAGTGGTCTAAATGCACTGTCTGTGATTTACTCTCATTCACTCCCTTCCATTCACAACTTTGCAAACCCTGGAGTCTCTCTCCAAGAGAAGACTGATTTCCTGCTGAACTCTAAGCCCAGTCCAAACATTTCAATTCTTACTAACTTCTTTGAGGCATTCCCCTCCTCTCTTGGTTTCTGTGAGAGCACTTTTTCCTGGTTTTTCTCTTGGGCTGCAGTGGCAGCATGGAGGAGGAGCAGCTCCCTGGGCTGAAGAAGCCTCACCCAGGGAAGACCAGAAGGCTCTGAGGAGCGAGGTCAACAATGGCTGGAGGTGTGTTGGAAGGGTGAGGGTGAAGAACATGCCCCAGCAGAAGAAATAGCTTGTGCGATGGCTGTTGCTTCTTGTTCATCATCTGTGGTAGTGCAGTTGGCCACCAAACTCCACAAAGTCACTCTTCAGAATGGGAAAAGCTGAAGTGATCTGGAAGCTCTAACCAAGCTTTTAAGAGAAATCTTCCCCATCCTAGAAAAGCAACAAAAGCCCCACTCTTTGGGTGGGGATGGATATAAAAGGGCTTGTTTTAACATCTGTGCGTAACATCTGGTACCTCAAGTGTGCAGGAAAGAACACTGGGAAGGAAGGTAAGTTTCCATAGCAAAGACATAGAGAAAACTTGACAGAGGTACCTGTCTTAAAAAATACCTAAATCTCAGCCATCCACCAACACTCTGTCCACTTGAGGTGACCTCTTCCCCCAGCCCACTTCTGGTTCCCTTCAGAGCCTCAGCTGGCAACACCTAGCAGTATCAGCTGACAGCAGTTGCCTTACAGGACACTGAACTATGGAACTCTAAGCAAAGACAGGGCCAGCAGCAGGTCCTATCCTGGCAGGTGGCACCCCATGTTACCCTTTTGCTCCTCTGACAGATGAGAAGAGAGAAGCAGAGTGGAAGGAGAAGAGGTGCTGAAGACTGAGCAGGCAGGTGGAATTCAAAGTCCTTTTTTTTTCCCAATTAAAGAGACATATTCTCTGCCAGGGCTTCTGGGCCCTGATACAGCAATAAGTCAAACGCCAGTATTCATCTCTTTGCAAATGGGATCCACCTCCCCACCTTGGAGCATGGACAGAATGCCGTTGAGACGCCCAGTGGAAAAAGCTGAGTATGGCTGGGCAGATCCACACAGGCCTTTGCCTCTAGATCCCCTGAGGTCCCTCCCCAGGAGTGCTTAACAAATATGCATGGCTTCAAGGCAGTCCAAGGAATGCAGCTGTCTCAGCCATTCACTACCCAGGCTCAAAACCACAGGGCAGGAAGAGCAGACAGTGAGAGCGGGGTAGGATCTGTCTCGGATGAGGTTTGGAAACAGGAGATACCCCTGACTGGGCAGGCGGAATTGATGTGGTCTGGCCTGGGGCAAGGGAATGGACAGAATGACCTTCCCAGCTCTCGGCCAGCCTGGTAGGTCTATGAAAAGAGACATTTTATTCATTCTCGGGCTCTACCCAAGTGACTCTGAAATATTCCTAGACAGTTGCCAGGAGAGTCAATGGTGGGTGAAACAAAGTTCCAAGAGCCAAGATTCTGGGTTTCAAGCCAATCCCTTCAGCTCCACCTTCCATGTGTTTTCCTTTATCTTGGTTTAAGATTCCCCTTTTCTGACAAACTGTAAGACCCCTGAGGCCAGAGGCTCTTTGCTCTCTTGCCTCCTCCTGTCAAGCCCGTGCAGGGTTGCCTGAAAAAGAGAAATTACTGTTTGACTCAAGATCATTTCTCTGGGTCACAATTTGTTAGCCACAGGCTATGGAGAGGATGAGCAGATGAGCCATGGTGGGAATGACGAGGAGGAAAAAACCTGGAATCATGATTACTCATTTATAGTCTTCCTATTTGTACACTACTCTGATGCCCACTAAAGAAAAAGAGGGTTAGTTAAAAAAAAAAAAAAAAATGTAGACACATTGCCATCCCAGACCCAGAAAATCAAATTTCTTACCTAAAAGAAAATTTCATCGAACAAAAAGGCTAAATGGCCCCCAAATCTGATAGCTACACACGTCTGTGTACATCAGGCCCCTGATGAGACAGATGGATACATTGGAGAGATAGCTGGATTTACTCAGGTAAGGCAAGCCAGAGGGAGTAAATCAGGAAAGCTCTCCTACAGGACAAAGTTTTGAGTATGGATTTGTGAATGAGGGGAAAGTCGTTAACAAGGAGAGGCAAGGATAGTTTTCTGCAGGTTGTCATGGGCAGAGGATGGAAAACATGGAGGCTGAAGCATGCAGATCAGGACCAGGAAGCATTTTAGGGGAGCCTACAAATAATGAGAAGTTGGGTATATGGTGAAATTGGGCTGGGGGAGTGAGGAGGTGGTGAAAGGCAGCCCTTAAAGCTCAAATTGAAGAGATTGGATTTAATACAAGGGAAAAAAACAGCCAAGTTGAAAATCCATCCAAATATCTGCGGAGGCATGCAAGAAGTTGTGGTCTCTCAAGGAGAATTGCGGGGACTCTGCTGATGCCTGAGGGTTTCCAATTCAGGCAGATCAAGGGAAAAAAGAGAGATACTTTCTCATAAGAGCTCAGAGTCAGGCAGAGGTGGGATTAGCAGCCAGCAAGTAAGGGCATGCACCTCTAACCAAGCTTTTAAGAGAAATCTTCCCCATCCTAGAAAAGCAACAAAAGCCCCACTCTTTGGGTGGGGATGGATATAAAAGGGCTTGTTTTAACATCTGTGTGTAACATCTGATACCTCAAGTGTGCAGGAAAGAACACTGGGAAGGAGAGCAGGAGAGGAACATCACTGCATGAACGTCCTTCATTGTACTGGGCACCTAAGACCTAGAGCTGGCATGAGAGCTGGTCCTTGGCATTTGATGGCTGCCCTACACCCACAGCACAGACAAGCTATAATGTGGAATGGGCTCTTTCAAAAGTTCATCTTCTCCAGCCTGCTTTAGTTCTCCAAGCGACTTTTGAATGTCTGTGTCAAGCCAGACAGTTTTTGGTACTGGGAAGCACCAGGATGGATGCTTCTGCCCTAGGAGAGATGCTTGCATTCTAACTGGCCAAATGGAAACAAAACAAGTAAACATACAAAGAAGATCATTTCAATTGGTGGGGCGCCTGGGTGGCTCAGTTGGTTAAGCGACTGCCTTCGGCTCAGGTCATGATCCTGGAGTCCCGGGATCGAGTCCCACATCGGGCTGCCTGCTCGGCAGGGAGTCTGCTTCTCCCTCTCCCACTCCCCCTCCTTGTGTTCCCTCTCTCGCTGTGTCTTTCTCTGTCAAATAAATAAATAAAATCTTTGAAAAAAAAAAAAAAAAAAAAAAAGATCATTTCAATTGGTGCCAAATACTATAATGGAAAGAAAATGTCTAGGCTGAGCAGGGAAGGAAGTGGCATGCTAGTGAGGGACAGGCAGCAGAGGGCTGGGGACTGGGGTGCAGAGACTTGCCCAAGGAGTCAGTATTTGTGCCGAGGCTGAGATGGCCATCAGGGACAACCAAAGGACCAAAGGCAAAGCCTTCCTGGAAGAAGGAACAGGAAGTGCAAAGACCTAACCTGAGGTTGGGGTTTATAAAAAGCAAATTAATAAGATAAGAGTCACTGCTAAGTGTTCAGTGTTCAAAGAGTGAGGGAAGATGACATACATATAAAAATGAAGAGTAAGATATCGAATGCTTCAATGGGACTTAACAGAAGTCCAGATGAGAGAGAGACAAAGAGAAACAGACAGCCGGTGAACAGCATGTTTCCTGTGTGTTCACCTTCCCTAGTTAATTAGCTTGTGCTCATGGAGCCTGCAAGAGTGTGGTCACTGAGCTCATGCCTGAGTGCTGCTCTGGGGGACTGGCTTCCAAGACCCTGAGCAGAGGCTGAATATGTATCCAGGAAAGCAATTTAGAGGTGCAGAGAGAAAAGCACGGTGAGCCAGTGCCTGGGGCCTCCCCACTCTCCAGGGTGGTGATCACTGACCGTGCTTTCAGGGCCTGTCTTTCCACAAGATGGTCAGAGCCTCAGGGCACATGGCCATGCTCAGTGCCTATCCACAATGTGGCCATTGTGGTCACAACCAAGAGCGTGAAGATTCTCTTCATGCCGTCGACCTTTGTTACTATTTCAAATCAAGGAGATAGGGAGATGGCTGGCACTAAACAATGGATTCATTTCTAAGATTCCTGGGCTCCAGTCCTGGCTGTCCCACCAACTCTCCATGTTACTTTCTCTTGGTGCATTTTAATGTACCATATCAAAGGTCAGGAGACTGGGAGTTGGTTTCTAAGGGCTCTCCTAGCTCTGGTGGTCTCATAAAACATGGAAGGTCTATAATGAGAGGAAATACATGGGAACCTTAACAACTACATCAAAGCAACATCCAGTCAAATAGAGCAGGGAGATCAGATCCATTGGTTAGGAAAATATTTGGCTGCAAGTAACAGACATGTAACTGACAATAGCTTAAGTTAAAAGAGGTTTATGTTCCTCTGATAACAAAGCCTGCAATGTCATAACACAGGATGTCTGCTGAGTAGGAAAGAAGTAAAGTTGAGTCAGAGGGGATTGGCTATCAACAATGTACTGGGGGGGCGCCTGGGTGGCTCAGTCGTTAAGCGTCTGCCTTCAGCTCAGGTCATGATCCCAGGGTCCTGGGATCGAGTCCCACATCGGGCTCCCTCCTCGGGGGGAAGCCTGCTTCTCCCTCTCCCCCTCCTGCTGCTTGTGTTCCTGCTCTTGCTACCTCTGTCTCTGTCAAATAAATAAATAAAATCTTTAAAAAAACAAAAAAACAAAAAAAAACAATGTACTGGGGGGAACAGATACACTCAGTGCCTTTCAAGACATGGCTCCAGCAGTGGAGTGAGAGCCAAGGAAGACAAGGCGGGGTCAGTGAGGAGTAAGTAGTTTCACTATCAAAAGGAAGGGTCTGGGAGATGAGAGCACTCTCAGTGTGGTCTGGACAGGGGTTGCTGAAATCCAGTGAGGATGGAGAGGGAACTAATGATCCTTTCTCAGCAGCCCCTAGAGTCACCACCTCCTGATGGCCCTGCCCACCCCCTTTCTGCCTCCCTCACATCTAGAACATTGAGAGAGAAGGGGTGGGAAGCCATGAGAAAAATGGAGCCCAGCCAGGAAAGCAGGGTAACCTTCCTGCAGATGACAGACCTGGGAAGGAGAGGGGCCTGGTGGAACTGAAAGTCAGCACCCCTCAGGAGGCAGGGTTGGGGTAGCAAAATCACAAATGGTCTGGGAACCGGCAGTGAGGAGCAGTGAGAGTCTGCTGCACTGTCTGCAGGGATACCAAATAAGCAAACCCAGCTGCTCCTTCCTGCCGAGGGCATCCTTGTGCTCCAAGGACCAGTCTCATCCTGGCTCTAAGAAGCTCTTTAGCTCCTGCTCCTCATGACTTGTCATGACTGCCATGTCACGATGGGACCATTTAACATGACTGCCATGTCACAGTGGGCTTAAATGGTCATTTCTCTTGTGAATGCCTTTTTTGCTTTCCCTTTTTTGAGATCTTAACTGCCAGTGCCCCTGTCCCTGAAACTATTGAATGCCACCAATATCACAATTTTTAGAGATCTCCCAACAGAATGGGTTTACTTTCAGCATCAGAGTATCCCCAAAATAGAAGGACAGAGAATATAAATTCCAAGAGCCTTTATAAGTCATTAGCCCCCTGGAACGTAAGTATTGTAAGGGCTACATTTTGCTGTTTGCTCACTGTGATTCTCAATGATAAGATCAAGATCTGGCACACAGTAGGTGCCTAATAACTATTTTTTTCATATGAGCAGCCGTGAGAGAGAGCATTTGTGTGCCACTCCAGCCATTATACCCCACAATATCCTTCCCTGCCAATAATCAATCATCCTGCCAAAGGCCAAATACTTTGACTCTCTCCTGCCTCAAGTGAAGTTTCTACCCATCTGAAGTTAGGGGTGATCTTTCTGGATCTTCATGGTCCCAGTGTCCCAGGCACCTTACTACTCATATAATTTGTCTGATTTTCCCAGGACCCTACAGGTTCTCAGGGACCCAGCTTCCCTCCTGGGCCTGGAAGACAGCCACTCCTGCCTTCTGGGGTCAGAACAGCCAGCTACTGAATTTTTCTCCAGCCCCTTCCTCTCTGCCACTTGCTTGTGCTTTGCACAAATGCTTTGACCATGAGTCATTTGTTGAGGCAGAAAGGGGTTAAGGGGAGAAGGGAGCCAAGGGTCCCAGGTCTCCAGTGACTAGACAACTCAGGAGGAAATGAAGTCCAGGCAAATACCCATCATCTCCCCCCCAGCACTCTGCTCCCCCTTTTCCTCATGGAAACAAAGTGGATATGAGGTGAAACATCTGTTTTGCTTTCAGAAGACTTCGTTTGTCTTTTCCTTTCTCCTCAGTTTTAACCCTCCCTCTGCCACTCAGAATCCAGCTGCATCCATCCTCCACTCTTATCCTGTCTGCCTGGGGACAACCAAGGCTCAGTCTCCTTGAGGGGCATTATCCCATTTACAGACTATCTGGGATGACTTGTATCTCCTCCCCCTTTGGCTACCATGAGTCTGAACTGAGCTCAGAGCATTACACAATGTCTGCCCACTTTATTGTTCAGCAACTGTCTGCTTTCAAGAGTAAAGTACCTGCCCAGCACCATGCAGCTACTGGAGACCTATGTTGCAGGACAGATATGGTCCTTAGGGAGCTTATATTCCAGGGCAGGGGACATACAAAGGAGCAAATCAATAAATAAATAAGTCATTGCAACTTGTGAGAAGTGCTTAAGAAGGCAACAACTAGGATGTAGTGGAAGGTTATAATGGGGGCAGAGTCATGGAAGGTCAAGGGAGGCCATAGAAAGTCAAGTTCATTCAAGTCTATTCTGTAGAGAAGACATTTAAATTGAAATATTGTGGAAGACATGAAGACTACTGTGGAAAGAAATGAGTGAGCAATTGCTTCCTAGACATGTCTCCAAAGGCAAGGGAAACAAAAGAAAAAATGAACTACTGGGACTTCATCAAGATAAAAAGATTCTGCACAGCAACAAAAAAGGTCAACAAAACTTTTTTATTATTATTATGATGATGTTATGTTAATCACCATACATTACATCATTAGTTTTTGATGTAGTGTTTCATGATTCATTGTTTGTGTATAACACCCAGTGCTCCATGCAGAACGTGCCCTCTTTAAAACCCATCACCAGGCTAACCCATCCTCCCACCCCCCTCCCCTCTAGAACCCTCAGTTTGTTTTTCAGAGTCCATTGTCTCTCATGATTCGTCTCCCTCTCTGATTCCCCCTCCTTCACTCTTCCCCTCCTGCTATCTTCTTTTCTTTTTTTTAACATATCATGTATTATTTGTTTCAGAGGTACAGATCTGTGATTCAACAGTCTTGCACAATTCACAGAACTCACCATAGCACATACCCTCCCCAATGTCTCACCCACCCCCCACCACTCCAGCAACCCTCAGTTTGTTTCCTGAGATTAAGAATTCCTCATATCAGTGAGGTCATATGATACATGTCTTTCTCTGATTGACTTATTTCGCTCAGCATAACACCCTCCAGTTCATTCCATGTCATTGCAAATGGCAAGATATCATTCTTTTTGATGGCTGCATAATATTCCATTGTATATATATACCACTTCTTCTTTATCCATTCATCTGTTGATGGACATCTTGGCTCTTTCCACAGTTTGGCTATTGT
>NC_138371.1:17864428-17897484 GCF_054177405.1 Leptonychotes weddellii | reverse complement strand
AATTCTTCTTTAATTTCCTGGTTGACCCAGTTGTTCTTTAGTAGGATGTTCTTTAGCCTCCATGTATTTGAGTTCTTTCCAACTTTCCTCTTGTGATTGAGTTCTAGTTTCAAAGCATTGTGGTCTGAAAATAGGCAGGGAATGATCCCAATCTCTTGGTACCGGTTGAAACCTGATTTGTGACCTAGGATGTGATCTATTCTGGAGAATGTTCCATGGGCACTAGAGAAGAACATGTATTCTGTTGCTTTGGGATGGAATGTTCTGAATATGTCTGTGAAGTCCATTTGGTCCAGTGTGTCATTTAAAGTCTTTATTTCCTTGTTGATCTTTTGCTTAGAAGATCTGTCCATTTCAGTGAGGGGGCTGTTAAAGTCCCCCACGATTATTGTATTGTTGTTGATGTGTTTCTTTTCTTTTGTTATTAACTGCTTTATATAATTGGGTGCTCCCATGTTAGGGGCATAGATATTTACAATTGTTAGATTTTCTTGTTGGATAGACCCTTTAAGTAGGAGATAATGTCCTTCCTCATCTCTTATTACAGTCTTTAGTTTGAAATCTAATTTGTCTGATATAAGGATTGCCACCCCAGCTATCTTTTGGTGTCCATTAGCATGGTAAATGGTTTTCCAGCCCCTCCCTTTCACTCTGGACGTGTCTTTGGGTCTAAAATGAGTCTCTTGCAGCATATTAGCTAATATTAGAGCATATTAGCTCATTAGGTGAGCACAGAGTATGGTTTTACTCATATGTGGTATATAAGAAACAAGACAGAGGATCATAGGGGAAGGGAGGTAAAACAGAATGGGAATTCATCAAAGAGGGAGAAAAACTGTGAGAGACTCTTGACTCTGGAAAACAAACTGAAGGTTGCTGGAGGGGAAGTGGGAGGGGGATGGGGTAATGGGTGATGGACATTAAGGAGGGCAAGAGTCAAACTTTCAGGCCTGCCCCCAGCATAGACAGGTCACACAACCTGTGCTTAGTGCAAAGAGACTGGGAGAATTAAATGTGACTGTGTATCGTGCCTCCTACACACTAAGTGTTCAATAAATAACACATAAATAATAGTATCATAAGATGACATTTTTGCTCTTCTCTCTACTTCTCCAGCTCTTGCTTCACTTCCCTGGAAGAGAGCTCCAGTCTACCCCAAAGGGAGCTGAGCCATTTCCAGGTAATATAAGGGATAAATTGGTCTGACCAAATTCTTGACTCTGGAAAATAAACTGAGGGTTGCTGGAGGGGAGGATGGGGTAATTGGGTGACGGGCATTAAGGAGGGTACATGATGTGATGAGCACTGGGTGTTATACGCAACTGATAAATTATTGAACACTGCATCGGAGACTAATGATGTACTATATGTTGGCTAATTGAATTTAAATTTAAAAAAAGAGGAAAAAGAGAAATGAGTGAAGAGGATTTTAAAGAAAAAGAGTAATGACGTTAAGAGACAGAAAAGAGCTTGTGGTTTTCTAATTGTATAAAAAATAAAAATAAAAAAGTATGTTGACATAAAACAGAGCACCTCGTGCCTAGTAAGTGAGGCAGAAGGCAGTGGTACAATGAGCTCAGAAAGGCAGGCGGCCTGGACAGGAGCTTAAGTTTTATGCTAGGTGCACTGGGAAGTCATTGAAGAGGTCTGAGGGAGGTCATGGTTAGCTTAGGAGAAACCCCTAGGGCTGTCCTGGAGTGACCCACCTCAGCCCCAGCCCCAGGCCCCACCTCCACACCCAGTCCCAGCAACCAGAGGGAGTTGAGATCGTGCTTAATCATATCAGAGATTCTTTACTCTTCTGATAGAGGCAATAAAGAGATACAGTTCAAATCAGTCCATTTGGCAACCTCTAAGCAACTGGAAAATTTGGTCAATGGTCAATACTCAGCAAAAATGAGAATTTTGAATTATTGTTAGAAGCTTCAGTAATCCAGCCTCTCCCTGTCCCCCATGACTGTGAATAATCTCAAATTTGTTATAGGACAGTACAAGACTTCTTAGGCCAGAGGATGTTTGCCAGATATTTCTACTCTGGGTGGTTACAAAAAAAAAAAAAAAAAAAGGATATCTAATAACAGCCCAGACCTCTTGGGCCAGAGATTCATACTACACCCAGATGTGCAGAGAAAGTGTGGCTTCTTCATGTCTCTATAACTTATATGATCCTCTCCAGATGCCCACATGTGCTGAGAAAAGAAAAAAGTAAATGCAATTCAATTGGGTAATTTCAATCAAATGCAATAATTTGAACAATGCTTTTAGGTAAAATGCCCATGTTCTCAGAATTTGACTTCTTAAATCTCCTGCCCCTTCCTTCCCAGTATGGTTTCTTGGCATATGAATGAAGGTAGCTTATTGTGTCCTCAAAGCAGTGGGGAAAGAAGAGGTTCTTGAATCCACATGGCACCCTCAGGATCCTTGTTGACCATCACTGTTGAGAAGAACCCTTTAGGAAGACTGTTCCATCCTGAGCAATCTCCTGGCATTGGGTAGCAGAACTCATGGTTCAAACTCTCTTTCAGCCTCTCTCTTTTAGCCCAGGAGCTCTCCCTGTTTGGCTTGTCTCATTCAGGGCTCCCGCAGTTCTGTGGATCATGCCAAGGGTCTAACTGGGACTTTTCTAGTGCTGGCCCATGCAACCTATTCCAGAGCTACAAGGCTCTTTAACCCTCTTCAAGAAATCTACTCCCATGGCCTTAATGAGCTCCTTTCACCAACTTTTCACCAACTTTTCATTCCCACTTGTAGGCTGGGATGTCCACATCCTCCTCATACCATACAGGCACCAAGGCAATTTGAGAGAACTAAATCCAGTCTTCTCTTTCCCAAACCATGGGGCACCAGCAATTTTACTTTGATATGCACACCCCATAAGCTGGTGCTTTTCAAGCAAGCCCCTCCAAGAGGCAAGGGAGATGCTTCCTTGCCCTCAAACTCCATTATGTCCAGATACTTTAGATGTTTACATCCTTATCTCCACCCACCATCCCACCTCCTGCTTAGCAACTTCCTTCCCCTCTTTCTCTGTCTTCATTTCTGTTTTCCATAGTCCTTTGAATGGCAAACAAGGGCAGCCTTTGGGATGGCCATTTTTCTATGTTATACACTCCTTTTCCCCTTGTCATCTACCTTAGAGAAAATGCAAATTTCTTTACTCATGTTCCTCCCTTTTTATCAGCTGTTTGATCTTGATCCTTGAAGCATTTTCTTTTAAGTAGCAACAGACAACTTATTTTTCTGTAGGTCCATATACACTAAATTATGGAGTAAATTATGTTTTGCAAATACTGGTTATTGGTCTTCAGTATTCATATAACCATTGACAAAGTAGAAAAGACTTATGGTTGCAAAATAGCATGTAATGCTATAAACTAATAAATTTCAAAAGGATGGCATATTTGACAAATGCTAGACTGCAGGTTTGGGAGAGATA
Source organism: Leptonychotes weddellii (assembly GCF_054177405.1). Taxonomy (NCBI): domain Eukaryota; kingdom Metazoa; phylum Chordata; class Mammalia; order Carnivora; family Phocidae; genus Leptonychotes; species Leptonychotes weddellii. The sequence goes on along the minus strand of NC_138371.1, from coordinate 17,894,048 downwards.
TGAAGAAAGAATAAACCATAGATTAAGGTGCAAAATGATAAATATCATTGGTTACCATTTGTACACAAGAGGGCTCATTCTCATTCACTTCTCCCACTACCCCGGACATACTCTCTGTCTGTGTACATGTTTATATTGTTATGGAATAGCCCTGGAAGGATTCACACATGCACACACACACACACACACACATCCATTTTTACCTTTTTAAAACCATAGACATGCATTTATTCTTCCTATTATTTTCTTATTCTTTAGTTATTATTTCTATTAAAATCTAGATAATTAAAAAATGACCTATGGGAAGCGAACATGCAGAGAACAATGGAGTGTCCAAAGAACTCAAGGATTCCATACACCTCCACAGGTTGAAGTATCAGCAAAGGCTTCACAGAGGAAGCTAGGGGTGCCTGAATTTGGCAAGAGTGCCCATGATAAGAAAACCTGGAGACCCAGCTCCTCAATGGGGGGGGGGGGGTCTCCAGGCCCAAGCTAAGAATCTGGCATTTGGGGGCTAGTAAATTCAGAGCCTTTGGCATCATTTTTGCCGTGAAGGCAAGACCCCAGATTCCAGGTGGGACCAGAAGCAGCCGGGCAGTACCCATGGCCTGCCCGGGGCAAACCAAGGCGAGGAGGAAAGGGTGTGGTTAGCAGTTCATGCTCAGAACTAAATCCTTTATGAGGCAATGTAATCAAATCCTACACTTTTCAGAATTACCACTGTTGGTCTGGACTTTTATAGAGTTCCAACCCTTTTTATTATTTTTCCAGCATTTTTTTCTTCTCCTTTTGCTTTTGGTTTCACAATATACTTTGGCCTGCTCCCTGTCTCTTTGAGCCAGTTCATTATTTCTCAGAAGACACTGACTAAGAACCAACTGCTCTCTGGGCGTGAATTCTTCTCATGGGGTTTCCTCACTGATGACAAGTTGTCTCCTGCTTCTGCAGGAAGGGGAGAAACAATATTCATTTTCAGTGGGACCAGGAAGAGGTCCAGAATGCTGGGGCATTTCAGAGATCCACACTGTCTCTGAGTGGAGATACAACATCCACCCTCCAGGTCCTCATATGTCATTCCTGGCCCAGGAGCATCAGCCTTCTGTGCTGGACAGGGAACCCTTTGATTACCTATCTCAGGCCCCATCTAAGGAAGAAGAGAGCCAGTGACTAAGCTAGCTTAGTCAATGCAGTCCCAAATATCTGACAATAGTCAGATCTGAACTAATGTCCCATATCTAGTACAGAGCGGCCATTCCCTGAGGCTTCCCATCCTTCCTTCCACTGGAGGAAGGCACTGTAGGCTGCCTTTAAATGGTCAGTGAGGTTTTTTTTTTTTTAATTTAAATTCAATTAGCCAACTTATAGTACATCATTAGTTTCAGATGTGGTGTTCAATAATTTATCAGGTGCATATTACACCCAGTGCTCATCTCATCACATGAGTTTTACAAAGAGAAGTCACGTGAGCTAAGCCATCTTCAGTCAGTTGCAGCTGACCTTCTATAAAGCAAGTTCACCCTTGATGACAGAGCAGATCCATGGAGAAGGAGTTAAAACTGAAGTAGAAGGAGGCTTCACGGTTATTTAGTTCAACCCCCTTATTTTACATTTAAGGAAACTCATTCCCAGGGCTAGCAGTGTAATGGCATGGCTCATTACTGGTGAGAACAGGTGAACTCACTTCCATACCGACACATGCCATGGGATCGATTCATGGAAGTCTGTCATTTTAGGACTCGAATGCTCAGGAAAGGAGTGTCTTAGGACAGAGTCAGGGATTTCAGAAAATGTGACAGTACTTACGTGCATTGGGAAGGAAGAGGTAGAGGAGGTAGCTTTTCCAGTTACTGATGTGTGACACCCTACCCCAAATCTTAGTGGCTTAAAGTAACAACCATACATATTTTGCTTGTGTATCTGAAATGTGGCTAGGTCACCATGAAGACAGCTCATTTCTACTCTACTGGACATCAGCTGACAGCTGGAAGGTTGGGATCATCTGAAGACTTGTTTACTCTCATGTCTAGCTGTTGATGCTGGCCATCAGCTAGACATTGGATGGGGCTGGGACCAGAACTCTACATGTATCCCTTTCATGTGGCTTACTCAGAGTATGATGTCTAGGCTCCTGAGGTGAGTGTCTTGAGATAGACCCAGGCACAAGCCAAATCACTCTATATAACCTGGGCCTGAGAGTTACACAGCATAACATATGCCATATTCTATTTTTCACTGCAGTCACACAGCCTGGCCCAGCCTCAAGGGGAGGGAAACTGGGCTCCAACTTTTGATAGGAGGAATGCCAAATAATTTGCAGACACAGTATAAAACCACCACAGTAGGTCAGTTTTCAATTGACCTGATGTGGGGGTTCTTCCCAACTAATTACCAGGTAGGTCCTGAGTCAAGATGAAAATGTAGGAGCTTCCTTGGGCCAACAGTAACCCCATAATGGAGGAATATCATTTTTAATTCTCCTGGCTTCTGGCATTCCTGAATCCTTCAGCTCAGCCCAGATTATGTTGCTCATGACACAGTTGTCTCAAGAGTTAAAAACAAAGAATGAGTTCACTCCTGTTCCAGGTTCCTGAAGCTGGGAATTCAGTGAAGTCCATCAAAATACATCAAGCAGCTAGTGAGAGCTTCACTGAGGGAGGAGCAGAGCAGGCACCCACCCACTATAAACAAACAAGGATGGGGTAGGAATCCTAAGGTCTTAAGAGAGCAAAAGAGAACTCCAGCAAAATGGTCTCTTAATAATCAATGGGAGATTCTAGGTGGTCCTTGCCTTCTCTGGCTAGCCATTGGAGATTTTTGTCTCCCTGGTTTAATAAGGCAAGGCACCCTCTGAATTTTTAGGCAAAGTGCAGCTAGGGAGGACCTAAGTGCTCTCTGTCTATTCATACCTTTTGGTGGGCTTTGTAAGGGCCTAGATTTCCCACCAGCCTGCATGCTTCCCTGGGTCTGTCTGCCTTTATTAGAACATGAAAATGTGACACATCAACTTCTTAGTCCCCCAGTCACACCACCAGAAAGAAAGAAGCCTTGGGACTCAGAGTTAAGCCACATGGAATGGATAAATTTTGACAAGTGAGGAGGCAGAGACAAGTCACACTATAGAAATGGTCTAAGAGGAGGAAAAGAGAAAAGAAAAGAGTACAAGGGCAGGTGGGTTAAAATGAAGGGGAAAAGCCACTAAAAAGGTGGGGGAAATGAGTATTAGGAAAACAGTTAAAAGGAGAAGAGGTCCTGAAACTGAATGTGGATGACAAAAATTTGGGTGGAGTTGAGGAGCTCAATCTCCTACCTCTGTGAAAATCTACAGACCTATCCTGTTTGCACATTTGCCTTCTAAGTGCCTGATGGGTAGATGGGGACAAGTAGAAGGGGAGGAGTCCTGCTGACTCATGGGAATTCTACTCTATCTCTCTACACACAACACACACACACACACACACACACACACTGCACACACACACTATAGGTTTACCATTATGTAACTATCATGCAAAAAACATGTCCTTTAAGTTTTCCTGACTCTGTCCCCTTAGAAGGCTGAGGCCCATCTTCATCTTCCAATAGACTCAGGTTCAGACCCCAATGACAAATATAGAACCATAATTTAAGTCTTGGGATTCAATAGGACTTTTGGGGCCATTGTCTGGATCCCCCATGTAATCCCCCTAACAGGAGAGTCTCCCTTGTCTCCCGGAGAATAGACCTCTACAGGCCCTGTGCTCAGAGGAGCTCTCTGAAAAATGATTGGGAATGGTGGACAAAGCCAAGAAGTCAATCCATCAGATGTGAACCCTGAAACTCAAAAATGGTGGTGTTGGGGGCGGGGGAGCTGGTGAGAAGACATGAGAAAGAGACAGAGAGACAGAGGGAGAGAGGTGGGAGGATAGAGAGAAAAAAGGAGAGGAAGGAGAGAGAAGTATACATGAACACGCATGCGTGAGTGTGTGTGTGTGTGTGTACACAAGGATGACAGAGAGAGAAGGGAAGGGAAAGAGGAAAAAAGTTGACATTTGAAAAGGCTTTCCTTATGCTGAGGCCACAGTAAATCAGACGATAATGAAATTCTGCACAGATTAAACGCCCAACAGAAAACTTGGAAGCAAATGAGGAATTATATCACAAAACCTCAACGTCATGTAAATCTCCCTGAACAGGGAAATCAAAATGTTAGCAACAATTACATTCTTCTTATAACAAAATTATTTCTGAAAATGGAAAGAAAGAAACACTTTCTGCAAATGATTAAAGGGAGAGTGGGGACCGTGGGGGGCGCTGGGAAGGGAGGGAGGGTCTGGCAGCGATAAATATAGAACCATAATTTAAGAGACAGTAGGAAACGCTTTGTGTGTGTTAATTGGAAATGCATTCTAGAGGCTGCAGTGTGTTCACCATGAATGTCGTGACCTTGGGTTCCTTAAGGGAATGTGGGCTCCACCCTGTCCCCATGGTGAAGGGAAGAAGCAAGAAACCATGTCATTCAGTGGATGAAAGAGGTTCCAGTTTATATGGTGGAAGGAACCATTTTGTTTTGTTTTGTTTTTTTTCTGTTTCATTCTTTGGATTAAAGAGAAAAACACTGTGGGATTACAGCAAAGCCATCTTGTTTGCCAAGGAAAGAATCTCAGAGATGGGATAGTTTGAGAACAGCCTCACCCGTGTTGGAGTGACAAGATGGATGCTCTTTGCTGCTCCTGGTCGCCAAAGATCCTGGTTAATCAAATGAGCATTTGGCCAAAGGACAGGGAGATGTTGGGAACGGGCCTTGGGAAGAGGATTCCTTGTGCTTATCTGGGGCAGTTCCTCTTCCTCCGGGGACCTGCTGTTGGCAGTGACAACAGTTCCTGGCTCTGTGTCTCAGAACAAAGGAGAATGGGTCAGACTGGCTCTGGTGAAATGCAGAATTGAGGTCTGTTATGCATTTGGACTGAAACCCTTGGTTTTTGAATGGGCAAAATGGTAAAGGATAATCCTTCACTCAGTTTCTGCCAAGTAACTTCTACTCCGTCACTTGTTTTTCAAATCACCCCCTCCTTCCATCCCTTCACATGTATCTTGCAATACAACCAAGGCATTTAAGAGCTTAGGCCCCAATGATGCCCTGGGGCCATGGTGATGCCCAGATGGAAGGGCCGTACATGGGGAGCACAGCATAAACTTGGTAAGCACTCAGGCTCCCAAGCCACCCAGACCCACCTCATCAGAATCCTGATGGGGGTGAGTAGGAAATCTGCATTGGTAACAAGCTCCCAGCTAAGATGGGGGTGGCCAGCCCAACCCCAGTCTCCAGATAAGCCCTGGGAGGCACTGAACACCAAACTTCTATTTACAACTACGTAAACTGAGACTCAGAGAGGAAATCACTGCCAAAGGCCACATTCAGGGACTAGAATTCAAGCATGTCACTTTTAGCCCAGAATCTTGACAACTCTCTGCGCAGACAACTATCCCTGCAACTCTCTCAAGGAGGAAGTAAGACCTGACTCCTGTTCACCAGTTAAGTCAGACCCAAGCCTGTGTCTAGGAATGCCACACTTGTGATGATAGTGGAGAGAATGACTATGGTGACAGCCAATACTTACCCAACACTTCTATGCACCTGACACTATATAGCTTATTTAATCTTCAAAACCATCCCATGGGGTAGGCATTATAATTTACCCATTTTACAGCTTGGAGAATTGAGGCACAGAGGAGGCAGAGAATTTTTGTGAAGCCACACAGCCAGAAGGAAGTGAGATCAGGATTGAAGTCTAGGACTGACAGAAGATGAATTGTCAGCTTCCTCAATACACTTCTGTGCACTTCCACCCTTGAACTTTTTGTCACACAAAACTTTCCCACTGTAAGTTAACTTTCTTGGCCTTAACTCCTTCCCTTACTGCTTTCCCCCCCACTCGTAAGTACAACAGAGGATGACAGAATTATCCTGGAGTGAAGGAGAAACACTCAACAGGAACTTGTTGCCAGGAGGGCCTTTTCAGAGTGGGGCCTGTAGGCCAGGCATACAGCCAATTATTGTCATGCCTCTTTCCCCCACCCCCAGGTTCCTACAAAATTGAAACCAGGACTCAGATGAGGATCAAAGTAAGCATTAGCTTTATTCCCCTGTCCCCAAATAGAGGGGTTCTGGTTTACTGTGTTGGAGGACGTGACTCAAACCTTCTCTGGTTCAGAAACTTCTATAGGAAACTTCCTTTCTACCACCCTCTCCCACCCCCACCCCCACCCCCAATACAGATACAAGGATCTATCTGGGAATGGTAGAGAAGGCAGAGCTAAATTCTGAGCTAGTTAGCATGAGAGGAAGGCCACCAAAAGCAATGACCTTAGACATGATCTCGCTAATCAATGAGTCATTCTCTCTCCTTGCTTATCAGAAAGAGGACGCAGGCAGTAGATGAGGGCTATGGAGGGAAGAGCCAGAAGTGTTCTTCCAATTCTGTTTCCTAATGGAGGATGTAGCAGAAGTCCCCTTTCCTCTACAAAAGTACAAAGAGCCAAGTAAGGGGTAATGTTACTTTTCCCAGGCCTTGTCTCTAATATACTTCATGACCGTTTCTCTGTCCCAACTATCCCATATGTGCAAAGGGTCTTTGAACTCCGTTTCCCCAGCGGAGCTGATTTTCCTTGAGTTGTTCATACTTTCTTCCATTCTCTTTTGAGGCCAAGGTAACCTTGAATCTTGGATAGAATATACCCAGGCCTATCACCAAGACATGCAAGAAATGCCTTTGAGTGCATATAGATCAGTTAATTTAATTCTGTCCCATTGCCCCTGATTAAAATGAAGAGTTCAGGGATGCCTGGGTGGCTCAGTCGGTTAAGCGTCTGCCTTTGGCTCAGGTCATGATGCCAGGATCCTGGGATCGAGTCCCACATTGGGCTCCTTGCTCAGCAGGAAGCCTGCTTCTCCCTCTGCCTGCAGCTCCCCCTCCTTGTGTTCCCTCTCCAGCTGTCTCTGTCTGTCAAATAAATAAATAAAATCTTTTTTTTTTTTTAAAGATTTTATTTATTTATTTGACAGAGAGAGACACAGCGAGAGAGAGAGCACAAGCAGGGGGAGTGGGAGAGGGAGAAGCAGGCTTCCCGCGGAGCAGGGAGCCCGATGCGGGGCTCGATCCCAGGACCCTGGGATCATGACCTGAGCCGAAGGCAGACGCTTAACGACTTAGCCACCCAGGCGCCCCAAATAAATAAAATCTTAAAAAAAAAAAATGAAGAGTTCAGCACAAAGCATTAGCCCAATATGACATGACATTATCTTGGCTTTTCTCGCTTGCTCAGAATAAGAGCAAGTACCCTCAAGTGGAAAGAGAAATGAGACGGGGAGATGATGGAAGCTCTTAGGGAACATTGAAAATCATCGCTGCCACTTGAGACCAGAGATCAGTCCATGGAAGGCACTGCTTATCTCCAGGGATGCCACATCTGCCTTCCCTGCAGCATGTCCAGCAGAAAGCTCTTAGCATATGACCCGCCTCCACAGCCCCCTGGGAAAGCTGGATCATGAGCATTTGGGATCATTTCATATTTCATAAATGGGCTTAACTCACACTCATGAGGTCAACTGGAAGGCCTACTGGATTTAATTATGCTGGAAAGGGAGTCAGCCAGAAACGCCTCACATGGACAAGAGAGAGGCAGCCGGGAGAGAACGAGCAAGCAAAAGGGAGATGTGATGGGATATGAGTCATGCTACTCAGGATGAGGGGCTGAAACCATGCAGCACCCCAGGGAACAAAACACCAGTTCCTGAGCCAGATAGAATCCAGAGGAGGTTCTGGTCTCAATCCATTCCCAGGAAGGCTTTGAAAAGCTAGCTGGGTTTATACCACATTGATGAGTGCAAAATAAGCTATGTAAAATGGCACGTATTCCTGTGCCCAGATCCTAACAACAACAACAAATTGTTGTTGTGTAAAGTCACATTTTGTGTAAAGTCACAAAAGGGGTCAATAGACTTGACATCTTTCTCTCCATATTCTTTGCTCTAAGTTCTGAGTCTACAATATGAGGCTGGCAGGTTTCATACAAAGTTGCCTCAAGGAAAACTTTGATTTTCCTTGGGAATGGGAATGGGAATCTGTGTGAAAGCACAGAGGAGCAACACTGACAAAGTCACAGAGATGAAATTAATGAGGAAATGATGAGCACATAGATTCATGGAACAATGGGAGGAACACAATGACCAGCCCAACATAGGCCATTAAGACAGGCAAGGACTAGGGGCGCCTGGGTGGCTCAGTCGTTTAAGCACCTGCCTTCAGCCCAGGTCATGATTCCAGGGTCCTGGCATCAAGCCCCACGTCAGTCTCCCTGCTCAGCAGGGAGTCTGCTTCTCTCTCTCCCTCTGCCACTCCCTTTCCCGCTTGTGCTCTTTCCCTTCTCTCAAATAAATAAATAAATAAAATCTTAAAAAAAAAAAAAAGACAGGCAAGGACTGGGCTCTTGTCAACTGCGGTGGCAGAGGCTGCTCATTTTCTCCAGCAACTTGTCTTTCTTCCTTAATAATAAGATTTTTAGCTGAGCATATTGCTACCCATAATAAAGATTAATTTTCCAGCCTCCATTGTGATAAGTGTGGCCAAGGGGCTAACTTCTTGCTGGTAAAATATAAATTCAAGTGTCACGTAGCAGCCCCTTGCAACCTTCCTTGGAAGACAGATGGCCTGCCCCACTGGCCTATTCTTTATCATCCCTTTCTCCATCTGCTACCTTGAATATGGATGGCACCCTTTGGGCCATGATGACAAGGGTCAGATTCCAAGGATGGTGGAGTGATGAGTTCTATGGAGTCTTGGTCCCCAAAAATGTTATGGAGTAAGATTATCACTCTGGTCCTAGAAAGTTTAACCTCAAACTTTGTGTTCAGTCTCTACACCAGACAGCCTATTCCCTGTAACAGGTGACTATATATTTAGGACCAGGTTTGGCAGCAAGTGACAAAAAACCTAAAATAACTAATGCAAATGGAGAAGTTGATTTCCCTCTCGCATAAAGCAAGGTCCACTTCTTGTATTTCAAATCCTTTTTCTCTTTCTCTAGAAATAAAAATCATCCCAGGTATTATAGTCAAGTCTTTTCTCAGAAGTAAATTATCCAAGTTCAACAACTCCTCTTTAATTGGAGGCCTCTTCTCATTCCTGTGTCTCTTCATTGTCCACTCAATATCTGCCCTCCCACCCCTTCCCAGATCCCTTTTGAATTTGGGAGTGTGGAAGATTCTAGTCAGGGGCTAAAAGTGCCTTAAGTCAAAGCAAATCTGCAGGAAGCCTATAGAACCAGCCAGATGACATGAATGCAAGGCCAGCAAGCCAGCAGAGGAACAGACTGGCTTCAAACCAGCTCAGTGCCCAGCTCCCTGGACATGACCCTCAAGGCAAGGCAGCCCCAACCAGAGAGAAGGGAAGTGGGCTCCAGCGCATGAAAGCCTCCATGCTTGAGCAGCACTGAAGGCCCAAGGCCAAGATGCAAGCCACTCCCAGCTGCTTCCCAACCCTGATGACTTGGGATCTCCTAACCCCCCATGTTTCTTCATTACCTAACCCAAAGACCTCCCAAGGCAAATAAAGTCCTCCATGTAGGATGAAGTTATTGAAGTGAAAAATAATAAACTTTCATGAGTGTGCTTCAATTTTCACTTGTGTTTATGGCCAAAGGTGCTTTTTATTTTAATAATTCCTGCTGGAACAAGGGCAAACCACATGCTGCTAACTTGTTAAAGAGATGGAGAGGGAGAGGAAAGAAAGAGAGAGAGTCCATGCTCCGCTGTAAATTTCTCAACTGCTCTGTTCTAATCCTCCCAGTTTTGAAATCCCACCATTAAAACCCTAATGATAGAAAAAGGGATAAAATATTATCTGGACCATGCTCTGTTGACAGTCTGCCCTGGGCTTATTTTAGCCACGACAAGCAACTTTAGTGTGTGCATGTGTGCGTGTGTGTGTGTGTGTGTTTTAAGAGCGAAACATTCATGTTCTATGGTGCCATTTCATAATGGACAGTGTGTAAAAGGGAAGGAATTTGGAGGAACCAGGCTCCTTCCAGTTGGACATCAGCTTGACCGTTGTTTTCAGTTCACTTTTATCTGGCAGAGTTTCTGTTTGCTTTTAAATGTCAGAAAAGGTTAAGAAGCCTTTGAAATCTGCAAGATATTTCCTAGACTTCTGGGGAGGATGCCCACTTAACAATGGCGTAAATCAATTACGCCTCCCCACCTTCAAAATTGCTTTTTAGAAGGAACATATCTGAGGAATCAAATGAAAGACAAAAGGATTAAAATAGATGTTCATTTGTGGGCCTGAAGGAGTGAACCTAGAACTATTCAGATGTTATATTTCTCTGTCTTTTTCATCTGTCCTGACTCACATTTTTCCAAATCATGCAGATTCAAGAGAAAATATCCTGACTAGGAGGCTGTAACATAGCATTTACTTGGCCCTAACTCTGAAGTTTGCTGCAGTAAAAGGTGTCTCAAGGCCCTTAGTGACCATGGAGCTTCCTCCAAGCCTAGAATGGGCTCCAGTTAGCATTATAGGTATTTAATAAAGACACAGGGACTGAATGACTACCAGCTCTGCTGAGTCTCAGTAGCCGTTCCTCTACAATGGGTAATGGCTTTCAGACCACCACCAGGGAATAGAGGAAACATACCCTTTTTGGGGTTAACAACTACATTTATCGTTTCAGGCGCTATTCTGATGTGCTTATACTTAATCCTGTCAAGAATCCTTCACTTTCCCCAAGGCGGGGACTAACTTCGGGGCTCACAGAGGACTGAGGCCCATTGGACCTGAGAGCATCTATCCATATGGGTGTCTGCAGAGATATCCTTTGCGTACCTGATCACCAAAGGCCATCAGTCCAAGCAGATTGCTGCTGAGCTGTCCCTTGCTCCTACCAACTTCCAGTTCAGGCCCAGGGATTCCCTGTGCTGACGTTTGCAGATATAGATCCCATTCTGCTCCCTGTGGGCTAATACAGAGGCCTGGAAATATCAGTATGGCATTTTCTGCTGAGATTCACAGCAAAGACTCCCAACCTGAGGTCCTGCCTCAGAAGCAGGGCCTCTCCTTCCGGCACCCATCAAAAGCAAAACCTCATGACTTTCCTGTCCATTCCTTTCTCTACTTCTGCCTGGGGGATGTTTTCCAATGATGGTTCTCCTAGGCATTTTGTACTATGCTTTGAGTCTTCCCCTCTCCATTTCCTTAAGGTCATGGGCTTTGTAACTCTATATGGTGATGGATGGTAAGTAGACTCACTGTGGTGATCATTTGCTGTGTACAAATATTGAATCATTATGTCATACATCTGAAACTAATATAATGTTATTTGTCAATTATACCTCAATACTAAAAAAACTAAAGCCAAAGATAGCCTTTATTTCTATTCTCTGACACGACATTAGCCTTACCTTGCCCTGAGAACATTCCGCTAGGTCGAAAAGGGTATGTGTGTGTGTGTACATGTATGTGTGCACATCTGCACATGCATGCATGCATGTACACACATAGGTGCCAGGGAGGTGGATGGAGTAAATATCAGAGGGAAAAAGTCAGTTAATATCTTGGAACTCTTCTGCTATGTGTATAAATATTCAAAAAAGAGGTGATGAACTTTTAATACCCCTAGCATTGACAGAATGGTTTTAGAAAATTGTCATTTTTAGGGCGTCTGGGTGGCTCAGTCAGTTAGGCAACTGCCTTCGGCTCAGGTCATGATCCTGGAGTCCCGGGATCGAGCCCCACATCGGGCTCCCTGCTCTGCGGGGAGCCTGCTTCTCCCTCTCCCCCTCCCCCTGCTTGTGTTCCCTCTCTCGCTGTGTCTCTCTCTGTCAAATAAATAAATAAAATCTTAAAAAAAAAAAAAGAAAGAAAGAAAATTGTCATTTTTAGCTCTTAGGAAACAATTACGTAATTCTTCCGAGTGGTATATATGCTTTGTTTCTCTGAAATTGCCCTTGCAGAGTGATGACACATCTATGTGTTCAGCAAACTAGAGTCAGAATAGAGTTAGAAGGCACCCCTGACTTCCTCATGCAAGCCCCCAGAGGACAGCATCAAAGACACGTGTCCAGAGGTAACCTCAGGAGGACAGCCCACAGGACTTCCCAGCCCTCTGCTGTGGGGGTCAGGCCACATCACCAACCCAGGAGTAGGAGGTAGTGTGCTCAGGCTGGGTGGTCAACATGGAGAGCAGCAAGAAGAGGGTGCGGTGGTCCTATGACACCAAGGAGTCACCAGTTTTCCAAACACCAAGTCCAGTCCCAAAGCAATAGAGCTAATCTTGCAACTTGGCACCCTGAAAGGGTAATGCACGAGTCAGAGTAGCCTCACAAAGATATGAGGTGCCAATTTCCACCTCATCCCAGAGTCATAATTCTCCAGGCCTCGGATCACTCAGGCAAAGTGCTTCTGCCAGCCCCAGGCCTCCTCCCACCTCCTTAATTCCAACACAACCCAGGGCTCCTGCCATAGCATGCAGGACAGCACGCCACAGTAGGCAATGTGGGCTGAGGGCGGCAGCCAGGTAATGGATATTTTGTATCTCTGGGCAGGGCAAGGCTTTAAGTGTGTGAATATCATTTTTTAAAGCCAAGAAATTTCATAAACCACTGTCTTATGCTTGGTATCTGTTGATTAAGGGGTACAACAGGACCCAAAGCTATGTAAATTCAGCATTTCTCTGAATATGAGTTGTATTTGTTCATCCCAATAGAATCAGCTGTATTTAAAAATCATAGTATATAGATGTGCAAAGCTGACCATCTATTCGGTCTATGGCAACATTTTGTTCAAAATGCAGATCCCTGGACCCACCCTCCCCCCAGAAACTGAGTTCAGTGGATTTGGAAGTAGAGTCCTGACATCTGCATTTTAACCCCAAGTGTGTTTTTTAAATGGTGGTCAGCTACTGACCACTCTTGAAAAATACTGTCCCAGGGGGACCTATTTGAATTATCTGCAGTGGCTTTTAATAATTTAGCTAAATAAGGCTGTTGTTTTCAGCCCGTTAATACTTTGTAATAGTTTTGCTCATCATCTGTTCTTAATGTTTTCTGAGGTCTGTGAAGGTAACCATGGGAAATACTGGCTTGTTGGCTTGGTCATCAGACTGGGGAGGTGCAGAAGATGGATTTATAGTTTTTTCTGTGTGTCCGTGAACGCACATGATTTCCAGTATCTCTGTCTTTCACTGTAAAGGCTTTGAGCCTACAGCATGATTTCTAGCCATGCAAAGAGAAATTGAAGGAGGTTTGTGTTACTTCTTATTGGCTTCATACCAGTTTTACAAACTCGAGTTTGGCCAGAGCCATCCCCTTAATTGTGTGTCTTCCAAATCATACAATCCAGAGATCCATAATTGGACAGTTGATGTAGTACTAGAAGTTTAGCTGCCTTTCTACAATAAACATGACGATGACCATGGCGTCACTGTTCTTGGTCTGGGCATAGCATTTGTGTCATCCATCCAGGGGTCCAATTAGAGAATATTGATAGTTTCAGAATCCATTTTGTGTAAAGGAAAAGAGATTTGCTCCTTTCAATAATGCCATGGAATTTCCGAACTGATTCTTAAAAGCTCTGATGAGTCAAACCTAGGCTGGGTTCCTGGCTCTGCATAATTCCCACATTCCTTGAGTTTTGGATTCCTCCAGAATTCATCAAGTCTAAGTCATACACTGACTCCAGTTCCTATGTTATATTGGAGATCTGAGGAGCATAGCAAGAATCTGCTTCCCTGGACCTAGTTTCCATTTAACTCAGAAAATAGAGCTCTTAATTTATATTTCCCTTGACAAACAATGGTTTAACTTACAGGGGAAAAACGTCTCAGGAACTTGGACAAACTTAAGAGAACTAAATTAGGGGTTAGATAAAACTCAGCCTTCCCCCTTCAGCCAGGTTCTGCCATCTCTAGTTACTATAAACAATTGCGATTTTGAAAGTGTTGGGAAAAAAAAAAAAAAAAACACATACACATACACACTGACAATCGCGCCCAAAGGAGAAAGGGATTACAAGGCCATTTTGAGCCTCTGTTCTGCTCAGTGGTGATATGGTTATACAGGACAGCTTGAGCCCTAGATGAGCAAGGACATCTTGCTGCCGTTCCACTGAGCCCCTGGGATGAGCAGTAAAGGGTCCCAACATCTGTGGTTTGTCTGGGAAGTCCTATTATGAGGTGCATAGTAAACCAATGGAATAGTAGGCAATGTCTTTAGGTTCTCAATCTACCTCTTCTCCCCACCCCACAGCTTCCCACAAGTGGAAAAGGTGGAATTTTAGTCTACTTTGAAAGCATGTGGGGAATACCTACTTGGTGCTAGGAATTCCATAGGCAAAAATGTTAAAGATAAGGGCCAGAGAGGATGTGTAATATAAGATCTGCCATCCAGAGCTAGAAACCCAAGGGCACTCTTCTGTGTTCCCTACACTTTCTATGAAAGAGGAAATTACTATTCATTTTTTCCAACACAGATGAACCAGAGAAGGAGAACTGATTAGCCTTGACACAGTTTCAAATCGAGATATAGCCCTATGATGTTTTCTGTTGTTCTGCAATACTGCAGTAACCATCATGTACCCAAACTTTCCAACTTAAAAAACCTCACTTTCACCCTGGAAAAGCCCTCAGACATAAACCTTCAAGGACTCTTAAAGGCAAACTGCGCAAAGATGAGTGTGTGCTTTTGTCACCCGTGACATTGGTCAAATCTGTTTTCCTCCATGGTCCTTGTTTTCCCCATCTGCACAAAGAGGAAGTCAGACTAGACCCCTTCCAAATGAGACAGTTTGCCGGGCTGGAAGCTCCCAGGCCTCAGGACTCCTTTCCCTACTCTACGGCAAGACCCTGATAGCTCTCTCTTTCTTCTTGGCTTCCCCACCCAGGGCCCCATACTCTCAGAGGAAAAGAATGAGAACAAACAGTCTGCATTACATAGTTGGAGTCTAGCTGTTATTTGGGTGACTGCCTCCTGGGTGGGGGTGGGATGGTCTTTACATTTTAACAAGGTCCCACAGGATTTCAGCATCAGTCCAGCTGACAGCAGAAGGGAAGGAGAAGAGCAGACTTCCTGGCACCTTTAGCTCAACCCTCATGCCCCAGTGCTCTGTTTTCATGAATAACATGGTCCTAGAAAAGCCTATTTCATAGAAGAGGGAAGGAGCCATAGTTCAGAACCATTAGAAGGTAAATAAGAAGAAAAGGACTGATGGGAACTATAGCAAGAGGAAGGATTTGAGCCAAAAGGTTCTGTTTAGAATATGTGGGGGGCAGGGTGGAGGGGGAGAGGAAGAACAGAGATGACCAGGAATGGCAGGTATGTATCTAGCAGGTTGCCAGTCCTGCAAAACTTGGCTACATGACCACAGGTTCTCCTGATGTCTCAAATTGCCTCTCATGCAACCTCCAGGAGCTGCCATCATTGGTCCTTTGGTGAAGAGGTTGAGCCAACTTGCCCTCCATTAGGCTATGCTTAGCAATTTCAGACCTAGCAGACAGAAGTCAGAAAGGAGCAGTGCAGCAGCTCTGACATTTTGAGAACGTTAGCATGAACAGCTACCCTGGGACCCAATGACCAGAACCATTGTCAGACAGAGGAATGCATGGTTCATTTCAAATTCTAAGAGGTCATTTGAGGTAAAAGCCATCTCAAAACCCCACCAACATTCCATCTACCCTCTCCTTGAGAACTTCCAATAGCAAGGAGCTCATCAATTCTGTGTGTACTTCATTGTTAGACAACAAAAAGGGCTTCCTTTGAGCTAAGGAAGAAGTTCCCTTTCTGTAACTGGGACCCAGAGAACCCAGCTCAGTCCTGTGGGGTCACACAGGGGAAAAATAATATAACTCCCTTCTCTGTGCCAGTTCCTCCCATTTCTGCAAATAAAACAAAGTTCGAACTGCCATCTGCCAAGCCCGTGTTCTTCAGGACTCTTTCATGATGAAATCTGAAGAATACCAGCCATTGTGGGAGAAGCAGAGGATCCTCCCATGAAACCATGAGACTCTCCAATGCTCTTCCATATAGAATGATCCTACCTCTGCTCCTCCCCTCTCCACATATGTCCACCTAGGGTTCTTCAGCAACTTCTATTGTCCTTTAAGGTAGCTTTCCATTTTCATCTAACTTTCATCTGAGTCAGAGAGAAACATAGAGATTTGGTCTCCAGAACTAGCCACAATGCAAGTGTGTGAGCTTTGATAGCTAGGGAACTGAGATTGCTTCTTGGTCTTTTGGCTAAGATCAAGTGTAGCATCTGTTCTTATCAGCTTAATAGCTAGGGAATTGGTTTTTTAAAAAATCCTATTTTTGAGTGTTTTAAGTCAGATAGGAGAGCTGAGAGAGATACTTTCTTTACTAACTAGCCCAGGGCTATTTAAAGACCTATTGAGGACCAACAAAATAAGTCCCAGAGCCTAAGACAGGCCCTGGACAGGGACAAGGGGCCAGGAATATGGGAATAACAAGATGAGGACCGGAGCATAGCCAAATTTTCTCAACAATCAGGGATATACAAAAGTAGGGAAAAAGGAAGTTATCTTTCAGGTCATTCCTTTTATCTTCATGGGTACTTTGTTCCCAACCTCTTCCCACTGCCAGCAACAGGGACTGGTGTATTTAGGTGCTCCATAAATGTATGTGAAATAAATGAATCTTTCATCAAAACCCATTAAAAGCTCTAGGTTTGCATCATTTACCATTTACATGACCGACATTTATTAAGCACCAACAGCGTTCTAGGCACTGTGTCAGACACTGAAGAGTTTATAAGTAAATGTGACATGAGCTCAGAGCTCAAATCCTGGTTGGGTAGGTGAGATATTTACCCAAGAGGCAGTAAGCACATAAAGATGTGATCAAGATTAGACAGGGTGGATGCTAAACATAGGGAGATGTTATAAAGGGGGTTAGCAGAAAGGCTTCATGGGAAATGACTCACTTCAACTCATCTTACTCTGTTAAACTTGAAGCTTGATATCCCCTCCTCAATTACAAGAACTCAATCTGATTATTCAAACTAAAATACTTAGACAAGACTTTCCAGTCAGAACTGGAGGGAGAACTTTTCCCATGGAGGGTCCTTGTTTCTGGCTCCCTCTCCACTTCCTGGCAAGACCTCAGTTGGCGCTCCTCTGGACGACCCACCCTATTGTAAACTTCTCCCTGGCAGCTCACCTTCTCCCTGGGTTTGCAACTGGGAATCTCATACCTGCCTGCAGCCAAAAGATTTCAGGAAATGGTGCTTTGGAAACACATCTTTAAAATGAAAACAGATAAAGCAGCTGGCAGTGGAGCCAAGGAAAACTCTACTCTTTGTGAAAAGCAAGCAGTTTGTTGGCACTGAAAACCTACCTGCTCTAAGCCACCACCACATCCTCTAATAAATGCACTAGCACGCACAAAGACACACGTACACACAAATGCTCAGTGAGTGGACTACAGAATATGCCCTTGAAAACTTGAGAAACTCACTTGTGATGCACTTCGGCTGCTAGAGCCTCCAACCCTTCGAAGCTCTAACCTACCAGGCCTGGGTCACACACTTCTTTCTGGAGAAACATTTATGGCTTCCTCCTCCACAATGCAGAAAATTTAAACCAAGTTGAGTGGAATTTTTGTAGGCATTTCTAAGTTAGATGCACTATTTAGCAATTATCACCTATAAGCCCTGAGGGTTGTGTTTCTAATGTAGTAAAAAGAAAAATAGAAGATGACCGGAGTAGGGACCATTTCATCTACTAGGATGGCTTTAGTAAGCTGATCCTCACTTTGTGGAAGGCAGCTGCACCCTACCAGGAAATGTCATTTAAATAATATCCCCTTGCATGGCTATAATACATTCCAATTTATAAAGTGCTTCCACTTGGCCAAGCCTCCCAACAGACCTGAGTAAATTGGCCAGGATACTCATCATAGCCTCATGCAGATGAGGACACTGATGAGAAGATGATGAGTGTCTTGCTTGAGCACAAACACGTGGGAAGGAAGCAGCCAACACATCTTCCTGCACTGCATCCAGGGCTCTGTCCATCACCACATGCACTTTGCTTCTGCAGGGGCTCAGAGCTGCTCATAATTTGAACATCAGGTAATTCAACAACCTTGGAATGTATCCTGAATATAGCTAAGTTTCTTGGAATCCCATCTCCAAAAGTGAAAGTACCCCAAATCACAAAACTGAATTATACATGTTGTTCTTTGGGTTTGTTTTTTTTTTTTTTTAAGATTTTATTTATTTATTTGAAAGAGAGAGCGAGCATGAGCAGGGGGAGGGGCAGAAGGACAACCGACACAGGGCTCAATCCCAGGACCCTGAGATCATGACCTGAGTTGAAAGCAGACACTTAACTGACAGAGCCACCCAGGCACCCTGTTCTTTGAGTTTCTCTGAAGAAACTGCACAGGTGTTTTCCCGCTGGAAATTCAGAACACACAGAGAACTTCCTCTGAATCCTCTTTACATATCCCTCCTCTCTCCAGTATGTGCCACTGCCACCATGGCAGCAGAAAAGAGCCTCTCTCTCTCTCTCTCTTTCTATCCCTATTCTCTCATTTTCACAGTCTCACATTTTC
Source organism: Leptonychotes weddellii (assembly GCF_054177405.1). Taxonomy (NCBI): domain Eukaryota; kingdom Metazoa; phylum Chordata; class Mammalia; order Carnivora; family Phocidae; genus Leptonychotes; species Leptonychotes weddellii. The sequence goes on along the minus strand of NC_138371.1, from coordinate 17,875,447 downwards.
CCTCTGCATTTCTTGTTCTCTGTGTCTGACCTTCTAGGAGGGCACAGACTAGAGGTCCAAGCTGAGTGGGAAGCACTGACTAACTCTGGCATCCCTTGATAAGCTGGAATGACAGAGATGACAAGGGGCCCCAATTCTGGGAGCGTGTTGGCAGGAACACGCCACAACACAGACACAGTTCAGCACATCACTGGGCCCAGCCCCATCTAGGCGCAAAAGTAAAACTCATCTTGCAGGCAGGGAAGAAATCTGACATTTACTGAGCTGATAGCACACTAGAGTTGTAGTCACTGGCAATACAAGAGACAAGATGCTGACACTGTCCCCCTATGGGAAGATGAGCAGAGAGCCAAGTGGAAAAGCATGAGTATTTACTAAAAGGCAAATGTAGAAATATCCTCAGGGGAAGATGAGCCTCACATGAGGAAGAAAGGGATTAACCCCAAAGTGTCCAAGCACCAGGGAGCCACTGAAGCTGCTAAGAAGAACCCCAGCGACCCATGATCTGCCCCTGTTGTCAGCCCAGGTGAAAGCAGACCAAGAAGCAGAAGTTTTTATTTCTTTAGGATTAGTCCATGAATCCAGCGTTGCCCAGGCCCTTTGGCCACTGCCTGTGATTATCTGCTTCCCACCCATGCTGTAAGTTCTCTGAAGATAAGTTCTAAAACACCTTTGTAACCTCAGTATCTGGTACAGCGCCTGGATTCTTAGATAATAAGAAACAAATAAAGAAAAGGAAGATGGGGGTAGAAGAATGTCTCTAGTCATTACTATTTCAGCTCCACTAATAAAAGATGGGAAAACTTCTGTCTTTCCACAAATGTGATTGTCCCTGGTTCTTGCAATCATGAAGCTATATTAGGATTGTCAGTATCTTACAATGAGTTTTTGGATCTTAATCTATCTTCACTGTAGAATGGTTTTGGGAGCCAGACTCAAGGGAATTATTTGGGTTCATAGAGTGAGTCTTGACTTTGGGACTCTAGGAAAGCCATGTGACTGGCTGTAACCTTGAAGGTACTAGATGTCCCTTTAGGGATATTATTATCCAGAGTATGATGAGTTATTAGGATGATGATTTTCCTGTTTATCATCAGATTCATTGCCATGTCTGCTCTGTCCTGTTCTGCATTATAGGGGGCTGACCCCTGCTTGCTACATTTCCCAAACTTCATTCCAACTGGCTTCTGATTAAGGTTGACCAATTTCCTTCCTGGGGGAAGGAAAAAGTCCAGGTACTCCCCTCATTCCATATTTTAGGAGACATCCCAACAGCAGCTTGGTCTCCTTTGGGGTCCCACTTCCACCAGTAACGCTCTCCCTCTACAGTTCTAGCTTCTAAACTCTGGTAACACCACCTCCCCTCCCCATCACTCCAGCCCTAGACGTAATAGTGGCATCCTGCTAATCTAGGGCTTGCTTCACCCATGTGCCCTTTTAGTTCTATTAACCCTAATATGTAGCTAGTTTCCCATATTAAGGTTCCTCTTTTAACCTATCTGGCATAGGTGATGTTTTTCTGGAGGGACCCTGACTAATACAGCTAACATTTTATATGAACCTTTCTCAGCTCCTACTACTCTGCCTAGACCATGAGGAATTAAAAACTATATATAAGTGTAATGACGAAGGGTCTTTGGGTTCAACCAACTTCCTGAACTAGGTGATAACCTGGCTGGAGGAGCTCAGAGAGTGCATGCCAGTACTACGTAACGAGTTCTCCAAGAGAGAAAATCCCTGATTTATAGCATTTGCCAATTTCTGTAGTAAGCCCTCCCACCGTGGCTGACTTAAGCTACCAACACTACGTCACTGAATGTGGAGTTGGAAAGAAACACACAGACACACAGTGATGGGGCGCCTGGGTGGCTCAGTCAGTTAAGCGTCTACCTTCAGCTCAGGCCATGATCCCAGGGTCCTGCTCCCTGCTCAGCAGGGATTCATTCTTCTTCTCCCTCTCCCTCCCTTCACTCATGCTTGCTCTCTCTCTCACTGTCTCTCTAATAAATAAAATTAAAAAAAAAAAGGAAACACAGTGAAGTTGAGATGCAGCCAGTTTGCTAGACATCTGAGGAGCAACAACCATGTGCCCTGAGGCAGCTGAGTGAGAAGGGTGCGTAGGCAAGTGTGCAACTGCTCTAAGTAAAAGAGAGAACTTTGGGAGGCTTCAGAGAGTGGAGAGAATCCCAGGAATGGAGAAACAGCAGGAGAGTTGAAAATCGAATCAAGAAGAAATGTCAAATACTTGGGGAGTACAGCGGTAAGAGTTGTGAGCTGTAGTATCTTCCAAGAGAGCTGTGGAATCAACAGGAAAATACTCCTTGTCAGTAATATGTTGGGGAGTTGAGATTATTTGGGGGTGAATGAAAGAGCTGAAGGAGCTGCCCAAGAAGGACCCAACCACAGGGAGTGTTACAATGGATCATAGAGAAGTGTTGTTACAAGGGTCCTCAGTATATCAATTCCGACAGCATCATTTAACAGATAAGGACACTTGAGCCAAGAAAGGCCACAGCCACTCAGGCAGACAGTGGCAGAATCCAGACTAAATCTCAGATTTCCTGACACGACCATTCATTCCTTCATTCAGCAAATATTGCTCGACAGTGGAAGCATTACAAGCAAGCATTACAGACATGGTCCTTGCCTTCAAGGACCTTACTACCCAGTACCAGAAAAAGGGATTAAATAGCTTATCAGTTTGTAACTACTTTTTCAGGTGATAAGGTCTCTGAAGGAAATTACAGAACACTTGGAGAGACCTTACATGAAGACTTTATGTAGACCTAGGGGTAAAGGAAGGCATCTCTGAGGAGGTGACACTGAGCTGAGACAAGAATGAAGAAGATGAGTCTATTAGGTAAAGACCAGGGGAAAGAAGTTTCCAGGTAGAGCTACATTACAATACAGTGGTTCTGTTTCAGGATTTGAGTCCCCAGATAAATACCACTTATGTAGCAGGTCTTACCTTTCATCACCAGACAGCCCCAAACTGTGTTGAAACCTATAAGTCCTGAGTTAGAAATAATATAAAACTTTATCATTATATAGTATCTTAAATTTAGGTGCAAATACAATAGTATGACTGGCTTTTACCCATATACTGTGGAATGAAAACTGGTGGGTGTCTTGAGCCTGGGCAGTGTCACCTGGAATGCTTAACCTCTCTCAATCACTATACCCCACCACCCCACACCCAAGTGAAGCCCCTGCCTCTCTCTGTAAGGAAAACCGAGGTAAAACACATTCTCCAGACCATGTCTTTGTACTTTTACTTGCTGAAACCCACCGGTGATGTGCCTTTGTTTTCCCTGACTGATTGAGGTAGATAACACTCCTGGGGAGCCCACAAGTTCCTGGAACAATGGCCCACTCCTCTCTCTACCTGCAGGGGTGAAAGCTGTGGCCCAACCCTTCCTCTTGGGCTTTGGACTCCTCCCCCCAGACACTTTCCCCTCCAACTTGATCTTCTGAGGTTGGGAGGAGGCATTAAATCTCACCTTTGCTTTCATGTTGAGCGGGTCCATCATATCATACTTCTCAGTCAGTCATTCTCTCATTTTACTTTCAAATATCAACTTCAGCCAGGTTTACCTTCGGTCTTTCATGACCCCTCCAGACCTTAACTTGGGACAGAACAAACACCACCACCACTACACCTCAGACAGACTTACTACAAAACATTTGGATCAATTTCATTTCTCTCTTCTCTAAAATGGATGCATACTTTGCATGGAAGTAGCTGTAAAGAAAAACAAATAACCCATTTGTAAATGCTCTGGATTTCTTCCTGAAACACCATCTGGATAGCCTAGTTCTATAATCCCGTGGATAAGATTGTGACGTCTTTTGTGAGAAATGCTTGTTTCCAAAAGGCCAAAATTCCAGCCTACTAATATTTTATAACTTTTGGCATGTTGCTTGAGTTCCTTCAGACTCAGTTTCTTTCCTTTGCAAAATGGGATAAATAATACTAGCACCATAGGAACAATTCCTAAAATAATTTTGTGCATTTTAGAAGGAAAGACATCAGGGACATCCAAGTTTTTTGTGATTTTTTTTTCTTTATATAGAATTACTTTGACTAGAGGCAGGGGCTTTAAAAATTCAAGTGGGGAACTCAGCAAAGAGATACACACAAATCATTGTGTTTCTTTTCCACATATGGTATGGCTGTGCACTGCGATGTCAAGGAGAAGCACTTTTCATCAGCATTTTTAAAATGTGCTGAGTCTCTTTTTCCTGAGGCTCCTGGATACAAGAGGTTGAAGAAATGGGAGTTCCTGGTATCTCTGGAGAAGAGCTTATTTCCTTTCCCTTGTTCTCCAAACCCACCCGAGATTGTCACTGAGATGAGGTGCCTTCATGGAGAGGCACCGAGGAGTGGAATCCTCTGGGAATATGAGAGCCTTTTCAGGATTTCAGGAAATGGAGAGTGTGTGAGACTCAAGCAGGACACACATCCATTTTAAAGAAGAAAGCAAGGTTGCAGAACATCCCGCCAAAAGGAAGAGAGCAAACATGATGCCCTCATTACCTCACTGTTCTGAAACCAGAAGAGACTGACCATGTCCCTCTGGACATTCAACATTCCACTGACAAATTCCCCTCTCTGGTTAAGTTAATCAAATGTTCCAGAAACCAGCCCTTCCCCCACCCCAATCCATTGGACTTTCTAGTTTTTATGTGAAAGGTATTGATTCAGGAGCCCCCGATGGCTCCCTGCTACACCATTGATTTTTATTAAACACCCTGCCCCAATGCATTTGGCAGGTCCCAGGATTCTGTTCCCTTGTGTCCTTTCCATTTTCTTCATTGTAAGCCTCTCCTCCCTCAAATAAACCCTCACTCAGGTTTAAGACCTTCTCGGAAGATGATTCTATAGTGTTCCTTTCTAGACCTTCCCAACCCTCACTCTCATTCAAATGAGGGAATCACTAAAGGCCTCCTTGTCCTTGCCCCCCAGCAGACCCTCATAAATCCACACTGAAGTTGGTTTTTTTTTTTTAATTAAAGCGTCCAAATAATTAATGATCAACTCCATTTGTGCCATTGAAAACCCAAATGTCACACGGTTGAAAAGACCCAACCAAATAATTCAGTGTACCCTATAAAGCTTTAAAAAAGCAAAGCCCAAGAGGCCTGCATGACTGGTTTCTGTGCTGTCTGAAAAGCTTGGTTGGGTTTTTGGGCACTTGATTGGATTCCAGGAATAATGTGCCCTGAGTACAAAGGGCTCTTTTGATGTGTCTGTGCCATGGCTCCTCCCTTCCCTCCTCGTTTTACCTGGGATACACATTCTCCTTGTCTCCCAAGTTGGAAAAAATAACCCATGGAATAGAGAGGAAAAAACAGCAGAGGGAAAGTCAAGCATGGGGGTTGGGAGGAAACTGCAGTTCTTGGTCTGAGTTTGGTTACTGAAGTCTGGTTATTCCACATGAAAGAGAAGAAATGGGAGTTTATACAATGTCGGTGACCAGAAACTGGAAAAATGTAATGAAAAGATGCCTCTTATTGGGTTGTGGTCCCTTGAGCTACATGAAATGAATGAGTATCCCAGCGACAACCTGCTACTTTCAGAGTCAGAAGAACTGCAGATTGCCAACCCCGGAAATCAACGTGGATTTACATGCCTAATTCAGGCAGACAATCTCATAGTGAGTCCATCCTGTCAATTTTTCATGGGTACTAGAATATTCAAGAAAGATGGAGAGAAAGAAGACAGACACCTCATTGCTAGAATGCCCTGAGAAAAGTGGTAGAGCCAACTCAAAGCCAGTATTAAGCATTGGCCCTTGGAGACAAGGAGTATGGTCTAGCCCCAATTGCAGGGATGCCCAGTTGGCAGCCCAGAGCAGCAAACCCGTGGTAGTAGTGGGCTACTTGAGGTCTTTCTGGCCTAACTTGAATAGGCTGTTTTATCCTTCTAGTTTTGTTTTCCTTATCTGCAAAAAAAAATGAACTTGATTGTGTCAACTCCGAGATTCTGTTTCAAAAATCTCTCAAACTAGCAGCTTAAAAAGAAAATCTATGTATTTAGCCTTTTTAGTTTCAATAATATTCTATAAATGTCTATATAGGGATTGTATACATATAAACTCATTACATTTACTTTAAATATTTGATATTTTTTTATTAGTTTCAGAGGTAGAATTTAGTAATTCATCAGTTGCATATAACACCCAGTGCTCATTACACCAAGGGCCCTCCTTAATGCCCATTACTCAGTTATCCCTCCCTCCCACCAACCTCTCCTCCAGCAACTTTGGTTTATTTCCAAGTATTTGATATTTTATGCTATTATAAATGGTATATGTTTCTTGATTTTATTTCTTAATGATTTTTTGCTAGTATATAGAAATACAATTGATTTTTGTATATTGAATTTGGATATAGTAACCTCATCAAATCCCTTACTAATTCTAATGATTTATCAATAGATTATCTTTTTTCCTCACCATCAGCTCTCAGCTGGTGAGATCACGAGGAAGATGTTTGACATACTTGTTAAGTTTCCTGGATTGCAAGCAACAGAAATGATTGGCTAACTTAAATATAAAGTAAGATTTTTCTTAAGGCTATGGGATAGTTCTGTGAGTCACTGGAAAAAATGAACTACCAGACCTCAGAAAAGGACAGGGCTCAGAATAGCATTAGGGAACAAATCAACTGTCTCTTCAGGATGCTCTGTCAGGATGAACTCTGGACTTCTTTTTTGTCACACCATTTATTCAAATTCCTCAAAGCAAATCTGGTTTTTGCTATTTAAATCCAACCATTTATCATTTTGCCAGTTGACTGACAGGCCCACCAAGACTGCGTGCACTTCTGGAGGAGTGGTACCCTAGAGGAAATTCACCATGGTGTCATAGAAGGGAGAATTGATGTTGAAGAAGCAGACAAGTGGCCACCACATATAGTATCTAAGTAGATTTTTTTGCCCCTCACTCACCTTAGCAGGTACAAAATTAGTACTTAAATTTTGGGGATGATAGTGGTGATGGAGAGAATTCCCAACCCAGACAGCCCTATCTTCCCATCTAGCCGTCAAAAGCACTTGGGTTCAGTCAATGATCCGTGTTACTCATTTATACATGAAAGTGGATCCTTGGCCAAGCTTGCTTCTCTGGGCTTCACTCAACTTCCTCTCCCCAGTTAATATGCATTGTGCTGTCAAAATAGGTTTGATTAATAACTAAATATGTGTATGTTCTTTCTTTCTTTCTGGCATCTATCTTCTGATTCTTCCAAAGGGTGGTGGAATATTTATTTTGCTGTGGTTACTGTGGAATAAGAGACCCTAGGACTTACCTGATACAATCAGTAACTACACTGAATTCTGCTTATTGAACTGCTGACTCTGGGCTTGAGCACACTAAGTGTGTAAAAGATGTCTGTGTGTTTCCTAGGTGTTTTTAATCCATAGGAAAATGGATGGAGGTCATCAGGATCAATTTTCTTAAGGACTGAACTGTAGTGAAAATGAAGTGAGGTTAAAAGTCTCTTATCTTTGCCATCACTCATCTCCACCTTTATTTATTGCCCTCTCTGCTTTTCATTAATATGCAGACCACTTGAGCTGTAGACATTTTCATCCACACTCCAACTACTGCCCTGATTTCAGTTCCAAGTTATGAAACCTAATCTAAACCTTAGAAGGGAAGCTAGAAACCAAAACTTTAATTTTGGCTTACAGAGTCCCCCAGGATGATTCCAGGAATTGAGAAGGGAGAGGCCCTGCGAATCAGAAACCAAACTACCACCTCCTCCCTCCCCTAAAAGGACCTGAGGACATTTGAAATAAAACTCACAAAATGCAGTTTTTACAACATCTAAACTGAGAAGAGTTGTGAGAGAACATATCCATCCCCTCCTGGCAACTGCTCCTAACTAATTCCAGACAGAAGGAGGTGTCTCTTATTCTTCAAGATCACTTGAAGGACATTTCACAATTTCCCTTGGTCACCTGTTTCAAAATATAAGAACTGGGTGCCAGGAAAATCTTCCTCACATTCAAACACCAGTTCTGCCTTCAATTCAAACCATTTGGATAATTGAAGTATAAAATTTCGGAACTGGAAGAGACCTTAAATACCATTTAGTCTAGAGGTTACAACTGGTGACCCAGGGATTGAGACATATTTTGCTAGCGCCGCAGAAAGTTTAATTTTTAAATTTTTTAATTAGTTGCCAATGCTTAGGTATTGAGATATTTCCTTTTTAAAAATTCATATAACTACAGCTCTAGAAAAACCAGATCTGGAAACACTTTGGACCTCAGTCCCGTGGCAATGATCAAAGTTGGGCACTCCTCTTTAGACTGGTGTCATAGGGGGGAAATAAACTCTAGGGCATCAAAGAACCAACCAGACCTGCTTATCTCATTTACCCTAAATGACTAACCCTAATCAGCATTGTGACCCCTGATTTTTGCTGACAAGAAAACTGAGAACCAGAAAAATGGTTTGACTGAGGTGTCTAGCTCTTAGTACGTCATGCCCCTGGTCCAGTGCTTTTCTCCTGTGGAGCACTTCCTTCAGTCTATAGCCATGCTCACCTAAGGCAGCTGAAGACAAAAATTATAGAAGACAGAGAGGTGACATAATAAAGTCAAAACCTACAGTTTTCATATTTTCTGTCATTTTTTATAGTCCATGGGCAGCAGTATATTGTGCCTGTGACCATTAAAGAGGATAACTGTTGACTGTCCAAAAATGGCCAAGGAAAGATCCAATGGGAGGCTTAGGAGACCTCACCCCATTTTCATGTTGAGGAGTGTGTGTGGGGTGGGGGGGGATGGTTCTCAGTGCTTTGAATTCAGAATAAAAAGAAAATAAGCAAAGGGATATGCCCATTTCCAGCCCTAGAGTACAGTCTGGAGAAGACAAAGAGGATCTGTAGATCATATAAAGGTATTGGAGGGAATTTTGCCTACCAAGAAAATAAAAACAAAGATTCCAATCTATGTATGTTTAGGAGAGGCTGTTACACTCTAAGGACAATTTGGCAAAAATAAAAATTAAATAATGTATTTCTCAGATTTCTCAAACTAGCTTTTTGGTACAAAGTACATACAAGCTAAAAGTTTTTTGAATCTTTTACTCCTTCAGTGATCACTGGGCAGAGTAAGAATTTTGTGTTAACCCTTTCTTCCATCAAGAAAGAAAATACTAGGTTAAACATTCAGGCAACATATGTGCAGCCCTAGAGTACCTGATCATTGCAGTCAGTTCAGGTTCTGAATAGGCTACCTATTGCAAAGTCAAAAGAGCTGAAGGATTAAGTACATCACAACTACCAGTTTTTTTTAGCCAAGTATAAACCAATCCTTTGAAATGCTTTCTGGCTGTGAATGTAGCTCAACATAGGAGAAAGTGGCCAAAAGTAGCTTTCCAACTCTTTCTTTTAACTCTTCACTGATCACCAAGAAAGGCTAGAGAAGGAACCCTCTTCCCAAGAGCAAAGGTGTGACTTGAGCTTGAGATAATTGAGTTTAGTTGGAGTTTGAGGGAGTCTAAATTTCTCTATTTCTACCAAAGACACTTAAAATTGTTGTTCATGGGGAAAATAGCTTTTGCTAGTTGGAAAAGTGATGGGAAAAGACAGCCAAGAGTTCTTTCTCAAGGTCAACTGATTTTTAATAAGTTTAGTGGTCTTTGCACATTACAAAAACAATTGATTAACAGCCATTCCCTCCCAAAGCTCACTAGCTAGAGAGATTGCATTTGCCAGTTGAACACCTCCTATCCCTCCCCTAAATTCCTCCTCTGGAAAATCAGCAATAAATTTAAAAAGCATTCTGGAAGGGCCAATTCAGTGCCTAGTGGTCTTTAAAAATCACTTATAGTTGACTTATCCTTTTTTTGGTACTTGTTGGACACCAAGAAGGCTTCCTAGATGGAAAATTTCTTTCCTCTGATGACGGCAAAAACTTTTCTAAAGAAACAAGGGGAATGACATATTACAAAACACAATATAAAATGGGGATGACATTCAGATCAGTGGAGGAAATAGGAGGGGCTGAAATAACTGGTTATTAATATGAAAAACAAATTTAATTAAATTCTTACATCTCTCCTTAAACAAAATTGTATTTAGAGGCCCCTGGGTGGCTCAGTCATTAAGCGTCTGCCTTCAGCTCAGGTCATGATCCCAGGGTCCTGGGATCGAGCCCCGCATCAGGCTCCCTGTTCCGCGGGAAGCCTGCTTCTCCCTCTCCCACTCCCCCTGCTTGTGTTCCCTCTCTCGCTGTGTCTCTCTCTGTCAAATAAATAAAATCTTTTTAAAAAATTGTATTTAATGGTGATTAAATACATAGATATGAGAAAGAAAACCTTAAAATCTTTTAGAAGAAATCAGGGCATCTCTTTAAAACCTTGGAGTGAGACAGAATGTTTTTAATCTATACATGCAAAAATGTTTAGAGCACCAACTTTATTTTTTTTTTACTTAAATTCAATTAGCATACAGCATATTATTAGTTTCAGATGTAAAGTTCAGTGATTCATTAATCTTATATAACACTCAGTGTTCATTACATCACATGTCCTTCTTAATGTCCAGCATCCAGTTACCCCATCCCCCTACCCCCCTCCCCTCCATCAACCCTCAGTTTATTTTCTAGAGATAAGTGTTTCTCGTGGTTTGTCTCCCTCTCTGATTTCATCTTCTTTTATTTTTCCTTCCCTTCCCTTATGCTCCTCTGTTTTGTTTCTTAAATTCCATATATGAGTGAAATCATATGATAATTGTCTTTCTCCGATTGACTTATTTAGCTTAGCATAATACCCTCTGGTTCCATCCACGTCACTGCAAATGGCAAGATTTCATTCTTTTTGATGGTTGAGTAGTATTCAATTATATATATATATACATATATATATGTGTGTATATATATATATCTCACATATTCTTTATCCATTAATCTGTTGATGGACATCTGGGCTCTTTCCATAGTTTGGCTATTGTGGACATTGCTGCTATAAACATTGGGGTGCAGGTGCCCCTTCGGATCACTAC